>NC_042618.1:109874826-110623823 GCF_901001135.1 Rhinatrema bivittatum
TGAATTGGAATCCCTCCTGTGCCAACAGTGTGATCAGAACCAGGGAGAACCAAATCAAGGCCCTCTACAGCCAGGAGAGGGATCCGGAACCACTGATGATTTATTTATTTATTTATAACCTTTTATATACCGAGGTTCAATTAACAGGATTAATTATCACTTCGGTTTACATTGTAACTTGCGAAACAACAATGACAAAGTCTTGTCTTACATTTAACAAGTTAGAAAAGAACCTGTATAACAAAACTAGGGTAAATAGAGAACAGTCAAACAGTAATCAAACAGTGCGGACTAAGACCATGGTGGAAAGTAGAGTTTATGAGAGAGCTTGTTCAATTAACAAAGTTTTAAGTCTTTTCTTGAAGGAGAGAGGACATTGTTGCAGCCTAAGGTCAGGAGGGAGCAGATTCCATTGTTTAGGACCCGAAGCGGAGAGAGCTCTTTTTCTGAAGGAGGACTTGATGATAGGTGTTTGAAGTGTGCCTCTCTGGGCTAGTCTTAGAGGACGAGAGGAGGCGTGGAGTTGTAGTGGTATTGTAAGTTCCAGAGGAGTGATGTTGTGTATGGCCTTGTGCGTGACTGTTAGTAGCTTGTGTAGTATTCTAAACTTAATTGGGAGCCAATGTAATTTCTTTAAAATAGGAGTAATATGGTCCCTCTTGTTTGATTTTGTGAGAATCCTTGCAGTTGCGTTCTGAAGCAACTGTAGGGGCTTGAGTGAGATGTCTGGCAGGCCGTGCAGAAGTGTATTGCAATAGTCATTTTTGGGGAATATGATAGATTGTAAGACTGATCTGAAATCGTAGAAATGGAGGAGGGGTCTAAGCCTTTTTAGAACTTGGGAGTTTAAAGTAACACTCCTTTACCGTGTTGTTAATGAAGCCTGTGAGGGTCATTTGGCTATCCATGATTACCCCGAGGTTTCTGACCTTGGGTGAGAATGCAGGGAACATTGGATGTTGAGGGTTGTTTAGCGGAAAGTTACCATTTTGTGTGATTAGTAGGAGCTCTGTCTTGTCGGCGTTGAGTAATAGGTTGAGCTTTGAGAGGAGGTTGTTAATGTGAGTGAAACAGTTTTTCCAATGGAGAATAGTTTTATGCAGCGATTCGTTGATCGGTATCAGAATTTGTACATCGTCCGCATAGAGGTAATGTGTAAGTTTGAGCTCGGATAGAAGTTTGCAAAGCGGGAGAAGATAGATATTAAAAAGAGTCGGGGATAACGATGATCCTTGTGGAACTCCTAGGGTAGAGATGAAAGGCGGGGATTCTTTGCTGTTAATTTTGACTTTATAATGCCTATTCTGCAGGAAGGAAATGAACCAGTTTAGGGCAGTATTTTTTATGCCGATTTTGGAGAGCCTTTCAATGAGACACTGGTGGTTCACTGTGTCGAAGGCGGCCGATAGGTCTAGGAGGATAAGCAGGCAGGGCTGTTTAATTTCTAGGTTCATGAGGATTTTGTCTCAAAGAGAAATGAGTAGGGATTCCGTATTTCTGGCTTTAAGAAAACCGAGTTGCCAGGAGAGAGGATATTGTTGTTGTCCACTTTCAAAGGGGGACAGGCACTAGAAGCCCAATACCCACTGGAACCCATGGCTAAGGAACTTCTACGTTTTCCCAAAGTGGATGCTATGATCTGTGCAGTCTCAAAACGCACTACGATTCCAGTGGAGGGGGGAGTGGCACTGAAGGATGCCCAGGATAGAAGGCTGGAAGCCATTCTCAAGCAGTCCTTTGTTTCAGCAATGACGCTACAAATTGCTTCCTGCTGCGCATTAGTGGCACGCTCCTATTTGATCCTCACCAGAGACGCAACCACGCCCGGAGAAGCGATGGAGCCTGCGGTCTCCTTCCTCACCGACGCTACCGCAGATCTTGTAAGCACCTCATCCATGGGTGTCACCACCGCAGTGGTGGCAAGAAGACAATTATGGCTTCAAAATTGGTCGGCTGACACGACTTCCAAAGCGAACCTCATAAAAATGCCTTTTAAAGGATCCCTCCTGTTCGGGAGCGAATTGGAGAAATTAGATAACAAATGGGGTGACTCTCCAGTACCCTGATTACCTGAGGACATTAACAAAAGGACATATCAGCGCTCCTCCCCCACAAGAACCAAGGGTAGAAGATTGCAGCGCTTTAAACCTTACAAGAATACATAATCTCAAGCACCTCGTCCTTCAGAAAGGTCTCAGTCCTTTTGGAACAGGCACTTTAAGAGAGGAGCAAGCTCAGGGGCAGGTCCCAGCCGTACCCCACAATGAGAAGACACAGACCCATCCACAGGAAGAAAACATAGGGGGCAGACTTACCCTCTTCTCCCAAAGATGGGTCGCAATAACTTCGGACAAGTGGGTCCTAACTATCATTCGAGAGGGGTACTCTCTGGAATTCCAAAGCATCCCCCCAGACAAATTTATGAAATCGCCATGCCACTCCCACTCCAAGAGACTGGCAGTGGAAACCATGCTAGCAAGGCTACTCAGCCTGAAGGCAATAGCCCCAGTGCCCACGCTTCAACAAAATACTGACCCCTATTCCATCTATTTTATCGTTCCCAAGAAAGAAGGTTCATTCCGGCCTATCCTGGACCTCAAGGCCGTCAACCGTTACCTGAAGGTTCCACACTTCCGCATGGAAACCCTACGCTCCATTATAATGGCGGTACAACCGGGAGAATTCATAACCTCCCTGGGTCTATCTGAAGCCTACCTTCACATCCTGGTCCATCAGAACCACCAGCGCTTCCTGCGCTTTACGATACTGGACCATCATTATCAATTCCGTCCCCAGAACCTTCACCAAAATTATGGTGGTAGTGGCGGCAGCACTGAGGAAAGGAGGAGTCCTGGTACATCCTTACTTGGACGACTGGCTGATCAGGGCAAAATCTCTGGAGGAGAGTTGCCACGCGACCACCAGAGTCAAGAATCTACTACAAGAACTCGGGTGGGTCGTGAACACAGCCAAGAGCTGTCTGCAGCCCTCCCAGTCACTAGAATACCTGGGAGTACGGTTCAATACCAAACAGAACAAGGTCTACCTTCCCCCTCTATGGAGAAGGAAGCTGATGGGTCAATTACAAAAACTGTTGACCTCTGCCCGCCCCAAGGTATGGGACTACCTTCAAGTCCTCTGCCTCATGACATCAACTCTGGAAGTTGTTCCGTGGGCAAGGGCCCATATGTGGCCGCTACAACGTTCCCTACTGTCACAATGGAACCCAGTGTCCCAGGAACTACTCAATTCGCTTCTAGCTACTGACAGAGGTTCGGGAGCAGCTTCAATGATGGCTACAGGAAGAACACCTAAGCAGAGGCATAAAGCTATCCGCACCAAAGTGGATCTTGCTCTTCACCATCTTGCAAGGGTGGGGAGCCCACTGTCAGGAACTGATGGCCCAGGGACAATGGAACAAGGAAGAGGCAGGATGGAACATAAACTGCCTTGAAGCTCGAGCGGTCAGACTAGCCTGCCTACGATTCAGCCACAGGCTTTGAGGCGAATCCTCAGTCGTGTTGGACAATGCAATGACAGTTGCCTACATCAACCTCCAGGGAGGAATCAAGAGCCAGCAGGTGTCTCTAGAAATAGACCCCCTCATGGAGTGGGCGGAAACAAATCTACAAGGGATTTCGGCCTCTCACGTGGTGGGAAAAGACCACATCTCTGCGGATTATCTCAGCAGAGAAAGCCTAGACCCAGGGGAATGGTCGCTGGCGGACACAGCCTTCCAGCTGATAGTAAATCGATGGGGTTTCCCAGCCATGGACCTACTAGCAACTTGTCGCAATGCCTGGGTCCCCAGATTCTTCAGCCACAGATGAGAGCCACAATCTCAGGGAATCAATGCTCTTGTCCAGAACTGGCAAGAGGAAAGCCTCCTGTATGCCTTCCTACCCTGGCTGCTACTGGGCAGGGTCATCCACAAGATAGAGCACCACAGGGGACTAGTCCTACTAGTCGCCTCAGATTGGCCAAGAAGACCATGGTACGTGGACATGCGAAGACTATTGGCGGGGAATCCTCTGCGTCTACCGCCATACAGGGACCTTCTTCAGCAGGGACCGATCTCCCATGAAGATCTGGCTCGATTCTCTTATGGTATGGCCCTTGAGAGGACTATCCTAAAGAAGCGTGGCTACTCAAAGGCCGTGATTGACACCCTACTCCGAGCACGCAAGTTCTCCATATCTCTGTCTTGCATACGGATCTGGAGAGTATTCGAAGCTTGTTGTGAAGACCGCGGTCTCTCCCTGAGAACTGCCAAGATCCCCACGATCCCAGAATTCCTACAGGATGGCATGCAGAAGGGGTTGTCCCTCAACTCCCTCAAGGTCCAAGTCTCAGTACTGGCCTGTTTCAGATTCGAAAGGGACGGTATTAGACTATCAACTCATCCTGATGTGTCTTGCTTCCTGAAAGGAGTCAAACAACTCCGACCACCACTGAATTGGCCAGTGCCTCTATGCAACCTCAACCTAGTACTAGACTTCCTAGCAGGGGAGGCCTTCAGATTTACAAGTGCCCTGTCTCTATGTCTCTTGACTTTAAGACAGCGTTCTTGATCGCAATATGCTCGCTGAACTTCAAGCATTATCCTGTCGGGAACCTTTCTGCAGGTTCACTCTGGGCACAATACAGCTGCGTACGGTACCATCCTTCCTTACGAAAGTGGTTTCCCAGCTCCATATGAACCAGACCATATCCTTACCATCACCAGATGAGCACAGGGATTCGGAAAACTCATGCTTCCTTCGCCACCTGAATGTCGGCAGAATCCTAGTCCGATACCTGAAGAGATCGGAATCCTTGCGCAAAACTGACCACCTGTTCATTCTTCACAGCGGGAAGAAACGAGGGGAAGCGGCTTCGTGGGCCACCATAGCCCGCTGGATCAAAGAAGTAATCTTCAGGTAATCTTCAGGTCAAGGCACAATCTACAAGGGCCCAGGCAGTCTCTTGGGCTGAAACTAGGCTGCTTTTGCCAGCCGAGATCTGTAGGGCAGCAACATGGTCCTCCCTACACACCTTCTCCAGGTTCTACCGCCTGGATGTTCAGGCCAGGGAGGATACAGCCTTCGCAAGGGCAGCACTAAGTGGGCCACGGGCAGCCTCCCACTCTATAGGGGAGTAGCTTTTGTACATCCCATTGGTCCTGAGTCCTTCTGGCTACACGCTAGGAAATGGAGAAATTACTTACCTGATAATTTCGTTTTCCTTAGTGTAGACAGATGGACTCAGCATCCCGCTCACGGCTGCTCCAGAAATAGAGAACCTTGGATATCAAATCTCGAGACTGAACGAATATGGGTAAGCCACGGCCTACCTCTAATCCAAGACACCCGCAGTTGCCCAGGTGTCGGCGTTTGTTTCAGTGCACTGGCGGACTCCAGTTTCAAAAGTTTTTTATTTAAATAATCAGTTGAACCAGTTCAAGGTTAATCCGGTGTAATCAAGTATTGAGCAACATATATCCACACTGGCTTTTCGAAGACAATACTGAAGAGCTAAGCACGCGGCACGAGTATATGTTAGCTGACGTCAGCTTTGAAATCTGACTCTGTCTCACATCTGCTATCAGGAGAGCACAATACCCATTGGTCCTGAGTCCATCTGTCTACACTAAGGAAAACAAAATTATCAGGTAAGCAATTTCTCCATTTTAACACATTCAAAACTATCAGTGGGTAAAAAGCTCACTGCAGTTGTTGATTGGTACTACCAATTGATGCTCATCCAATCAGAATTATCAGAATCATGTATTGAATGGTATACAATATGGTGAAATGACTTTGGAGGTTTTCTGATAGCCTATTGTGATTTATTCACCTTTGCTCCATTGTGAGGTCGTTCTCTCTGTGGTTTTTTTTTTCATTATTTTTTGTGATTATTAGATTTTATTTATTTCTGAATTCTTGAGTGATTGGTTTGTGCATTATTTTTCAAGCTGGTCCTCTAGTCAATTTAACTTTCAGGAAAATCTCTATTAATATACATAAGATAGAGTTGCATACAGTGAATCAGTGCATATTCACTATGGATATCCTGAAAAACAAACTAGCTAAGGGGGGTGCTCTAGAGCCAGTTTGAAAAACCCCACATTAGAGTAATCCACAAGGGGACTATCAGAGGTTAGCAGACAGTTGCTTCCCTGGGTAAATTGGACTTGCCAGAAGAGAGAGCCATGTAAGTCTTTTTATTTTATTTAAATTATTATTATTACAGAGGTTGATGACACCTTATAGACTAGCAGTTTTACTGAAGTATAAGCTGTTGAGGACAAAGTTCACATCAGATGTGTTTGACAAAGTGGACTCATGTCTTGGAAAGCTTATGCTTCTAGAAAACTATTAGTCTGAGGTATTATAGTATCTGTGTCAAAAATTGAAGCTGATGGCTCAACAAGACTTGCCAGGTGGACCTTTTCTTATTTTTGTAGCATATACACTATTCTCTCTTAAAAGAAAAGTGTATGTGGATTTCCCTGGGTTAAAAAGCATTGATCTAATATTGCTTGTTATAGTCTAACAACTGTACAATTTGCAGTCTCTGGTGCCATCTAAGAGGTACAAGTTCACATAGCAGATAAGTTTAAATAAATTCTTATAAATCTACTGGTGGCATATTTACAGTGTTTGTTCATACATTGAAGTTAGCATGTGGCACATTTAAAACTAATCTGAGAAAGTTCTTTTTCACTCAACGCACAATTACACTCTGGAATTTGTTGCCAGAGGATGTGGTTAGTGCAGTTAGTGTAGCTGTGTTTTAAAAAAGGATTGGATAAGTTCTTGGAGAAATCCATTACCTGCTATTAATTAAGTTGACTTAGGAAATAGCCTACTATTACTAGCAACAGTAGTGTGGAATAGACTTAGTTTTTGGGTTCTTATGGCCTGGATTGGCCACTGTTGGAAATAGGATGCTGGCCTTGATGGACCCAGTATGGCATGTTCTTATGTTCTTATTTGTTCACTTCCTTCCTTCCTTCCTTCCTTCCTTCCTTCTCTCTCCCTGGTTCTTGTCTTATGGCTCATAATTACAGATGTTTATTTGCAATTCTGTGTTTTATCTCATACCAACAGCGTTTCACTTTCTTTGGTTCTGTGTCTCTAGTGTTTAGCTAGCCCATGGTGCTAAAGTGTTCTAGATTTTTCTTAAGAACATAAGTGGTGGCCTGGAGCAGACCAATGTCCATTAAGCCCAGCATTCTGTCTTTTAACAGTTGGCAGTCTATTTCATAAATACTTGGGGATCCCATGAAGTGATTTGTTTCTTGTTACTTGCTCCCTGGGGTAGCAATAGCTTACCATCCTGCTTGTCCTCGGAGAACAAAGTCCCTCCTACATGGGTGACATCATCAGATGGAGCTCCCATGCGGAAAACCTCTGTCAAATTTTCTAGAACTTTGACTAGGCACACTGAGCAGGCCCCATACCACACATCCACGTGAGGTCCCTATTCAGTCTCTCTTTTTCTGTGGAGCTGTAAGCCTCACTGTGTGATTGAGCTCATGTTGGCTGTTTTTTTCCTTGTGGAAAACATTTGCTCTTTGAGGTTTTTTGCGTTTTTTTTCTTCGATCCGTTGCTAGTGTCCCCATTCAGGGTTTTTGGCATTTTGTGTACATTTTCTTTCGCTGTCAATTCTCCCCCCCCCCCCCTCTCCAGTGCCTTAGTGCCTGCTGGCCATCGTCGCCTGCCACCATCTCTTTCGATTTACGGCCCTTTTGTTTTGCCCTGTCATGGCCACATCTGGTTTTCGCCGATACTCCCAGTGCCCGAGGACCATGTTTATCACTGATGCTCATGAGGCGTGCATCCTATGCCTGTGGGTAACACATGACGTCCAAGGTTGCCACCTGTGCACCCAGATGACCCCGAAGGGACGTCAGCTTCGACTTGACAAGATGGATCAGCTCTTCAGGTTGATGACGTCTGAGCCATCAGCATCAGCAGACCTCTGAGCCATATTGATGGACAACACGCCATCTTAACAATCTGTGTTCTCAATGATATGTTTCTGGTTGGACCTCTTTGCACAGGACAAGTAGGTTCAAAGCATCCTATAAGACAGCTGCAGATTAGGTTTCTGTATCTGCGATTTCCATAGTTCCCAGCAATTTGCGAAAAGCTGTTGCCTCTTTTCAGACTATTGATTATCTATCACTTATCCAGGCCTGTTATGGTCCAAGATTCAAGGGTATATATGTATTCAGATTTACTTCCTTGTACAAATAGTTTGGGAGGTTTTCAGTTGGTCCTGGACCTTAAAAGGGGAAAGAGAGGCTAAGCAATATACATAAATAAATTATATACAATAAATACATAAAATCCGCGCGGCTCCCGGACAGAGCCCTTCCAGACCGGACGCATCAGGAGGAAAAGGAGACCTTGGAGCAGTGCAGAGCCTGCGCGATCGGCGCTGGAGACCCGCCGGGGTAAGGCCTGTTTAATTGCACTTACCCACAACCGCCTCTGACGCTGACCACGAGGCAGCCCCTTCCTCCCTCCGCTGACGCCATCCTGCCGGTCTTCCTTCTCCCTGCGACAGCAGCCAACCCAGCGCGAGGATGCCCACGCCGACCAGCCAATAAGGGGACAGCCCTGATCGGCCTTTAAACCGCGCGGCTCCTAGGCGCCGCGCACCGAGTGTCACGCGCCGAAGGAGCGCGACAAAGGGGCCTGCCCCTTTGTGCGCCCCTTCGTGCAGCTCCGCCAGGCAACTAATAACTTCCCCTACGACGGCTTTACTAAACAAAATCAAAAAGAACTAGCCTCCGACCCCTTACTAACAGGGAATTCGCTTTCACCTGACACAGCCTCTTCAGAATTTCTTTCCCCTCTACCTGTAAGGATGACACCTCAGAGAAAGAAGAACCTGCCTTGAATCTTACACCCACTAAAGCCCATCGGGGCAAGGACATCACTCCTACGCTATCCCCCAACGGACACCCTCTCATCTACGAGGCGCTCCCTGAACACCCCCCATAGCCTACTACTCGGCCTCCACAGCAGGCCTTCCCAATATCTCCAATGCTTAACCGTCCACGCACTTACAAATCCCTCATCCCCATCATGATCTCCCCCACCACACAGTTTTTAGGACTCACACTATTCACCATCATTCTGTTCAATACCCAGTCGCTCACTAACAAAACGCTGATACTCAACGACCTTCTTCAGGATACCAACCCAGACTTCTGCGCCATAACTGAAACATGGCTCAAAACCTCGGACATTGCCCTCATAAACCAATTACCAACACAAAACTACGATTTCTTCTCCATCCCAAGGCAAAAAAAAAAGGAGGCGGGGGTATTTTCCTAGCAGTCAAAAAATCTCTGAGATTTACACAATATCCAATCAACTCATCCAGCAAACTAGAAATAGGCCTCTTTAAATCTGAACATCTTCAAATTCTCCTAGTCTATACCCCCCCAGGCCTTCTAGACTCTGCCTCTCCCATTCTGGAAATTATAGCATCTCACCTAAACCTAGACTCCCCAGCCATAATCTTGGGAGACTTCAACCTTCATGTAGACAAATCCCCTTTCATCTAACTGTGAAGCTTTCCTCACTGCCATGTCAGCCATGGGTTTCAAGCAGCAAATCAACAAACCTACCCACAAAGCGGGTCATACGCTGGATCTTATCTTTACAAACCCTGGCATTTCACACTCAGAGCACCCAGAGTGCAAAAATGTCCCATGGTCGGACCATGATCCCATGGTCGAACCATTAATCTCCACCTCCTTCTCACTGTTACATCCGGGCTAGAATCCCTACTCCCTACCATCATTTGTCTACAGGAAAACATGCTCCTCTGAGCACCTCACCAATCTTCTAGCCCCTGATCTTTCTCTCATTGACGTCTCCACTCCTAACTCAGCCCTCCAATCCTGGTCCAAAATAACAGAATCAGTAGCAAATATACTATGTCCCCTGACAACAAAAAATCTCAAACACAATGCGCCCAAAAGTCAACCCTGGTTCAACGAAGAACTGCGAAAACTCAAACATCTACTACAACAGAAAGAAAGAAAATGGCGTAAAGCCCCATCACGGACCTCCCTAGATGAATACAAACGCTCCCTCCACTTTTACAAGAGCATCACCTTGAAAACCAAAAGGGACTATTATGCCCACAAGATCCACCACCTCATCTTCGACTCCAAAGCTCTGTTCACCTACGTTTCCAGTCTCACAAAAACCATCACTCCAGTCATTCCAGCTGACCTAGCCCAGAAAAAAGCAGACGAGCTGGCTCTTTACTTCAGCAAAAAAATCACCGACCTCCTCAAACAGCTGACACCAAACCCTTACGCATCCCCTAACACAACATATCTACACCCAAACAAAGACATCTCTCTCAACGTTTTTGAACCCATCACCATTTCTGATATACAATCGATTCTGAAGAAAATGAAACAGTCATCACACCCTTTTGATCAAATCCCTTCTAAAATGATCTTACTTATCCCGGATACAATATCGAAAGCTCTAGCCAACATTATAAATTGTTCCCTATCCCAGGGTATCTACCCAGACGACCTGAAAACGGCCTCAATCAAGCCACTCCTAAAAAAACCGAACCTAAATACAAGCGATCACAACAATTTCCGTCCCATTTCCAACCTCCCGTTTATAGCAAAAGTCATGGAAAAATTAGTAAACACACAATTATCGAATTACATTGAGGATTACCAAATTCTGTCCCCTAATCAATATGGATTTCGCAAAGCATTAAGCACTGAAACGCTACTACCCTCTTTTACAGACTTCCTCCTCGCCGGTATCGATAAAGGTCACGCTTACCTATTAATCCTTCTTGACCTTTCGGCGGCATTCGATACAGTCAACCATCACATCTTTCTAAATCAGTTGGCAAACATCGGAGTTACTGGCACAGCACTGACCTGGTTTAAAACTTTCCTGGAGAACAGAGGATACAAGGTCAAAATTCATACTAAAGAATCTCACTACTATCCATCCTCGCTAGGGGTTCCGCAGGGCTCCTCCCTCTCACCCACCCTTTTTAATGTTTACCTGCTCCCACTCTGCCAGCTGCTAACGAAACTAAACCTGAAACACTTCCTATTCGCAGACGATGTTCAGATCGTGATCCCTGTAAAAGAATCCATTACAAAAACATTAGAATTCTGGGACAGCTGCCTACTTGAGATCAAACACCTCCTCAACAGTCTAAACTTAATTCTCAATGCTTCAAAAACGGAATTTCTGCTTATATCCCCGGAAACCAATAACATCTCTTCAAACCCACCAGCCAACCTTCAAACTACGCACGTAAGAGACTTAGGAGTTATCATTGACAACCGTCTCAACCTAAAACCATTCATCAACCAAACTACCAAAGATTGCTTTCACAAATTACATATCCTTAAAAGAATTAAGCCACTCTTCCACTCTCAGGACTTCAGAACTATTTTACAAGCAATAATCTTCTCCAAGCTAGATTATTGTAATTCTATTCTACTAGGTCTCCCTGCATCCCATACCAAACCTCTACAGATGATGCAGAATACAGCCGCCAGAATTCTGACTAACTCCAGGAAATTTGACTACATCGCCCCAATCCTCAAAGCCCTTCATTGGTTACCAATTCACTACAGAATTATGTACAAGTCCATCACCACCATTTACAAAGTCATCCATCAACACGCCCCGCTCAAATTACAAATTCCTTTCAAAAAAACACACCTCCGCCAGACCCATTAGGGAGTGTTATAAAGAATCACTGCATGTTCCACAAGCAAAAAACCTTTCAACACAAATCCCTCAAAGTAAGAGCGCTCTCAACAGCAGGACCACCTTTATGGAACTCCATCCCAGCCGACCTGCGACAAGAACCGTGCCTTACCGACTTTCAGGAAAAGGCTGAAAACTTGGCTTTTTAAAAAAGCCAATCCAGACTTAGACTGATTCCTGCAACCGACATCACAAACACATTGTCAACAATGGGTTTAAATAGAAACCATTCACCAACACTAACACTGTCATCAATCTCATTCACGATATCAATTCCACTACATTGGAATTAATTTTGCATCTCTGTAAATAATTTGCTGTCAGTTAATCTCTTTTCTTCTTCTTCCTCTGCTCCCAGTTGTGTACTTCCCTGTTTTATTGTAACTGCAATTCCGTTAACCACGCACTTGTTATAGTTACTCGAGTTCTCCGTATATTGCACACCCTGTTAAATGTAAACCGGTTTGATGTGATACCTGTCATGAAAGCTGGTATAGAAAAATAGTAAATAAATTCAATACACGGCTCAAAACTTGGTGAAAGGAACAACGTTTTGGATATATTGGAGGCTGGGGCAATTTATGGAGTAGAAAAGGCCTCTATGTCCAAGATGGCATACTTCTATCTGTGGCAGGAAAAAGGATACTAAGGGATAAATTCAAATCCTATGCCATAAGGCATTCAAACTAAATAACGGGGGTGGCAGGAGGAGAATGGAGCATCACCCCTGAACAACAAAAACAACTACAATAACAAAGAAGGATGAAGGGGGATAACAAAGGTTAGCGGAATAAGGCAAAAACCAAGCCTAAGAAGAGGACTAATCAGATCAATCAAAACTGGAGTGCTATGAGCTCTAATGCTCGCAGTCTGGGCAATAAAATCCCAGACCTGCAAGCCTTAATGATGGAGGCGGACTTGGATGTTGTTGCTGTTATGGAGACATGGTTTATGGAATCTCATGATTGGAATACGGCCAAACTGGGTTATAACTTGTTAAGAAAGGACAGAGAGGATAGAAAAGGGGGAAGAGTAGCTCTTTATATCAAAAACAATATTCAATCAACTGAACTGCAAAAATTTGGGGGTAGAGAAGAAACATTATGGGCTATCCTAAAAAAAGAGGATGTTGCATCCATTTTTACCAGAGTGGTTTACAGGCCTCCGACTGAATAGACGGAGAGCTGATAGAAGACGTACAAAAGGTGGGAAGGAAGGGAGCTATGTTGAATGTTGGAGATGTTAATCTGCCGGACGTGGACTGAAGAATTCCTTCTGCGAAATCTAACAAAAGTAGAGAGATTGTGGATGCCCTGCAAGAGGCTCTGTTCAAACAAATGGTAATGGAGCCCACAAGGGAGGAAGTTATACTCGACTTAGTGTTCACCAATGGAGATAATATCTCTAATGTCCAGGTGGGAGCTGATCAAATGGTATGGTTTGATATTGCAAATAGGTTACGGGGACGTTAGACGAAGACCCGAGTTTTGCAGTTCAAAAATGCAGACTTTGCTGAAATAGGAAAATTCCTGGAGGTGGAACTTGAAGACTGGGAGAAAATGGGAGAGATGAAACAGTGGGCCAAACTAAAAGGAGCAATTACAAAAGCAACAAATCTATATGTTAGAAAAGTAAACAAAAGTAAGAGAAATAAGAAACCAATCTGGTTCACAAAGGAGGTGGCTGATATATACTCCTCCCCCTTTTCTGTGATAGGTAAATTTATTCACATCACTTACCTCTACTGTTCAATAATACCCCTTATCCCCGTTTAATAGAGTGTACATATGTTGTCCCCCAATTATATTTAACCATGTCTCCCATTGTGCTTTCAAGTTAATCTTAAATTATTTATCTATTTTAATTGAATTAATCTCCTAACTTTTCTCTTAGTTATTTTCTAATATGCTCTAACCTTCTGTTCTGTTCCTTTCCTTATTCCCTAAAGTTAAAATATCATTTGTAAAGCACGGGCGCTAAATGGGATGTTTATTTTTAGCTCTGTTGCAAAGTATTGTTGATTGTGAACCGATGTGATGTTACTAAACAAATGTCGGTATATAAAAACTACAAATAAATATAAATAAATAATAAAAGCAAAAGAAGCAGGTTTTAAGAAATATAAAGGATCCCCAAAAAGTGGAACACAGGGAGGATCATCTGGTGAAACTGAGGGAGACGAAAAATAATCAAGAAAGCAAAAAGTGAGGCAGAGGAAAGGATTGCCAGGGAGGTAAAGCAAGGTGACAAAACATTTTTCAGATACATCAGAGAGAGGTCCAGAGTGGTATAGTGAAATTGAAAGGTGATAAGGATCAATGGGTGGAGAGAGATGAAGAAATGGCAGAAATACTAAACAAATACTTCAGTTCAGTGTTCACTAAGGAAGACCCTGGAGAAGGACCGTCACTTGTTAACATAACTGTAGAAGGAGGTGGAGTAGACAAAACTCCATTTACGGAAGAGAATATATGAGAAAAGCTAGGAAAACTGAAAGTGGACAAAGCCATAGGGCCTGATGAGGTTCATCCCAGAATACTGAGGGAGCTCAGAGATGTGCTGGCAGGTCCGCTGTGTGACCTGTTCATTAGATCCCTGGATAAGGGTGTGGTGCTTAGTGTCTGGAGAAGAGCAGTGGAGGTCCCGCTACCCATGAGTGGGAGCAGAGAAGAGGCTGGAAACTACAGGCTGGTTAGCATCACCTCGGTGGTGGGAAAATTAATGGAAACTCTGCTAAAGGAAAGGCTAGTGAATTATCTACAGTCAGGAGGATTTCTGGACCCGAGACAGCATGATTTCACCAGGGGAAGGTCCTGTCAGACAAATCTGATTGATTTTCTTTGATTGGGTGCCTAGAGAGCTGGATCAGGGAAGAGCACTCAATGTAATTTACTTGGATTTTAGTAAGGCTTTTGATACGGTCCCACACAAGACTCATCAACAAAATGAGAAGCCTGGGGGCGAGTTCTAAGGTGGTGGCGTGGATTACAAACTGGTTGACAGATAGACAAAGTGTAATGATAAATGGAACCTACTCTGAAGAGAGAATGGTATTAAGTGGAGTGCCACAGGGATCGATGTTGGGACCAGTTCTGTTCACCATCTTTGTGAGCGACATTGCGGAAGGGATAGAAGGTAAAGTTTGTTTATTTGTGGATGATGCTAAGATCTGCAAAAGAGTGGACACGCCGGAAGGAGTAGAGAGAATGAGATGCGATTTAAGGAAGCTGGAAGAGTGGTCAAAGATATGGCAGCTGAGATTCAGTGTCAAGTAATGCAGAGTCATGCATCTGGGGTGTGGTAATCCAAAAGAACTGTATGTGTTGGGGGGTGAAGGCCTGATTTGCAAGATAGTGTCTAATCACCTGAAGTCAACGAAGCAATGCGACAGGGCGAAAGCTAAAGCCAGAAGAATGCTGGGCTGTATAGAGAAGAGGAATATCTAGTAAGAAAAGGGAAATGATAATTCTCTTGTACAGGTCCTTGATGAGGCCTCACCTGGAGTACTGTGTTCAGTACTGGAGACCGTAACTCAAAAGGGACAGAGACAGGATGGAGGCGGTCCAGAGAAGGGCCACCAAAATGGTGGGTGGTCTGCATCAAATGCCTTATGAGGAGAAGTTGAAGAACCTGAATATGTATACCCTGGAGGAGAGGAGCAGCAGGGGTGATATGATATAGACCTTCAGATACTTGAAAGGTTTTAATGATCCATGATCAACAACAGACCTTTTCCATAGGAAACAATTTAGTAGAACTAGGGGGTCACGATTTGAAACTCCAGGGAGGAAGACTTAGAACCAATGTCAGAAAATATTTCTTCACGGAGAGAGTGGTGGATGCCTGGAATGACCACCTGGAGGAAGTGGTAAAGACTAAAATCGTGAAAGATTTCAAAGGGGCAAGGATAAACATTGTGAATCACTAAAGGCTAGAGGATTTCAAAGGGGCATGGAATAAACACTGGATCACTAAAGGCTAGAGGATGGGAAAGAATGAAAAAAAGCATGGGGGTAGGTGGCCTGGGTGTAACCTGCATGGAATGGCAGTTGCTACCCTTAACAGAATCATGGGGGTGACCTGCACAGAGCGGCATTTACTGCCGTGGGAAGCTTGCTGGGCATACTGGCTGGGCCATTTGATCTTTTTCTGCCATTGTTAATGTTACTGGGGTAGATTTTATAAATTTATGCGAGCGCGTACTTTTGTTCGCGCACCAGGCGCGAACAAAAGTACGCTGGATTTTATAAGATACGCGCGTAGCCGCACGTATCATAAAATCCGGGGTCGGCGCACGCAAGGGGGTGCACATTTGTGCAACATGCGCGCGCCGAGCACAGCGCGCGCTACCTGTTCCCTCCGAGGCCGCTCCGAAATTGGAGCGGCCTCGGAGGGGGCTTTCCTTCCACCTCCCCTCACCTTCCCCTCCTTTTCCCTACCTAACCCCCCCCCCCCCCCCTTGTTGGCAGATTTACGCCTGCGGGCTGCTGGCGTGCCATCACCCGACCCGGGGGCTGGCCCGGAAGCCTCGACCACGCCCTCGGGCTGGCGCCACGCCCCCGGGCCCGCCCCCGAAATGCCGCGTCACTCGCGGCACACCTCCCGACACGCCCCTCCATGCAAGCCCTGGGACTTACGCGCGTCCCGGGGCTTGTGCGCGCCGCCGAGCCTATGCAAAATAGGCTCGGTGCGCGCAGGGGGGGGGGGGTTTGGAGTAGGTTTTCGGGGGGTATGCTCGTATCGTACGCGTGTACACCTTTTGAAAATCTACCCCACTATGAATACATCTTGTTATACCAGAGCATTTTAGGAGGGAGTATTGCGGACTATCATGAGAAAAGTCAGAATGTAGAGATTTTCTCTCTTCTTTGGATTTGCAGGATGTTTGTCTCCACATTCCTATACCAGATTTCTATACTTTGTCTTTCAAATAATTTATTAACACAGAGCCTTGCAATTTTTTCTTTCTCCAAGGACAAGGAGGGTGGCAGTCCTCACACATGGGTAACATCATCCAATGGAGCCTAGCTTATAACTTTGATCTCAAAGATTCTAGAGCTTTCAGCCTGCTCTACTGAGCTTTATGCAGCTGTTGTCCCCTCCCTGTCTCTCAGGCAGAGTTCCTCAGTCTTTCTTTTTCCACAAAGCCATGGGGTCACAGGTTTAGCTTTGCTCTTCTCATAGCTAAGGCTGTGACAGTTCTGGAGCTGCAAGCAGTTGTTTTTTCAGGCAGAGCCTTGGTGTTTATTTTCCCTCACTTCTCTTGTGCTAATTTGTTTAATTTTTTTCTCTTTCTAGCACCTCTCTGGCTGCATAGTGGGCCTCATGTGCTGTGCCAGCCGACAGAGTTTCTTCCCCTTAATAAATAATACTGCATCTGCAGCTTATTACCTGGCCTCTTCTTAACTTGTCCCTTGTTTGCTTTTGTCAGGTGCCTGTTTAGTGTGCAGTCCATTGTGGTTTGAGTAAGCATCTGGCCTGGGGACTTGCCTGAGTTCCTAGCCAAGCTGGAGTTTCAGGAAATTCTGTCAGACTGCTGGGCATTGATGGAGGCTCAGACCATGGAGAAATTCAGGACCAGATGTTCCCATCAGAAGGAGAGCTCATCTTCCTGAAATTCCGGGGAACTAGTCTCCTTGGCTGGTGCCCTAGATGATGTGGCCTCCCCTCCTGCAAGTCAGATAGATCTGGCAATGCATTTTCTTCAGAGAGAGAGGGTAAGCAGGAGCCTGGATAATCAGTTTTGCTGATTCTCCATTAATGCCATCCCCAGAATCGATTGACCGTGCACATGCATGTCAGAGCACCAATGGCCCCAGGAGCACGTTTAGCGCCTTAGGCACTTTCAAGGGCTATGGCTTCCATCAAGTGCCATGAACCCCCTTGAGCATCGGGGATGCCATCAAGCATTATGGATGCCCTCGACACCATCGAATGCCATGTACACCACGACGCTGTCAGGCATCATGGCCACCAATCTGTGTCCTGGGTTGAAAACCATGGGCGCCATTGTGCGCTGATGACATAATCAATACCATTGAGTGTCATACAGACCATTGTGCACTGGGAGCTCCATTGCGCCATCGAGCATCATGGAGGCCATTGTGCGTTGGAAGCACCACTGACACCATTGTGTCATGGAGGCCATCATGGTGCCATGGGCATCTTTGGAGCCAGCGAACCCATAGGCACTGTCTGACCCCATGGGCATAACTGACGCCTCTATGCTGTTGAATGATATGAGGGCCGTCGAGTACTGTGGCCCAGTGGCTGTTGAGCACCATGGCTCCATCGATTCTGTCAAGCAGAATGGTGCTGTTGAGCACCATGGATTAGTGACTGTTGAGCACCATGGATTAGTGACTGTTGAGTGCTAAGTGTGCCATTGATGCCATTGAGCACCATAGGCGCTATGGGTGCCATCTGTGCCAGTGAGTGCTCTAGGTACTATCAAGTACAGTGGGTGCCAATGAGGCCATCAGTGTCATTGATCGGTATCTGTGCCATCTAGCACCATGGCATGGCAGCCATTGAGCGCTGCGGGGGCAATCGAGCACCATGGGTGCCATCAATGGATACTATCAAGTGGTGTGGGTGCCATTGATTTCGGGTAGAGTACTATGGGCACCATTGTTGCCGTAGGTATTGTTCAGCTCGGGGCGATGCTACAGCCCTTATGTCGCATGAATCAGTGCAGCAACATGAGCCAGCTGGGTTACTTTTTGCTGTTTTTTTTCCTGTTTCTGGTTGCCATGTTGGTCCTAGTGTCTATCTAAGTGGCCACCAGCAACTGTTCTGGTCAGCATGAGGACCTCATAGGTCAACAGTTGTGCCCCACTTTCATCCAGAGAATGGAAGGGTTTCTGGAATCAAGCTGAACCGGTTGAACAGTGTGCTCTCCCCCCTGCCTTGGGGGTGAAAAGTCTGAATTTTAGCTTTCAAGAAGTACCTTGTTTTCTGCTCTGAACGGGTTGTTTTTCACATTGCAGACTCCGGGTTGTTGTAGCCTCATGAGTGGCAGCCGCCTTGTTTTCTCTGGGAAAACTGCTCATCAGGAGCTCTTGCTTCCCCATTGCACTATTGCGTAGTGGAGGTGCCTTGTAGCGGGCGATGAGCTACCTAGATCGGAAATCCTCGTAGGATCAGGGATTCCCTCTTCTGCAAATCTGTTCCCCGGTAGCAGATCAAGATTCCTCTTGTGTGGGTGGGAGTGCCTCTTTGGATACCCGCTCTGCACAACATGCAAAGTTCCAATTTGTGCCGCTCCTACTCATTGGTGTCGAGTTGGTGCCACTCTACCTCTGAGGGGAGGTTTCTCCTCCCTTTATTTCTTCACTGGCATGTTTACCTTCGACAGATCACCCTATATAGGGAGACTTGGGTCAGGAGTGGAAGATCATGCAAATACGACTTCTCACTCATATTGCAGGCACTTAAAAGTTCTTTTCTCTTAGCATCCTTACGAATCTGCTGTCTCACTGAAAAAGGTGTGGGGGGATGTGGTGCTTCTGCACTATGGGTTTTCCCCTGTTTTTCAGCAGCTTCTAGCTTGGGAATCACCCGTGTGAGAAGACTGCCGTCTTGCTTGTCCTTGGAGAAAGCAGAGTTGCTTACTTGAGCAGGTGTTCTCTGAGGACAGCAGGATGTCAGTCCTCATGAAACTTGCCCACCTCCCCTGGGAGTTGGTTTTCCATGTATTTGCTATAATAACAGACTGATGGACTCTGCCTGAGAGACGGGGGGGGCTACAGCAGCACACGTTCAGTAGAGCATGCTGAAAGCTTTAGAATCTTTGAGATCAAAGTTCTGTGCTGGGCTCCATCAGATGACATCACCCATGTCTGAGGACTGACATCCTACTGTCCTCTGAGAATACCTGTTACAGGTAAGCAACTCTGCTATCCTCTGCCCCAAAAGTATTTATGAAGGTTATGTTCCCCCTTGATAGCAGCACTCCATTTACAAAGTATCTTTGTTACTGTACATAGACAACTTGTTGATGAGAGCACTTTTATTTCTGGAGGCAGTGCAGATAAGGGAAAAATAGTCTGGACAAAACCTAGGTTTTCCTAAATCAAATAGAAACATGATGGCAAGCTACATACATATATGGTGGTTTTGCTCTGGGGTGCAATGGTTTTGGGAAAGAGTGACTCGACCCAGTGAATATTTAGGGAGTCCTTGTTCTTGTATTCTCACAGGTTGGGTTACTGGGTAGATGAGTGGGGTTGGGGGATTCCTAATAAATTCCATGGGTTCCTGAGTTAGCTTCTACTTGCGGCTCAGTGTATCATTATCACTTTTTGGAAATTAAATCTGTGCTTAGATTATTGGCGGGCTCAGGTGAGAGAGCTGGCTATTATGGCATAACTGCAATGCGCTTTAAAACAAGCATTTCAAATATAAACAAATTTGGAAGCTATATCATGATTGTGTGTCCCAGGGGAATACTTGATGGGAATGTCTCAAAATGCTGTTAAATAACCAGGCCAGTTTGGGTATATCTATGCTTTCATATTTTGCATAGTTTTATTGTTATACTAGTAATGGGAATATATGTTGGACTTGGAGTTGTATTGTGCCTCATGTACGCCATGCAAAATGCTATAGATAGTTTATTAAAAACAAACAAACAAACAAACCAAAAAACAATATGGCAGAAAAAGTCCATACATATTATCTAGTCTGACCATCCACACAAACAGCTCAGCTCGACAATCCCCTACCACTGCCTTAGAGATCCCCTGTACTTATCCCCATGCTTTCTTGAATTCAGATGCTGTCCTTGTCACCATCACCTCCACTGAAAGGCTGTTCCATGCATTCACCACCTCTCTGTAAAGAAATGTTTCCTTAGGTTGCTCCTGTTAATCTTCTCAGAGCAGCTGCAAATAGGATTACTGGCATCCAGCCTTCCAATCGGGCCGCTACAGTAAAATGTGCGGGAGAGTCAGAGCTCTGAGGCGAGCGCCCGCTCTCCCGATGTGGGCCCAGGCCACTGTCCTGGGCACACGATTTAGTATTCAAATGAGGGCCCGCGGTAATAAGGAGGCGCTAGGGACACTATTGCGTCCCTAGCACCTCCTTATTGGCAGAAGCTGCGGCTGTCAGCAGGTTTGACAACCGACGCTTAATTTTACCAGTATCGGTTGTCGAACCCGCTGACAGCCACGGGTTAGGAAAACGGACGCCGGCAAAATTGAGCGTCCTTCCAAGCCGCGGGCAGAATTTTTTTTTTTTTTTTTTTAATTTTTGGGGCCTCCGACTCAATATCGCTATGATATTAAGTCGGAGGGTGTACAGAAAAGCAGTTTTTTCTGCTTTTCTGTACACTTTCCTGGTGCCGGCCGAAATTAACGCCTGCCTTTGGGCAGGCGTTAATTTCTGAGAATAAAATGTGCGGCTTAGCTGCACATTTTACTTTCTGTATTGTATATATTATCTGACTTTGTACAGCGGCGCTTACCTGCAGATATACAAGGATATCACAAGGAATTTAATTGAGGCAAATATAAATTTAATATTGCATATCCTTGGAAGCACAGATGCCAGACCTTCAATATAGGCAGGGCATTACTGTGTCTTACAGTCTCTTGTGAAAGCTGCATTATATAGTTTCAAATCATGCATAGAAAATGCTTGTGACGAGGATCATTTACGCAGTATGACAGTGTAATAAGCTGACCTTCTTTAGCCTGAGAAATTCCCTCCCACCTTAAAAATTCCTTTGTTTAGCATTGCTTTGATGTACTCTGTTTCTTCAGAACTTCTTTATTCTGTTGATAGATCAATCACTTCATCTCCAAGGGGCAGGGAGAAACTCTGATTTCAGTTGGAGTCTCTTGGAGTTAGATAAGCAAAAGAATGCAGTTCCAGCCATCTGCCATCGATAACCTCCTGACCTTTAATTATAGGCTTTGCAGAGCCTACAGGTCTTCCAGATATCTTCCAAATTCTTGAGTCTGAGGTCAGTGAAAGGTTCACTGTATACCAGCTGGTTCAGTTAAGGCAGACCGCAAAGGACTCTGGGACAGGCTGAGTGAGCCAAAGGCCTGAGCAAAGTCTTATGTTATGCTGACATATATCAGTATGGCGCAGGAATAACTAATAGACTCATCAACATGTATTTGCATGTTGATGGCGCTATTAGTTTTTGGGGGGTTGGACAAGCGTGTTCCTCGCGCTATTGCCCCTTACTGTATAAGGGGTAATAATAGCACGTCGAAAACGCGTATCCAGACGGGCACTAACGGTGCGCTCGGCCGAGCGCACCGTTCTGTATTGGCCTGATTGTGAGATAAAATATTGTCAGATGAATCCAGAACAAGTGGGTTATGCATTCCTACCAGCAGATGGAGATGGAGTAAACTGACGTCATAGTACATACACTCCTGCAGTTACATCAGCCTGCCAGTATTCTCCATCTCCAGCAGATGGTGGATATGCATCTCCCCCCTGGGGATTGCTTCATTTTAAAATAAAGAAGAATTAAGGATAAAATTTGCCCCGTTCTCCTGTGGTGATACCAAATGGTCCCTCCTCCAGTTGAGAATTCCGGAGGTGATTTCTGTGGTCCCTCAGATGTGTGCCTTAGACTGGTAGCTAGTTTTGCCGGCATGGATTTAGCTGCTTGAGCTACTGAAAGGCAGTGGATGCAGGAAGCCGAGCGTGGTGGTGATGGCACATGCCCTGTCAAACCCCCCCCCCTGCTGCTGGAGACCATCTCTTTGCTCAGCCAGGTACTGCTGATCTCCAGTAAGTTTAAAAAAAAAAAAAAAAAAAAAAAGAGAGGGAGAGACATAGTAGGAAGTTTTTTTTTGTTTGATGTCCGTTCCACTCTGTGGGAGGTCGAGGGACGTGGGCAACCTGGAGGGTTGAGCAGTCTCCTTAGGCTAGGCCCTGCTCTGAGGTTTTCCACTGTGCACCATGTGGTGGGCCGCAATGGCTTTTCATGCGCTTTCTGAGGCTGCTGTCTACAGGATTTTTGGTCTGTCGTATGCATCTCGCTGTGTACCAATGTTTGGATGCATAGTGGGGCCTTGTAGTCTGTGCGCCCACGTTAATCGGCGCATAGTGGCTGTGTGCTTACTTATGCGCCCAAGTGGTACTGTGCGCTTAATTTTTGGCTGCCTAGGTAAGCGCCTGGGTGGGTGTGCCTTAGAGTTGGATGATAATTTCTAGGTGTCTAGTTGAGTGCCTATCTAAAAAAACAGCTAGATGCACGACTCTGGCCTCCACTCAGTGCATTGTCGGCCATCATGGTGCCTGTGCCCAAGAAGCCGAAGCATCTTTCTCTTTGCTCTGCTTGTTATATACGGGCATCTCAACCAGGAGTGCCAGTGCTGTTTGGAGGCTCAGGGTGAGTTGTCTTCCTATGATTTCACTAAGCCTGGTTCCCTATACGTACCAGGATCAGTCCAGACCGTGGGTTATGTCCCCCTTCCAGCAGATGGAGTCAGAGTAAAAACTGAGAAGGCGGTCCCTCATAACTGGGGCGCCCTCTGTAAACCTTCTGTATTTCTCTGACTCCAGCAGATGGCAGTTGCACCTTCGGTTCCCCAGTTCATTTAGAGGATAGCTTACAGAATTTCTTTATTCTTTGTTTTCCTCTAATTCTTTCCTTGGATGGATTATAGTTATAAAGTTTAAAAAAAAAAAAGCCTCAGTGTTCAGCTTCTCTGGAGACTTGCAGGCAGAACTTTGTTTTCAGTAACAGATCTGTCTTGTACATTCCATCTTATGTTATTCTGTTGTTTTTGGGGTAAGTGTTTACTTATTTCTTACAGCCAGTATTTCAGCTGCCTTATGGGTGAATGTTGGTGGTCCAACCTCTCCCCCCATGACCCCCTGCTGCCCTGAGATGCCGTTTCTTTCTCTGGGCAGCCTAACAGTTGCAGAGACGCGCCATTCCTCTGACTGAACGGGAGAGCGTGTCGTTTCTGACAGGTAGCAGCGCTGAATTTCTTGTTCCTGTGAGGAGCTGGCTGCAGGGGGAGGTGTGGTCCAGACCCTTCCCCATGGAGACCCCTGAGAAGCTTCATACCTCATGTCTCTCATCAGAGAAGTAAAACCCTCTGTCACTTTAACATCCCTGAGAAGTTTCATGCCTCAGGTCTCGTCAGAGAAGTAAAACCCTCTGTCACTTTAGGATGTCTGGAGGGGAAAAGAAAAAGGAAAAAGAGGAAAGGTTTTTACTTTTTATTAATTAGTACCCTGTACAAGGAGCAGACAGCAGTTCACTCTCTCCCGCTCACAGCCAGGCACAGAAGGACTTTGCCGATCCCGCGGCAACTCCTCACCCCCCCCTTCCTCCCAATGTCTCGATTGCCATTTTGTATCCACATGTGGAGAGCCAGCCTGCTGCACCTGTTTCTTTGCCAGACGGGGGAAGGGAATTCTCATTTTACTACTGATTTTGTACTTTTATTACACGTAATTTAAGCCCTGTGCAACCGGCTGACCTAGAGCCTGCCTCTCCTCCCGATGAGGCCCCTCCCCTGGGGGGGTCTTAAAGAGACAGCAGGCCTTTTCTTCTAAGTTTGTGATTTTAATGCACAAAGCTTTTTTTTTTTTTTTTTTTAGAAGCGGAGGCTGAATGGCAGGAGGAGTGACTTATACCAGCAAAGGTCCCCAGGCCATCAGGGGTGTTGGATTCCTCTAGGGGACAGTCAAGACAGACAGCTGTTAATTCCTCAAGATCTTTAGCTCCTAATCTGCCGGACCCTGGGTCGCAGGACCTTCTCCTTGGGGATGCAGACGGGGATATTGATGGGTCCGCCCCAGACGAGTTGGACCAGATCATTAAATTGCTTGGAGAGAATAAGGTGCATAAATTACCGGAAGATCATTACTACGCAGACCCGGTTCAGAGACCAAAGGCGTTGTCATCAGACTAGACTGGTGCCTCACAGGATTCCCTCTTCGAGGTCGCAGTCCAGGTCTCATTTCTTTCGAGGCTGGAGACCGGCTCGGAACTCCTCTACGCACAGAGCTTCTGCTACATCTACCCAATGAAACGTTGCCGGTCCACTCTTCGGTTCCCAGGATAGGAGGACATCTTTCCCTCTTCTACGAGGAGTGGATCAAAATCACCTCAGACCGGTGGGTCTTGGATATTCTATGGCACGGTTACGCTTTAAGATTTGCTCGACCTCTCAGAGACAGGTTTGTCTTCTCTCCATGCGGTCTCATCAAACAGTGCGCAGTGTGACAAACACTGGATCGGCTCATGGATTTGGGTGCCATCCTCCCGGTACCGGAACAAGGGTTCGGCCATTATTCCGTCTACTTCGTAGTCCCCAAGATGGTCAACAGGACTCTCAACTTACCACACTTCAGGATGGAAACCCTGCACTCAGTGATTGCTGCGGTACATGGACTTGGCGGAGGCTTATCTTCATATCCCCATCCTGTAGGAGCATCAGTGCTTCCTCTGCTTCAAGATTTTAGGGCAGCAGTTCCAGGCCCTGCCATTTGGCCTGGCGACTGCTCCTCGCACCTTTACCAAAGTTATGGTGGGGGTGGCAGTGGCCCTACGGAGGGAAAGGATTCTGGTCCATCCCTATTTGGATGACTGGCTCATCCGGGCGAAGTCCACTGATTTGTGCCAGCACTCAGTGGAAAGAGTATTACTTATCCTCCAGTTTCTAGGCTGCATAGTCAATTTTGCCAAGAGCAGCCTCACTCCGGCGCAGTCACTCGACTTTTTGGGAGCTCATTGCGGCACCAAAGTGGGCACAGTCTCTTTGTTTGGATCGGGCCCAATCTCTCCTCTCTCAGGTTCAGTGCTTTCGGAACCTCTGACTTCCCACTGCTTGGGACTATCTCCGGGTTCTGGGCTCCATGGCCTCCATTATAGATGTAGTGCCTTGGGCGTTTCCCACATGTGTCCCTTGCAAAGAGCATTACTCTCCTGTTGGAAGTCTGTGTTTCGGGAATTTCAGACTTCTGCCGCTATCATCTCTAGTGTTATGGTTAAATGTGAATCCAAGGTAGTCAAGGATCTTACCTTTTGGAATGGTAGATCCGAGGGGTACTCAGCCAGTGAAGAAGACACATTGAGCACAGACCGTACTCAAGGCAGGCTGTAGACAAACTGGTTCAGAAGCAGTCCGGGTTGGCAGACGGGCAGCAGGCAACAGGTCCAGGAGCAATCCGAGTCAGTAGGCAGGCAGCAGACAACAGGTCCAGGGGCAATCCGAGTCAGCAACAAACAGGAACCAGACTAACACACAGGAGCACCAGCGCAAGCAAGCCTGTAGCCCAGGCAATGCTGTGCTGGGCTCAGCTTGTTAAATACCCAAAGTTCCCGTGTAAACGTGGGGACTTCCGGGTCAAAGTCTGGCGTGCCGCGGTGGGCGGAGCTTGTGACTGTGTCGCGTCGGCCCGTGCTGCAGCCCGAGAACGCCGCCGAAGGAAGCCGGCGCCCCTGCTGCCCCAACTCTTCGCGAGGTAACAGTACCTCCCCCGCAAAGACCTTCTCTCCCCTTCTTCGGGCGAGATTTCTCTGGAAAACATCTATGAAACTCCTGGATTAGACGAGCAGCCTGTATATTATGAGCTGGCTTCCAGGAATTCTCTTCAGGTCCATAATGTTTCCAAGAGATTAGATATTGTAATGTCCCCCTAGATCGTCTGGCATCCAAGATCTCTTTGACTTCATACTGAGACCCATCAGACAGGACCGCCGGGGCAGTCTGTTTAAACCTTCTGGTAGGCCAGGATAGCATTGCAAGTTTTAATAAAGAGATGTGAAACACATCATGAATGTGTAGGGTAGGAGGCAGATGAAGTTTGAAGGATACTTGGTTAATTTGCCTGTCGATAGGAAAGGGTCCGATAAATCGAGGTGCAAATTTTTGGCACGGAGTACTTAATTTGAGATTCCATGTACTCAGCCACACCAAGTCTCCAGGTTTTAACGGAGGTTAAAAGGTCTTTTCTTGTCAGCTTGACTCTTCATTTTGCTGGCTGCACGACGCAATAAGCCTTGTGTCTCGTCCCATAAAGTCGTCACGGAACGAACAGTTTGTTCAACTGCTGGACATTCAGAAGTGGTTGGAATAGGAAGTGGAAGTCTAGGGTGCCTCCCAAAGACCAAAAAGAAGGGTGATGAACTTAGAAGCCTGGTGGATGTGATTATTATGACAGAACTCAGCCCAGGGTAGTAAGGATGCCCAGTCATCCTGACGTTGATTTACATAACAACGCAGAAATGTCTTTAGTGTTTGATTTGTTCGTTTGGTTAGTCTGTTGGACTGGGGATGATAAGCAGAGGAAAAGTTGAGGTCTATCCCAAATTTTTTACAGAGATCCCTCCAATATCATGCCGTGAACTGGACTCCTCTATCCGAAACAATGCTGGAAGGTAGACCATGGATTCGAAAGATGTGCTGAAGAAATAACAGACTTAACTCAGACGCAGAGGATAATCCTGGCAAAGTGTGCCATGTGAGAAAACCGATCAATAACAACCCAGATTACGGAATTACCCCCTGAAAGAGGGAGATCTGTAATAAAGTCTGTGGCGATGTGGCTCCATGGCCGATCTGGAATCGGAAGAGGTTGCAAAAGTCCACTTCGTCGTTGTCTAGACTATTTTTGAGTCGCACATGTAGGGCATGAGTCCACATACTTTTTGACATCGGCCGCCCAATGTGGCCACCAATAATGACAGGACACGAGATTCTTAGTCCCGAGTTTGCCGGGGTGTCCGGCAAATAAAGAATCATGGACCCAGCGTAACACTTTTTGTCTAGAACGTTTAGGTACTACTGTTTTCCCCATTGGATCAGTAGAGGTAATAATTGGAAAACCCCATAAATCGCTGCAAGGCTTTTAGTCCCACTGGTTGCGGCCAATCCATGATGGCTTTAAGTTTTTCAGGGTCCATGCGCAGACCTTCACGAGACACAATATACCCTAAGAAGGGTAGTTGCTGCTGGTGAAACAGGCATTTCTCCAATTTGGCATATAATCTGTTCTCCCGCAGTCGTTGAAGAACCTGTTTAACCTGAGTTTGATGTTGAGTCTCATCTTTAGTAAAAATCAAGATATCGTCCAGGTAAACGATAACATGAGAGTAAAGAAGGTCTCTGAAAATATCATTAATCATAGTCTGAAATACTGCTGGAGCATTACATAGTCCAAACGGCATCACTAAGTATTCATGATGTCCATCACGAGTGTTAAACACCATCTTCCATTCGTCTCCCTCCCGAATTCTTATTAAATTATACGCTCCCTGGAGATCCAATTTGGTGAATATCTGTGCCAGACCCAGCTGGTGTCTGTTTCCAGGCCAGCACCAGTGCCTGGCAATGCATTTGGGCCACCTCCTACTGATACTGTGGTCATTGCCGATTCCACCGAGGAAGAAGCTCCATGGAGACTGGCGGAATCGCCGAGGCCTATAGTCCCCTGTCCAGTTCCGTATGTGCCTGCACCTCTGGATGTTGGCTGAGCACCTAGGGCCCCATCCCCTGTGACATACAGTGATGATGAAAGACCCTATGACCCCTGAGGGGATGGTCAGATGGAGTCTTCCTTCAAGGACGGGTGGTCTCCCATTAGACCCTTCTCCTCCAGAGGAGGGAAGGAAGTCTCTGCCTGAGGTCTTAACCTTCACAGGTTTTGTGAAGTTGATGGCGGAATCTATGTTGTTCCAGATGTTGACTGAGGAGGATGCCAGGCACAAGATGCTTGAGATAATTTGTGGAGGCTGTTAAGGAGGTTGTGGTGTCTGGTACACAAGATCTTTTGGAGTAGCTGAGGATTTGTGAACACTCCCTCACAGTGTCCTATCAAGAAGGCAGACAGGGTTTACCTCATCCAGAAGGCTGTCTGATTCAATAAGCGTCAATTGCCCGACCATTCAGTGGTGGTTGAATCCGCTCTCAAGAGGGCCAAGCGCTCTTGGACCCACTCCTTGGCACCCCCAGGGAAGGACCACAGAACGATGGACACTCTTGGAAGGAAGGTGTTTCATGGCGCCATGCTTATTGCCCGCATAGCTGCCTACCAGCTCCAAATGAGCCAATATTTGCGGAACATCTGGAAGCAGATGCATGATTTGCTGATGCACAAGGGTTTGGAGTGTGGAAAACACGAAGCTTGTGCAGCCTACGATGTTTTCAAGACGGCATCTAGAATCTCTGCAGCTGGAATTGGCACCCACAGAATGGCATGGCTTGCAGGCCTCTGATCTCCGACTGGTGGTATAGGAATGACTCGCTGACGTGCCGTGTATAGAAGAGAATCTCTTTGGAGATAGGATGAGAGAAGCTGTTCCTCAACTTCAGGACATCATGAGATCCTCCAACAACACTCCGCCAGTACTCCAGACCCGTCCTCCTTTTCCAGGAGGCCGTCGAGGCAGGGACTAAGGAAGTCCTCCTTTCACAAAAGAAAGTACTATCCTCTGCCTCCTTGATCCTGTCCTCATCAGAGCTCTTATGGCCAGCCCATGCAGCAGAGAGCTCCCATGCCCCTGGCTACTCAGTCAAACACAGGGATGGGGTTTTGACTGGGCCGCAGGGAGTATCAGCTAGTTGCACATACCTGGGGCGATGGATCTTCCGTCTGGGGCAGCCTGCGGTTCTTCACGAATCAGTGGCCCAGTGTAAATTCGGACCAGTCCATCGTCCGTCAGGGTACCAGTTAAATCTATTGGTTTATCACCAAATTGCCCTCCATGCCTGTATTAGGGACTGGTAGTGCATCAGGAAGTACTGCTAGGGAGCTCTCTTCCCTCTTAAAGGCCAGAGCATCGAGATGATTCCACCATGGCAAAGAGGATGAGGATTTTACTCTGGTTACTTCCTGATTCCAAAGAGAACAGAAGGACTTCGTCCCATCTTAGACCTGAGGGCCTTGAACACATTTCTTAAAAGAGAAAATTTCAAGATGGTTTCCCTGGGCACCTTGATTCCCCATTTGGAAAAAGGGGACTGGCCTTGCTTTCTTGACCTACAGGACGCATATACCCACATCGAGATCTTCCATGGCCACAAGAAGTATCTTTAGTTTGTAGTGGGGGAGCAACACTTCCAGTATCGGGTGTTGCCTTTCGGGCTCACATCTGCTGCACGGGTATTCACAGAATGCCTGGCTGTGGTGGTGGCACAACTCTGCAGACTGGGAAGTACATGTTTTTCCCTATCTGGACGATTGGTTGGTCAAGAGCACGTCTCAGGCAGGGGCAGCCAGATCCATGCACTTGAACATTTGGGTGTTAAGTCATTGGGGTTCATTCTCAACTACCAAAGTTCCATCTCAGTCTGTCACCTCAATTGGTCTTTATCGGAGCCCTGCTAGACACGGCTCAGGCCAAGGCCTTTCTGCCGCCCCAGACTGTCACAGTAGCGGCCATTGCGGCAGAAGTTCAACAGAGCCAGTAAGTATCAGCTTGGCACATGTTGAGGCCGCGACCATCCACGTTACTCCCTTGGCACAATTATACGTGCGCAGAGCCCAGTGAACCCTGAGGTCTCAGCGGCAGCAAGCCACACAGAGCCTCCAAGATCGCATCCAAGTCACCCCATCCCTCCAGGAGTCCTTGTCCTGGTGGCAAGTACTTTCCAATCTGGAACAGGGAATCTCCTTTCAGAGTCTTACCACTCAAATTGTGTAAACCACGAATGCATCTATCCTGGGGTGGGGAGCTTATGTGGATGGGTTTGGCACCCAGGGCTTGTGGTCTGCTCAGGAACATTCACATCAAATCAACTTCCTGGAGCTCCAGGCAATCAGGAACGCACTATGGACTTTCAGAGATCTGCTGTCCAACAAAGTTTTCCTGATCCAGATCGACAACCAAGTAACAATGTTGTATGTTATCTTTGTGAGCGACATTATCTTTGTGAGCGACATTGCGGACGGGATAGAAGGTAAGGTTTGTCTTTTTGCGGATGACACGAAGATCAGCAACAGAGTGGACACGCCGGAAGGAGTGGAGAGAATGAGACGGGATCTAAGGAAACTGGAAGAGTGGTCGAAGATATGGCAGCTCAGATTCAATGCCAAGAAGTGCAAAGTCATGCATATGGGGAGTGGAAATCCGAATGAACTGTATTCGATGGGGGGGGGGGAAGGCTGATGTGCACGGAGCAGGAGAGGGACCTTGGGGTGATAGTGTCTAATGATATGAAGTCTGCGAAACAATGCGACAAGGCGATAGCAAAAGCCAGAAGAATGCTGGGCTGCATAGAGAGAGGAATATCGAGTAAGAAAAGGGAAGTGATTATTCCCTTGTACAGGTCCTTGGTGAGGCCTCACCTGGAGTACTGTGTTCAGTTCTGGAGACCGTATCTACAAAAAGACAAAGACAAGATGGAAGCGGTACAGAGAAGGGCGACCAGGAAGGTGGAGGATCTTCATCGCATGACGTACGAGGAGAGATTGAAGAATCTAAATATGTACACCCTGGAGGAAAGGAGGAGCAGAGGTGATATGATACAGACTTTCAGATACTTGAAAGGTTTTAATGATCCAAAGACAACGACAAACCTGTTCCGTAGGAAAAAAATCAGCAGAACCAGGGGTCACGATTTGAAGCTCCAGGGAGGAAGATTCAGAACCAATGTCAGGAAGTATTTCTTCACGGAGAGGGTGGTGGATGCCTGGAATGCCCTTCCGGAGGATGTGGTGAAGACCAGAACTGTGAAGGACTTCAAAGGGGCATGGGATAAACACTGTGGATCCATAAAGTCAAGAGGCCGCCAATGAAGAGTGGGTGACTCACCAGAATGACAGCTACTGCCTGGAGACAATACCCTTATTCAATAAACATACACATGCTTACTGTGACTCCAACATCGCTCTAAGCTTCAACAGCAAGAGGAAATGTGGAAAAAATGGATTTACACTCACAAAGAGGGGAGTAGCTGGCTTGTTACGGCGGTTACTACCCCAAACCAAATAAGCCTGATACTTCACCTTCAATGCATATACAGCATAGTTCTCTGCTTCAACGACAGGGGAGAAGAAAAAAGGGTTCGCACTCACAAAGCGGGGAGTAGCTGGCTTGTTACGGCGGTTACTACCCCAACCAAATGTGTCTGATACTTCACTTTCGATGCATATCCAGCATGGCTCTCTGCTTCAACGGCATGGGAGAAGACTGATACATCACGCATTTCCAGCATAGCTCCCTGCTTCAACAGCAGGGGAGAAGAAAAACAACCAATAAGGACTGTATAACATAGTCTGGGTAAAACAAATAAGCATGGGTGTAGCTTGCTTATTGCGGCGGTTACTACCCCTACTACCCCTAACTAATCAAGCTAGATATTTCAATGGTGGGGGAGGAAGGTAAATAGAACCAAGAGCTAAGAGAAACAGATAAGTATGAGAGAAAAAATGTGTGAAGCTTGCTGGGCAGACTGGATGGGCCGTTTGGTCTTCTTCTGCCGTCATTTCTATGTTTCTCTGTTTCTATGTTTCTATATGTCAACAAGCAGAGCGGCATGGGATCATATCTCCTGTGTCAGGAAGCAGTCCAGATCTGGTCGTGGACTCTGTCCTTCGGGATAGTGCTCAGGGCCACATACCTGGCCAGGATGGAGAAAATGGTAGCGGACAGGATGTCGAGCTTTCAGAACCTACGAGTGATCCCTGGACCAGGAAATGGCGAATCGTATATCCTGCTTCTGGGGGAGCCCGGATGTAGATCTGGTTGCACCCCCCTGCAACAGGAAGGTGCCTCAGTTCTGATCCTTGCACAGGACAGATGGAAAACCAGCCTCAGATGCCCTCACCTGCCATTGGGACACAGGCCTTCTGTACGCGTACCCTCTGATTCCCTTAGTGGCGAAGACTTTCTTGAAGGTTTGCAAGGATAGAGGGACTATAATTCTCATAGCCCCTCATTGCCCGAGACAGGTCTGGTTTCCACTCCTTCGGGAGTTGTCCATCCGGTGATCGATCAGTCATGGCTAAATTCATCCTGTTGTCTAAGGTGATCCTTGTTTATAGGTAAACAGACTTGCCTATTTTCTCATTCAGTCTAGTATGTCTGAATGACACAATGAGAATTTTAGCTTTCTACTGTTAATTCCAGTTTAAGTTCATTACATCAGTCTGGGCAGATGCTGCATGGCAGATCACCTATAATTTTTCAGTATTTGCAGGGCTAATACTGTTAGGTGATATGTTCTTTTATTATTTGTGTTTTAGTTTTGGAAGTTGCTTGTATAAGGAAAGGAGGCATGCTTAAGGACCATATTAGAGTATTAAGTGCTTTCTGTGCTTTGAGCTCCAAAGCAGGCATTGTTGGCAAAGAACCTTGCTAGACCTTAAGAAATCAGTGATTTTGATGTTAGACTCAGCCTAAAGTGAGAAAGCTATACCTTGTATTCTACTGGTAGACTAGCAACTGGAAATTTTGCACCCTCTAACAATTGTCACACTGTTCTTTAAAAGTAATGAACTTATGAGCAAGAGTAGTTTACAGCTCTTAGAGTAAAGATTTCCATATTAAACAATCAGAAAAGTGTTCGTGCCAATTTTCAACTTGTGAATGATAACACCAGATTATGGCTTCAGGTTCTTTAATTTTGTGTTTCACAAAAGATGTTTTCCTGTGGACGTGGTGTTAATAACAATTTTCAACTTATGAACTGTAACACCGCATCATGGCTTTCAGTTTCTTGCACAATGTTAGGGACACTGACCACAGATTTCTCTGCACTGAGGCTAAAAATGAAAACTTAGAGGGGATGGAGATTTTCACAGAGATCTTTGTAGAACTATCTCATAATTTGATAGGGAAAGAAATGTCATTACAAAACATTATTAAAATGCTGAAGAGACTTCAGCTAATAAGAAATCAGATAACCAAGGCAACTTGCCCTTCCTCCACAGCAAAAAGTCCGTCTTTCTTAGACTTTGCCGGAGTACCTAGAATTCTAGAAAAGTATCTCTGTGAAAGTGATCTGTAATTTATTAGTGATCTGGTAATGAAAAGACTCTGCTTTAACACATGGAATCTTTAGTAGGAACATAGAAACATGATAGCAGAAAAAGACTATGAGCCCATCTAGTCTGCTCATCTGTCCAGTTTATCTAGCCTTTACAATTTCCTTCACGCATCAGAGATTCCCTGTATTTATCCCATGCATTTTTTAATTCAGATACCAGTTTTGTCGTCGTTATAGGACAGTATATACATGATTTTATAGGACAGTATGTACATGATTTTCACTTCTCCGAGAGCTCTTTAGTGTGCAGGATCAGAGCTGAAACATACCATTAGAAAGCATCCCACTTTTAACATAAGACTTTTTTCTCCAACACATTAAAAATTGATAAATGTTTATTCTCCCCCCCATTATAACAATTTTTGAAATGTTGAAGAAGAATAACTGAGGAACTTTCTATCTGTGTATCCATCCCTATCTAGCAGTTTGTGATGCAGAGCCTGAACAGCCCGTTGGCAGTTATAGAATCTGGGAACAGGCAGAAGGAGAGGTTGATTCAGAACCCATTTACATCCCACCTTCTGCAATTGAGCCTGTGAAACCTGTACTGTCTTCTTACCCAGAAATGCCCTCATCTGTCAAGTGCAAATCTGTCAGTGGAGCCAAACAGGGACGGATTTATTCTCCCAAACCCAACCCAGTGGTAAGAATAAAAAAAAAATTGTGCATGAGCAAGGGTTCTTTGGCAAAGAGGGACTAGAATAGTGTTTTCTTTCATTGCCTACAAAGATTGTTCTTTCCCTCCTGTTACTTATCAAAAACTGTTTGTGAATACTCCTTGTCTTGCCAACCTGCACACCCCTCCTTCAGGCCGATACAGAACGGTGTGCTCGGCCGAGCACTCCATTTAACCCCCATTTGGCCGCGCGTTTTTGACTCACTATTATTACCCCTTATAATGTAAGGGGTAATAGCACGTGGAAAACGTGTGGGCCCCCCCCCCCCCCCCGAAACTAATAGCGCTCATCACATGCAAATGCGTGTTGATGAGCCTATTAGTTAGTCACCTGAAATAAAGAAAGTAAAATGTGCAGCCTAGCTACACATTTTACTCTCAGAAATTAATGTCTGCCCAAAGACAGGCATTAATTTCAGACAGCACCGAGCAAGTGTACAGACTTAATATCCAACTTAATATCATAGTGATATTAAGTCGGAGGCCCCCAAAATTAAAAAAAAACAAAACTTCTTTTAAAAAAAAAAAATTAAAAAAAAATTCTGCCTGTGGGTTGGAAAACGAATGCTCAATTTTGCCAGCGTCCATTTTCCGAACCCCTGGCTGTCAGCGGGTTCGTCAAACGACACCGGTAAAATTAAGCGTCAGTTGTCAGACCTGCTGACAGCCGCCACTTCCACTAATGAGGCGCTAGGGACACATGTTCCTAGTGCCTCCTTATTAGCGCTGGCACTAATTTAAATACTGTATTGCCTGGGCGCGTTGGGAGAGCGGGCGCTCGCCTCAGAGCGCCGGCTCTCGCAGTTTTTTTTTAATTGGCCTGCTTGTGTGGAACTAGAATTGTTCAGCTTTGAAATGCATTCCCATTCATTTGAGGCTAAAGTGTTCATTGTGTTCATCATTTTACAACTGATCTGTACATTTTTACTTTCCTCTAAGTACAAAAATTGTAATGCATTTATTATGTTTTCACCTGTTGATTTAAGAGATAGGTGAGTCCAGCTTCTTTGCTCAGTGGTTGTAAATATTGTATTTTTTTTTTTTAAAGTTCTATTCCTCTAGAACCAAAGGCGGTGTTCCTGTGGCAAACTTCCATTCAGTAAAGCAAGCAGTTTATTCCATCACATTTTAGGATCTATGTTTATTATACTTACTTTTAGAGAGTGGAACTTGCAGTAGAAAGACAGTACTCCTGACATTTATTTTGTGTTTTCAAGCACATATCTTCTCTCACTGACTCAGATCCGTGATGAGGATAAAGATCCTATCTATAGGTACTTTGAGAGTTTGATGACTTGTGCTCGTGTTAGAGCCTATGAACGTAAATCAGAGGAACAGCGACAAAGGCAGCAGCTAGTCCTATGTGACTATAATTCCAAGCTTGGAAGGGTAAGATCATGGTTCTTACTTCTCATGCCTTACCAGCAAGTTACTCTGAATTTTTTATGTAAAATATGTTTTTTGTGATCCTGCAGTAACCAGTCATGAGGAATTGCACCTAAAGTCCAAGTCACCAATATGGTACTTTGTCTGTTCAGTTTTGTTCTTCTAATCACTTTCCATAGGTAAATGGAAGCATATATGCAATTAGAAATACATACTTTTGGAAACTATTGTGAATGCTTACACTTTCTAGTTTTGCCTTTTTTCTACACCTCTGTTGATGGCTATTAGAACAGGGAAGCTTAAGGTGATTTGTAATTGTAAATTGTCACAGCCAACTGTTCTGAGTTTAGCATTGGGTCTGAAACACAGATGGGGAAAGGGATGTGCATATTTTCACTTTTGTCAAGCTGATATTAAATAGGTCCTTAACTACTGTTGTATGTGGAAAAGGTTGTTATATGTTCTTATTTCTCCCCTACTATCTTTTTTCCTTCCTAGGATCACAATTTTGAGCTCAAGCCGAAGAAAGGAGCCAGAGACACTGAGCGAGAAACTGATAAGTCAGGTATTAAATGAGCCTTTGCACTGGCAGGTATAGCTCTCCAAGCAAAGTCTTCTAGAAAAGAAAGTTAATTGGCATGGGTTTCTCAGTAGTTTGTATAGAAGCAAAAGCATCATTATGGAGAGGGATTCACTTGGAAAGTAATTTAAATTCCTTATCATCCTGCTAGACCAGTCTAGACGTGTGGGTTTATACCAGGGGTGGGCAAACTTTTTAAAAAATAGGACCTTGTTACTGTTAAGCGCTAAATCAGCTTAAAGGCCTAAGAACATAAGAAATTGCCATGCTGGATCAGACCAAGGGTCCATCAAGCCCAGCATCCTGTTTCCAACAGAGGCCAAACCAGGCCACAAGAACCTGGCAATTACCCAAACACTAAGAAGATCCCATGCTACTGATGCAATTAATAGCAGTGGCTATTCCCTAAGTAAACTTGATTAATAGCCGTAAATGGACTTCTCCTCCAAGAACTTATCCAAACCTTTCTTGAACCCAGCTACACTAACTGCACTAACCACATCCTCTGGCAACAAATTCCAGAGCTTTATTGTGCGTTGAGTGAAAAAGAATTTTCTCCGATTAGTCTTAAATGTGTTACTTGCTAGCTTCATGGAATGCCCCTAGTTTGTTAGCTCTGTTTCTTGATTGGAGATCCCACCATTTTTTGTATTTGGTGTGTAGGTGCATTTCTAGGAATTGTGTGGACTCACCTCCCCTCCGCACTCCCCGGTTTTGTAGGGTCTCCGTGTCCCTAGACAGCATAGGGGATAGCTTATAGAGCTGGGTACTTGCCCAAAAGCAAGCAGGGTGGACAGGAGGTTGCCAGTGTAGGAGCATTTGCACAGGTGTAGGCAGAGATTGAGAAGTGCTTAGAAGGCCCCTCCATGTATCCACAGGCTTAACTTTGAGTGGATATTAGAGGTGTAGTGCTAAGGTATTAATTGGCAGACAAGTGCATTAAAACTTCATTACTGGGAAAGAAAACAAGTATTACAGGACTATTAAAAAAAATAAAGTAGCCAAGCACCTAAATTTGCAAGACCTAATTTAGGGTTCTAACTTTTCCCGTTAATTTAGGTCTGCTGTTCTTTTGCCTAGATTTAGGTCATTACGTTAGGTACTTAGTTCTAAAAATCAGTGTTAAACACCTCATATTTTTCCCACCCTAATAGCCACCAACTTTTTAGGCTTCTACTTTAGGGAGCTAGAGAAACTAGGAGCCTAAATTTAGGCATCCGCCCCAGTACATTCTCAAAAGAGCCAATTTAGGGCCTAACTCAAAGTTAGGTTAATTAAACCCTTTAAAAATGAGCGTCAAGATAACTAAAAATTATCAGTCTATCCATCCTATCAAAGCCATAGAAATCCCTACCAGGCCAATACATTACATACCTCTGGGCTTTCATAGTCTCTGTAGTCATCATATCTCTCACTGCGGCGCTCCTCGCTTGATCTCCTGTAGTCTGTATCCCTTCGTCTGATTCTGAACTCCCTTTCGTCCCGGTCATCTCTGTCTAGGGAAGAACCATATCTCCCACTGCGTTCACTCCTACTCACCCTGCAAAACAAACTTATTTCAACATTTTGTTTGTATAACCAGCTCATGTTTGATTTAACTTGGAATCCACTTTGATCTATTATTGTGATAAGTGCAGAATATAAGTTTTTAAAAAATTAAAATTCATGTAGCATATTCCAGCACAAAAATGGAGCTGGGAACTTTTATTCCATGCATGAAAAAAGTTAAGTGAACTTCAGAGAAGCACTAACCAGGCAGAAAACACAAAATTGCATCAACTAGAAATTTAAGCTTCCTGTCTATGCCAAACCAGTTCAGATGAGTGGGTTATGTTCACTTGCCCCCCCCCCCCCCCAAAAAAAGCTCAAAGTTGACTTCACTCCTCTTACAGAAGGGCTGGTGCAGCCTATAGCAAATCTCTGTCTTCAGTAGATGGTACAGGTGTGGGCTGTTACAACAGCTAAAAGTAGTCCACTTCCAGGAAGGCCATTAGCTCTGATTCCAGAGAGCGGGTAAGATAATTCTTGGGGGTGCTCCAAGCAACAATACTGTTGGGACTGTTTCTCTTTCCCCTTAGGAATGGTCTCAGTTCTTGCACCGATGGGTCAAGCACCAGGTGACCCCCAGGGACTTTGCTCCCTTGGTGGGTCAGACAGCAAGAACTGACAGCATGCTCTGCTTCTATTCTTGGAGAGCAATGGGGAAAGAAAAAGGTCTTGCAGCATGTATTTCATGGACTCCTTTGGTGCTGTGTCGAATTGGTCTTGGTCGGGCAAAGAGAGGCTGGCTATTATCGTATATTCAACATCCATGCTGAGAGATTGCGATCCCACAGATTGGGCTTGGACTAGGCGTCCATTTTTGCATCAGCAGAAATGGATTTGATTCCAGATGTACTGAAGGACAGTCACATGAGATGTGCATACCAGACCTGCCTGGGTCACGAGGCATCATGAGGCCACGGTCCTGAATTGTTCTCAAAATTAGCAGCAGTGGTGAAAAGTGTAGAAAATTTCTGCACCAGTCGAGAAGGAACACGTCCTGAGCAAGCCTGAGATTGCTGGGAAGGATGAGGCAGAATTGATCAAGCTTCCAATTGTGTTGTTGCAAATAGGAAGATACAGGGGCGACTCCGTAACTCAAATAGTTCCTCTGCTACAGACTGAGTAAGAGACTACTTGTGAGGACCAAACACTCTTCTGAGGTGGTCCACCCAAGGAATTGGAAATCCCTGGCGGACCACCAGGAGGTAGGCATGATAGTCTACCACCCATCACCAGATCCTCATGGCTTCCCGATACTCTAGTATCCTGTTCCTTCCTGTTAGCTGATGTAAAACATGGCAATCTGGTTTGAATTAAGATGGCTCCTCTGTCCTTCGAGTAGGTGAGTAAAGACCACTAGAGCATTTTTGAAAGCCCGCAATTCAACGAACTTGATAAGTATGCAACGTTCCAAGACAGACCAGGTGCCTTGTGTCCAGCAAGACTGGTCGAGTGCACTGCACCCAATCATCGAGGCATCCATTGCCAAGTTCTGATGACGAAGAGGAGCACCCTTCTAGACGATCTGTGGTTGGAGCCACCAGAGGAGTTCTTGTTTCATAATCCCTGAGAGAAGAAACAGAGTCCAACAGCTGAGTCAGTTGGTCCCATTGACAGCATAGACCCTATTGCAAGCAGCGGATGTGTAGGCGGGTCAGGGTCCTACAAAGTCCCCATCTTGGCCATGAAAGCGGTGAAAAAGCAGTGAAACTTTGACATCAGATATGAAGTCATTCTTAAGTTGTTTTTTTTAATTTTTAATCATAAGCAGTTTTGTAAGTACTAAAAACAATCTTAGCCTTGTACTTGTATTCCTAGACAAAAAGACTAAATTAGATAAAATGCTGACTACATGTGCCGCGAGAGGCACATGAGCGGGGATGGTCCCAGTAGCAGATGGTCCCAGGAGCAGAAACAGGCAGGCAAGATGGAGATTGCCTCTTTTGACCCTGAGCAATGTGCTGGAAGCAGATAAAGCATAGTTGCTTACCTGTAACAGGCGTTCTCCTAGGACAGCAGGAGGATTTAATTAATTGGCCATCATTCTGCCGGATTTCTGTCCGAATTGAAATATGCTGATAATAAAGAAGGCTCTTCTTAGTACGTTGATGTATAAGTGAGTTAATGGCTGTTTTTAAGGACAAGAATTTCTCTCGATGTATAGTGGAATTGCTACGGATTAAATCCTGTTTAGCCCTCTGAGGTTGAACACTCAGGGTCAATAGTTGTTTATCTAGAGATTTCTTACGATACGCCACATATGAAATAATATCTCCTTTGAGTCCTGCCTTAGCAGTATTCCAGAATAAGATGGGATCATCTTTGTGTTGTATGTTCAAGGCCTCAAAGTCCTTCCATTTATCCCTCAAGTAGTTCTGAAATGTGGTGTCGTCGGCTAAATAATAAGGGTATCTCCATTGAAATTCAGCTGCTTGTACCAGGGGATTGGTTAGTTCCAACTTGATGGGGGCATGGTCAGAAATAATATCTCCTATCTGAGCATCTACTATCCTGAAGAAACTGTTGGAGCTTAGTAAAAAATAGTCCAATCTGGATTGTGTAGCGTGAGCCCTAGAGAGATGCGTGAAATCCCACTCAAGAGGGTGCAATGTGCGCCATACATCAACTAAATGCAGTGTTTTCTCTAAGAAGAGAAGCCCTTTACTTGGCATCCCCTGTCCTTTGGCCGAGGAAGATCTGTCCCAAGCTGGCTCTTTAACAGCATTGAAATCACCCCCCACAAGTAACATTATCTATATAAGGAAGAAGTAAAGCATGTAGTTCTTGGAAGAATGAAGGATTGTACACATTTGGGGCATAAATATTACATAAGATGAGAGGTGCCCGGTGAAATTCAGTCTCCAAAATAAAAAATCTACCTTGCGGGTCTTTTATTTCTTTCAAAATGTGAATGGGAAAGGACTGTCTGATTAATATAGCTACCCCAGCAGACCTAGTACTAGCAGAGGAAAAATGTACAGAGCCCACCCATCTTTGACTCAGTTAACCATGTTCGATGTCAGTCAGATGAGTCTCCTGCAGAAATGCAATATCTGCTGACTTCTTGCCAAGAACCTGCAATATCAGTTCTTTTGATGGGAGAATTGATTCCCCCCACATTCCAGGAAAAGATGTTAGTATTGTGATTACTCATGATCAATATCGGATGATATGTAACAAGACGGTATAAAGAATTCTGTGATGAGGAGTGGGCCTCCCAGCTGAGCCCCCCCCCCCCCCCCCCTGTTCACTATAAGACGCTGTCTGAGCAAACCCGTCTAGTAATTTACTAGTGGAGCTTATGGAGCCGTCCCTTGCTCTCTTCTTTTCCCCTTTTTTGAACGCCCTCCCCTCCCACATCAATCTCACCTCCCCATTCTCATTCATTTTAACCCCCTTCCCCCAATAACTCTACCCTCTACCTGCTGTCCTAATGATAGCAGGCGGAGATCACTTCAATACAGTGCCCAGCCCTCGCACCCCCCACCCCACCTTAATATTGTGACTTTAGAAGTTTGAAAGTTATATTGGCAATAGCACCGAAATCTCCCTTAGCCAAGGATGATTAATAATTGCCGATCATCCTGTTAGCCAATTCATCGTGCCACAAGATTAGACACACAACCCTTCAGTAGATAGTCAGTCTCATGAGAAAGGCCCATTATGTCATCCCAGAGCCCATAGAAGCATGTGTAGGTAAATTTACTACAAGAAACCAGAACCATAAAAAAAAAACCATAGGTGAACCTGTCAAGCTGGGGGTACACAGGCAAACCCAGCAAGTGTTAAGGCAGTGGGAAAACAGAGAAGACTAAAAAGTCAAAAAAGTAACACAAAAACAATTGGGTGACCCCCAGTTATCTGATCCATGCCGTCTGGGCAGAAATGAGAAGAGCTGTTCTGTTCCCACTATACCTGAAGATATTTAAATATTGAAACTTGGAAAACTCTGGCCCATGAGCCAACATCTTCCTGCCACGTCTGGTTTCCCATACAATCTAACGTCACCAGGGAACGAATCCCTGGCAGATTAGGGGTCAGGTAACCCTTTGGCGGAGAGTGTTGAAATGAAGCGCTGAATAGCCGCCGCTTCCGTGAACCACTGGACCCCGGCTTCGGTTTGAACCCTCATTTTTGCTGGGTAGACCAGAGCCGCCCGAATGCCTTTCTCGTAGAGTTGGGAGCAATATGGTGCCAAAGCACGCCGCCGCGCAGAGACTACTGCTGAAAAATCTTGAAAAATTAACACCGGCTGGTTATCATATTTCAACTTAGCCCCTTGTCGGAGGGCCTGCAGAACTTCAGCTTTGTGAGCATAGCTCATGATTTTTATGATCACTACCCGCGGTTTCTCGTGTTCAGCGTGCTTTGGGCCCAAACGAGCCCTTTCCACTGTGAAGGACCCTTTCAGGTCAGTGAGGTTCAATGCCGTGGGGAAGCCACTCCTCGACAACGCGAGGGAGGGTGTATTCGGCTATACTTTCCGGGAGCCCCACTAACCTTAAATTTGATCTCCGGGAGCAATTCTCCAGATCTCCTAGTTTGTTTGCTTATCCAACGCTGCTTTCAGTTCTGCGATGTCTTGTCTGGGCCTTATGGAGGCCATCTTGATTATCCGAGACACGTGCTTCGAGCTTCGAAAAGCGGCGTTCAAATGTTGCCATGCTGGAATTTATCTCCTGCAGCTTGGCTGAAATTTTCTGGAGTTCTGGTGAAATCGTGGCTAATACCGCCGCAGTCAGATCAGACAGGGAGCTTTGGGCAGTGGCATTTAAATCTGCCATGCTGCCCGCTTCTTCCGGCGTCACGTCGGGCGTTCAGGCCTTATCGCACTCCCGGTCCTTATCTTTGTCTTTCTTCCCTGCCCTGGCTGCCATCAGGGTCAAGCAGGCACCCAATAGAGAGCAGTAAATTTCTTGATCGGCACCACTTAAAAGAGGAAGGTCCCGGTGATCGGATGTGGTGGGATAGCGAGGGCTTTGGCTCAGCGACAGGAGATCACATCCTCTCCTGTCAGTGTATCACGTGATCTCCTCCTAATTAATTATAGTTTAATTTAAAAATTCCCATTGGAATTTTGCTGCAAAGAGAGGATGGTAGCTCTCGGGGGGCTGCTGAGAAGGTCTCACAATGGTAGCCGCGCTTCTGGACCGCAGGGAATAGCTCACCAGGTTTGAGTTGTTGATATTTGTTCTTTTTGTTTCCTTTTCAGATTGGATAGTTAATATTGAAAGTCCCCTTTAAAATAGCGGCTCTCATTCAAGACAGACTGTGGCAAGACTCCAACATCTTTTTTGTTTTTCCCTGTTCTGTACCCCTGCTGTGCTTTGCTCTGCTAAAATGGCTGCCAGGGCGAAGGCTGTACCTGGGTGGAAATGGTGCTCGGGCAGTGAGATGAATAGAATATTATAGCTCGTGATTCACTGTACTGCGGGTTAGTGAGGTGGGGGAATACCGGAGCTTCAGGCAAAGGCGTTCATCTTACCTCGTGGCGAATAGCGCCCTCCAAGGTCTTTAAAATTTTGATTAGTTGGGGGAAAGTAGCACTACTAACAGAAACGCAAAGAACAAAAATTCTGTCCGCTCCAGGGCTGCTGCTGAAGGCGGGTGTCTGAAATTTGGTGACACACATAGAAAAAATAAAAAGTGCCCCGCTGCTATTTGCGCCACAAAAATGGTCGCCGGGGGAGAGAAACAAGCCCGGACTTCACTCCAAAGTTGTGCTCCTGCCTTCCCACGATTAGCGCTGTCCTCTTCGCTGATGAGAGCCTGGAACAAGAACCTGCCAGAGCTGACGCTGGGGCCGAAGTCTGATAGCTGTGACAATTTGTGGGTTTATAGTTTATTTTGAACTAGCCGTTAAGCCTGTAACAACGGGCTACATTAAAAAATGTTTTTTCGGTCCATTTCCTTCCCACTCCCTCGCCCCTCTCCCACCTCTAGTTTCCCTCCCTCTCCCCCCTACCCTCACCTCCCTCTCTCCCCTCCCCCCTCCCCCCAACTCACTGTCTCCTCCCTCCCCCCCTCCCCTCAGCTCACTCTCTCCTCCCTCCCCCTCTCTCAATCCCCTCCCATTTCAGCTCATCCACAACCGGCAGACGAGGGGGGGGGTTTCCCTCCCTCGCGCGTGTCGCCGCCGCCGCTCCTGCTCGTCGCCGCCGCCTCTGCTACTACTCCTCCCGCTCCTGCTCCTCGCCGCCGCCGCTCCTGCTCCTAAGGACCCAGCGCCATTTTTTTTTTCGGGCACGCTCCGCTCTGACCGACGTGCTCGCCCGTGCATGTGCGGTAGAGCTGCTCTCTACCGCGCATTTGCGGGCCGTCGGTCAGAGCCCATTTATAAGGTAGATAACAAAAGTTCCCCGATACTAATCCTTCAGGATTAGCATCATTTCTCCTTGCTGGAGACCCACTAGGTGCTGGAGATCAGCCCTATGATCCTCGGACCGATGATTCCTCAGAAGATACAGATCTACCATCAGAGCCCTCTCCCCCAGATGAAAGACGACGTTCTCCACTAGAAGATCTGTCTTTTATTAATTTCATCAAGGAAATGTCTGAAACCATTCCTTTTCAACTTCAGACAGAAGAGGATTCTAGGCACAAGATGCTGGAAGTTCACCAATTTCTAGATGCTCCTAAGGAAATCATGTCTATACCTATTCATGAAATCCTGCTTGATCTCCTGAAGAGAAACTGGGAACACCCATGTTTGGTTCCTCCTGTCAACCGCAAGACAGATGCCACCTATCATGTGCAGTCAGCTCCTGGGTTCCAAAAGCCACAGTTGGATCATCACTCTGTTGTTGAATCAGCCCAGAAAAAGGCACGATGTTCAAAACCTCATTCCTCCATACCTCCAGGGAAGAAACAAAAATCTCTGGATGCTTTTGGCAGGCATGTCTTCCATGGTTCAATGCTCATATCTCGCATTGCCTCTTACCAGTTATAGATGACCCAGTATAACAGAGACCCTTGTAAGAGGATCCAGGATTTCTCTGATTCTTTACCAGAGCAACTCCAGGCTCAACTTCATTCTCTGGCTCAAAAAGGTCTGGATGCTGGAAAGCATGAGGTCCACGCTGCGTATGATATCTTTGACACCGCCTCTAGAGTGTCTGCAGCGGGGATTAGTGCAAGAAATGGGCCTGGCTCAAATCCTCGGACTTAAGACCAGAAGTCCAACACAGATTAACAGATCTACCCTGTGTGGGTGATAATCTCTTCGGGGAAAAGATCAGAGAGACCGTGGCGCAGTTAAAGGACCACCATGAAACGCTGCGCCAGCTTTCTTCTGTGCCGTCTGAGTTTCCTTCTGCCCCTAAGAGAACTTTCAGGAGTGACTCTAAGCGGCCGGCCTACAAGTCAAGGAAATTTTATCCTCCGGCTTTTAGAGGACACCCTTCCAGACCTTACCAAAAAGGTCATTCCAGGCAGACTCTACCTCAAAAGTCTCAGCCAGCTTCTCAGCCTGGACCAGCGTCAGGGTTTTGACTCCTTCCTAGAGTGTGTAAGCCAATCTCATCTTCCATCCATACTGGTTGGCGGTCGGCTCTGCCACTTCAACAGTGTCATATAGTCACCATAGATCAGTGGGTACGTGCAGTAGTCACTCAGGGTTATCACCTGAATTTCCTGACTGTTCCAGCGGACTCTCCACCTCGGCTGATGTGGGGGACGTCCAACCACTCTCCCTTGCTCGAATAGGAGGTCTCATCCCCCCTCAGATCCCAAGCAATAAAACCAGTGCCCCTCTCCCAGCAGGGGCAAGGGTTTTATTCCCGGTATTTTCTAATACCAAAAAAGTCAGGTAGTGTACGCCCGATACTGGACTTCCGCGCCTTAAACACATTTTTACAGAGAGAAAAGTTCAAAATGGTGACCTTGGGCTCTCTACTTCCTCTTCTACAAAGAGGAGATTGGCTATGCTCTCTAGATCTCCAAGACGCTTACACATCTCAGTTACTCCATCTCATCGCAAATACCTGCGATTCCTGGTCGGCCCTCGTCACTTCCAATACCATGTACTACCATTCGGCCTAGGGTCCACTCCATGAGTATTCACCAAGTGCCTAGTGGTGGTCACAGTCTTCCTCAGGAATCAGGGAGTGCATGTCTACCCTTATCTCGACGATTGGTTGATAAGGGCTCCGACTCAGCAGGGCGCACTAGCCTCCCTGCGTCTCACTATCCACACCTTGATCTCCTTATGGTTTCTAATCAACTATCCCAAATCCAAGATTTTATTTATTTATTTATTTAGATTTTTTTATATACCGGCATTCATGAACAGGTCACATCATGCCGGTTTACATAGAAACAAGGGATGCATTGAACAGTAGAACTAAACTAGTGCAAGGGGGATGCAGTTACAAAAAACCAGGGGTAGAATAACTGGGAGAGAGAAAAAAGAGGAACAGAGGGGAGTAAAAAGAACTGTATGGGGATAAAAGAAATAACTTAAAGGTTATTTAAAGTACCAAATGGTAACATTGTTACAGGAGTTGGAGGTGGTTATGAGTTGTCCGGGAAGGCTTGTTTGAAAAGCCTTCCCGGATAAAAGATAAAAGATAGTTCCATCCCAAACCTTATCCTTTATAGGGGCCGACCTAAACACTATACAGACAAAAACCTTCCTCCCCCAGGATCGCGCTTTCACCATAGCATCTCTGGCGCATCACCTACAGACTTGAGTATCTTCAACTGCTCGTCACTTCCTCATACTGCTGGGTCACATGGCGTTCTCGGTACATGTCACTCTGATGGCTCGCGTAGCCATGAGAGTGATGCAGTGGACCTTAAAATACCAGTGGATTCAAGCTTGTCAGCCAATGTCCAGCATTATCCAGGTTACCAAACTAGCCTGGTGGATACACCACTCCATTCTTATTCAAGGCCTTCCATTTCAGGCTCCAGACCCTCAAATTACCTTAACAGACACATCCAACTTGGGTGGGGTGCACATGTAGGCGACCTGCAGTCGCAGGGAACCTGGTCTCCAGAGGAAGCCAAATACCAAATAAATTTCCTGGTGCTACGGGCGATCAGATATGCCCTCAAGGCTTTTCAGGATTGCCTATCAAACAAAGCCATCCTGATTCAAACCGTCAATCAGGTTGCGATGTGGTACATCAACAAACAAGGGGGAACAGGCTCCTACCTCCTGTGTCAGGAAGCTGCACAGATATGGGCATGGGCCCTTTCCCGCTCGATGTACCTCAAAGCAACCTACTTGCCGGGCGTGGGCAATCTTTTGGTGGACATGCTGAGTCGCACTTTCCATCCACACGAATGGTCTCTGGGGTTACCGTCGCATAGACCTCTTTGCGTCGGTCCACAACCACAAAGTAGACAACTTCTGCTCTCTCGTTCGCAGTCAGCACTCACAACCAAGAGATGCCTTCACCCTCTCCTGGGCCAGCGGTCTCCTTTATGCGTGCCCTCCACTTCCTCCCATTTCAAAGACTCTCGTGAAGCTCCGGCAGGACAAGGTATTAATGATCCTGATAGCTCCCCACTGGCCATGCCAGGTGTGTTTCCAATCCTCCAAGACCTATCAGTAAGCTGGCACATTCCTCTGGGGAAGGATCCCCTTCTAATGATCATACCATGGTCCAAACACTAAGGTTGATAAGTAGTTCTGGCTGAATAAGGAGAATAATAGCAATGTCCATACAAGTCTTACATTACGTAGGCTGCGGTTGCACTGAGATGCAGGTTAGTAGGCAGCATATAGAGTCAATGCACACCTCTCAGGAATCAGAAACCAGTCAGATAGGGATAGCAGATCACCTGGCGTTCGGATACTTCTAGAACCGGCCATGAAGGAGAACAAGGCCCCACTATGCCATTGGATCTAGAATCATACTTCTGGCACGAGAGTTCAAAGCCAGCAAATATGGATTCCAAACCGCTAGGAATTCCGAGTACTTCTTCCCCGATGGTGAGGTCTTTGCCGACATGTGTTCGTACACCACCAATTTATGTAGCTGCAGTCTCCAGTGTAATACTGTTTGTGGGTCTTTACTCATCCATTGCGTCAAAATCGTTTTTTTTGCTAATAACAAAGCCTTGCGTAAGAAACAAGTCTGCTCACGATTAGGGGTCCATGAGGTCGTGTTCTCCACAACATGAAGAAGGCATAATTTCGGATCTAAGGGTATTTTTTGTGCTAGCAAACGGCCAAGGTAACCTAAAATTTTAGTCCAAAAATTCTGAATCATGGCACAGTCTTAAAAATTGTGAAAAAACAATGCTATGGCCACTAGACATTTCAAACAAGAAGCTGAAGATGTTATGTTCCACTTGAAAGCCACCTGGGAGCGATGTATGTTCTATGCAGTATTTTGTATTGCGTTTCCCTGAGAAGCACATTCTCCGCACATTTTGGTATTAGCTGAAAGCATTTTGCCAATTGCAGAACTGGAATCGGAGCAGCTAAGTCCTGAGTCCACAAATCAGCCAGTTTCTGTAAACAGAACGCAGATTCCAGAGACTGTAATGCTTTTACCATCGAGGCACAGGACACCTTCAATGGTGATTGTTGGCGCCTGAAGAAGCGTTGCAGGGGCTCGTGATCGTGATCTGCAAGCGGTATCCCCTCCCATGCTTGTAGTGCATGACTGATTTGGAGGTAACCGAAGAAACTGGTGGTAGAGATCCGATGAGTAGACTGCAGCTCTGTGAAGGAATAAAGGTGCTGACCCGTCGGGACCAGAAGTTGACGAACATGTATTAAACCAGCTTCTCTCCAATGCTGAAAGGCGGAATTTTCCCAACTTGGGGAGAAAGTGTGGAGACCCACAATCGTGACAAAGGTCAATGTCCGCCAGGAGACCTGCATTAAAGAACAGAGTCTTTTTCACGCTGTACGGCAGGCTGCCATGTAGGGAAAATTGCGAACATGCAAAGGCAGGGATGAGCTCGGTGCCACCAGAATATTTCCCAGGTTCAACGGCGTGCACCAACTATTCAGCAGATCTTGTGGTATTAGACCTTCCGTCACTCCCAGCCAGTTACTGATGTGACATAACAAAATAGCAAGGTTGTATTGATGGATATTAGGACACTTAAGTCCCCCATCTGGAACGGAGCGTATCAAAGTAATAAGCTTGATCCTCACTTTCAGGTCGATACTCGGTAGAAAGAGTGCGGCAGTGCCTGGCGCACCCTCGTTCCCCGCATGCACAGTTCTCTTCACCTACCGCTCGATACTCTCTTCTAATTGCATGCAAATGCATGCCGCGTCTGCGAAGTGTTAGGGAAGTGTTAGGCCCGCGCAACCCATTTTACTGTATAGAGCGCCTATACAGTAACCTGGGTGCTCGGGCCTAACGCTTCACGGCCACGCTGGTATCTGTCATTTCAAATGTCATTTGAAATGACAGATACCAGGAAGTCGGGATTGCCGTCCCCTCTCCCCTCCTCCCGAAGCAAAAAAAAAGTGAAAAAAAAAGTTGCGAGAGAGAGAGGGGAGAGGACGGCAATCCTACGCTCGGCGACTTACTTTTGCAGCCCCCCTCCGGACATCGTGGCTTCCCCCGTGCCAGTTCCCCTTCCCCTCCTCCCGAAGCAGGGCGCGAAAAGCGCAAAGCAACTTACTTTTGCAGCCCCCTCAGGACATCGGACGACCTCTCCTGCCTCCAGCTGCTTGCGAAGAAGGACGCCTGCACGGCCGCTGAAGACGTGACGTCACGACGTTTGGCATCACGGCATGTGACGTCACGTCTTCAGCGGCCGTGCAGGCGTCCATCTTCGCGAGCAGCAGGAGAGGTCGTCCAATGTCCGGAAGGTGCTACAAAAGGTGAGTCGCTTCGCCGCTTTACACTGCCAGTCCCTTCTTCCCTCCTCCCGGAGCAAGGCTGCTTTTCGCGCCCTGCTTCGGGAGGAGGGGAGGGGGAACTGGCACGGGGGAAGCCACGATGTCCGGAGGAGGGGGGCTGCAAAAGTAAGTCGCCGAGCGTAGGATTGCCCTCCTCTCCTCTCTCTCTCTCTCTCTCTCGCAACTTTTTTTCGCTTTTTTTTTTCTTCGGGAGGAGGGGGGAGGACTGGGGCTGCCCCGGAGGCCAGCATCCATGGACGCGGCCAGGGCAGGTGAGAGGGGGCTGGGGGAAAGCTTGCCGCCTTACCTTACCCCGGTAGGCGGTAAGTTAGCAGGTTAAACGCGGGGCAAAATGGCAGCGATAGTCGGGGCGCGTGTTACAGTATCGGAGGGGAATAGCTAATTCCTTCATTATACAGCTAATTCGTTCATTTACATATCATATACATGCTGCGTGCGGAAAGGGTTATGCGTCTGTTTTAAGAAGCGCTAAGGACGCGTGAAACTGGAGACTGTATCGCTGGATCGCCTTACGTGTCCGAATTGTGTGCTCCCAGCATGTTACAGACGGGAAATCTTCAACCGCACGTTACAGTATCGACCTGTTTCTTATTACGCCAAATGAAGCGGCAAAGCGCTGTGTGAAGTTCTGCAATGTGTTGATGCTTTATCCAAATCGATAGCATATTCAGAATATAAAGCCATTTTGGTAATTCAATCATCTTAAAAAGTTGTATCCTGCCCGTAAGGGACAGCGGCAACCCCTGCCAGTCAAGTAATTTTTGCTTCGTGTTCTTAAGCAAGGGCATAATATTAACAGAGTAAATATCATTTATATCAATTGGTATGCGGACATCCAAATACTTCATGGTGGAGGTAACCCACCGCAACAGGAAAACACCCGGCCAGTTGGCATGCATATGACCAGTAACATCAATGGCTTCACATTTATCGATGTTGATTTTTAACCCAGAGAATACCCCAAATTGTTCCTGAAGGCTCAACACTCCAAGCAAGGAAGTAGTTGGGTTGACCACAAAAATAAGGACATCGTCAGCAAAAGCTGCTACTTTAAAGTTCGCAGCCCCTATTTTTACCCCTTCTATGTCAGGACGAGCATTTATAGCCCTTAACAGGGGATCCAGAGAAAGTATGTAAAGCAGTGGGGAGAGAGGACACCCCTGCCTGACTCTTCGATATAACTGAAACGGAGCAGAGAGTAATCCATTCGCCACTATAATGGATTGGGGATGTTGGTAAAGTTGCATAATATTCTGCAATATGGGACCCTGGAATCTAAATCTTCATAATACCGAAAATAAGTAGGGCCAAGCTACTCTGTCGAATGCTTTCTCTGCATCGAATCCCACTGCTAAAGCAGGTATATTACGGGTCTTATAATGTGTCATGGCCGCCCACAAACTGAGGAGATGTCTGCTTGCTTTCCTGCCCTGAACGAATCCCACTTGGCTATCAGATATTAAACAAGGCAAAATTCCGCTCATTCTGGTGGCGAAGATTCTGGCAAATAACTTAACGTCAGTATTGAGTAATGAAATAGGTCGATATGAAGCAGGACTTAACGGGTCTTTGCCACTTTTTGGAAGCACAGTGATGTAAGCCATAGTGGCTACGTTAGTAAAACCTTCCCAGGAGATCACCAAGAAATAAGACCTCAATGACTTCCCAATGGCACCCCCCAATAATTTATAATAGTCTGCATTAAGGCCATCGGGACCTGGCGCCTTATGCGATTTACTGGCCCCTATACCTTCCAGAATCTCTTGAGTAGTAATTGGAGCATTTAAATACTCTAACTGCTCATTAGTAAGAGTGGGTAGTGCCACATCTCGAAAAAAGGCGGTTTCTACTGCTTCCGCCTGTGCCTGGGATTTGGCCGTATATAACTGTTCATAAAAGTCTCGAAACACCTCACAAATTTTTGGCCCTGACGTATGTCTCATCCCATGTTTATCTGTAAAGGCAGCAATGAATGTAGCACCCCTCTGTACCCGGACCTGGTTCGCCAACAATTTCCCCATTTTATTCCCAAATCTATATAGTTTATGCGAATAATATAATAAATCCTGTTGCGTCCTACGATAAATAAAACTATTTAGGGTAAACAGTAAATCTCTAAAGTCTTTCTTAGCTTGGGGGGTAGGATGGGCTATTAGCTTACGCTTCGCCTTTTGGACTGCAATCCCCATGTCAATGAGCTGTTTACTCGCCTGCTTCCTTTGCCGTATAACATAAGCAGTGATTTCCCCCCTCATCGTGGCCTTACCCGCTTCCCAAAACAGCGACGGGTTCTCCTGGTGTTGCCCATTGTGCTGAAGGTATTCCTGCCACTTGTGATTAAGATAAGTTTGGAAGATTTTATCATCCGTGAGATGGGCTGGAAAACGCCATCTATTCTGGGCTCTCTGAGGACCCCCCAAACCCACATCCACCCAAATCATCGCATGGTCAGAGCATTCAGCTGGTCCTATCTCTGCCCTCCCAATCTTAGAAAAACAAGGGGAAGACACCAAGATATAATCTATGCGTGACATAGACAGATGTGCTCGGGCAACATGAGTGAAGTCTGTCACCTCAGAATGGAGTATCCTCCAGGGGTCCAGCAGCTGTAATTGATGGCATAAATATGGTAGTCCCTTATGAAGGGAAGTCTGTAAGCTAGGCCCAGGGTTAGACTGATCTAATCTGGGATCCATCACCTGATTGAAATCTCCAGCAAGGAATAGTAAGCCTTTCTGATTTAATGATATAAATTGTACCAGGTTAGTGAAGAAACTGTGTTGATAGGCGTTCGGGACGTAAACACAACAGAGTGTGACCATCTGGCCAAAGAGGTGCCCCGTCACCATGATGTAGCGGCCTTTGGAGTCTGCAATTACCTTAGTGTTCTCAAAAACCACATTCTTCCCTATCAGAATAGCCACTCCCGCTTTCTTATGCATAGCCTGTGAAAAGTATACCTTACTGACCCAATCTCCGGACAATTTTTTACTCAGCAGCAGAAAGATGCGTCTCCTGCAAAAATGCAATTTGGGCTTTATGCCTGCATAAAGACTGCAAGACTTTTGCCCTTTTTACTGGTGAGCCAATGCCCGCCACATTCCATGATATACAGCGCACTTGTTCAGCCATACCCTTGCTCAGGAAGGGATATTAAAAAATAAGAAACTGCCCTGTGAGCAATCAGAATGGTCCCCCCCTCCCAGCCTAGGGGTGGCGCCTTAGAAACCATAGCAGTAGCCCAACAAACTTGCTGATCTATAACATGTAAGATGAGATTTAAGCCATCAACAACATTATTCCCAATCAAATCAACCCCAGTGTTAAACAATTCTTCATCCCCTCCCCCACCCCAACCCTCTTCCCCCCTGCATTCACCATAGACCCACTAATCTCCCCCATAAAACGGAGGCTGGAGTCCACCTAATGTACCTGTCCGGCTCCCCCACCAGAAGGTAAATAGAATGCAAGTGTTAGTAAACCTGACAACAACTAAAAATTCAGAGAGGCTGCCTGTAAAAAAAAAAACAAAACAAAGCATAGTGTCCATCTTAGTTCAGGAAGCTGCAATGTCGCTCCAGAAAATAGATTCATGGAATGTCCACAGTTCCTGTAATAAACTGTTTAGCTGCTTCCACTGACTCAAAACTCCGCCATGACCCTCTGTATTCAAGCCGGAGCTTAGCTGGATATTGCAGAGTAAATTTAATTTTCCTGTTGAAAAGGTCAGCACAAATAGGAGAAAATTCTCGACGCTTAGTAGACACCGCTGCAGAGTAATCTTGGAAAATCATTATTTTGTGACCTTCATATAGTAAACCAGCACAGCTCCTGTAGGCCTGCAGTATTTCAGTTTTATGGCAAAAATTGAGGACTCTGGCAATTACCACTCTTGGCTTTGGGGTTTCGGGTTTTTTAATCCCCAATTGGTGCGCTCTTTCAACCACAATTTTATCTGCTAAGGCTGATAGACCCAGCTCTTGTAGCAGCCATGTTTCCAACAGCTTAGCCAGTTCCCTATCCGGCACTGATTCTGGGATCCCCACTAACCTGATGTTGTTCCTCCTGGACCTGTTTTCCAGGTCCTCTACTTTGTTTTCCAGGGTGGAGACTTGTTTCATCAGGGTTTCTTGCTTCTGAAGCAAATGCTGCGTCTCAGTCTCTACATCAGCTATTCTTTGTTGGGTGTCTGCCACCTGGGTCTTTATTTGTTGCAGCGTCTCATTTCCCGAATTGATCTTTTGGAGCAAGTTACAAAATCTTGGCTCCAACGCTTGCACCACAGCATGTGAGACTTCCCCCACCAGATCCACAGTTGTTGCTGGTGTATCGGGACTGACTGCGCAAGGGCTCGGCAGTCCGGCGGCCATTTTGTTATCGGGTTGTCGACCCGAAGCTTTTTCTTTTCTTTGTGGTTTCGCTGACATTTTTTGATCGCCGCGGGGAAAAAACGACACGATTGTTTTTTGGGTTGGCCCCGGAGCTTCTGGCGTCGCCACGTTGCGTCGGAAAGGCCCAAACAAAAACGGATTTTCGGCGGGGGAACCGGGAGCGCGGTCTGCTTGCAGCCTTACCCTCTCATCAGGTCACGTGGACTCCAGGATCCCCTTCTAATAACTCAGAACAAAGGGTACCTATGTCACCCCAACCTCCAGGCTCTTTCTCTGATGGCCTGGATGTTGAAAGATTAATACTCCAACCTCTTAACCTTTCAGAGTTGGTATCCTGAGTCCTGGTGGCTTCATGAAAGCCTTCAACAAGAAGGTCTTATCGCTCTAAATGGAAGAGGTTTATGGTCTGGTGCACTTCCATGTCCATAGACCCCTTCACTTGTTCCACTATGAGGTTCCTAGACTCACCTGTCAGAGTTAGGCCTAGACTCACCTGTCAGAGTTAGGCCTAAAAACTTCCTCTATCTGAGTGCATGTTAGTGCAGTGTCTGCGTACCATAAGGGTATAAGAGATGTCTCCATTTCAACACAACCCTTAGTATCACGTTTCATGAGAGGCTTGCTCCATTTAAAACCTCCACTGCGCCCTCCTGCCCCTGTTTGGGATCTTAATGTAGTTTTGGGATGGCTCATGAAACCTCTGTTTGAACCTCTCCACTCCTGTGATCTCCGCTATCTCACCTAGAAGGTAGTTTTTCTTCTTGCGATCACGTCCGCTCGCAGAGTTAGTGAATTACAGGCATTAGTTACCTATCCGCCTTACACTAAAATTCTGCATGACAGGGTAGTACTCTGCACTCACCCTAAATTTTTGCTGAAGGTAGTGTCAGAATTTCATATTAACCAATCTATTATCCTACCTACCTTTTTTCCCAGGCCCCATTCAAACCCAGGAGAACAGGCTCTGCATTCTTTGGACTGCAAACGTGCTCTAGCTTTCTATCTGGACCGCACGTCAGCCCACAGGAAATCCCACAATTGTTTGTTTCTTTTGATACCATCAAATTGGGAAATCCTGTGGGAAAGCAGACCCTCTCAACCTGGTTGGCGGAATGCATTTCTTTTTGCGACCAACAAGCAGACATTCCGCCAGAAGACCGTGTGAAAGCACACTCGGTCAGGACCATGGCGACATCAGTAGCGCACGTGCGTTCGGTGCCCCTTACTGATATTTGTAAGGCTGCTACCTGGAATTCTCTCCATACTTTCACAGCCCATTATTGCTTAGGTAAGGCTGGCACACAGGATTCCATCTTTGGCCAGTCCTTTCTATGCAACTTTTTTTCAGTTTAACTTCCCAACATCCTTCCACCGACCCATTCAGAGTTTAGGATGCCCTTATAACCAAATTTTCACCCCTGTTGTTGTGCCTGTTGCACTTCTTTGGGTGCATTTGGTGCTTTGCTCGGGCATCCTCAGCTTGTTACTCGCCTATATGTGAGGACTAACATCTTGCTTGTCCTGTGAGAAAGCAGAGTTGCTTACCTGTAACAGGTGTTCTCACAGGACAGTAGGATGTTAGGTCTCACGAAACCCGCCCGCCACCCTGCGGAGTTGGGTTCGTTTACGTTTTCTTATTTGATTTTTCGCACATACTTTTTACTATAAGACGAAACTAAAGGGGGGACCCCTGCTGGATGAAGGGTCAGTGCATTGCTGGGCATGTCCAGTAGGTACCAGTCAGAGTTCTAGAAACTTTGACAAAAGTGGTCCATGATTGGGCTCCATCCTGATGATGTCACCCATATGTGAGGACTAACATCCTGCTGTCCTGTGAGAACACCTGTTACAGGTAAGCAACTCTGCTTTCTTTCACCTCACCTTTTAACCATGCCGGTAATCATTTTGCCTTCCATCCACCTTTCTTAATGTGTGGAATATGTCTGGACTGTGCTTCTAGGATGGTATTTTTTAACAATGTCCACGACTCTTGCACACTTTTTACCTTTGTAGCTGCTTCTTTCAGTTTTTTTCTAACTATTTTTCTCATTTTATCAAAGTTTTCTCTTTTGAAAGTTTAGCACGAGAGCCATGGATTTGCTTACTGTCCCCCTTCCAGTCCCCCTTCCAGTCATTAATTAAAGAAACTCAGACCCCTACTACATTTCAATGATTTCCGTACAGTCCTCCAAGCTATTATTTTATCCAAGATTGACTATTGTAATGCGCTCTTACTTGGCATTCCTGCAATACACACTAGACCACTCCAACTCCTACAAAATGCCGCCGGATTTCTATCCATAAAGATTAGATTGTGCATTTAGTCTCATGCAGGATGTTTATTCTGTTGGACACTATGCCATCCTGGACATAAATCGCCACACTGCCTAGTGCCAGCCCAAGAATAGTTAAGGATAGCACTTTCCTTGGGCTCTCTAAACACGAGGGAGCCTGTCCAGTGTTGCTCCCCGGTGATTCTAGGTTTCCCTTGTTTGGGAGTCACTTTGGTATCTGCTGGACTCTGTGGGCATCTTTCTTAAAGATCACTATCATTAGTCATTCTTGCCTGCAGGGGCCCTCCTGTAGCGTTTCACGCCATCAGCTGGGTGTTCATGCGATGGAGTTGGGGGCCGAGTACCCCGCAACAGAGGCACTGCCCTCTGCTCATGGTAGCGTGCAAGCTATTCTTCGCTCTTTCTCTGGATCACCTGCCTGTGGACAAATGAGCCCTGGGTCATGCAATGTTGACCATTGCTGGGCCGCGTGCTCCCTTAGGAGAGGAAGCATATGTACTCATAGCTGGGGTAATCATACATCAGTTGGGTGCTTGGTACTCTGTTCCGAGATCGCCCTGGGTCTGCCCAGATGCCCTTCGGGTTTCCAGGCTTGTAATAATTTGGGGGCTCAGTTTGATACAAGCCTGGGCAGTGTCTTTATGAACTAGGAGAAAGTCAACAAGTTAGCTCAGGTGTGAGAATTTGTGGATTGAAAGGCTCCCAGGTTGAGGGATTACTCAAGTTCTGTCTTGCATGGCAATCACGCTAGTTGTAATTCAGTGGGCCAGAGTTAACATATGGACTCTTCTGATGTCTTTTATCTTTAGATGTAAGCTGCTCTTATTTTTTGAAAAGATAGAATAGAAAATCAAATAAATTAAACTAAACTTGAGTAGATAAGCAGATAAATTTAAGCATGGAAATTTTATATGCATATGTAACCAAAGTGATAGATAAACAGAGGAGGAAACTAGTCGGGGCAGACTGGATGGAGCAGCTTGTCTTTTTCTGCCATCATTTACTGTGTTATTGTCTTGACTCAGTGGTCCCTGCATTTGCAGGATTACAAGATTGGTCTTCTATGAATCTTTTGAAGGGAAGGATCTGGAGCCTCCCAGGTGGATAATAGTAACATAAGATGTAAGCTTAGTAGGCTAGGAATTTCATTGTCTTGACCGTGTGGAGCAAGAATTGTGGTCCAAAGAAGAAGCATTGTTGTCCTTAAACAGGCTGGAGCCCAGCGCTATTGAATTCACTTAGCTGCATTTTCTTCCTTTAGTGAAGGGAGTCGCAATTCAGGTGTTCTCAGACAATGCTACATCGGTGGCATATGCAAGCAGGCAAGGGGGGGGGCACCTGAAGTCCCATGGTGATCCAGGTTCCAGTGAGTGGAGTAGATTCTTCTACAGCTATTAACAAGAGTGAAAAAGTCTAGCTCAGGCCTTCTGGATGGAGAGAGTAATAAATTATTTTAAATAAATACATATACAGGCCAGCTTCCTTAGCAGAAATAGATTTGATCCCAGAGAATGAGAGTTCTTCTGTGGGTCATAGCCATGGCAATTGACTACTACTCAGAAGATACACCTGAAACCACCGTAGAGGTTGATGCATTGTAGGAAGGACATGTGGAGCTAGAAGAGCCCAAATTATGCTGGCTGTCACAACAGCCCTGTTCTAGTCTAGACACTAACTGATAGGCCAGAGTGAAAAGCAACTACAAGGAACTCCTCACCCCCATTGGAGGTCCCCCACTTTCCTGTAGCACCAACGAAATGACGCAAACCTATTCCTCTTATCCAGTCTCTGCTGTCAGCAGCCACTGAAACGGCCTCAGTCTTCAGATCCTGCCAAGAGCGCCACAGTAATCTAAGAAAAAGAAAAACAGCTGCATTTTTATTTCTTTTTTTTTTTTTTTAAATTGCTGACTGTGTGTTGCTGCTGACTTACCTCTAGAAGACAATGGTCTGAGGTATCAGGGGGGAAAAAGGGAGGAGGAGAGAAAAATCCTGCACCCTCAACCTTTACTTGAAATGAGGCACCAGGTTGCTATAAAACCCTGCTTGTTCAGAGAAACTCCTGAGAGTCTGGACAATGCTCTCTCAGGAATTAAAAATTGTTCCAGGAGCCAAGGACCTTCCTATGACCAGGACAAACTGACCTTGCTTGGAAGGGAGACTAGTTCTGTCTCAAACCAGGGGAGGCTTGACCCAGCCCTAGGAGCCTAAGATCCTGCTGAACCAACCAGTCTGTGCCATCTGCTGGCGATAGGGATTACTCACAATTCTTTGTGCTGTACTACTACTAATGCCAGCGATGATGTTTGTTTATTTATTTATTTATTTATTTATTTATTTATTTATTTAACATCTTTTATATTCCGTCCCTCAGAATCTATCGGAACGGTTTACAACAAATAATAATTAACATATCATATATAAAATTAATTAACATACAGTATAAAACTTATGACTAAATTTTTGCAGCTAAAATTACCCATTAAAAAGTTATAAAATATACGACACTCCAAATTCTTCTTCAGTGTGTAAAATATATCTAAAATCCTAATAAAATTTTAAAATAAAGTTTGATTCAGATTCAACCTCCTCCCCCTTTCTGCTTCCATACAACTAGTGTGCAACAGTAATTAACTTATTCTGTATACGCTTTTGTAAAAAACCAGGTTTTAAGTTCCCGTTTAAACTTTTTAAAATTTTGTTCTAGTCTTAGCGGAGCTGGGAGTGCGTTCCATATTCCTGGGCCAGCCAAAGATAGGGCTCTTTCTCTAACCTGATTAAGATGTGCTGACTGAACTGTTGGTAGGGAAAGCAAACCCTTATTCGCTGAGCGCAGATTCCTTTGGGGGACATGTAGTTTAATGGCTGCATTCAGCCAATCTACCTGTTCTGCAAAAATTAGTTTATGCAGAATGCACATGGCCTTAAATTTAATGCGATACTCTATTGGCAGCCAGTGTAAACTAATCAGTGTAGGTGTAATGTGTTCGTTTTTTCTCACCCCCGTCAGGACTCTAGCCGCCGCATTCTGCAATACCTGCAATGGTCGAATAGTGGATGCAGGCAGTCCCAACAAGAGGGAGTTACAATAGTCCAGGCTTCCAAAGATAAGGGTCTGTAATACTGTGCGAAAATCGTTTGTCTCCAGTAATGGCTTTAGTCTTCTTAACATCAATAATTTTGCATAACCCTCTCTCACTTTTGCAAGGACATGTTTTTTTAAACGAGAATTCTGGGTCGATTATAAATCCTAGATCCCTAACTGTCTCTGAAAATTGTAAGGTGATATTATCCTGAAGTTTTATCTGGCTTATGTCCCTGGGGGAGATCTTTCTCTCTAATATAATAATCTCTGTTTTTTCCATGTTGAGTACAAGTTTCAACTGATCAAGGACCTGTTTAATTGCCTTCAGATATATTGAAAGAAGTTTACATGTCTCTTCTACCGAATTTTCTATTGGCAATAAAATTTGGATGTCATCTGCATACAAAAAATATTGTAGACCCAAACCTGATAGTAACCGACAAATTGGCAACATATAGATATTGAACAATGGGGGTGATAGCGCAGAACCCTGTGGAACACCTGTACTTAAGTCCATTTTACTAGAGCATGTATTCTGTACCTGTACCTGAAAGAAACGGTTAGACAAAAAAGATGCAAACCATTTCAGAACTGTTCCTGACACTCCTATTTCAGTTAGTCTTGTAATTAAAATTTGGTGATTCACCGTATCGAACGCTGCCGATAAATCTAATAAAATCAACAAGTAGGCCTTCCCGTGATCCATTCCTCTTAACACAGTATCTGAGAGGGACAACAACAGGGTCTCAGTGCTAAAATGACGTCTAAATCCAAATTGTGTAGGATATAAAATATCATTACTTTCAAGATGATAGTTTAATTGCTTCAGAACTGTTTTTTCTATTAATTTGGCCAAAAAAGAAAGATTAGATACTGGCCGATAATTGTTCAAAATAGACGGGTCCGAATTCTTTTTTTTAAGGATGGGGCGCACTATGGCCCCTTTTAGATTTGAGGGAAGCGTTCCTTCCATCAAACATATATTAATTAATTTTGTGAGGACTGGAACTATTACCTCTGGGATCAATTTTAGATCAGAAATACTTATAGTATCAAGAGGATGACTTGCGTGATTCATTGATTTAAGTAGGGGCTCAACTTCTATTTCCAGGGTTTCTTCAAAACTTTCCCATTTATTATAATCTTTAGTGTCCAGGATTATGGTCTGCTGTGAGATGCTGTCAAAATTAGTGAGCAGCTTCTCAATTTTTTCTTTAAAGAAGTATGCCAATTCATTGCAGCGATTTTTGTCTAAATTTATATCTGCTTGTTTAGGATCTTTAGTTAACTTGAAACAATATTAAATAGCTCCTTAAAATTATTGGAATATTTATGGATCCTTGCCCCAAAATATTCCCTTTTAGTTGAATCTATTAATTTCTTGTAATTTTCTAACTCCAGTCTATACTCTGTATGTGCTTCTGTCGCTCTAGACTTTCTCCACCTCTTTTCCTTTTTCCTCAATGATTTTTTCCTATCTCTTATTAGTTCATTATACCAGGGATTAACCTTCTTTTTCCTCACAGTAGTTTTTGTGCGCACCGGATTAATTCTATTTGCTATTTCCTCAGTGATGGTTTGCCAGGAGTCAACTGCCAAGTCTGCTGAGGATTGGTCAATATGTTCTAATTTTGTAATAAGTTCATTACTTAATTCTTCTCTATTATATGCAGGGCGCCAATTAAATTTCTCAGCTTCCCTAATTGTACTACTCAAATCTATGGCACATTTAAAACTGGTCCGAATTAGATAGTGATCTGACCAAGGGACTGGAACAATAGTTGGAGGTACCTCAAATTTTACTAACCCATTATAGAAAATTAAATCTAATGCATGCCCATATCTATGAGTCGGATCTTTACTCAATAGGCAATAACCTAGTGCTACCAGAGCTTCGGAGAAAGTTTCACAGGTTGAGGATAGTGGAACTTTGTCCATATGCAAATTAAAATCGCCTAAAATTATTGAAGGCATATCTGGTTTTACATGCATTGTTAAAAATTCAATAATTGGGGAAACGTTCAAATCCAATAACCCTGGCGGACAATAAACTAAACAGATTTGTATAGCATTACTTTCAAACAGTGCAATTTCATGATTTGGAACTATTTCCGTGGATAGAATATTCATCTTTAAGCTTTTTTTTAGCAATCAGTAATATCCCTCCCCTCTCTTAGCCTGTCTAGGCACCGAAAAAGTCTCATAATCCTCATTCACAAGTTGATTTAAAATGACCGAATCAGTTTGTTTCAGCCAGGTCTCTGTAATGGCTATAAAGTCAGGGGACTCATCTTGCAATAAGTCCGAAACAATCACTGATTTTTTTGTTAGTGATTGAGCATTAAACAGTAATAATGAAAAAATTAGACAGTCAGTAACTGATGCCATGTTGTTGCAAGATAGTTTGATTAAGTTGTTAATGTTCCGATTTCTTACTGTTCTGCCGGGATGTTGCCTCCTCGTATTATTCCAGCTGTATCTGCCGTTATGTAAACAGATGGGGATAGTACCTTCAGGGACAAAAGAGATACACATAATATGGTTAATGTATTTACTATATGATTATATTAACTGGGCGCACAAAGGGGCGGGCCCCTTTGTCGCGCTCCTTCGGCGCGCGACGCCGGAAGCGCTGTGCCGCCTTATGGCCCTCTCAGCGCCCTTAGATGGAGTAAACAATCAGCAGCTGAGAGGGGAACAGGTCAGCGAGATGGAACGTAGGCTTCCGAAGTTGAAGGTAAGGGTTCGGAGCAAAAGTCTCTGTAGCAGATCCCGCAGCTTAAAGCTGCTGGTGGCCTCGGTGTTTCTCTCAGAGGCGCTGTGAATGAACGCAGGTCAATCCTGTCCCATGAAAAATTGTGTTTTCTGTCTCCATCTGCTGGCAGGGTATCATAAACCCATGTGTCTGGACTGGTGTAACAGGATGATAAAGAAAGCAGGATTACCCTAAAATGAAGCTCAAAATTGACATAGAGCAAGAATTAATTAAAAAAAATAGCTAAAGCCCATCTTCAAGAAACTTGAGCTAGATATTGATACAGTAAAAACATTGCTATACTGTTGCTCAAACAGCACACATACTAACAAAAAAAGCATGAATTTTATGATAAATACTTAAGTGTGTAAAATTAAAAGGTAAGTTGCAGTTTTTTTTATCTTTCACTTTGCTGTTTCACTTTGAAATAAGAACAAAAGAAAATGCCATACTGGGTCAGACCAGGGGTCCATCAAGCCCAGCATCCTGCCTCCAACAATGGCCAATCCAGGCCACAAGTACCCAAAAACCAAGTCTATTCCATGTTACCATTGCTAATGGCAGTGGCTATTCTCTAAGTGAACTTAATAGCAGGTAATGGACTTCTCCTCCAAGAACTTATCCAATCCTTTTTTAAACACAGCTATACTAACTGCACTAACCACATACTTTGGCAACAAATTCCAGAGTTTAATTGTGCGTTGAGTAAAAAAGAACTTTCTCCGATTAGTTTTAAATGTGCCCCATGCTAACTTCATGGAGTGCCCCCTAGTCTTTCTATTATCCGAAAGAGTAAATAACCGATTCACATCTACCCGTTCTAGACCTCTCATGATTTTAAACACCTCTATCATATCCCCCCTCAGTCATCTCTTCTCCAAGCTGAAAAGTCCTAACCTCTTTAGTCTTTCCTCATAGGGGAGCTGTTCCATTCCCCTTATCATTTTTGTAGCCCTTCTCTGTACCTTCTCCATCGCAATTATATCTTTTTTGAGATGCATAGCAATATATTGCTATGTATCTGCTTTAACGACGAAGGAATATTGTTGAACTACCAAGATGATGAATTTTAGAGATCTTGAGAAAACTATTCCTGTTGACAGTCTTCCTTCTATCCTGTTAATTAGGAAGGAAGAACAGAACAGGAAGTTGTATTTTGAAATGAAATACATTTACCTTAACCTTGACAACACATCTTTGTTTTTCCTTTTCTCAGAAAATGACTTGAAATTGTTTCGCAGTGGTACAGATATTTTCTCCTCTGTTACTCATCAAGAAGTACCAACCAAACTGATTGAAATTGTATCAGACTGCAGCTGGGAGGAAGATGGCGGCAAAATCCTTAGCATCCTTCCGCAGCATATGAACAACAGTGTGCCACAGTCCCTCAAGGTGGGGAACCTTACTATTGAACTGGCATCTGAGCACAAGCCTTGTGATGAGCAAACTGCTTCCCTCTACTCCAGAGTGAAAATATCTATGCCTTCTTACCAGGGCAAAGATGATGATGGTGAAAAGTCTGTTTCAGACATACCCAGCCCCTGTGCAGCATCTCATAAGAGGGAGGAAACTGTAAAATTCCTGCGGACAGAAAACACAGACCAATTGCTGGAAAAACTTCATGGAGGCAAAGGTCTACCTTTCTACACAGGTCTCTCTCCTGCAGGCCGGTTGGTAGCATACAAGTGCAAACCCAACTTAAATCCATCTGGCCTTATTCAGGTAGCTTTTCCCCTGTTCCAAGCTATTCATTTGTATTATACTGCCACTCACACTCTGTTATTTTGTTTGTTGGCAAGCAACTGAAAAGAAACTAGACACAATTCTTATCTATTAGTACTATTTCATTTAATTGAAAAATTAGATATGAGCAGAAGAGCAGGCTCTTGCCTTGAATTTTCCCTAATAAAATGTTTGCCATTTCACTTTTCCTAGCCAAGCAATCTCCTTTCCAAATCACGTTTGCAACCAATGGAAAATGTTCTGATCATACAATGTGAGTGAACACAAAGCACAGTAATTACTTAAGATATGTTTTTAAATGTCAATAGCTTTTTTTTTTTTATCAGTTCTTCTGTTTGGTATTCATTATACTAGATAACAATTCATAATGGGAGAGGTTGGCCATATAATATGGGAAAATAGTAAAGGTTTTCATACTCTTCTTCTCATTTTCTATATTTTTAAGGTCAATGGTAAAAGCTACCCCCAGGCAAAGCTGTTGTTGGGGCAAATGGGTGCTCTACATCCAGCTAATCGACTAGCTGCCTACATTACAGGTAGACTGCGGCCAACGGTTTTGGATATATCCACACTAAGTACTGTGATCTCAAAGGTAGCATCAAATGCAGCTTCTGTCAAAACTACTGCTTCTGACTTTTCTACTAGCACTACTATCAGTGATAGCATGAAACCTGCTCTCACAAACTCAAACGTTCGAGCTCAGAGGCCAATAGGTATGTCAAAACTGTTTTATTCCTTTCCTTTTAAATTGTCATTTTACCCGATTAATTAGAAAGCATTGCTTAAAGAATAACATGTACATTCTATTATCACTTGGAAAATGAAAACAAGACTGAACAGTAGTGATGGTTATGTGAATGAACTACTGTAATGTGTTGATGGTTTTGGCTTTCTCGAGTTGATTAGGTAGAGATGCTATATTCTAGCTTTTTAAGTTGATTGAGAATAATATTTGGAATTGTTACCTGAAAAATGGAATAGTATAGCTTAACATTTATTTGCCATCATTAAGGTGAATTTTCAAAGGGATTCCATGCATAAGTAGCATATATGCATAAACATGCTATTTTATTAATATCAAGAGTATGCACATATGTTCAGTTTTACTTGTACATATTGGTGGGGTGGGGGGGGGGGGGGGGAGGGAAAATCTAGGGGAGCTCCAGGGCAGGGTTCAGAAGTACATGCGATAGTTGTTGTTTTATGAGATATGTGTACATTACCAAATTTATTTGGCAACTTGTACATCTTTTAATTGACTCATGCAAGTGAAATCGGACTCGTCTGTTGTCTACAGTTTTTGGGTGGGAGGTCTTAATGAACTGGTGAGGATTCAGGGTGAAGTGCTAGAAGGTCTGGGTGGACTGGTGGAGGTGTTGGTAAACTGGCGATTCCAAGTACACTCTCAGGTAAGTATTTTCAAAACAGTATGTATGCATACTTTATGAAGTACCTGCCTCCAGGCTTAATTCTGGGTGTTTATTTGAAGTCATGATTATTTTGAGTGTAAAATATACACGTGTATGCTTCAAGAAATATTATAACGGCACAAATATTTTGGCTTGCTATTGTAAGGAGTATTGGGTGGCATTAGCCAAAGCGTTTGCCCGGTGGGTTGTGGTAACATGGAGTTGACCATCAAGGTGTCTGGGAGAAGTATGCTGTGGTGGCTGTAGACTATTATTTTTCCTGAGCAGAGGGTACCCAACAGTCTTTGACTGTTCAGTGTAATAAAAGAAAACTGACAATTTCGTAGCGTGTAGCAGATGGACTCAGGACCAATGAGTGTAGTGTGCTCCTGATAGCAGTTGGAGACGGAGTCAGATTTCAATCTGACGTCAGCACTACATATACCCCTGCAGGAAGCTCTTCTGTATTCCTCAGTCTCCTTAGCAGTTTGGGACTCTACACATGCTCGCTCAGCATTAGGACATCCAAACTAAAGAAAGAAATTCAAAATCTTACCTCTACAAGACTAGCCCCGCTCTCCTGCGGTGATACGTAAGGGTCCCTCCCCCAGTCGAATTCCTGAGGTGATTTCCGTGATCCCTCTGTCCGGCAGCCGGTTCCCGGCGTGGACTTGGCCCCCAGGAGGGAGCGGCTGAGAGGCAGCAGGTGCAAGACTGAGCGCGGTGGTGAAGGTATTTCCCTCTTCCCCCCACAGCCGGAGACCGCCCGGCATGAGACCAGGAAGCGCCGAGACAAGGTAAGGTAGAAAACTTTTAAGTCTTCAGTCTCTGAGGCTCGGATAGCCGCACAGATCGCCCATCGGCATGTGTCCCATCGATTGAGCAGCCCCTTCAGGCTAGACCCCGATCAGGCTTCAGGGTCCTCCCACGTGGAGACCCTCCGGGGAGGTCGCCATCTTAATCACGTGGTCGCTGGCGCCATTTTCCCCCCTTGATCGCCCTTTGCACAGAAGCAAGCCGGGCGCATAACATAGTTGTGCGCACAGCGGCGCGCGCATAGGTGCCATGCGCACAGTGAGTTGCACGAGGATGCCAGGCATATATTTATTTATTTGTAGAGTTTTATATACCGTTATTCGGTAGAGCCATCATAACGGTTTACAAAATATGCAATTATCATACAAAATATGCAATTAGCATACAATCAAATGGAGTTAACATGGTAGTTGGGAACAGTAGAGTATTGTGAACAGTAAACATTTTTTCTTAGTAGTTGAATAACAGAATAGTGAGGAGAACATTTTCAATGAACTTAATGAATCGAGTGAGAGAGCAGGGAGGGGTGAAAAAGGAGGGTACATCAGGAGAGCATGAAGAGGGGGATTATGCTTGCAAGTTCTGTTGAGGGCTGGGATGATCAGGTGTCAGATAGTTAGAATAGAGTTTGCGGAATAAAAATGTTTTTAGGTCTTTTTTTAAATGTTTTCAGGATGTGCTGGGTCCTCAGTTCTTTGGGTAGGGTGTTCCAAATTTTGGGGGAGGCAATGGAAAATGCTCTTTCTCGTGTAGTTGAAAGATGAGCGTCTCTTAAGGTGGGGATGTTTAAGAATCCTGCGTTGTTAGAGCGTAGGTTTCTTTGTGGGTTTTGGTGGGTTATGTTTAAGCCTTTTAGTCCATGAAGATCATCATTTAGGATTTTATGAATGATGGTCACTGATTTATTTATTTATTTATTTATTTATTTATTTAGAATTTTTATATACCGACATTCTTGAAAGAATATCAAATCATATCTGTTTCCATTATAACAGAACATTCGCGGCTAAGGTGTTACATTAAACAAGGCATCTGATAAATAGAAAGTAAATAATAATAAATCATAAATGGAACAGCAAACAGTGTTAATAGGCGTAACATAAATAATAAATGGAACAGCGAACATAAATAGGCGTAACATAAATAATAGATGGAACAGCGAACATATAATAATAAATGGGGCAGCGAACAACGTTGATGGGCGTCACATAAAATAGAGAGTCTACTAGGGTATCGCTAGTAGCCTATGGACTATCCAAATCAGGCGAAAATGGGCCCTAAGGGAAGTAAGTACGTAGAAGATTAAACCAGGGTGTGAGAACATAGCATTAGCTACTAGGTATACTGATTGAGAGTTAACTCCTAAGAAAATAATAGAGTTAATATTGGTAGAGGATGACGCAGGGTGTGAAAGGAGGGGCAGGGTGCAGGTGTCAAGGGTAGAGTGGGGTAATGGGAGCACGTGGACGGAAGGGGAAGGAGGAAGAGGAAGGTGAGAGGGCGGACCATGCTAAGGCTGTAGGACGATCATGGATCCCGTAATGGACTGTTATGCCCTTTGACCAGTGTCAGCGTGTTCTTGAGACTCCGGGAAGGCTTGTCTAAAGAGCCATGTTTTGAGGTGTTTGATGACAGGGTTCTTGGCGAAGCTCCGGAGGCAGAGAGTTCCAAAGGGTGGGTTCGGCTGTAGAGATTGCGCGTTTTCTTAATGAGGTTTTGACCGGTGGTGCATATAGAGATCATTTGTAAGCGTTTCTGATGGGTCTTTCTGATGTGTGAGGGCGGAGTTGAGAGCTTAGATTGAGGTGGGCGATGCCGATAATGTCCTTGTGGATCATCATTAACGCTTTGAAGGAAATCTGGATTTTATAGGAAGCCAGTGAAGACCGTGTAGGATGGGTGTGATGTGGGCTCTTTTATTTGAGTTGGTGAGAATCCTAGCCACAGCATTCTGAACCATCTGTAAGGGTTTGATCGTTGTCGCTGGGAGGCCTAGGAGAAGAGAATTGCAGTAGTCTAGCTTTGTAAGGATGATAGACTGAACTACTAAACGGAAGTCGCTGAAATGAAGGAGAGGTTTCAGATTTTTAAGAACTTGGAGTTTGAAAAAACATTCTTTAGTTGTGTTGAGGACGAACAATTTTAAGTTGAAGAGGTTATCAAGCCGAACCCCTAAGGTAATTCGTGCAGTAATTCGTGCAGAAATAGGTAGCCAGTGAAGAGAGGATAAAATGGGTGTTATGTGGTCGTTTCTTTTTTTTCCTGTAAGGATTCTGGCAGCTGAATTCTGCAGTATTTGGAGTGGTTTGAGGGATGATGAAGGGATTCCAGTAAGTAATGAGTTGCAGTAATCGAAGGTGGAGAAAATAAGCAGCTGCAGGACGGTTCTGAAGTCAGAAGGGTTGAGAAACGGCTTTATATGTCTTAGGGTTAGTAGCTTGTGGTATCCTTCTTTCGTTTTATTTACTATGTGGGATTTGAAAGAGAGATCAGCATCGATGGTAACTCCAAGGTTCCTGGTATGGGTGGTAGGGATTATCGTTATCATTTATCTAGTATTGTCAGGGGTGGCGGAGTTGGATTGGGTTTTTTATCCATGAGTATGATTTCAGTTTTGTCAAAGTTGATTATGAGTTTCAGGGAGTTTAGTAGATGCTTGATTGAGATAAGTATATCTGAGGTTTTTTTGTATGCGTCTTCAGTTGAGTTTTGTATGGGAATTAGAAGCTGAATGTCATCAGCGTAGAGGAAATGTGAGATTCCATGATCTTTTAGCAATTGGCAGATGGGTAGGAGGTATATGTTGAAGAGGGTAGCAGATAAGGCTGAACCTTGGGGAACTCCAGTTTTGAGGTCAATCATTTTTGATGGGGTGTTGATCACTACTTGATATGTACGTTCAGAGAGGTAGGACGAGAACCATTGTAATGTAGTACCAGAAAGGCCAATATTTGACAGTCGTTCTAACAGTATATTGTGGTTTACTGTGTCGAAAGAGGCTGAGAGGTCAAGGAGTATGAGTAGGTATTTTTCACCTTTGTCAAAGCCTCTGATGATAATGTCATTTAGGGAGATGAGGAGAGATTCTGTATTTAGGTTTTTTCTAAATCCAAATTGGGATGGATGTAGGATGTTGTTTGACTCCAGATAATCATCTAGTTGGGTGTGTACAACTTTTTCAATGGTTTTGGCTAGGAATGAAAGGTTTGATATGGGGCGGTAGTTGGTGAGGATTTCTGGATCCAGGTTGTTCTTTTTGAGGATTGGTTTGATGACAGCAGATTTGAGGCATTTGGGGTGGTAGCCTTCGGTCAATGATAAATTGACGATTTTGGTGATGGTTTTAGCAATGGTTGGTTCGATTGTTTTGAGGGAGGTTATTGGGATGGTGTCCAATGGATGGTTGGCTGGTTCATTTTGTTTATAATAGTTTTAATTTCAAGAGCGGAGGAGATGTCAAAGTTTGACCAGGATGAAGTTATCATGCTGTTGAGTTTGTTGTTCTGGTTGTTGTTTGTTATGTTGGATTGGATGAGATGAGCTATTTTGTTGAAGAAGTCCGCAAAGTCGTCACTTCCATGTTTGGTGCATGTAGAATCTTGGGTGGTTTTCGTAAGTTTTTGAACTATTGTGAATAGCATTCTGGGGTTATGATGAAAGTTGGAGAGTTTATTGGAGAAGAAATTCTTTTTTGCATTGTTGATGATATTTTTGTATTGAGTTAGATTGTTCCGATAGTTATTTAGTGTGGTAGGGTTTTTGTTTTTCTGCCATTCTCTTTCTTTTTTCTGAGTAGACGTTTGGCAGTTCTGATATTTTCATTGTACCATTGGTGGTTGTGTTTGGACTGTTGTTTATATTTTGTAATGATGGGATTGATGTCTGCTACTTTTTTTGTGATATTCAGCCATGATAAGATAGCATTATCTGAGTTAGGTTGATGTTTTTTAGTTCTGATTGAAGAGTTTTTTTTTAGGAGATCTGTGTTAAATGGTGGACGGTAAGATGTTATTTTTGGGGTGCTTTGAAGTGTTTTTAGGTTGAGGTTGGTGAGTAGTTTAGCTTGGATTAGGTGATGGTCAGACCATGGTATTTCTGTAGTGTGAGTAGAGATTGATTGCCAAATTTTAGTGTTGATAAAGATGAGGTCAATTGTGTGGCCTGCTTTGTGAGTTGGAGATTGGATAATTTGTTCAAGATTTAGAGCTGATAGTGCATCAATGATCGTTTGGCAGGTTTTTGATTGGAAGGGTAAGTTGAAGTGTATATTGAAGTCGCCAAGTAAGATGATGGGTTTGTTGAGGGAGATGTGTTTATAAGAAATTCAATTAGAGGTGAGCAGTTTTTCTCAAGTGCTCCTGGTGGAGAGTAAAGGATGCATATCTGAAGTTTTGATGAGTCATATAAGGCAATTTCAAAAGGTGGAGGAATGGTAGATGGACGAAGTTTTAGTTGAAGGTTTTTTTTTTAGATATAAGCATTAAGCCATCTCCTTTTTTATTTTTTCTGGGAATTGATGAGATGTTGTAGTCCTGGTTGGATAGTTGGTTTATTAGGACGGAATCTGTGTTTTTTAGCCAGGTTTTCGTGATTGCAATGAAATCTGGTTTGCAGTCGCTGAGTAGGTCATTGAATAGAGGGATTTTTTAAATTATTGAGCGAGTATTGATAAGTATAAATGAGAGAAGCATATAGCTTGAGAGTTGGATGTGTGTGTTGTTTTTGATGGAGGTTGGCTTTTTTACATTGTGTAGAGGTTTCGAAGAAGAATGGTTTGTTTTGTGTTGAGAGTTCCTTAGAAGAAGTGGGAGGGTTGATTGGAGAAAAGATCTTGTTCATCTTCACTTTTTTTTTTTTTTTTTAGCGTTTGGAAGGAGCGGTAAGAGGAAGGTAGGAGTTTGGGGTGGGTAAGAATTATGGGCTGCTTTGAATGGGCTGCGCGAAGGGGCGCACAAAGGGGCCTGCTCCTTTGGACGCGCTCCTTCGGCGCACAGCGCATGGGGTGAGTGTAAATTTAAAATTCACTCACCCGGCCCCTCTGCTGACGTCAGAGGGGCTGGCTTAGCTGCAGGTCAGGTGGTGTAGTTGCTGATCAGAGGCCTTTCTGGTAGGCCTTGAGTATTTCCTTGTCGCCTGCTGTGATCGGGTGGGGGGAGGGGCATCCGGGGGTGTTCCTTCAATTCAGGCAGCAGCGAAAGCTGGGTGAGAGGATCGTCAGTGCTGGCTGAGTCCCGGAGAGATGGTAAGTTGGGACTAGCTTTTTTAACGGTCCTCTGGTGATTCGGGGGGGCACCCAGGGCGAGTGTAAATTTAAAATTCACTCATATAGTACCACGCTCAACAGCACTGGGCACACAAGTTCGGCTGCGCTCACAGTGGCGCACACATGCACATAAGGGCACAGACCGGACTGCACGCATATCTTCGCAGCCTGCACGCACTCCCTCGGCACACCCGGAGTGCATATCTAAGCCTCCTGGCGCGCGCATGTAAACGCACAGATCGGGTTTGAACGCCCCTAAGCGCACAAACCATGGCACCACCAGCCAAGAAAGCCAAAGCACAAGCCCTCTGCCCAGCCTGCCACATAAGAGCTGTGCAGCATGAAGAAGCTACTGCTCTGTGCCTACAGTGCGAGACTGCTCTGGGAGACCCAGGGCAAGGTCCCCCCCCAGCCAGTACAGGAATTCGGATCCACTGATAGTTCCCCAGACCTCTCTATCCCCAGCTTGGTCCTCCAGACGGGACCCTCGGGGAACGCCACTGGGTTAAATATAGACCCAGGAACCTTTTCCTGGATGGAATTCTTTAAAGGTCTGCAAACATTCGTCCAGGCGTAATCGGCGCCACCGATGACACAGACACAGCCTTCACTAGAAGACTCAAACCTCCCAGGCCCTTCTCGGCCTCCCAGAGACATGCCTTGTCCAGACAAAAGCCTAAGTTTAGGGGACACGAACACCTCAGAGGAAGACCAAGACTCCCTGGAGGAAGGGGAAATCCCTCCAGGAACGGAACCTTACTGAACCATGATGCGTTTCTTCTCCAAAGACGAACTACCAGACCTCGTGTCCGGGAGCCTGACACAAACGCCTCAGCAGATCCAAAGACGAACCCTCTTCTGGTCGGGCTCAGTCAGGCCTCACGCCATTTCCCAATACTGCAAGCAGTACAACAGCTAATCAACCTTGAATGGAATACCCCGGAGGCCAGGTTCAAGGGAGGATGGGCCCTAGAAGCCCTATATTCACTGGAGCCCTCAGCCAAAGATCTCCTGGTGTTTCCCAAAGTGGACGCCATGGTCTGCTCAGTCACAAAGTGCACCACCATTCCAGTCGAAGGAGGAACTGCACTCAAGGATGCCCAAGACAGACAACATGAGTCCACCCTTAAATAGCTATTTGAGGCGGCAGCTATGTCACTGCAGATCGCTGCCTGCTGTGCCGTGGTGACACGCGCATGCTTGTCACAGGCCAGGAACACAACCATGCCCGTCAAAACATTAGAACCAGCAAAATCTTTCCTCACGGATGCGACCTCCAACCTGGTGCGCACTTCAGCCAGGGGCGTCTCATCCATTGTGGCAGACAGAAGGCAACTCTGGCTACGAAGCTGGTCAGCCGATGCGACTTCTAAGATGAAACTCACGAGAATGACATTTAAAGGAACCCTCCTGTTCGGCAACGAACTGGAGAAGTTAGCCGATAAATGGGGCGAATCCCCAGTACCTCGGTTACCGGAGGACAAGATCAAGAGAAGCCAACGTCCCTCTCCCCGAACATCCAGGGGCAGAGGATCACAGCGTTTCAGACCGTACAAGAATACATACCAAGCACCTTGCCCCGCAGGCAGGGGCCAGTCCTTTCGGAACAAACACAACAAGAGGGGAGCCGGATCAGACCCAAGCCCCAGCTGCACCCCAAATTGAGAATCAACAGACCCATCCACAGGAAGAAGCCATAGGGGGTAGGCTTGCCCGATTCTACCAAAGATGGGTCGAGATAACGTCAGACAAGTGGGTCCTAACCATCATTTGAGAGGGATACTTTCTGGACTTCCACAGCATCCCTCCAGACAAATTTGTGAAATCTCCCTGCCATTCCCTCTCCAAGAGGACAGCATTGGAAACCACACTAACCAAACTGCTCGCCTTAAAGGCTGTAACACCAGTGTGCACGCACCAACAAAATACTGGACACTATTCCATCTATTTTATCATTCCCAAGAAAGAAGGCATGTACCGGCCCATCCTGGACCTCAAGTCTGTCAACCGCTACCTGAGGGGGTACCACACTTCCGCATGGAAACCCTACGCTCCGTCATAAGGGCGGTACAGCCAGATTAATTTCTGACCTCCCTGGACCTGTCAGAAGCCTATCTGCACATCCTGGTCCATCATTTATTTATTTATTTATTTTTGGTTTTTATATACCGGAAGTTCCTGTATACAATACATATCACTCCGGTTCACATTTAACAGAAATAACTATCGCCGGGGAGGCGGTTTACATGGAACATCATGGTCATCAGCGCTTCCTACGCTTCACAATCCTGGACCATCACTACCAGTTCCGAGCGCTACCCTTCGGGCTAGCTACAGCCCCTCGGACGTTCACCAAAATCATGGTCATAGTGGCGGCGACACTGAGGAAAGAAGGAATCCTCGTTCACCCATATCTGGACGATTGGCTGATCAGGACAAAATCTCCAGAGGAAAGTTTTCAGATGACCACCAGAGTCAGGAATCTCCTGGAGAACCTTGGACGGGTCGTCAATGCAACCAAGAGCTGTCTGTAGCCCTCCCAATCTCTGGAATACCTGGGAGTCCAGTTTGACACCCAACAGGACAAGGTCATTCTTCCCCCTACAAGGCAAAGGAAATTGATGGACCAGTTGAGAAAACTATTGAACGGTGCTCGCCCCACAGTATGGGACTACCTCAAAGTCCTCAGACTCATGATATCAACCCTAGAAGTCGTACCATGGGCAAGGGCCCACATGCAACCACTACAATGTTCCCTACTATCACGATGGAACCCGATGTCCCAGGACTACACCGTCTGCCTCCAGTTACCGGCGGAGGTACGGATCCAGCTCCTATGGTGGCTACAAGAAAACCACCTGAGCAAGGGAGTAAGGCAATCCCCACCAACCTGGGTCTTGCTCACCACGGATGCGAGCCTACAAGGGTGGGGAGCCCACTGTCAGGAACTGACGGCCCAGGGACAATGGGACAAGGAAGAGTCGGGATGGAACATCAGCCGTCTGGAAACCCGGGCAGTCAGACTAGCCTGCCTATGCTTCAGTCACAGACTCCGGGGCGAATCTGTCAGTCATGTCTGACAACGCCACAGCAGTGGCCTATGTCAATCGACAGGGAAGAACCAGAAGCCAACAGATGTTCCTGGAAATAGACCCCCTAATGGCATGGGCGGAAGCAAACCTACAAGGGATCTCGGCCACCCACATCGCAGGAAAAGACATCGCTGCGGATTACCTCAGCAGGGAAAGTCTAGACCCAGAGGAGTGGAGCCTTCCAGATAATAATAGACCGCTGGGGAACTCCAACCATGGATCTTCTGGCAACCCGGTCCAACGCCCAAATCCCCAAGTTCTTCAGCCGCAGACGAGAACCACAATCCCAGGGGATCGATGCCCTGGTCCAGACCTGGCCACAGGAGGACCTGCTGTACGCCTTTCCTCCATGGCCACTACTGGGCGGGATCATCCGCAAGATAGAACACCACTGAGGGCTAGTACTTCTAGTGGCCCCGGATTGGCCAATAAGGCCGTGGTTCGCAAACATGCGAGAACTTCTGGAGGGGAACCCTCTGTATCTACATCCACACAGAGACCTGCTCTAGCAAGGACCCAACTCTATTCTTGCTTACGGTCTGGCCATGGAGAGGACTCTTAGGAAAGTAGATGCCAAAGAATGTCTTTTTCAATATCTTTAATGGCTAGAGACGTATGAAAACAATAAAACCGCCCGACTCAGGCCGAGTTTAGCCACATCCTAGTGGCTGCCTCAGGGGCTATGAGACAAACATACATATATAAATAATGAATTATTTGAAATCATAAATAAATTAAAACATGTATAAAAATGTGGAACAATGGCATAAAATCAATGACAAATAAAATAAATAAAACAGAATCAAAGACTTCACATAAAAAATAAATGTAAAACAAGAAAGGAACAAAAGGACATGTCATTAAACCGTGCAACTTTGATGTTGCCTATATGCTCTTACACTTTTTTTTACCCGGTTTTAGATAAATGTATGACAGACCAATGTATATTTAAAAAAAATATATTTAAAAAAATGACAGACCTATGTATATTTATGAAAAAACAATCAAACCATGTGTAAAAAAGATAAATTAATACCTTAAAAGTAACTTGTCATATTTGAAACAGATTATTCTATGGGTGATTAAACATGATCCCCAGCATGGACGTATCTATTAAAAAATAAACCGTACAGACGTACATATCAAGCATTTCGCCCCACAGGCAGGGGCCAGTCCTTTCGGAACAAACACAACAAAAGGGGAGCCGGTGCTGGTCCAGGCCTCAGCCGCACCCTGCAATGAAGATCAGCTGACCCATCCACAGGAAGAAGCCATAGGGGGCAGGCTTGCCCTGTTCTACCAAAGATGGGTCGAGATAACTTCAGACAAGTGGGTCCTAACCATCATTCGAGAGGGATATTATCTGGACTTCCACAACATCCCTCTGGACAAGTTTGTGAAATCTCCCTGCCACAACCCTTTCAAGAGGATGGCAGTGGAATCCATTCTGACCAAATTGCTCGACTTAAAGGCCATAACGCCGGTGCCCACACAACAACAAAATACTGGGCACTATTCCATCTATTCCATTCTGGTCGCCGTACCTCAAAAAAGATATAATTGCGATGGAGAAGGTACAGAGAAGGGCGACCAAAATGATAAAGGGAATGGAACAGCTCCCCTATGAGGAAAGACCTAGGAAAGGTTAGGACTTTTCAGCTTGGAGAAGAGACGGCTGAGGGGGGGGATATGATAGAGGTGTTTAAAATCATGAGAGGTCTAGAACGGGTAGATGTGAATCTGTTTTTTACTCTTTCGGATAATAGAAAGACTAGGGGGCACTCAATGAAGTTAGCATGTGGCACATTTAAAACTAATCGGAGAAAGTTCTTTTTCACTCAACGCCCAATTAAACTGGAATTTGTTGCCAGAAGATGTGGTTAGTGCAGTTAGTATAGCTGTGTTTAAAAAAGGATTGGATAAGTTCTTGGAGGAGAAGTCCATTACCTGCTATTAAGTTCACCTAGAGAACAGCCACTACTATTACTAGCAACGGTAACATGGAATAGACTTAGTTTTTGGGCACTTGCCAGGTTCTTATGGCCTGGATTGGCCACTGTTGGAAACAGGATGCTGGGCTTGATAGACCCTTGGTCTGACCCAGTATGGCATGTTCTTATGTTCTTATGTTCCTATTTTATCGTTCCCAAGAAAGAGGGTACATCCTGGACCTCAAGTCCGTCAACCGCCACCTGAGGGTACCGCGCTTCCGCATGGAAACCCTACGCTCAGTCATAAGGGCGATACAGCCGGGAGAATTCCTTACATCCCTGCATCTGTCAGAAGCCTACCTGCACATCTCGGTCCATCACGAGCATCAGCGTTTCTTACGTTTCGCGAACCTGGACCACCACTACCAGTTCCGGGCACTACCCTTCGGGCTAGCCACAGCACCCCGAACATTCACCAAAATCATGGTTGTAGTAGTGGCGACACTGAGTAAAGAAGGAATCCTCGTACACCCATATCTGGACGATTGGCTGATCAGGGCAAAATCCCCAGAGGAAAGTCATCAGGCCACCACCAGAGTCAAAACTCTACTGGAGAACCTCAGGTGGGTGGTCAACACCAACAAGAGCTGTCTGCAACCCTCCCAATCTCTGGAATACCTGGGAGTCCGGTTCGACACCAGACAAGACAAGGTCATTCTGACTCATACAAGGAGAACAAAACTGATGAACCAATTGCAAAACCTGTTAAGCAGTCTTTTCCCCCAAGGTGTGGGACTACCTCCAAGTCCTCGGTCTCATGACATCCACCCTGGAAGTGGTTCCATGGGGAAGAGCTCACATGCGACCCCTACAGCGTTCCCTACTGTCACGATGGAACCTGATGTCCCAGAACTACTCCGGTCGCCTCCAGCTCCCAGAGGAAGTTTGAACCCAGCTACAATGGTGACTACAAGAAGACCATCTGAGCAAGGGAGTAAGGCTATCCTCGCTGACCTGTATCCTGCTCACCACGGATGCGAGCCTACGAGGGTGGGGAGCCAAAAGCCAGGAGCTGACCACCCGGGGGCAATGGGACAAGGAAGAGTCGGGATAGAACATCAACTGACTGGAAGTCCGGGCAGTCAGACTAGCCTGCCTACAGTTCAGTCACAGACTCCGGGGCGAATTGGTCAGAGTCATGTCAGACAACGCCACAACAGTTGCTTCCATCAACCGCCAGGGAGGAACTAGAAGCCAAGAGGTGTCCCTGGAAATAGATCCCCTAATGGCGAGGGCGGAAGCAAACCTACAAGGGATCTCAGCCACCCACATCACGGGAAAAGACAACATCACTGCAGATTACCTCAGCAGAGAAAATGTACATAATTTTCTGTACTTAGGGCCAGGCACACAAGAACACTTAGACTCAGTAAACGGTATAAAGTAAATTTTATTTGGCATTATAAGTGTTCTTGGGAGATGCTGGATACTGGGTGCCCTTTGTCTTTCAAAACAACCAGCATCTCATTGAATACAGGAAGTGACCCTTCTTTTATAGTTAAACATACATAGAAAATGCTTGTGAGAAAATCCTTCACCCATTTGTCAAAGTCATAACCTATACTTGTCTATCCTGAAAACACCCTCCTCCCACCATAAAAGTTCCTTTATCAACATGGCTTTGATGCACTTTGTTTCTTCTGATCTCCTTTTGATCTTCTGTGTTGTGTAAACAGATAGTAGGTCTGTGTTCTGAATAGATAGTAGGCCTGAATTCTGTTGCTGGTGCCAGGACTTTAATTAAAGCTGTAACCTTAGGGAATCTTCGTTCACCTGGCTCCTGTCAGTTGAGATAGGCATCTGTGAGACACAAGCTTGTATTTTGGTTTCGTGAGAACCAAGCTTCCTTGTATTATGATTTAAATATTGCCATTGATGCCCACCTGGCCTTTAATTATAGGCTTTGCAGAGCCTACAAGTTTCCCAGATCTTCCACATTCTTGAGTCTGAGGTGGTCAGAAGTTCACTATATCTCAGCAGTGTCAGTGTGAAGCAGCCTGCTGAGGATTCTGGGAATGGCTAAATGAGCCAAAGTTCTGAGCCAAACTTCTGAATCATATCAAAAGTCTAGACCCAGGAGAATGGAGGCTGTCGGCCACAGCCTTCCAGTTGATAGTAAACCGCTGGGGAACAACAGGGATGGACCTCCTGGCATCCTGGTCCAACGCCCAGGTTCCCAACTTCTTCAGTCGCAGACGGAAACCACAATCCCAGGGGATCGATGCCCTCGTCCAGTCCTGGCCACAGGAAATACTGCTATTCGTCTTCCCACCGTGGCCGCTACTGGGCGGGATCATCCACAAGATAGAACCACAGGGGACCAGTACTTATAGTGGCCTCGGACTGGCCAAGAAGGCCGTGGTACGCAGACATGCGAAGACTACTGACAGGGAGCCCTCTACCTCCACACATGGATCTGCTCCAACAAGACCCTATCCTTCACGAAGACCCAACTCGATTCTCTCTTTTGGTCTGGCCATTGAGAGGACACACCTGAAGAAGAGTGGATACTCGGGGGTGGTGATTGACACTCTGTCCTGAGCATGCAAGTTTTCCACATCTCTAATCTACATACGAATATGGAGAATATTCGAAGCCTATTGTGAAGACCACGACATCCTCCTACGGACAGTCAAAATTCCCACGATTCTGGACTGGCAACAGCGTCCAGAGTCTTCACCAAAGTAATGGTGGTCATAGCAGCGGCCCTCCGGAGAGAGGGTATTCTGGTGCATCCTTATCTGGATGACTGGCTGATTCGAGTGAAATCGGAAGACCTCTGTTGGAAGGCAGTGCAACAGGTCCTAGAGTTGTTTTCTGGGCTGGGTGGTCAATCCAGTCAAGAGTCATCTGGTTCCCTCCCAGTCCTTGGAATTTTTGGGGGCTCTGTTCGATACCTGCTTGTGCAAGGTTTTCCTTACCAAGGAACAACTCGCCAAGGTGCAAACTCAAGTGGATGCTTTGAGATCCATGCCTCGTCCCAGAGTCTAAATACTCAAAAAAAAAAAAAAAATCCAGAAAGTGCTAGACACTTATATTATTAACAAAAAAACATGAAAAAGTCTAGCTCAAATTTAAAGGGATTGTATGTAATCAAACTGGGGAAACCTCATAAAGTGCCAATAGGCTAGATCGGATGCCTATGTGGCTACTTAAACTCAAGCTCCAACTCCAACACTGTGGATGTCAGAATGAATATATAATGGGTGATGGTATACAATAAAATTCACGCAATCTCAGTTAATAAGGAGTTTTCACTGAAGAAGCACATCGACCCCAACCTTAAGAGTCAATGCTCCACCTGTAGTGCACGCACAGCATTCTAATGAAGAAGCGCAGTTGCCATCATATACTGAGTACGTTATTACAGCCGAGATATATAAGCAGATTCCATGCCTAGAAGTGATTCCCTGATGAAGAACTTCCATTCGAAACATTGCAGTGTCGGGATCGTTACACTTACTGCATGAAGATTTTTACAGACTGCCTTGGCGTTAGGGATCGTTACACTTACTGTATGAAGATTTTTACAGATTGCCTTGGTGTCATAACAGTGAGCATATTTGGTATAAGAATTTTATTGTATACCATCACTCACACCTACAGTAGTGGACTTATACTGGACTGATAAGATAGCTTAATGAAATAATATATTAAGCATCTTCTTATCTGGGGTTACCAATGATTATATATTCATTCTGACATCCACAGTGTTGGAGTTGGAGCTTGAGTTTAAGTAGCCACATAGGCATCCGATTTAGCCTATTATTGGCACTTTATGAGGTTTCCCCAGTTTGATTACATACAATCCCTTTAAATTTGAGCTAGACTTTTTCATGTTTTTTTCGTCCCAGAGTCTGGCATTATTTGCAGGTTCTCGGTTCGGTGGCTTCCACTCTCGATCTAGTCCCATGGGCCTTTGCTCATATGAGGCCTCTTCAGTCAGTATTACTCTCCCGTTGGGATCCGCTCTCCGAACAGTTTCACCCCCTTCTACCTCTTACGGCGCATTCCAATCTTGTTTGGTGGCTTCTCTTGGACAATTTACACCAGGGAGTGGACTTGGAAATGCCCTCTTGGACAGTAGTCACCACCGATGCAAGTCTCTCCGGTTGGGGAGCTATCTGTTGGGGGAGAGCGGTGCAAGGCCAGTGGTCAATAACAGTCGTCCTGCTCGATCAATCGGTTGGAGACCAGAGCGGTTCGGTTAGCTCTGCAGGCCCTCTTTACCTTAGTAAAGGGAACTTCAGTAAGAGTGCTCTCTGACAATGCAACGACAGTGGCCTACATCAGTCGTCAAGGCGGAACCAAGAGTTGACTGGTGGTAATGGAGGCCCAGCAGTTGATCAGCTGGGCGGAGCAACACCTGCGCAGGATAGCAGCCTCTCACATAGCTGGAGTGGACAATTTACAAGCCAATTTTCTTAGCCGCCACTAGCTGGACCCGGGGGAGTGGGAGCTCTCCGAGGCCTTTTGTCTTCTATGCGGCCACTGGACCACGCCCTCCATGGACTTGATGGCGACATTCCGCAATGCCAAGGCTCCCCAGTTCTTCAGTCGACGCCAGGAGCGGAAGGCTTGGATGCTCTGGTCCTTCCCTGACCGAAGGACATTCTGTTGTATGTATTTCCGCCTTGGCCGTTGGTCAGCAAGGTGCTGCGTCGCATCGAAGCTCATCCGAGCGAAGTAGTGCTAGTTGCGCCAGAGTGGCCGCGTCGCCCATAGTTTGTGGACCTCGTGAATCTAGCAGTGGATGGACCCCTGAGGTTTCATCCGTCTCCGAATCTTCTGCACCAAGCTCCCATTTGTTTGCAAGAGGCAGATTGCTTCTGTCTAGCGGCATGGCTTTTGAAAGGCGGAGATTGAGGAGTAAGGGTTACTCAGATGCGGTAATTGCCACACTTCTACAGTCTCGCAAGCCCTCTACCTCCATGGTGTATTTCAGAGTTTGGGGCCTGGTGTCTGGACCACGAAGTGGAACCATCCAGGGCTTTGGTTGCGGATGTTTGGCCTTTTTATAGGCAAGACTTGCTAAAGGGCTGGCTTTTAATTCCCTAAGAGTCCAGGTGGCGGCCCTTGGTTGCTTTCGAGGTAAGGTACAGGGCGTTGCCCTGGCATCCCATCCAGATATGGTTCGCTTTTTGCATGGGGCCAAGCATTTGCGTCCTCTGGTTCGGAGCCCTTGTCCCTCGTGGAAGTTAAATCTGGTCCTCCGCACCCTTTCTAATGCGCCTTTCAAGCCATTGAAGCGAGCAACTCTGAAGGATCTGACATTGAAAGTGGTCTTCCTCGTGGCTATCTCCTCAGCGAGGCATGTGTCGGAGCTTCAGGCCCTATCTTGCAGGAAGCCCTTCCTACGGATTACAGAAGCAGGAGTCTTGAGGACAGTTCCCTCCTTTCTCTCAAAAGTGATGTCCTCTTTTCATTTGAATCAGTCGGTGGAGCTCCCTTCCTTTGCAAACCTGGATTCTTCTACTCCCGAGTCTAGGGATCTAAAGAAGTTGGACGTGAAACAAGTGCTGTTGCTTTACTTGGAAGTTACGAACAGTTTCCATCTCTAGGACCATCTTTTCGTCCTGTGGAGTGGCCCTAGGAAGGGTCAAAAAACTTCAAGGGCTACTATTGTGCGCTGGCTAAAGGAAGCTATTGTCTCTGCATACCTAGGTCAAGGATGTCCGATCCCGGTTGGTCTTCAGCTCATTCTACTCGATCGCAAGCAGCCTCATGGGCAGAATGTCAACAGTTGTCGCCGCAGGAAATTTGCCGGGGGGGCTTCTTAGAAATCGAGACACACTTTTGCTAGGCATTATCGCCTGGATGTCCGGGCCCCAGAGCCTGGTTCTTTTGGGGCTAGTGTGCTCCGAGCGGGACTCTTAGTCCCATCCCGGTTAGGGAAGCTTTGGTACATCCCAGGAGTCTGGACTGATCCGGGTACGTACAGGGAAAGGAAAATTGGTTGTTACCTGCTCATTTTCGTTCCTAATGTACCATGGATCAGTCCAGAGTCCCGCCCACTTCAGTGTTCGTGGAAATGGAGAGTCCGCTTGGTCGTTAGTTATTTACTATTCTGCAGATTTTTCAAATGTTCTTATAGTGTAGGCCCCCCCTTACAGGGTGTGAGTATGGGCTTGCTTCATTAGTTACGTTACAGGTTTACATTCCCTCTGCTCTTTCGGGGGGAAGTTGTGTTAAAGTGGAAGTTATGGTTTAACCTTTCTGCTTGGGTACAGTGTAATACTGACAGACTCTAGGTGGCACCTCAGGGTATAGGGCAGAGTCTGTTCAAAATTTCTCTGTCTCCATCTGCTGGAGGGGAGGCAAAACCCAAGAGTCTGGACTGATCTGTGGTACTACGGGAACGAAAAATAGCAGGTAAGAACCAATTTTCCTATCCTCTTCAGGTACAAGAAATCCATTTGGAGGGTTCTACAGTCCCACGTAGTCTACTTAGGTTTCTCCTTGACCCCAAAACCTGTAATGTCTGTGGGCAAAAGCACTGTTTTTCTTGGTAAGTGAATTGTGCTATTCTCTTGCCCAGGAGGACCTGGGTCTAGTGGAACACATCAAAGCTCCCTGTGCTGGAGCTCTGAGTTCATTTGTTTCAAAGCAGCGAAGTGGGTTTTTGCCATGTATTAACAGCACACCCATGTTAGTTATTTACTATTCTGCAGATTTTTCAAATGTTCTTATAGCGTAGGCCCCCCTTACAGGGTGTGAGTATGGGCTTGCTTCATTAGTTACGTTACAGGTTTACATTCCCTCTGGAGGAATAGCCTAGTGGTTAGAGCAGTGGACTATGAACCAGGAGACCAAGGTTCAAGTCCCACTGTTGCTCCTTGTGACCTTGGGCAAGTCACTTTACCCTACATTGCCTCAGGTACAAAAACTTAGATTGTAAGCCCTCTGGTGATAGAGAAATACCTACAGTACCTGAATGTAAACCGGTGTGATATCTCAATTGAGATGAATGTCAGTATATAAAAATAATAAATAAATAAATAAAAATAAATGTTTGGCAAGGGCTCCTGCTGCAAAACTGTACTTTAGAACAATCTGTCCTACAGAGTCTTTTGGAAGCATAGAATCCAACTCCATTCCTTCCTAGAGCCATGCCTCAAAAAAAATAAAGGGTGGAGAAACAGATTATATAAAGTTGGCCTATTGTCACTCAGTATAGTTGTGCCTTTGGACTATTACGTTTTTCCCTTGTCTGTAGCTTGGGTGTCCCCATATGTGAGGACTGTCATCCTGCTTATCCTCTGAAAAAGAAAAGTTACCTTTAACAGTGGTTCTCTGATGGTTAGCAAGATGTTAGTCCTCATGACACCCCCCCCCCCCTCTTGGAGTTGGTTTCTCCAATTCTTAGCTTTATCATGGACTGAGGGACCTGCCTGAGAGAAGGAGGTGGCTACAGTTGAACATGCTTAGTAGAGCATGCTAAAAGTTTCTAGAATCTTTTAAATCAAAGTTTGTGCCAGGCTCCATTAGATAACGTCACTCATATGTGACAACACTTATAGAAATTGAACCGAAGGATGAATAATCAATCAAACGATGGTAAAATTCAGAATTCACCGTTACTTCATAGACATATTCCTGAGAAAAATAAATATATGACCATCATATTTATTTATTTATTTATTTATAATTTTTTATATACCGCCGCTCATCAAAGATATCACGTCGGTGTACAATGAACAGGAACTTACGCCGGAGCGTTATACATTTAACAGATTTAACAGATTTGACAGATTTAACTTACGCCGGAGCGTTATACATTTAACAGATTGTACATTTAACAGATTATATATTTAACAAGTTATATATTAAACGAAAGTATGTATATCATATAAAAGTATGTATATCATATAAAAGATGGGGGATATCTGCTTCTTAGTAGAAAGTCAAACTGGTCTTTTCAAAACCTTGTCTTGAATTATAATCATTGGTCATACAAATGTGATTTTTTTAAACAAATTTTTCAATATGCAATTTTTAGGTAAAATTTAACTTGAAACTCCAGTGTATTATTCTTGTTCTTAAAGGAGAGCCATCCGACACCGCCAGCACGGTTTCAGTGTTTCGGTTACTATCATGAAGAGTCATATTGAAGTCAGATTGCTTGCAGGGCATTTGTTTTGGGAAAAGCTACATGTATGCAGAATGTGGTGATTTAGAGTTTGTCCTTTATGCAGAGTTGTCTATGAAACTGGAATACTATGCTATCTGCATGTCTATAGACATATTGTTCTTCCCAGATACTATACTCCTATAGGTGCTTTGATCTCAATCCAAATAGGAAACAAAATGGACCTCCTGTTATTATGGCACACAAGTCTTCAGTCTGCTAAATGAGTGCTTTTTATTTCTACTAATCTCACAATTTCCAGTGAAGGAAAGATTCTGCTGAAATGTTGACCTATGGATTTTTATTTGCAGCTGCTTGGCCCTCTTCTGATGGTGTCTTCACACAGTTTGTTATGAATAGAGTTGGATCTCTGCAACAGGTGATTCCTGGGGTCAGCACACCACAGCCTCTGACAGGATCACAGAAGTTCAGCATCAAGCCAGCATCATTTGTGGTAGTCACTCCTGTGTCATCCTCTAAGCTGTCCCAAGCTTTCTGCACCACCACTTCAACAGAGGCATCCACTCTGAGCACACAATCACCTACTCTGTCATCACCAACCTTTACTGCCAACCCTTCAGTTTCATTAGGAAGTACTATGGTGTCTCTTCCTAGTATAATCACCAGTTCCAACTCAGCATTAAAGGAAATCACGCATTCTCCTCCTGGCATTGCTATTGTAGCATCATCTGAGGAAACCACTACAAATTCCACAGCCACAGTGACCTCAACAATAGCATTTACAAACTCAACAAAAGCAACTGTAGTGTCTACATCCACTACCCCAGTTACCTCTTTAACATCCATTTCGTTCCCAAAATCCACTGTAATTACATCAGGCATAACACTTCCAGTTTCCACAACCACCTCGACCATTGTAATGACAACTACAGCCTCATCGTTGGTAACAACTTCACCATCTTCAATGTCAGGATCCTCATTTGGTTCCATTCCTGTTGTACTGTCTGGGATTAATACAAGTAGTAACCTCAGTCAGAGACCAGGTATGTGCATGACAGTTTAGCTTTGATACAGCTATGTTTCTTTCTTCTGCTAGACAGAAAAAGTGCGCACTCAGAATTTTTATATTACTATAGTACAATGGCATTTAAGGGTCAATTTTTAAAAGCACACGCATGCACATGGACGCACCAATTTTATGGCATGCACGCTGGATTTTAAGTTCCTTGCATGTGTCGTGGGGGTGGGGGTGTATTCAAATTACACGCAGCGACGTGAACGGCCTTTTTTCCAGTTCCCTCCTAGTCCGCTCCAATTAAGGGGGCAGAAGTAAGTTATGCGCACTGGCTTCCCCGGGATAGCATCGAATGGTGCTGTCCCGGCCTACCCCTTTGGAAAGGCCCGGCACTTCGGCGCATAACGGGGATTGCGCACATGGCTGGGTCCTTCTGAAAATGTGCTCGGTGCACGCAAGCCCCAGCCTCACTCGTAACCCCTGTTATTTACACGTGTGACCCTTTTGAAATCGGGCCATTAATGTCCTGAGTTGATAGCCCCTTAATTTTTTTTTTCTCAAAACAGTGTTTCAGTTCAATTGGTAAAGTCAGCTATGTTAAAATGCACAATTGAAGGTGTACAGTGCATGTAATTTTGCAATATCTACCTTTCATATAGATATATAATTTATCTGGTTCTTTTTCATATATAATTTTGGCATGTTGGGTTTTTCTCCTTTTAGAAGCACGGGAAAATAGGAATTTGTACAGACCTAGTCTGTATGACTGAGAATCACTTTTAATACTTACTGTTTTGCAATCCTCCTCTCTCCCCTCTTTTTGATATGAGTGCTCTCCACTCTTTGGTTTGTGCTTGCTCTAAATATCACCATCTCTTTGTACTTGTTGTCATCCTCCCACTATGCTTGCTGTCACCCTACTATCCTCTGTGCTCAGTCTCACCTCCCTGTCATCTCTTTGTGAGTACCCTTACCTTTACCCCTTTCTTTAATGGGCGATTGTTTTGTTTTAGGGGATTTTAGCTATATTAGAATATTGATCTATTTTGTTTTTTTAGGGTCTTATTTTTTATTTTAATGATATGTTTATCCATATTTTACATGTATTTTTCTCACAGGACAAGCAGGATGGTTGTCCTCACAAATGGGTGACATCGAGGATGGAGCCCAACCACGGAAAACTTCTGTCAAAGTTTCAGGAACTTTGACTGGCCCCTACTGGGCATGCCCAGCACGGCACTAACCCTGCAGCCAGCAGGGGTCTCCCTTCAGTCTTCTTTTTTCTGCGTAGCAGTTGCCATGCAGTTAAGGAGCTCTTACCACATTCCTGACAGGAATCTCTTCAACTACTTTCTTGAAAAAAAATTGCCCCTCAGGGGTCTCCCTTCTTTAATTTTTCCTCCGCGGTACTTCGGTAAGTTTTTGCCGTTGTTTTTGTCGACTACCGTCGAGTTTGACCCTTGAGGCCCTGTTGGCAGTCGACGCCCATGGCGTCGGGGTTCCGTCGGTGCCCGGACTGTACACGTACTGTGTCCATCACAGACCCACATAGAGTCTGTGTTCTTTGTGTTTAGGGAGTGAGCATGATGTCTTAACTTGCACCAAATGTGCCCTAATGACACCAAAAGGTCGCAAGGCCAGAATGGAGAAGATGGGACTCCTTTTCCATGCTCACACTCAGACGCCATCGATTGCATCGACATCATCGGAACCGGCACCGTCGAAGTCTCATCGTCATCGACAGCCTCCCGGTGACCGTCCGCCATCGACGTCTTCACGGCCATCGACTCCTGTCCCTTCCCCTGAAGATCGAGGGGATTGGAAAGAGAAACATCGCCATCAACGTCATAAGTCTCGGACCGTCGAGGAATCGAAGTCATCGACCTCGGTACTGTCCGAGCCGCCTTCGAAGAAGTCTCGACCAGAAGTGGCACCGTCCACTCCTGTCTCGCAGACACCGAGGCAACCCTCACCCCTCCGGGGTTTGGGAGCCGCGATTCCACCGGTGACGGTGGTCCCTCCGGCTCAGCCTCCGCCTCCTTCTCCCGTAGAGCCAGGTCTTGTCACCCCAGGTCTCCGGGCAGAACTGGACTGGCTGTTCCAGGAGGCCATCGACAAGGCGATGCTCCGGTTCCAGACTCCTCCGGCACCGACCCCGGCACCGAGAGTGGAACCGGCCACTGACCCGTTTCCAGCAGCACTGGCACCGCTGCTTGCTCGGATGGAAGCGCTTACAAGGGCCCTTCCACCGATAATGCCAGGGTCACCGATCTCATCAGGTGGAGAAACACCGTTCCGGATTCCCCCTTCGGGGGTAGTTCCATCGGTGCCTTGTCGTCCCTCGCCACCGATACTCTCCTCGGGGGCGATATGCACATCAGCTCCACCGAAAATTTCGATGTCGGTGCCGAATCCTTCGATGCCGACACAGATTCCTTCGGTGCCGACACCGGTACCGATGCCGGCACCGATTCCATTGAGAAAATTCTCGATGCCCCCGGTAATTCCTTCGAATTTCTCGGAGCCTCAACCGGGGCCTTCAGGTACACAGCCACTTCATGGTCCTATAGGTCAGCATCCTGATCCTTATGACACCTGGGGTGATGATACCTCTACTGACACCGATGATTTGCCTTCACCACCCTCTCCTGTGGAGAGTAGAAAGCGTTCCCCTCCTGAGGACCTCTCTTTCATAAATTTTGTGAAGGAAATGTCGGAGTTGGTCCCTTTTCAGCTTCAATCTGAACAAGATGACAGGCACCAGATGATGGAGTTGCTCCAATTCTTGGATGCCCCCAAAGTCATCACCTCTATTCCAATTCATCAGGTTTTTCTGGACCTTCTAAAAAAGAATGGGGAATCCCCTGGATCTGTTGCTCCAGTAAATAAAAAAACTGACTCTACCTATCTCGTACAGTCAGCACCTGGCTTTCAGAAACCACAATTAGACCATCACTCTGTTGTGGTAGAATCAGCTCAAAAGAAAGCTAAACGAATAAAGCCACATTCTTCCATACCTCCTACTAAGGAAAATAAATTCCTAGATAGTATAGGTAGGAAAGTATACCAAGGAGCTATGCTGATTTCCAGAATAGCTTCTTATCAATTATATATGACCCAATACAATAGGGTCATCTTGAAACAAATGCAGGAGTACTCTGATGCCTTGCCAGAGCAGTTCCAGCCTCAGCTTCAATCCCTACTAAATAAAGGGTTTGAAGCTGGGAAGCATGAAATAAGAACTGCTTATGACATCTTTGATACTTCCACTAGACTTTCTGCTACTGCCATCTCTGCCAGACGCTGGGCTTGGCTTAAGTCTTCTGACCTTCGCCCGGAAGTTCAGGACAGGCTCTCTGATTTGCCCTGTCTAGGGGATAATTTATTTGGTGAGCAAATTCAGCAAATAGTTGCTGAACTAAAAGATCATCATGAGACACTTAAACAGCTCTCATCTATTCCTTCTGACTTGCCTTCTAAACAACCATTTAAGAAGGACTCCAAAAAGTCATTCTTCCATCCACGGAAGTATTATCCCCCACTAGCCAAGTCTAAGCCTGTGAGGCCTTACCATAGAGCTCAGCCTCGCCAGTCTCGAAAACAAAAGCCCGCAGCAGCTCCACAAACTGGCCCTGCATCGGGTTTTTGACTTTCAATTAGAGAGCAGATGCCACATCCCTCTTCCAACCATACCAGTAGGAGGTCTGTTAGGTCATTTTCTACAAAAATGGCACCATATCACCACAGATCAATGGGTGATAGCGATAATTGCACAGGGTTACCACCTCAACTTCCTGTCTCTCCCTTCGGACTCCCCACCCCGGCAGGCGTGGAGACTCACCGATCACTCTGTTCTTCTAGAGCAGGAAGTATCCCTTCTCCTCCAGTCAAACGCTATAGAACCCGTTCCTCTCTCACAACAAGGACTAAGGTTCTAATCCAGGTACTTTCTGATCCCAAAAAAGTCAGGAGGACTTCGGCCAATCCTGGACCTACGGGCCCTCAACAAGTACCTTTACAGAGAGAAGTTCAAGATGGTAACCTTGGGCTCGCTTCTCTCTCTGCTGCAAAGAGGGGAATGGCTCTGCTCTCTAGACCTAAAACACGCCTACACTCACATTGTGATAACTCAATCTCATCGCAAATACCTCCGTTTTTTAGTAGGCCGAAATCACTACCAATACCGAGTGCTACCTTTCGGCCTGGCATCCGCACCACGGGTCTTCACCAAATGCCTCGTGGTGGTTGCAGCGTTCCTCAGGAAGGAAGGTGTCCACGTCTACCCCTACCTGGACGATTGGCTAATCAGGGCCACAACCCAGCAAATCGCTCGGTCCTCCCTGACCCTGACAATTCAAACTCTACTTTCTCTAGGGTTTCTTGTCAATTACGAAAAATCCTATTTAGTCCCATCTCAAACCTTATCCTTCATTGGGGCAGACTTGGACACCTTACAGGCCAAAGCCTTCCTTCCTCATCAACGAATTCAAATCCTTGTGTCCCTAGCTTGCCAGTTGCAGTCTCAACGCACAGCAACAGCTCGCCAATTCCTCATTCTGCTGGGACACATGGCCTCCTCAGTTTATGTAACTCCCATGGCCCGCCTGGCCATGAGAGTCATGCAATGGACTCTGAGATTGCAATGGGCCCAAGCTGTTCAGCCTCTGTCCTCCATTGTTCGCATCATCAATGCACTCCGTCTGTCTCTTGCCTGGTGGACAAATCAATCCAACCTCCTACAGGGCTTGCCTTTTCTTCCACCAGACCCTCAGATAATCCTCACCACCGACGCTTCCAACATCGGTTGGGGAGCCCATGTAAACAATTTACAAACTCAAGGGTTCTGGTCACCAGAGGAAGCCAAACACCAGATAAATTTCCTGGAACTGAGAGCAATCCGATATGCTCTCAGGACCTTTCAAGATTGCCTATCGAACCACACAATCTTAATTCAGACGGACAACCAGGTGGCCATGTGGTACATAACCAAGCAGGGAGGCACAGGCTCCTTCCTTCTGTGTCACGAAGCTGCGCAGATTTGGGCAGAAGCCCTCTCCCACTCCATGTACCTCAGGGCCACCTACTTACCGGGAGCAGACAATGTATTGGCAGACCAGCTGAGCCGCATCTTCCAACCACACGAGTGGTCACTCGACCCCTTGGTAGCGACCTCTCTGTTTCACAAATGGGGTTATACCCATATAGACCTCTTTGCGTCCCCTCAGAACCACAAAGTGGACAATTATTGCTCTTTCATTCGGAGCCAGCACTCTCGGCCGAAGGATGCATTCTCCCTCACGTGGACAACCGGTCTGCTTTATGCATTCCCTCCACTTCCTCTTCTGTCGAAGACTCTCATGAAGCTACGTCAGGACAGGGGAACTATGATCCTGATAGCACCGCACTGGCCATGCCAAGTGTGGTTTCCCATACTTCAGGATCTCTCCATCCGCAGGCACATTCCTCTGGGAAAGGACCCGCATCTGATCACTGAAAACAATGGATGCCTCCTCCATCCCAACCTCCAAGCCTTGTCCCTGACGGCATGGATGTTGAAAGGTTAGTCCTTCAGCCATTTAACCTTTCGGATTCCGTTTCTCGTGTCCTGATCGCTTCACGAAAGCCTTCCACAAGAAAATCTTATTCTTACAAATGGAAAAGGTATACATCATGGTGCACTTCTCAGTCCCTTGATCCCCTTTCCTGTCCAATTTCTAAATTCTTGGACTATCTCTGGCATCTATCAGAATCAGGTCTAAAGACCTCTTCCATTAGAATGCATGTCAGTGCGGTAGCCGCCTTCCATAAAGGTATCGGGGGTGTCCCTATTTCAGTACAATCCCTTGTAACACGCTTTCTTAAAGGCTTGCTCCATTTGAAGCCACCTTTACGCCCTCCGGCCCCTTCTTGGGATCTTAATCTGGTTCTTGGTCGCCTTATGAAACCTCCTTTCGAACCTCTTCACTCCTGTGACCTAAAATATCTCACATGGAAAGTGTTATTCCTTTTGGCTATCACTTCAGCTCGCAGGGTTAGTGAATTACAGGCCCTAGTTACCTATCCGCCTTACACTAAACTCCTGCAGGACCGGGCGGTACTCCGCACTCACCCTAAATTCTTACCTAAGGTAGTTTCGGAGTTTCATATTAATCAATCCATTATACTACCTATCTTTTTTCCCAGGCCCCACTCCAACTCCGGGGAACAGACTCTGCATACCCTTGACTGTAAACGTGCTCTAGCTTTCTATCTAGACCGTACAGTTGCCCACAGGAAGAGCACTCAATTATTTGTTTCTTTCCATCCTAACAAGTTAAGGCAACCTGTGGGTAAGCAGGCTCTTTCCTCCTGGTTGGCGGACTGCATCTCATTTTGCTATCAGCAAGCTGGCATTCCTTTCCAAGACCGTGTCAAAGCACACTCTGTGAGGGCCATGGCGACTTCAGTAGCACACCTTCGATCGGTGCCGCTTCCTGACATCTGCAAGGCTGCCACCTGGAGTTCCCTCCATACATTTGCAGCTCATTATTGCTTGGACAAAGCTGGAAAACAGGATTCCATCTTCGGCCAGTCTGTCTTGCGTAACCTTTTTCCAGCATGATGTACCAACACCCTTCCACCTCCCGGTAGGGTGTGGATGCCCTCTACCAAATTTCACCCCAGTTGTTGTGCCTGTTGCACGCCGTTGGGTACATTTGGTGCAGGTTCGGACATCCTCAGCTCGGTACTCACCCATTTGTGAGGACAACCATCCTGCTTGTCCTGTGAGAAAGCAAATGTTGCTTACCTGATGTAACAGGTGTTTTCACAGGACAGCAGGATGTTAGTCCTCACGAAACCCGCCCGCCACCCCGCGGTGTTGGGTTAGTTTTTATTTTATTTTCGGCACTGCCTGTAGCTTTGAAACAAGACTGAAGGGAGACCCCTGCTGGCTGCAGGGTTAGTGCCGTGCTGGGCATGCCCAGTAGGGGCCAGTCAAAGTTCCTGAAACTTTGACAGAAGTTTTCCGTGGTTGGGCTCCATCCTCGATGTCACCCATTTGTGAGGACTAACATCCTGCTGTCCTGTGAGAACACCTGTTACATCAGGTAAGCAACATTTGCTATTTCAATAATTGTATACTGCCAATCAAAATATCTTAGCAGTTTTTAGAAATACATTGATAAATTACTATACATTAAAAAAAATAAATCACATTATAGTAAACAAGACAAATAGTCAATACCAAGAATAAAATTTTAAAAAATCTTCTGTGCATGCCTCCACACTTGATACATGCCTATATAATGTCATGCATCAAAACTAAAATATAAAATAAAACATACAGACAATAAAATGAGGCAGGGCACAGAGATAAAATTAAAAATAAAATAATACAAAAAAACATATGATATCCATAAAACCAGACCTTGCTCTAAAATTACTTAATAACCAAACAAGTTCCCTGTACGTACCTGCATCAGTCCAGACCGTGGGTTATGCCTCCCTTACAGCAGATGGAGACAGAGAAAAACTTGCAGGGCGCCCTCTGATAAGCAGTCGCACCCCCTGCGTCCCTCCAGTATTCTTCTGTCTCCAGCAGATGAAGGAAGGCAGAACCTGCGGTTCCGCTTTCACGACAATCTAAGTCTGGGGGTTGGAATTTTGGGGAAGGGTTTGGATCCCCTGTTTCCCTCCATATTTCCTTCTCCCTCTGAATGGATCACTTTAAAAAAAAAAAAAAAAAAAGTATGTGCAAAGAACTTTGAGGAACATTTGTTTCCCTACTTCTTTATTGATAAATAATTTTAACACAACCTGAGGGTTAGGAAGTTTTGCATTTCCACCCGTTTTGAGATTCAGGTAGGTGTTCTTGTCCATCGGTCTCCTGGCTCGTGGGGTGTAAGCTGGTGGTCTAGCCTCTCCCCCTGCGCTGCAACCGGCAGCCTGGAGAAGTCTTGCCTCAGGGCAGTGCTGACTGAGACGCAGTTTTCCTCAGCCAGTCCCTGTTTGCTTTGCTTACAGGCGGTTGCGCCTCTATTTTCGGAGTGGAGGGTAGTCTGTCTTACCTGCTTCTGCCAGGCTTCAGGGGTGCACAGTTGCGAATCTATTCCGGTGCTCGATCCCCATGCCGCATTCTGCGCGATGATCTGCATGCGGGGAGCCTGGGACGCGGCTCTCCTGCGAAGGGATTTGCTCCCTGTGCTTCCCCAGGGGGGAGGGCTCCTCGAGAGCGGCAGATCGGCAGGCCTCACAGTCGCGGACGCGACGGTTGTCAGGAGGGTCGGCCCTGTTTGCGCCGAGTGCGGGAACAGTGGCCATTTTGATTTCGGGAGACACTGAGGAAGCGCAATCAAATGGCAGCCTGCAGGGGGATTCTTTCCCTGCTCCTGCCGTATTAACTCCGGAGGACCCCCCCCCCAGCGGGGGGGGGGGGGTAGTGTAGTCCCAGGGCCCATTCCTGCTGCACCTCTCTCGGGGGCCCCTCCCCCACATGCTTTTATGACGGATTTTGTGCTCCTTATGCACAATGCATATTTAGCTCGCATGAATCAACAGGATGGTTCTACTGCGGGCCCCCACACCTAAGGTGAGTTGGGTAGATGTTGGGGCTCCTCAGGGGCCTGTCCGGGTAGTACCCCATTCTGGCCCACAAGATCCATCTTCGGCGGATCCAAATCAGGATCAAGATGATTCCGCTTCAGGCACACAGCTGGAAGGGGATGATCCCCGGGTTTTACGTCTTTTTCAGAGGGAAGAGCTGGAGCACCTTATCCCCCATGTCCTTTCAGAATTGGATATTGAGGCGCCTCAGGATCCTTCGGGGGCCAGTTCCGGAGCTTGCAAAGGGGATTCTGTACTAACGGGGTTGCGTCAGCCAACGAAGACGTTTCCTCTTCATCCAAGGCTCCTACAGTTGTTATCCAAGGAATGGGACGCTCCGGAGTCCAGTCTATGGGTTGGACGAGCCATGGACAAGCTCTATCCTCTCCCGGAGGATGTCCTGGAGCTCCTTAAGGTGCCAAAGGTGGATTCTTCGGTGACGGCGGTCACAAAGAGGCCTACCATACCGGTCACGGGTGGGGGCCACCTTAAAGGATCTACAGGATCGCAAATTGGAAGTGTACCTCAAGCGGGTCTTTGAGGTGACCGCCTTGGGAGTTCGGGTGGTGGTGTGCAATTCTCTCATGCAAAGGGCAGGTTTGCGCTGGGTCCAACAGCTGCTCGGTGCTCAGGAGCTCCCACCAGACGAAGCCCAACAAGCGGAACGCCTGGAGGCGGTGATAGCCTATGGAGCAAATGTGCTGTACGATCTCTTGCGAGTCCTGGCACGTTTGGTTTCAGTAGTCTCGGCTAGGCACCTCCTGTCGCTTCGGAATTGGTCAGCAGACTCTTCTTCCAAGTCTAGATTGGGTTCTCTTCCTTTTAAAGGCAAGTTTCTGTTCGGCGAGGATTTAGACCAGATCATCAAATCCCTCGGGGAGAACAAAGTGCATAAGCTCTCGGAGGATCGGCCAAGGACTTCCGATCCTTCAACGCTTCCAGAAATCGATTTCGAGGACAAAGGCATTTTCGACAGTCAAGACCAGTGGCCCAGAAGCCTCCGTCCTCCAGGTTCCAAGCTTGGTCCCAGCCCTTTCATGGATGCAGACCCTCCTGGGAGGGTTCATCTCTGTTGCGACCGTCAGTCTTCGACGGCTTCACCCCGCCTACCTCACACTACTTGCGGCTCCTCCCACTCACCTCGGACTACTGGCTGCCACGACGTCTGTTTGACGTCCTCTCCGGCGTCCCTGGACCGGCTTTGGTGCTGCCTCCCGCCATGCACCTCCAAGGTACCTTAGGGCGCGCGCACACGCCGTCCTCATCTTTATTTCCACGTTGGCGCGAACATCAGGGGCGTCCCCCTGATATGACGTCACGCTGCCCAGATATTTAAGCCTACAGTATTTGCTAGCTCACCGACAGGCCAATACAGTACAGTGTGGTCAGACGGAGCGCACTGTTAACCTGCCCTTGGATGTGCGTTTTCCCTTACCCCTTATTCAGTTAGGGGAGGAAAACGCGCGTTCAACCCGCGGCACCTAATAGCGCCCTCAACATGCAAATGCATGTTGATGGCCCTATTAGGTGCTAGTTTCTGCCGGCACCAGGAAAGTGCACAGAAAAGCAGTAAAAACTGCTTTTCTGTGCACCCTCCGACTTAATATCATGGCGATATTAAGTCGGAGGTCCCGAAGAGTAAAAAAAAAATGTAAAATGGGCCAGAGGCTGTCGGGCCTAAAACCGGACGCTCAATTTTGCCGGTGTCCGGTTTGTGAGCTCGTGGCTGACAGCGGGCTCGAGAACCGAAGCCGGCAAAATTGAGCATCGGCTGTCAAACCCGGTGACAGCTGCCGCTCCGGGCTAAAAGGAGGTGCTATGGATGCGCTAGTGTCCCTAGCGCCTCCTTTTGCCTGTTTCTACCGCACCACCTAATTTAAATACTGAATCACGCGAGCCAGGAGAGCGGGTGTTCGTCCGCTCTCCCGCGGACTTTACTGAATCGACCTGCAAGTTAGCAACGGAACTCTACGGATGGGATTCACTCTCCGTACCGAAGCTGCTCTGCCATTCCAGCGCTATCTGGAACTCTTACACCCTTCGGGGTTTCTAACAGGTACCCGCTCCTCTGGGGCCTCTTCTGCTTCTTTCAGGTGCTATCAGGAAACCGGAACTCTCTCCTCGAGGGCCCATGTTCCCTGAGTCGCTGCCTGCATCTTCAAACCTTTCTACTTGGAAGACTTCACTAACAGTTTCCATATGTGAGTACAACTACCATCTATTCCACACTACTGCTTCACTGGAACCAGGTACTCGCTCCTCGAGGGCCTGCCCTCTGTTACGGTGCCAGACCTCTCATCTAGTGGAATCTCTATTACTGCTACGTGAGTACAATACAACTGAGACTCTCTGCTCTAAGGGATCAGGTACTCGCTCCTCGAGGGCCTGCTCACCCTGTCTCGGAGCTTCTCCTAATTCTACCTGGGTCTCTGAATGCATCTTATTTTGTACTCGTAACTCTGTCTCTTTCCACTGCAGCACAGCAGAGGATTCGCTGTTCCAGCATTCCGTGGGAGACATGCCCAGCTGGGCTCCACATCTATTACTCACTACTGCCACCTCTGGTAGTTTCCAAAACTGTTTAATAAAAGATTCAAATCTGTGTTTGTATGTCCAGAGTCTAGCCTGACACTGTGGTCCCTCACGGGACTGCCCGCCATGGGCGTGGTCAGCTGCCACAGTGTCCAAGGATCCACCCAAACATCAATAACCATAACAATCTCAGAACCCAGCTCCAAAATCTACCCAATGAAGGATCGCCGCCCTGCCCCCCAGTTCCCAGGGTGGGGGGACGCCTCTCCCTGTTTTACGAGGAGTGGGTCAAGATCACTTCGGATCAGTGGGTGCTGGATATTCTAAAACACGGTTACGTTTTAGAATTTTCTCGGCCCCTAAGAGATAGTTTCCTCTTCTCGCCTTTTGGATCCCTGCGGAAACAACAAATTGTGTGTCGGACCCTCGACAGGCTTCTCGACCTCGGGGCCATCTGGTCAGTCCCACCAGAGGAACAAGGGTCAGGCCATTATTCAGTCTATTTCGTGGTTCCCAAAAAGGACAAGTGCTTTCCATCCGATCCTGGACCTCAAGACTGTCAATAAGGCTCTCGGGGTTCTCCACTTCTGAATGGAAACCCTACATTCAGTCATTGCGGCAGTTCGCGGAGGGGAATTCCTGGCGTCTATGGACCTCACAGAGGCTTATCTCCACATCCCCATTTGCCGGGAACATCAGCGATTTCTTCGGTTCAAGATCCTGGGACAGCATTTTCAGTTTCAGGCTCTGCCGTTTGGTCTGGCGACCGCTGCCCGGACCTTCACCAAAGTGATGGTGGTGGTAGCAGCAGTGCTCTGGAGGGAGGGAATCTTGGTCCATCCCTACCTGGACGACTGGCTCATCCATGCGAAGTCCCGAGACCTCTGCCAACAGTTGGTTGACAGGGTATTGACCCTCTTCAGCTCCCTCGGCTGGGTGGTGAACTTTGCTAAGAGCTGCCTTGTGCCCTCGCAGACGCTGGATTTCCTGGGAGCACATTTCGATACTCGTCTGGGCCGGGTTTTTCTCCAACAGGACCAGGCACTCAATCTCATGTCCCAGGTACAACGCCTTCGTGGCCTTGCGATTCCCACGGCGTGGGATTTACCTGCAGGTCCTGGGTTCAATGGAGTCCATTATCGATTTAGTGCCCTGGGCTTTTGCGCATATGCGCCCGCTGCAGAGGGCGTTGCTGTCCAGATGAAAGCCAGTAGGTGGCTCGATCTCCCTCATTTGTTTCAGGGGGTGGGCTTGGAAATGCCACAAGGGGTGGTCGTGACCACAGATGGCAGCCTTGCCGGATGGGGGGCTGTGTGTCAGTCTCAGTCGGCCCAGGGTGTATGGACTACGGAGAAGGCGAAATGGCCCATCAATTGCCTGGAAACCAGCACGGTCCATCTGGCGTTGAAAAGATTTCTCCCTTTGGTGCACCACAGGGCGGTCTAGATCCTGTCCGACAATGCCACCACGGTGGCGTATATCAATCGTCAGGGACGAAGAGTCGTCACGTCTCTCGGGAGATGGACAAGCTCATGGGCTGAGCGGAGCAGTACCTATCCCACCTCATGGCATCTCACATTACCGGCGTGGACAATGTTCAGGTGGACATTTTGAGCCGTCAACGCACTGATCCCGGAGAGTGGGAACTATCCGAGGAAGCTATCTCGATACTGGTCCGCAGATGGGGGGGCTCTCCATCTCGACCTAATGGTGACGCAGCGGAATACGAAGGCTCCGCGCTTCTTCAGCCGCAGACGGGAACACGGAGCAGAAGTAGTGGTTGCTCTGGTTCTTCCTTGGCCTCGAGACATTCTGTTGTTCGTGTTTCTCCTGTGGCCCCTAATCGGAAAGGTCCTACGTCGGGTAGAGGTACATCGCGGCGAGGTGATCTTGGTAACCCGGAGTGGCCACGATGGCCATGGTTTGCCGATCTCATCAACCTCGTGGTGGACGAGCCAGTTCATCTGAGTCGCCTTCAATGCCTTCTTCGTCAGGGTCCCATAATTTTCGACCAGGTCAATCGCTTTTGTCTTGCGGCCTGGCTTTTGAGAGGCGGCAACTGAGGAAATGAGGTTATCTGGAAGAAGTAGTCTCTACCCTCCTTCGAGCCAGGAAAACGTCCACCTCGCTTGCTTATGTTCGTGTCTGGAAAGTTTTTGACACCTGGTGTGCTGAGGAAGCAGTTACTCCTCGTCGTGCTTCTGTGGCTCAAATCTTGTCCTTCCTGCAGAAGGGCCTCGGAATGAGTTTAGCATACAATTCTCTACGGGTGCAAATTGTGGCCCTCGGATCCCTCATCGGGCGTTGCGACGGGGCTTCTCTGGCCTCACATCCGGACTTGGTGCAGTTCTTGAGAGGAGTAAAGCACCTGAGACCACCTGTTCGGACCCTGTGTCCTTCATGGAATCTCAACTTGGTTCTTCGAGCCCTGTGTGACCCTCCTTTTGAGCCCTTGAGGGCGGCTACCCTTAAGGATTTAACCTTAAAGAACGTCTTTCTGGTGGCCATCTCTTCGGCCTGCAGGATTTCGGAACTCCCAGCACTATCCTGCAGAGAGCTGTATCTCCGCTTTACGGATTCCGGGGTGATTTTGAACACTTTTGACCACTTTGACTTTGAAATGCTGACACCACTTTTCTCCCAAAAGTGGTGTCAGCCTTTCATCTGAATCAGTTGATGGAAAGCCATCTTTCCTGGAGGCTGAGTACAGAGAGCTCCGACGGCTTGATGTTAAGCGAATTCTCCTACGCTATCTAGAGGTCACCAATGACTTCCGACTGTTGGACCATCTGTTTGTTCTTTGGAGCTGTCCCAAGCGTGGAAACAAGGCCTCTAAGACCACTATCGCTCAGTGGCTAAAAGAAGTGATCTCATCTTCATACATTGTCGCTGGCAAGCACCCTCTGGTTGGAGTGAGAGCACATTCCCTTCATTCTCAAGCGACTTTCTGGGCGGAGAACCAGGCTGTATCTTCTCAGGAGATATGCAGAGCAGCAAAGTGGAAATAGTTACACACCTTTGCACGTCATTATTGCCTGAATTTGCAACCTCCCGGTCTGGGCTTGTTTGGCAACTAAGTTATTCGAGCAGGGCTATCCGGGGCCCACCCTGTTTAGGGAAGCTTTGGTATATCCCATGGTCTGGACTGATCCGGGTACGTACAGGGAAAAGAAAATTATTCCTTACCTGCTAATTTTCGTTCCTGTAGTACTCCGGATCAGTCCAGACGCCCACCCGTGGTTCTTGTGTCCGGTATTCAAATTTGGTTAGCTAGGTCGAAGTTGCAACTCTGAAAATGAAAAGTTTCTCGATCTTTCGAGTTCCTTTGTCCACAAGTATTTTTCATTTCTGTATATAGTTACTCCGCAGTTTTGGAGTCTGTTTTGATACATTCATTGGTTGTTCTTGCTTTGATATACTTAATACCGAAGGGACACAGGGGGTGCGACTGCTTAGAGGGTGCCCTGCAAGTTTTTCTCTGTCTCCATCTGCTGGAAGGGAGGCATAACCCACGGACTGGACTGATCCGGAGTACTACAGGAACAAAAATTAGCAGGTAAGGAATAATTTTCTTATTTAAAATCTGCCTTGTTCCTGACTTTATTTTCAGTTAAAAGCCTGCAGGAAGAAGAAGCCCTTCACTAGCTTCCTAAATTTCAGGAGGGAAGTTTCTTTTAACAATTGAGGGAGTGATTTCTAGTGCTCAGGACTCTGAACATAGCATGTTAATGACAAATGTTCTGTCTCTTAACCCCAGTGGTCTCAGCAAGTCACTCAGTTTGAATTTGTGGTAACCAGAAATTTTGAACCTTGACTTAAAATTAAAATATTTCCCTTGTGAGCTGAGCTATCATATTTGGAAATTTATATTTCTCATTAGTAAAACATTTAACTTTCCTCCCACCTCAAAAATCTCATGGGAATGTAGATCAAATTTTACAGCTATTGTTTTTGTGATATCTTGAATGTTTGAATTTTGTTTCCATTTCTTCAGAAGAAGCTGCTCCTCAGACATGTGTTCAGGTTTCCAGCCCCCAAGTGTTATCCCCAGGAACAGAGAGGCGCCCAGGACCACGTCTGCTGCTGATTCCTGTCCAGTCAAATTCTACTGCTGTCCGACCTGTACAAAATGTACAGCTTGCTCAAGGGCAGAGAATGATCCTTCAGCCCCTCAGAAACCCTGGAGGGGTCAATTTGTTCAGACATCCCAACGGGCAGGTTATCCAACTTGTCCCATTGCAACAACTCCGTGCATCTAGAGCCCAACCCAATATCCAGCAAGTCATGTTCCACAACCCAGGTAGAAATTCCTTTTCTTTGTCTCTGTCATGTCAAATATTTTCCCTGTCTTGACTAATTAACATACTTCATATAAGTAGTTTCTTTTGTTCAGGTAGATAAAGGGTGAAAATGATTAATAAAATGTCTTCACTCCAGGTTCTGTCATGGGAATCCGGTTGCCTTTACCTACCAAGGCTACTGATGCATCCTCCTCACCCACAGTTCCTGCTTTGTCAACTGTTTCTGGCTCTTCCTCCACTACTACTACTACTATCAGTGTCTCAGTGCAGAATATAGGAACCACAACCACGATGACTACAACAACTTCCCCTGTGTCTTCAGTTCCAAGTTTTTTATCTCAGGCTGGCACACTAACTCTGAGAATCTCCCCACCTGGAGCAAACAACCTTTCACCAAGTCATACAGGCTCAGAATCCAGAATGATAGCATACAATTCTGGTGGGCAACCCATGGGCACAGCCAGTATAATACCTCTCCAGTCTGGTGGTTTTGCTTTGTTGCAGCTTCCTGGTCAGAAAACTGTCCCAAGCTCCATCCTTAATCATGTTGCAGCTTTGCAGTTAAAGAAGGATTCTCAGACTTCAAGTCATAAAGGTGATACATGTCAGCGTGTGAAACAGTTTGAAGAGAATACTTCTCTGCCAGAATCAGAAGAAGTCATAGATTTAAAAGTGACTGAGTCAGATGGTAAACAAGTTGAACAATTATCTTTGAATCAGTTAAGCAGTGATGAGGAAATTTCATCTATTAAGAAGTCTGACCAAGACTGTGATTCACTACAGGAGCTCATATCAGAGAGTGATCCCATAAATGAGATATCTACCTTAGAAAAAAACATTTCTGCCACGGTTGTATCTTCTGATCACTCATACACCAGTGACAAAAAAGTAGTGCCAAAGAAATTAAAGTTGGTTTTAAAAGACCTGGATCCTGTTTCTAAAGCATCAGATTTAACTCTACCTGAAAAGGCTGCACAGTTAGAGAGAACTATAAGCAGTGCAGACTTGAGTGATATAGAAAATCAGACCAACATTGAACCCAGGAGCTCAGAGCCACAGAAGAATGGTGCACAGCCTGAGAGCCCAAGGCCACAGGAGAATGATGTACAGTCCACAAGCCCTATGAAATTTGTGAATAATGAACAGCCAGAGACTTGGGAAAAGAAAGGGGACACTTGTGAAAAAGAGTTTGTTCTGTGGCCAGATGAGAAAAATGAGGATATTACACAGCCAAAGGACCTAGAATGGAAAGCTGACACTGTTCAACTAGAGAGCCTTGGAAAGGAGAAAAACAAATTTGAGATTGATCACACAAAAGAAAGTGATAATGTAGAATGCAGTGATCTGGTTTCAAGAATTTCAGGTGATGAAGAGAGACCTAAATCTAACCTAAAGCAATGTCTGACTGGTTTTCAGAATAAAATTGATGCCTCTGATATTTCCAGCTCTCTAAGTAGGAATTCTCAGTATGCTATCTTGAATCTTACAGCTACTTCAGAAATTGGAAGTAGTAACTCGAATGAGAGTAGCAGGAAAGCGCACAGATCTGCTGGGCATTCCATTTACTTTCATGATCCAAAAAATAAAACACAAGAACTACTTAAACAGAACAAGAAAATTGTACAAGAAACAGTTGTCATCACCATGGAAGATGAAGAGAAGACAGATGATTCTGCCGATGAATTGATGGAAGAGTTCCAGAGTGAAGAGGAAGTTGATGTGGAAAAGGTAAGTACCTATGTGTGTTCATTGCAAAACTGGAAAGGTTTTTAGGTGAAACACCATATTGCAAAGAATGTTGTAATTAGAGGAAGAAGAGTGCAACAAAAGTTCATGTCTCTTTACTCTACAAAATCATTATTTGAAAATGTTTTGAGGGTAATTTTCAATAGTGTGCATATGTCAGCACATACAGTCATAAGTAGGTGTGTGTAAAGTTATGCTTGTATTTTATAAACTGTATAGTGGGGGCCAAAAATGTTATGAAATGGAGCAAACCACCCCAGATGTATGTGCCCCTGTTGTGTTCATACGTACATTTAACTTCTGTATCGGAAGAATGCTGGTTGCAGCAGGAAGATTTTCATCTAAGATCTCTATTGTTGCGTCTTCCCAATATTGCACCAATGACCATAGTGTATGTCTGTTCAGGACTCACAGGGCAGGACTACTACTTCTTTTGAAGTCAGTGGGTGAGTCTGACCCTGTTGACCTTTGTGTATCTTCAGGGGAAAGCCATAGGAAGTATTCAAGGTCCAGTTCTCAAAGGTTCAAAAGACCCTTCTGTCCATGAAAAATCTGATGCAATACAATTAGCAGCTGCCAGTTCTAATTGAAGTGATCTGGAATTCATCGCCAGAGGATGTGGTTAATGAAGTTAATGTAGCTGGGTTTAGAAAAGATTTGGACAAGTTCTTGGAAGAGAAGTCCATAAACTGTTAATAATCAAGTAGACTTAGGGGTATATTTTTCAAAACAGCACGTGGGCGTACATGTGCGCATGCTACTCGGCGTGCGCACGTACGCCCGATTTTATAACATGCACGTGGAGGCGCACGCAAGTTATAAAATCGGGGGTCGGTGCACACAAGGGGGTGCATGATTGTGCACCTTGTGTGCACAGAGCTGCGCTGCCTTCCCCCGTTTCCCTTCCCCCTTAACTAACCTTCCCACCCCCTTCCCCTAACCTTTCCCCCTTCTAGCCCTACTCTAACGCCCCCACAATTTCTTATTTCACCTTTTGCGCCTGCCGGCACACAATCCTCCCAGACACCCTCATATAGCCGCTGTGTCGGATGCCTCTGGCCCTGCCCCCAGACTGCCCCTTTAGTAAAGCCCCGGACGCGTCTAAGTCCCGGGGCTTTACGCGTGTCACCGGGCCTTTATAAAATAGGCCCGGCGCACATAAGGCACTCTACGTGCGTAAATCTTTTAAAATCCGGCCCTTAGGGAATAGCCACTATTTACACTGTCCAATAACAACATGGGATCCATTTACTGTTTTGGATCTTGCCAAGTACTTGTGACCTGGATTAGCTACCATTGGAAACAGTGTACTGGGCTTGACAGACCCTCAATCTGACCCAGTAAAGCAATTTTTATGTTATGTTCTTTTATTTATTTATTTGGTTTGCGTTCCACTTTTCAGCACTTCTTCCTTTTCCGCTTGGCATCAACAGTCCCATCCTTCTGAAAATTTGCTTACTGCGTACAGAGGTTAATTATGTGCATATATGCTGATTTTACATGCACATCCCATGCGTACTTTAAAAATTACTGTTGCGTTTGGCTGGTTGTGGGTCCATCCCACGACTGGCTGCTCTTACCTTTCCCCTCGGGTCACAGGAGGTCCACCAACGCCAGCTGGAAGGAGACATGGCTCACTGCCCGACACGCTGTGCTAGTGCACATTTAAAGGGCCGGCGGTGGGAAATCCTCCACGGCACCTTAAGATGATGTCACAGGTTTTCCACTATATAAGACCTGCTCTGCCCTACCTCAGCAATAGGTCAGACCCCTGGAGTAACTCTTTGCTATATCGTTCTGATCCTGCTTCAGTTCCAGTGCCTTACCTTCGTGTTCCTGTGTTTTCGGAGTTCCTGCATCCTTGTCTTATGGTCCCTCATCTTTCTTCGGTGCCTTCCCGCTGTGCTGATCCTTCCTTCCTTCAGATTGATTCCTCACCTTGACTTTGGACCTCTCTTTAGCCATCGAGGATTTCTGCCTGCCTTGTGACCTCTGTTTGCTTCTCTTCTTACTGAATGCTTCCTGCCCCGACCTCTGCTTGCTTCTAGTCTTCCTGAATGCTGCCTGCCCAGACCTCAGCCTCCTCCTCGTCTTACTGTCTGCTGCCAGCCCTGACCTCTGCTTGGACTGACTGTTTCCTTTCCACTGGCCAACCATCGCTTCGCCCACGGATTCATCCCAGCACAAAGGCCCGAGCCTAAGTCCAGCCAGCCCCAGCACCAGAGGGCTCAACCTAAGGGGAACATGAGCTGGTAGTGGTGAAGTTCCTTGGGCCTCTGCTCCAGCCAGCTCAACCTGCTGACAGTGAGGACCTGCAGGGCTTCCCCTCTGTGGGTAGTGTCAACCTCACCTTGGTCCAAGGGTCCACTTCCGCAACAATTACTTCCTATATGGTCATTCTTCCCATTTATAAAAATCTCTAAATCAACTCTTCAGTTTTGTTCTATATTGATTCTTTATATGTGCTGGTGATGCCTGCATATGTTTTTGCAGCAATACGATTTACTTAGATTTGTAATGATAATTGGGACTAAGGGCAAATATTAAAAAATCAAACCCAGATCTCTTCACAAATTGAAAATCAAGCTACACATTGACTACCTTAATATTTGTGTTTTTGTTTTTTTTGCATGACAATTTTAAAAAATGCTACTATAGTACTACTTTAAATTTATACTTTAAAACCAATCTATAGTTAGTGGATTTTTTTTGTTTTTGTGGGGTTTTTTTTAAGGAATTATCTATAGTCTAGGTCTGCATTGAGCAGAAGTTAGAAAATTTGGAACTTCAGAGACATTTGATATGCCTCTAAATGACTATAGGCTAGCACAGGCAATGTTTGTTCTGTCCTTGCCCCAAAAAAAAAATAATTTTCTTCTTTCATTTCCTAATCTTTTGTTTTTGTTTGATACAAGTTCAGATTATGTTGTTTAGACACCAGGTATTCTGGGATTGTAGTTCCTCAGCAAACTGTTTATTTTATTTATTTAAAATATTTAATACCCACCCCTCCATAGTTCAGAACAGGATACATGTATAACATAAATTACAGAACAAAAACATGACAAATATAACTGGTCATTATTTAGATTTATCCATTGGTTCAAAATACATATAGAATATAAAATAAGACATTTAAGGTTTTGAAATTTAACTTCTGTATCTGGAAGAACGCTGGTTGCAGCAGGAAGATTTTCTTTAAAGATCTCTATTTGATGATCTTCCCACTCCTCCGATGACCATAGTTTGTGTCTGCTCAAGATTCAGAGAGCAGCACTGCTCTTTTCTTTTGACATGAATGGGTGAGTCTGTGACACTGTTAATCTTTATGAACCTTCAGGAGGAAGCCATAGCATGTATTCAAGATCCAGTTCTCCAATTTAAAGGTTCAAAAGATCTCGCTGTCCATAAAAAATCTGATGGGGTCCAATTAGCAACTTCCCAGTTCTAATTGGAGTAATCATCTGTGAATAAACACGAGCAAAGGTTTTGACCAAAGCAGATGAGCCCCACTCATTCGTCTTCAGGGCACTGGGCCAGATCTAGAACTGTTCTGATGCACTTAGCACCAAGGAGACCTTTGATCTTCACTTAGGTAGATTATTCCCTTTGCCACTGATAACATCGGCATAAATGATAACTTTTACATTAACCACTTCTGCACTTACTATCTTTGCTTTTTCAACAATTTCCAATCTTTTCAGATTAATAAGTAGTCTTCCTCTAGTTGCCAGCATAGTGTGTTCTCTTGGTTACCACTTTGGAGGTCTTGTATCCCTTTGATGATGTAAGTATAATCTCAATAGATGCATCAGCATTCTGTTTGGCCTCTGATATCTATTGATATTCAGACATTCTTAGAATGGGTTTTATCCCAGGACAAGCAGGATGCTAGTCCTCACATATGGGTGACATCAGTAATGGAGACCTATATACGGAAAAACTTCTATCAAAGTTTCTATGAAACTTTTGACTGGCACCAGTGTGCCCACTGAGCATGCCCAGCATGCCATGATATTCCCTGCCACAGGGGTCTCCCTTCAGTCTTCTTTTTTCCACGGAGCCGTTAGCCTCGCGGTTAATCTGGAGTCCTGTGGTGATTTTCACCACACATAAAACTTTGAAAAAAGTTCGGAAAAAACTTTCCACCGCAAAGGTCTCCCTTCCGTTCCATCGCGGTAAGTTTTTTTCCCCGTGATTTTCGCGGTTCCATACCGTTTTTTCTGGCCCTTGCCGTCGACGGCTGTCCGGCAGAAAAGACCTCGCGTTTTAAAAAATGCCCGAATTGTGTGAGGAATATGTCCATTACGGACCCGCACTTAGAATGTGTTCTTTGCCTCGGCGAAAAACACGACGTAAAATCGTGTCAGTTATGTGCTGAAATGACATCGAAGGGACGTCTACTCCGGATGGAGAAAATGGAGCACCTCTTCAAGATTCAACTGCTCCCAACAACTTCAACGTCAGCCCAGTCATCGCCATTGGGATCGATACGGTAAGTTGTGCTGAAACGACGGCTTCCAGGTGAGGCCGGAGACTCTTCTACTCCCTCCCCCTCGCCATCGTCGAAGGCGTCCACCTCCGGCAGCGAAAAACATAAGGAGAAGCATCGGCATCGACGCCATCGAGCCGGTGCCCGCTGAGCCTTCAAAGGATGCGACCTCCTCCGCTAAGAAAGCTCAGACGAGCGCGGAGGTTCAGAGGCCTACGGTACCAGGGCGATCCCCACCGATATCTGTGCCGGGCACCATACCTCCTCAGGGCTCTGAGGAGGTATCGCCATCGCCACCTCCCCCCATAGCTGCTCTGATACCACCAGCTATGCGGGCAGAACTTGACGAGTACATCCATCCAGCGGTTCGACAAGCTCTCATCAGTACCGTTCCATGCCAGCCATAGACACCGATGTCGCCATCGACACCAGCTCCGATGCCTTGCGATCCATCGATGCCGATACTACCATCTATTCCGCTGGAACGGCCATCGATTCCACAACCAATGCCTCGCCCGATGCCTTCACCGATTCCACTGGTGACTCCATCGGTGCCATCTTCAGACTTCACGGTTCTTCAACCACTGATGACCAAACTGGACCGCTTTATCGAAGAAGCCCAGAGACACCCCAGAAGAACCTGTTCCAGGGCCATCAGGAGTTCCCAGGCCTCATCAGCCTCGCTCTCCCTTGTTTCCACCGATGCCCAGGGAGCCACCGCTGGTGCCAGTTAAACCTCAACCACTAAGGTCACCAAGGGAAACAGGCACAGACACAGACTCGGAGTACTCCTCAGAAGAGGAAATATTGTCTGAACCATCTCCTCCTGAGGACCGTAGGAAGTCTCCTCCGGAAGATTTATCTTTCTCTAACTTCGTGAAGGACATGGCGGATACCATCCCCTTCCAGTTGCATGCAGAGGTGGATGCCAGACAAAAGACACTGGAGGTCCTACAATTTGTAGACCCTCCCAAGGAGATTTTGGCAGTACCAGTACATGAGGTATTACAAGAACTCATGTACCGAATATGGGAACACCCAGGTTCACTGGCAGCGGTCAATAAGAGGTCAGATGCCACCTACTTAGTCCAACCAATACCTGGATTTCAAAAAACCCAGCTACCACACCAGTCAGTGGTCGTAGAGTCAGCCCAGAAAAAGGCTAAAAGATTAAAATCTCATGCCTCTACACCACCTGGGAAAGACAACAGGTTCATGGACAATTTGGGCCGAAAAGTTTTCCAAGGTTCCATGTTGGTATCTCGGATTGCATCTTACCAACTCTTTATGAACCAGTACCAAAGAAACCTTTGGAAACAAGTTCAGGACCTAGTAGTCACACTCCCTGACCAATATCAGGAACCATTCCATCAACTGCTACATAAAGGCCTAGAGGCAGGCAAACATGAAGTCAGAGCTACCTACGACAGTTTTGAAACTGCAGCACATCTCTCTGCTTCAGGAATAACAGCACGTAGATGGGCCTGGCTTAAAGCATCCGATCTCCGGCCAAAAGTGCAGGAAAGACTAGCTGACCTTCCCTGTTTGGGGGATAACCTGTTTGGCGATAAGGTTAAAGAAGCAGTGGCGATTATAAAAGATCATACTGAGACACTTAAGCAACTTTCCTTACTGCCTCAGGAATCTCAGCCCCCAGTCAGAAGACCTCCTAGAAGGGATATAAGGCGGCCTTATTACCGCCAACGCCGCTACTACCCCCCATCAAACCGGGCACGACCATCTCGCCCAGGGCAGCGCCCACAAGCTAGGCAAAGGCCTGCAAGGCCCCAACCGCCGCCTCAAACTGCCTCAACATCAGGTTTTTGAAAGAAATCAGAGAGCAACAGCCAACCCACCAACCCACTTCCACACCTACCGGTAGGAGGTTGTGTAACCTATTTCCATCATACCTGGACCTCCATAACCACAGGCCAATGGGTCCTTTCCATAACAGCTCACGGTTACCGACTAGATTTTCTCACTGTACCAAAAGAAACTCCACCACTCTCATCTTGGACAGTGAATCAACATTCCAAAATTCTACAAGCAGAATTATCCACCCTTCTGAGAGCCAGGGCCATAGAACTAGTCCCCAGGCCTCAGCAGGGCAGAGGATTCTACTCCCGCTACTTCCTCATTCCAGAGAAAACCGGAGGCCTACGTCCTATCCTGGACCTCAGAAATCTCAACAAATTTCTCAAAAAAGAAAAATTCAGGATGGTGTCGTTAGGCACCGTGCTACCTCTCCTTCAAAGAGGAGATTGGCTCTGCTCTCTGGATCTTCAAGACGCATACGCTCACATTCCCATCTTTCCTCCACATCGCCAGTACTTGCGATTCCTGGTCAAAGGTCAACATTTTCAATACCGAGTTCTACCATTCAGCCTAGCGGTAGCGGTGGCACATCTTCACAAACAAAAGGTGCATGTATTCCCTTATCTGGACGATTGGCTCATCAGGAGTCAAACACAAGAAGGAGCTCTCAATTCCCTCAAGCTCACAGTCAATTTGCTTCACTCCTTGGGATTTCTCATCAACTACCAAAAATCCCATCTCACACCATCTCACCTACTACAATTCATAGGTGCAGATTTAAACACCAACATAGCAAAAGCATTTCGTCCAAGAGACCGTGCTCAAACACTTGTTCTACTAGCACACTCTCTACGAAATCAATCTCAAGTTACAGCTCATCAGTGCCTCACCCTACTCGAACACATGGCCTCCACAGTTCACGTCACTCCCATGGCCAGATTGACTATGCGACTAATGCAATGGACACTCAAATCTCAGTGGATTCAAGCCATTCAACCATTGTCCACTCCCATTCAGATAACGCAGGAACTGCATTCCTCTCTCCTCTGGTGGACATCAATGAACAATTTGCTCAAAGGTCTGCCTTTCCAGCAACCAATTCCACAAGTGACATTAACTACAGATGCGTCCACCTTAGGCTGGGGAGCACACATTGGTCATCTCAAGACCCAAGGGACATGGACAAAAGCCGAAGCCTCTTTTCAAATAAACTTCCTAGAGCTTCGAGCTATACGTTATGCGCTACATGCGTTCAAGGACTGCCTCTCACACAAGACTGTGCTGATTCAAACGGACAACAAAGTAGCCATGTGGTACATCAACAAACAAGGGGGAACAGGTTCCTACCTCCTTTGCCAAGAAGCAGCTCAGATTTGGGACTGGGCCCTAGCCCACTCCATTCTTCTTCGAGCCACTTACCTGGCAGGCATCCGCAATATAATAGCCGATCGCCTCAGTCGTCAGTTCCAACCACACGAATGGTCCTTGGATCCAATAATAGCAACCAAGATCTTCCAACGCTGGGGTCAACCAACCAATAGATCTCTTTGCGTCTCATCTGAACTACAAAGTGAACAATTACTGCTCCCTGTTGCAACAGGAGAGCAACCTACCAACAGACGCCTTTGCTCGCCATTGGAACTCAGGCCTGTTATATGCGTATCCTCCGATACCACTCATAACCAAAATTCTAGTGAAGCTACAACAGGACAAGGGGACCATGATACTCATAGCCCCATACTGGCCTTGGCAGGTATGGTTTCCCACACTGCTAGACCTCTCAGTCAGGGATCCAATTCGCCTGGGAGTAGCTCCCAATCTTATAACTCAGGATCAGGGTCGGTTGCGCCATCCCAACCTTCAATCCCTATCCCTGACAGCATGGATGTTGAAAGCTTGATCTTACAACCACTCAACCTTCCAACCACTATATCTCAAGTGCTGATAGCTTCACGTAAACCTTCCACTAGAAAGAATTATTCCTATAAATGGAAATGGTTTACTTTGTGGTGCACTCAGAAATCTTTAGATCCCTTCACTTGCCCCACTACCTCACTACTAGATTACCTATACCATCTTTCAGACTCTGGTCTTAGGACTTCATCTGTAAGAGTACATCTAAGTGCTATCTCTGCTTACCACAACAAGCTGGGAGATGCACCTATCTCTACACAGCCTCTCGTTAGTAAATTCATGAAAGGTTTAACTCACCTAAAACCTCCAATTCATTCCCCAAGCATACAATGGGACCTGAACGTAGTATTAGCCAGGTTCATGCGTTCTCCATTCGAACCCATAGATAACCTGCGACCTTAAATATCTTATATGGAAAACTGTATTCCTCATAGCCATTACGTCAGCTAGAAGAGTCAGTGAACTACAAGCTCTTGTCACATACGAACCTTTTACAAAGTTCCTAAATGACAGTGTGGTCCTCCGTACTCATCCCAAATTCCTTCCAAAAGTAGTCACGGAATTCCACCTCAACCAATCTATAGTTTTACCAACATTTTTTCCAAGGCCTCACTCTCATGAAGGAGAAAGAGCCTTACATATTTTGGACTTTAAACGTGTGCTGTCCTTCTACTTAAACCGCACCACAGTCCAAAGGAAATCTAGTCAACTATTTGTATCTTATGATCCAAACAAGCCTGGTAAAGCAGTGGGTAAACATACTTTGTCAAACTGGCTAGCAGACTGCATACAGTTTTGTTATGAGAAAGCAGGCCTTACTCTCCAAGGGCGAGTAAAAGCACATTCAGTCAGAGCGATGTCAACCTCAGTAGCACACCTTCGCTCTGTACCTATTCTGGACATTTGTAAAGCAGCAACATGGAGTTCTCTTAACAATTTTGCAGCTCACTATTGTTTGGACAAAGAAGGAAGACAAGATTCAGCCTATGGACAATCTGTCTTAAAGAATTTGTTTCCAGTGTAATCCCAACTCCTTCTACAACCAACCTGCTGTGATCTTCGGCTGATTCATTTCAACAACAATACTTCACTGTTGCCTCAATCCCAAATGACTCAGCCTCTAGCTTGCTAACCACCCATATGTGAGGACTAGCATCCTGCTTGTCCTGGGATAAAGCAAAATTGCTTACCTTGTAATAGGTGTTATCCCAGGACAGCAGGATGTAGTCCTCACGAAACCCACCCGCCACCCACGGAGTTGGGTACGTTACGTTTTATTATTTTATTTTTGGCTAACGCTAATTGCTACAAAACAGACTGAAGGGAGACCCCTGTGGCAGGGAATATCATGGCATGCTGGGCATGCTCAGTGGGCACACTGGTGCCAGTCAAAAGTTTCATAGAAACTTTGATAGAAGTTTTTCCGTATATAGGGCTCCATTACTGATGTCACCCATATGTGAGGACTACATCCTGCTGTCCTGGGATAACACCTATTACAAGGTAAGCAATTTTGCTGAATTTTCCTTTCCATGTCCTTTAAGCTTACTGCTCTTGGCAAGATGTATTCCTAGTTACTATAGTGTCAATTTCATTGCTTTCTGCATCTAGCCTTTCATTATTTATTTATTTATTTATTTATTTGTTTGTTTGTTTGTTTAAAGCCTCTATGCCGACATTCATATAAATATCACATCTGTTTACATGTAACTCGGGTAGCATAACACGGAAAAGAGGCAAAGTTACAATGAACAGGGAAAAATAACTTGGAAGTATGAGAAGTCGGAGTAAAAGGAGATTAAGTAGTAAAGAGGTAAGGGTGATTAGCTAGGTCATAATTGGACTAACTGGAAGGGCAAACGGGGGTCAACTGATAGTTCAATGGTTATATAAGATGGTTTATATACAAAGGTTTATGTACAGTGGATTATATACGATGGTTATATACAATTACTTATTACAGTTATTACAGTGGTTGATATTAAGGCTACTTTAAAAGATGTTGAGGGAAGATTTATTGCCCTTAAGTTGATACTCAATAATACTGTATTCACTATGGTCAACATGTATGCTCCCAATTTGGGGTAAGGAGCTTTCTTTAAAATTTCTGAGTTAATGACTGGTTGGGCAAAGGGTCACTTAATTATTGGAGGGGATTTTAATCTTACTCGCTACCTATTCTTAGATAATTCCAAAAGAGTCCACAGGCTCTCGTACTTCCTGTAAAGCCCTCAAACATCTGCTGATGGGTAGAGGCTTAATAGATATCTGGTGTCTCAAAAACTCAACCTATCGTAATTACACTTTTTTTTCTGAAGCTCATCTATCTTACCCTAGACTGGATTATTTTCTAATTGATAAAACTTTGGTTGACAGGTTAGTTGACAAGGGTATAAGCAACATAACCTGGTTGGATCATGCACCTGTCTGGTTTTCTCTGGGTATTTCCCAAACAAGGGAGGGCAGGAAGTTTTGACGACTGAATAATAACTTACTAGATGATGCCCAATACAGAAATCAGTTGGAGTCAGAGATCAGAGAATATTTGTTAGATAATTAATCCGGGGATTGTACTCCGGTTACAGTATGGGCTTGTATGAAGGCTGTGGTAAGGGCTAAATTGATTTCTAGGGCCACTTACGTTAAATGTGATAGGGAGAGAATTTGATTGGAATTACAACAAAATATTGCTTAATATGAATTGTTGCATAAATGCACCTTAGATCCTGACATATGGAGAAGATTACAACACTCAAGACAGGAGAGATACCGGTTCCGGAGATGGTTTTCAAGAGTGATGATTAACCAAATCACTGTAAACCTGGAAGATGTAGTAGCCCACCTGGAAGATGTAGTAGCCCACAGCAAATCATCTGGACCAGATGGTATGCACCCCAGGGTTCTGAAGGAACTAAAAAACAACAATTTCAGATGTATTAGTTAAAATTTGTAACCTGTCATTAACATCATCCATTGTACCCGAAGACTGGAGGGTGGCCAATGTAACCCCAATATTTAAAAAGGGCTCCAGGGGCAACCCAAGAAACTATAAACCAATGAGCCTGACTTTAGTGCTGGGAAAATAGTGGAAACTATTCTAAAGATCAAAATCACAGAGCATATAGAAAGACATGGTTTAATGGACCATAGTCAGCATGGATTTACTCACAGCAAGTGTTGCCTCACAAAGCTGCTTCATTATTTTGAAGGGGTTAATAAACATGTGGATTGAGGTGAGCCAGTAGATGTAGTGTATTTTGATTTTCAGAAGGCGTTTGACAAAGTCCCCCATGACTTTAAAAAGTCATGGGATAGGAGGGAGGTGTCCTTTCGTGGATTACAAACTGGTTAAAAGACAGGAAACAGAGTAGGATTATATGGTCAATTTTCTCAGTTGAAAAGGGTAAACAGTGGAGTGCCTCAGGGATTTGTACTTGGACGGTACTTTTTAATATATTTATAAATGATCTGGAAAGGAATAAGACTAGTGAGGTAATCAAATTTGCAGATGATAAAATATTCAGTGTAGTTAAATCACAAGCGGTTTGTGATAAATTGCAGGAGAACCTTGCAAGACTGCAAGATTGAGCATCCAAATGGCAGATGAAATTTCATGTGGACAAGTGCAAGGTGATGCATATAGGGAAAAATAATCCATGCTGCAGTTACACAATGTTAGGTACCTTATTAGGAGCTACCACCCAAGAAAGAGATCTAGGCGTCATAGTGGATAACACATTGAAATCGTCAGCTCAGTGTGCTGCGGCAGTCAAAAAAGCAAACAATGTTATGAATTATTAGGAAGGGAATGGTAAATGAAATTGAAAATGTCATAATTCCTCTGTATCGCTCCATGGTGAGACTGCACCTTGAGTACTGTGTACAGTTCTGGGCACCGCATCTCAAAAAAGATAGTTGCGATGGAGAAGGTATAGAGAAGGAATACCAAAATGATAAACGGGATGAGCAGCTACCCTATGAGGAAAGGCTAAAGAGCTTAGGACAGTTCAGTTTGGAAAAGAGATGGCTGAGGGGGGATATGATACAGGTCTTTAAAATTATGAAAGATCTAGAGCGGGTAAATGTGAATCGGTTATTTACTCTTTCAGATAGTTGAAGGAGTAAACTCCATGAAGTTAGCAGTAGCACATTTAAAACTAATCGGAGAAAATTCTTTTTCACTCATCGCACAATTATGCTCTGGAATTTGTTGCCATAGGATGTGGTTAGTGCAGCTGGGTTTAAAATGGTTTGGATAAATTCTTGGAGGAGTAGTCCATTAATTGCTATTAATCAAGTTGTCTTAGAGAATAGCCACTGCTATTACTGGCATCAGTAGCATGGGATCTTCTTAGTGTTTTGCCTGGATTGGCCACTGTTGGAAACAGGATGCTGGGCTTGATGGGACCCTTGGTCTGAACCAGTATGGCAGTTTCTTATGTTATTATGTTCACACCTCCCGGCAGGCCTAACAGCTAAATAGCCATTCAAGCTACATAAAAGGAATGTGACTTGTGAATCACCCTGCTGCCGGGATATCTCAGCCCCCTTATCAGCCTGGTCGTTTTGACCTGTGGACTAGAATGTGAGCTATCTGGCCCTGCACGTGCACATTCATCATGAGGATACCATTGAAACCTGCATCAGTTTTGGATGCAGCCACTAGCTCACTCGCTCACAGTTCCCCAAAGAAGGCTAAGAAAAAAGCTGCCTGAAACAAGCTGGTTTGAACTTTGACTCACAAACCTCCGGCAATGTGTACTATAGGCAAATGAGCAATTTGTGGGTTATAGGGCACCTTGATTCACTAGCTGGCCCCACTTTCCTTGCCCATCCTGTCCGTAACTTTCTAACTATAAAATTCCTTGTGGGATCTCCCCAGCCCTGTGCCTTGGGAGAAGAAATCAAAACCTGCCAACTGACTGTCGCTCCCATTGGTAACCCTGTATCCTTCACCCAGGGGACAAACTTAACAATATAACTATTTGGGACAGTGCTTGCAGCCCAGCCCAGCCTTCTCAGGAGACCTTGCACTCTGTCATATCCCCTACAATACACGGACCAGGTTCGAGCCACTGATCTCCTCAGTAGTTCCCACTTGGTTGTGCTCCAATCTCCCACAGCTCATCTGGGACTGGAACTCCATCTTCATCTGCCTCCAGGACCTGTTGTCAAAACAAATCCCATTTAGCACAGGAGAGAGAGTCTGTGATACCATTGCTAACACTGGGGTTATACTTTGCCCTCATAGTCATATTAAGCTATAAGCACTGCAGGACAACTGCCCTCAATAACTCAACTATTTGTGAACAATGGGCAGACTGCCTGTTAATGACTTGTACAACAGTCTGATTATCACACAAAATACTACTTTCTTGTCCCGGAACCTAGAACACCATATGACTTAAGGCAACTAAAATGGGAAATTATTTTTAAAAAGTGATATTCCTTGTCATACCGACCTCAGTCCAGCTAGCTGGTCAAGGTGCTGCGCACCATGATCCCTGACAATATGCCCCAAACCTCCAACCTCTGGAGGAGTCAGTGTGAATGTTCAAATCCCAACTGGACACTAGGGATTCCTGCCAAATGGAGACATCATTAAATTCTTGTCATCCTTCATGGGCTGAGAAATGTGAATGAAATGGTGTGGCCATTGAGCCCCCAATGGGTGTGGCAGCCAGACTCCTTAAGAATGCCCTCCCCATGGGAATAACCCTGTCAATTATAGCCTGCAGACTGACCAGCATTGGCTTTCTTGCCTGCAAGCATGCTGTGGTATGCCCCACATCTTGTGGAGTTGGTCCTGGAGAAATCTGGAGATCATTGCGTCCAAATTGAGCTCTGTCCAAAAAAGAAAACACGGTAGATGGACCCTCTGTCTTTTTATGGGCTAGTGCTTTGCCAAATTCCCCAGCCATAGACTGGAATACTCGCAACATGCGAACACTGGAGTCTGACCCACAAATAGAAAATCGTCCAAGTAGCGTATTATATTAGTCATCTGAAAACTTCTCTGGAAAAAGGCACTAAAAAGCTTGAAATATATGCTCAGGGGATGTTCTGTGTCATGCGCCTATTTGTCAGAGTAGTATAAACCTCAAAACCGAAAACCCAGGAGTGGGAAGCACTATGTGTGAACAGACAGTAATCTAAAAGTGATGTCCGTCTTCACCATCAATGCCCCTTTTCCATACTGTCACAACAAGGCTATTGCACTATCAAAAGGCGCATATTGAACCGTGCATTCCTCCGGTGAATAGTTCACAAACTCTCCGCGCGGGTAGTTCAAATTCTGTGTAAGTAAAAACTTGCCTGCTTCCTTCTTAGCACTACTGCCAAAGGCAAGAGCATCAATACCTCGAAATGGGGGATCGGTGGATGGACCTGCTATCCTGTCCAGGGCCACTTCTGCATCTATTTTCTGCTGGACAGTCTTATCATGACGGACTGTAGAAGGTGTGTTACCAAATGAATTATTGCTGATCTCCGCTCGGAAGGGGATTAAAAATCCCTTCCAAAAACCCTAGGCCATTTCTTGTGGTCAGTGAAACAGATAAGTATGGGAAAATAAGTGTGGGAGCTTGCTGGGCAGACTAGATGGGTCATTTGGTCTTTTTCTGCCGTCATTTCTATGTATCTTTATAAATGGGTCCATGCTGGATAAACTTATTGGGGACGGGGCCTTTAAAGCAAGGGGTCATTTTGGTTTGCCAAAACTCCTACACATGCCTCCCATACCCTTCTTGGCACACCTGGTCACTGGGTGGTATGCAAAACATATTAAACAAACATTCCTAAACTTGCAATCTTGGAAGCCACAGAAAGATTTGTTGAAATGCCAGCATAATTACTGTTAACATTACTGGCCCAAGTTGGGCTAACCCTGGGTGCAGTGATGTTGCCATTCTTGCACATAAACCTGCCTGTAACTCCTGCATTGGTCGCCTTATTAGTCATTTGTTTAAACCATAATCTGACAACCTGAGTCCCCCATGATATGTAATGATTTTTCTTTCATTTTGTCCCTAAATTGTTTACACAAAAGAAGGGAGGTGCAGGAAAAGTACACAATCCAGTAGTTATTTGCATGAAAGAAATTATTCTTTAATTCTTATAAATTCAATATGGCTACTCCAAAGCTCATCAAGGCTGAGTCGGGAAGGACTCTTATGGTGTATAATTTTCACCACTATAATTGAAACATAAATAAAATACTTGTAACATACAGACTGTACAATAGGGCATAATTATAAATATTGCCGAGACACGTACCTTCACAAGAAGTCCATATCTGAGTCTAGGAAGAGCGGGCAGTTCTGACAGAAATGGAGATTTAAAGTGCCTCCTCTGGATCCGGCTAGATTTCAACCTCTACATCAACCTCAAGGTCCCGGAGGTGCTGGTGACCTACCCTATCATCCATGGGGGGGTTGATACCACAGATTCTGATGACTCAGATGATCTTCCTTCAGAACCATCACCCCCAGATGAACGTCGACTTTCTCCACCTGAGGACTTGACATTTGCAAATTTTATAAAGGAAATGTCTGAGGCAATTCCTTTTAATTTGCAAACAGAAGAGGATGCCTGGCATAAAATGCTTGAAGTGCTGCAATTTGTAGATGCACCCAAGGAGGTCATGGCAGTTCCTGTTCATGAAGTGCTGATGGACTTACTACACCATAACTGGGAACATCCTGGCTCAGTTCCTCCTATAAATAGGAAATTTGATGCCATATATCTTGTACAATCAGCCCTCGGTTTCCAGAAAACACAACTACCCCACTAATCTGTAGTTGTGGAGTCAGCACAAAAGAAATCTAAAATATCCAGGCCTCATTCCTCAGCACCTCCAGGTAAGGAACAAAAATCATTAGATGCCTTTGAACGAAGAGTCTGCCATGGATGAATGCTTATAGCACACATTGCGGCATATCAATTATATATGACTCAATGCTCCAGAAACCTCTCATGTCATTCCAGTGGGAGGCCGCTTGTGCCTTTTTTCCAATCTATGGCACAATATCACAACTTCCTCACTGTACCACCGAACGGGTTATCCCGTCCACAAGCATTCACTCCCCGCTCCTCGAAGCGGAACTCACGACCCTTCTGCAATCAATTGCTGTGGAATCAGTACCTAGACAGCAGTGGGTCAAGGGTTCTACTCTCGTTACTTCCTGATCCCGAAAAAGTCAGGAGGCATTCGTCCAATCTTGGACTTGCGTACCCTAAACAAATATCTCAAAAAAGAAAAGTTCAGAATGGTAACCTTGGGCACCATGCTTCCACTGATTCAAAAGAAAGATTGGTTCTACTCTCTAGACCTGCAGGAGGCGTATGCACACATCGTTGCATGGTTGGATGCCAGCAAACAAAATGGCGCCGGCGGACCTTGCCCTTACTATGCTAGACGGAGACAGCAATGATGTCGGTACACCATGTGACATAGAAAGGGCAAGAGCCCGTCGGCGCCATATCCTCAGCGGACATTTGCCCTTATTAGGTCAGGAATCCTGACACACCACTTTCACCGGTGAAGTTTTGCGACATGGCAGCCGGCGGAACAAACCCTAGCACACACCCTCGCCACCGGCTGGCAGTTTACACATGTAGCCGGGGAGGAGCACAGTGGGGGACCGTTCTTATTTTACGCCACGCGTTTTTCACAGGGGGGGGGCCCACTGATTCTCCACATCTCCCGAGAGGGGGGCTGTAGCGTGGGTTGCTCTATTTTGCTGGGTTGGGGGGGGGGGGGGGGCCAGGAAGGTGTGCTTGCATATTTAAACTATTCTTTGCTGGTGCTGTTCATTTGGGGTAAAAAAAAACAAAACACAAACTGTAACCTTTACTGCTCTGTTCTGTTTTTTCAACTTAACCAGGGTCAGCTACTGCACCAATTGCTTTCAAATTTGGACACAACCTTGCTTTCACTTTCGGCAAGGTTCTTCTCTATCTAGATTACATAGATGTCACATGGTTACAGAAAAAAACATGTTTTTACATGTGTGTGGGGAAAACAGCGACATCTGTTGGACAGACATGCAACACGCTATCTACCTTGGGAAATGAAGCTGCTGTACTGCGCATGGGCGGGCGGGAGCGCATTTCGCGCACAGCGGGACCAACATGGCGCTGGGAGGAGCAGCAGCGGCGGACCGGTGGCAATATCAGGCGTGGTGGTGTCGGCCGGCCGAAATTCGACACCTGGGAGGAGCTGCGGCGGTGATCTGGTACAGCTCACGTGCACGACAGGGAGGGATCCTCGCTGACCTCGCGCCTTCGGGAGCGGGCCATGCAGAACCGCACAAGAGGGGGGGCAGCTGGGAGGGCATTGTGAGCCGGGGGGGATCAGAATCAGGGAAGGAGATTGAGAGAGGGTGCGGTGTCGCTGACAAAAGGGTAGGGAGTAGGCGGGGAGAGGTGACAGTGAGGGGAGGGTGAATGAAGGGTGCAGTGAGTGTCAGTGGAGAGACACAGAGGGGAGAGGTGAGTGTGAGGGGTGAGGGGTTAGAGTTGGAATGGGGACAGGGGAGTGAAGGGGGGGGGGGGTTAGTGACCGAAGGGGGAGGGGTGAGTGTGAGGGGAGAGAGCTGGAGTGGGGACAGGGGAGGAAAGGGGGGGTGAGTGACCAAGGGGGAGGATGATGTGTGACTGAGGTATATGAGCAAGGGGAAGGGGGAGGGGGGGAAAAGAACCTGACTCTGCCACTGCAACGCATGACCGGGCACAGCTAGTAAGAATATAAGATGAAATTCAGTCTTACAAACTTCATGTTGTATCATAAATAAATGTCTCTAATAGAAATGTTCAGATACTTTTGGCAACAACCCTCAATTTATAATATCACAAAAACTACTCCCAAAACATATGAGGGAACTGTAAAAATCAGTAATCAATTATTTTATATTTTTTTAATTCCCGGGAATAGGTATCAGAATATACAGTGCTTCAGTCTCATGAGCCCCTTTAACCCAGCCGGTGCTGGGTTAAAGGGGCTTGCCGAAGCGCGGCTTCCCCAATCAAAATCAACATGATTTTGATTGGGGCTTGCCGAAGCACAGCAACATGATTTTGATTGGGGAAGCCGCGCTTCGGCGAGCCCCTTTAACCCTGCACCGGCCAATCGGGAAGCGCACCCTCGCTCCCCGACGACACCGCAACACTCCCCCTCCCCCCCCCACTGGACGCTGTTAGTAATTTTGATTATGGGCTCAAAATTACTAACAGCGTCCGGTGGGGGGGGGGGGGGGAGTGTTTTGCACGAAAGACTATCAACATCTCAAGTGTGTTTTACAATCAGCCGTAAGCTGTTGATTTTGATTGGGGAAGCCGTGCTTCGGCAAGCCCTTTTAACCCAGCACCGACAATCGGGCAGCGCACCCTCGCTTCCCGACGCCACCTCATCACTCCTCCCCCCCTCCCACCGGATGATGTGAATTTTGATTACCAGCGCATTGGACGCACTCCTTATTTTTCCCCTATTTTGAGGGGGAAAAGTGTGTCCTATACGCCGGCAAATACGGTATATAGTGATTTCAGACAGGACTTCAGCACATACTCATAAAGCAGCCTAAATCAACAGCCAACAAGTTAGATCGCTATTGTCCTCTGGTATCAAAACTCCAATTAGATTAGCTCGTCAGCACAGTAACATCTGCTCGTCCCTGCTGCATTTGCTTGTACTTGAACCCACTGTGCTTGCTTGTACATGAACCCTGGGAAAATTTAACATTTACCCGTACTCTGTTTTCTGTCTTTTAACCAGTTTGCAATCCACAGTAGGACCCTCCCTCCTGTCCCTTGATTTTTTAATTTCCTAAGAAGACTCTCATGAGGGACTTTGTCAAATGCTTTCTGGAAATCCATACACACTAAACTAACTCTTCACCTTAATGCACATGTTTATTTACACCCTCAAAAAATAGAACAGATTAGTGAGGAAAGTCTTCCTTTGGTTAAATCCATGTTGGCTTTGTCCCAATAAACCATGTATGCACGTCTATATGTTCAGCAGTTTTGTTCTTTATGATACATTCTATCATTTTGCCCTGCATAAACAAACAGACTCACTGGTCTGTAGTTTACTGGATCACTCCTTGATCCCTTTTTGAAAACCAGTGTTACATTGTCAACTCTCCAATCTTCAAGTACCATAGATTATTTTAATGATAGTTTACAAATGTCCAATAGCAGGTCAACAATTTCAGTTTTCAGTTCTTTCAGCACTCTAGGATGTATACCAACTGATTCAGGTGATTTGCTACTCTTTAGTTTGTCAATTTGCCCTAGTACATCTTCCAGATTCAATGAGATTTGTTTCATTATCCCAGGACAAGCAGGATGCTAGTCCTCACATATGGGTGACGTCATTCACGGAGCCCTTAAGCGGGAAAAACTTCTGGCAAGTTTCTAGAAGCTTTTATCTGGCTGCCTGAGGCTACTGAGCATGCCCGGCATGCCATGATATTCCCTGCCACAGGGGTCTCACTCCAGTCTTCTTTTTTCCGCGCTGCTGACTGCATCGCGGTTCATAGGAGCCCTGTGAGTTACCTCACAACTAGAAAAGTTTTATAACAATTTTTGCCCTTTACGGGTCTCACTCGATTTGTCACCGGCTGGTGACAAAAACCATACGTTTTTTTGCCAAAGAGAAACACCGTATTCATCGACGGATGTCGACTGAAAAGACTTCGGGCTTCAAAAAATGCCCGGCCTGCAACCGGACTATGTCGATAACGGACCCGCATGTAGAGTGCGTTCGCTGTCTTGGTGGAGACCATGACATCGCGGCTTGCACTCAATGCCAAGAAATGACGGTGAAAGGTAGGAAACTTCGTCACGAGAAGATGGCTCAAATTTTTCAAATTCAGACAACGCCATCGCCGACGACTTCCACAAAATCCTCACCGGTTGGCATAACAAAAAAGATCTTAATAAAGAAAAGGATTCCGGAGGGTTCGGGGGATGCCTCCTCTCCAACACCCTCCGCGTCATCGACAAGGTCGGTATCTGATGTTCGTCCAAAACATAAGCACCGACGACATCGTTCAATTCCTCCATTACCACCGCCGGAGGAACCGGTACCTAAAAAACAAAAAATTTCATCGACCTCCGTAACATCCGGACAGGAATCGATGCCATCCACATCGGTTACAGACTTAACCACATTGATTAAGCAGATAGTCACCGATGCCCTGAAGGAGAAAATACCGGCGTCATCGCCGATGCCGACCTCTGTGTCGATGCCGACCACCGGGTCGATGCCGACTGTCCAGTCGATGCCGACTACTGAGTCGATGCCGACATCGATGTCGATGCCGACACCGGCTACAGCGCCTATGGAAACAGCCCTGTCGATGCCGGCGGACTTGCCGAGGTTTTCAACAGCGATGCAGGCTACCCAGCCGATACCAGCGACCTCATCTTCGCAGATATACGCAGTGACTTCCTCGATGCCATACTCTACCTCTGCGATGACTTCCTCGATGCCATACTCTACCTCTGCGATGACAGTGCCATTTGCGATGCCAGAGCCATCGATGGCATCGATAATCTCACAAACCTCGATGACCACAATGGCTTCTAGACCCATTTCATCAATGGTTCCCATTTCCATGTTTACATTCCTGACTTCATCGATTCCAACTACTTCCCAATCGATGCCTCAATACACTCTAGCTCCAACTAGAGCTCCTGTACAAGGAAGAATTACTTCATCAAAGAAGGCATCAGGAAAATATAAACATACTTCCATGCCAGTTACAGAAGCCTCTTCTGAGAGAAGATTACATGCAATACTCACTAAAAGGTATCAAGACCTTTTAGCATCCTTACCTACAGATCCTGAAGTAGAAGAAATGGAAGGTGAAGGCAGTGATGGTTCACCAGATATTCAAGATCCCTTGCAAGGACCATCTGGAGTTTCCCCATCTAAAAGGCTGGAACCTCATCAGTACCAACCTACATCAGACACATGGTCAGACACACAATCCGAGCATTCCTCAGAGGATTTTTTATCTGAGAATACTCCACCTCAAGCTAAGAAGCAGTCCCCTCCAGAGGACCTGTCATTTTCCTCTTTTATTCAGGAAATGTCCGAGTCCATCCCATTTCAACTCCAGGCCGAAAAGGATGAACGACAACAGACGTTGGAAATACTACAATTTGTAGATCCTCCAAAACATAATTTGGCCATCCCAGTGCATGAAGTACTTTTACAACTTCAGCAAAGAATATGGGAACACCCTTGCACAACCCCTGGAGTAAACAGGAGAGTAGACTCTACGTATCTAGTTCAAGCAGCCCCAGGTTTTGAAAAACCTCAACTCCCTCACAACTCCCTAGTTGTAGAATCTGCTCAAAAGAAGTCACGCAGATCCAGAACACATGCTTCTATCCCTCCTGGGAAGGATAGCAGATTTTTAGACCTCATGGGAAGGAAAATTTACCAGGGAGCTATGCTGAACTCTAAGATTGCTGCATATCAGCTTTATATGACGCAGCACCAGAGAAATCTCTGGAAGCAAATAGAAGAGTTTCTACCATCCCTGCCTCAGCAACAACAAGAGGCAGCACAGCAAATTGTGCAGAAAGGCCTAGATGCTGGAAAGCACGAGGTAAGGGCAGCTTATGATGCTTTCGAAACCTCATCAAGAACTGCGGCATCTGGCATCAGTGCACGAAGATGGGCCTGGCTAAAGGCTTCGGATTTATGTCCTGAAGTCCAAGACAAATTAGTGGACCTTCCGTGCCAAGGAGATAATTTGTTTGGCACAAAGGTGCAAGATGCTGTGGCACAGCTTCGAGAACACTCAGAAACCTTGAAGCAGCTCTCCATTTTGTCACATGACACTGCAACTCATCCAACCCGCAGGCCGCCACGTAGGGACACAAAGCGTCCTTTCTACCGACCAAGGAGATATTATCCTCAGGCCTCTAGATCACGGCCTCCAAGGACTCAACAACGTCCACAGCAAAGACAGCAACGAGCTGCAAGGCCACAGCCTCCGCCTCAAACGGCTTCCACTTCGGGGTTTTGAAAGTCATCCCAGAGTACAGAGCCAACTACCCAATCCTTATCCCGAATTGCCAGTTGGAGGGAGAATTTCCCAATTTTACAAAGAATGGACAAACATTACAACAGATCACTGGGTCTTGTCCATCATTCACCTAGGTTACCGCCTAGACTTTACATCTCTCCCTCAGGAGTTTCCACCACAAAACTCCCATCTCGAACATATTCCTCAATTACAAACAGAATTATCTGCTCTTCTGAAATCAAAAGCGGTGGAACACGTACCACACACTCAGAAGGGAAGAGGATTCTATTCTCGGTATTTCCTCATTCCAAAGAAAACCGGAGGCCTATGTCCCATTCTAGATCTCAGAAATCTCAACAAATTTCTAAGAAAAGAAAAATTCAGAATGGTGTCCCTAGGCACCATGCTTCCACTCATACAAAAAGGGGATTGGCTTTGTTCTCTGGATCTTCAAGATGCATACACTCACATTCCAATATTCCCGCCTCATCGAAAATACCTCCGATTCACTGTAGGACATCAGCATTTCCAATACAGAGTCTTGTCATTCGGCCTAGCCTCAGCCCCCAGAGTATTCACCAAATGCCTAGCAGTGATAGCAGGACATTTGCACAAACAAGGGGTTCATGTGTTTCCTTATCTCGACGATTGGCTAATAAAAAGTCAATCACAACAAGGAGCAATAACTTCTCTACGTTACACAATACAGTTACTTCACAAACTGGGATTTCTCATCAATTATCAAAAATCCCACCTGCACCCGTCTCATCTACTCCAATACATAGGAGCAGAATTAAACACAAACCTTGCACAAGCTTTTCTTCCAGAAGACCGTGCACAAACACTGTCCCAGTTGGCGTACTCCATGTCCATACAACCACAAGTGACAGCTCATCAGTTTCTAATCTTACTAGGCCACATGGCTTCAACGGTTCATGTCACTCCTATGGCAAAACTTGCCATGCGACTAACCCAATGGACTCTTCGATCACAGTGGATCCAAGCCATTCAACCACTGCATTATCAAATCCAAGTAACCCACCAACTACGCTGATCGCTACAATGGTGGACAATCAAGGACAATTTGCGCAAGGGCCTACCCTTCCAAAATCCGATCCCTCAGATAACATTAACTACAGATGCATCCACCTTGGGATGGGGAGCTCATGTAAACTCTCTTCAAACTCAAGGAACTTGGACAAAACTCGAAGCCACATATCAAATCAATTTTCTGGAACTTCGAGCTATACGTTATGTGCTGCATGCGTTCAAAGACTGCCTTTCACAAAAGACTGTGCTAATCCAGACAGACAATACTGTAGCCATGTGGTATATCAACAAACAGGGAGGTACGGGCTCGTATCTCCTTTGTCAGGAAGCTGCACAAATTTGGGACTGGGCCTTGAACCGCTCAATGTTCCTACAGGCCACTTATCTAGCAGGGATTCAAAATGTACTAGCAGACCGACTCAGTCGCCAGTTCCAACCACACGAATGGTCTCTAAATCCCTCTATTGCGACCAAAATATTCCAACGTTGGGGACAACCAACAACAGACCTCTTTGCGTCGCATCTGAACCACAAGGTGGACAACTTCTGTTCTCTGCACAAACAGAAGAACCAACCAGCCAAGGACGTCTTTGCTCGCCCTTGGAACTCAGGCCTACTATATGCATATCCTCCAATACCGCTCATCACCAAGACACTGGTGAAGCTACAACAGGACAAGGGGTCCATGATTCTCATAGCCCCATATTGGCCTCGACAAGTATGGTTTCCCACACTGCTAGACCTGTCAGTCAAGGATCCAATACGCCTGGGAGTAGCTCCCAATCTCATCACTCAGGATCAGGGTCGGTTACGCCATCCCAACCTTCAATCCCTATCCCTGACTGCATGGATGTTGAAAGATTAATCCTACAATCACTTAATCTCTCAACTAATGTTTCTCAAGTGCTTATAGCTTCACGCAAACCCTCCACACGAAGGAATTATTTTTTCAAATGGAAACGGTTTACTTTCTGGTGCAAGCAAAACAATATTGATCCTTTCACTTGCCCCACAACTACTCTTCTAGATTATTTGTACTATCTCTCAGACTCTGGTCTTCAGACATCGTCAATCACAGTGCATTTGAGTGCAATCTCCGCTTATCATAACAAGATAGGAGATGCACCTATATCCACACAACCTCTCGTCAGTAGATTCATGAGAGGTCTAACTCGCCTTAAACCACCAATTCGGCCTCCAGCTACACAATGGGACCTGAATCTGGTTTTAACAGGATTAATGCATTCTCCTTTCGAACCCATAGATTCCTGTGAACTTAAATTTCTCACATGGAAAACTATTTTCCTCATAGCCATCACATCAGCTAGAAGGGTTAGTGAGTTACAAGCACTGGTCACATATGAACCTTATACAAAGTTTCTCCATGACAGAGTGGTTCTCCAAACACATCCAAAATTCCTTCCTAAGGTAGTTACGGAATTCCACTTAAATCAACAAGTGTGGACCCGGGTAAAGGAGCGACTTTCGCAAGCTGCTGACGCACCAAGCACACTTCTGTTCTTCATAGACGACGCGCTCCACTCTTTTGTCCTGGCCAGAAAGTGTGGTTGAGTGCTCGACACATTCGACTGAGACTTCCCTCTCACCGTCTGGCTCCGAAATACATAGGACCATTTCCTGTGATCCGAAGAGTGGGAGCTATCTCTTATCAACTCCAGCTACCTCGTTCATTGGGTATCCACAACAAGTTTCACATGTCCCTGTTGAAGCCGTTGGTCCTCTCCTGGCCCTCACGCAAAGACCCTCCTGCTCCGCGTGTCTCTGCAGAACCTGACACTTCTCTCCAGGTAAGAGACTTCTTCGACGTCTGGCGATGCCGAGGCAAGTGGGAATACCTCTTAGTCTGGGAGGGCTACGGGGCCAAGGAGAATTAGTGGGAACCCTCCCAAAACATCCTTGATAAGGATCTCCTGAGGACCGCCCATAGAATGTACCCTGAGAAACCACAGCCGCGTAGGGGGAGGCCTAGAAGGGGGGGGGGGGGTATTGTTATGCGTCACGGCCGTCCTGCGCACAGGCCTGATCACCTTCATGGTTCCACAGCGGGTCCTGGGACGACCTCCCTCACGGTAGTTGCCAGCCCTGCCAGGCCCCGGCGTCCTGCGGTGGCAGTCGCCGGGCCTTCCAGTACGCACCAGGCCTCAAGCAGAGGCTCGGCATCCTCTGCCATGTTAACCACGCCCCTACACGTGCGCGCGCGCGCGGACAGCCCGGACTCATGTAGGGCCAAGGGCGGGTCTTAGCTCCGTGGCGTGCCCTGATTGATCCCTTGATTATAAGGAAGTTCCTGTCTACACTTCCTTGCCTTGGCAATCGGGTCGGTTTGCTCTAAGATTGCCTCTGCGTTTGTTCGTGTTCTTGCCTGTTCCTAGTCTCGTTCCAGGATCCTTCTGTTCCAGTTCTGTTCCTGACTTGTTCCTGCATCCTGCTTGTTCCTGTGTTCGTCTGTCTGTCTACCCAGGTGGTACCCTTGGACTGTTTTACTGGTACTGACCTCAGCTTGCTCCTGACCTGTCTGCCACCTGCCTCAAAGACCTCAGCTTGTTCCTGACCTGCCTGCCTCAAAGACCTCCGCCTGCCTTTGACCTTGTCTGACATCCAGCACCTGACCCCTGCTTTGCTGACCGTTCCTCAGACTGACCTCTGGATCTTGACCTTCGCCTGCCTGACCTTGTCTCCAGATTCTGACTCTGTTCCTCGCCTTGTCATCACCAACTCTGTTCTGGTTCTCCTTGTTCCACCCAGCCTCCAGCTTCGAACCCGATTGCGCTCCCCCTGTATCCTTGGGCACGCCGGACTTTCATTCTTTCAGGAGACCCTGCGAGGCCCACCTAAGTCCAAGCGGCCTGGGTCCCTACAGGCTCCTCCCGGGGGGACCTCGGGCTTCCAGTGGTGAAGCTCTTCACAGCCTCTGTCTCCTCCAGTGCTCCGCCCCCTGAAGGCAGTTACCTCCTGTTCCCTTTCAGGAGATGTTCCTTCACCGTCCCAGGACAAGGGTCCACCCCTGAGCGCAACACCAAGGCCTGTGGTCTCAGGAGGAGCTCTCTTGCTCCATCAACAGATTGGAGACCAGGAAAATAAGGCTAACCCTTTAACAGTTTCTTTCCCTGATAAAGGGAAATCTGGTCAGCCTACTTTCTGACAATGCAACAGCCATGGCATATATAAACAGAGCAGCACCCAAAGTCTAGCAGTTTCTGAGGAGATGTCTCTTCTATTTCCCTGGACAGAGGAAAAGCCATTTCACTTGTTAACAGTTCTATTGCAGGTCAGAAGAATGTCCAGGACAATTTTTTTTTTCTGAGGGAGGAATCTTCTGGATCCAGGCGAGCGGAAACTCAGTCATGATGTGTTTCAACAAATTGTGTTTTGGTTGGGATGGACTTGATGGCAACCTGTCCCGAAATGTAGGCATATTGATTCACTCTAGTTTATCAATATTCACTCTAGTTTATCTAATATTTCTGCTCTAGTTAAAAAATCCTTTTTTAAATTACAATTACTCAAAAAGCTAAAACTTCTCTTTTCGTCCAACTTCTGTTCAGTTGTGCATGCTCTAATCCTGTCAGGTTTAGATTATTGCAATGCTCTATATCTAGGTCTTCCAGCATCTTCTATCTGTCCCCTTCAACTTATTCAAAACTCAGCTGTTTGTATAATTTCTAATATCCCACACAGAGAACACATTACTCCAGTTCTTCAATCTCTTCATTGGCTACCTCTTCAATACCGTATTCAATATAAGATGCTTTCCATCATTCACAATTTAATCTACATCCTGTCGACCGTTTGGCTATGCTCTATACTAAGACTTTACCGGCCACCTCGTCAACTAAGATCTATGGACAAATGTATGCTAGAGGTCCCCACAGTAAAAACGGCCAGACTGGACCTAACCCATAGGTGTGCATTTTCAATCGCTGGTCCAATATTATGGAACTCTCTCCCAGACCAGATTCGCCTTATTACAAATTCCAAAGATTTTAAAAAGGCCCTTAAGATGCACCTTTGCACCCTTGCATGTGGCAAACCCGAAGGTTCTTAGCAACATTTTTCTTTTCTTTTAATCAATTTTTAACCTTTGCAATTTAATTCTATTCTTATCCAGCCCTGTTCTTATCTATTGTAGCTTTTGACTATAATAAAGTTTTAATTATTATGTATATACTCTACGTTCGCTTGTAAACCACTTAGATCCACCACAAATTGTATAGGCGGTATATAAGAACTTTTAAATAAATAAATACCAGTTCCTTGGTTTTTCAGTCTGCACAGAGAGTTTGGAGCTGAAAGTATATAAGAACATAAGAAAATGCCATACTGGGTCAGACCAAGGGTCCATCAAGCCCAGCATCCTGTTTCCAACAGTGGCCAATCCAGGCCATAAGAACCTGGCAATTACCCAAAAACTAAGTCTATTCCATGTTACCATTGCTAATGGCAGTGGCTATTCTCTAAGTGAACTTAATAGCAGGTAATGGACTTCTCCTCCAAGAACTTATCCAATCCTTTTTTAAACACAGCTATACTAACTGCACTAACCACATCCTCTGGCAACAAATTCCAGAGTTTAATTGTGCATTGAGTAAAAAAGAACTTTCTCCGATTAGTTTTAAATGTGCCCCATGCTAACTTCATAGAGTGCCCCCTAGTCTTTCTACTATCCGAAAGAGTAAATAACCGATTCACATCTACCCGTTCTAGACCTCTCATGATTTTAAACACCTCTATCATATCCCCCCTCAGTCGTCTCTACTCCAAGCTGAAAAGTCCTAACCTCTTTAGTCTTTCCTCATAGGGGAGCTGTTCCATTCCCCTTATCATTTTGGTAGCCCTTCTCTGTACCTTCTCCATCGCAATTATATCTTTTTTGAGATGCGGCGACCAGAATTGTACACAGTATTCAAGGTGCGGTCTCACCATGGAGCGATACAGAGGCATTATGACATTTTCCGTTTTATTCACCATTCCCTTTCTAATAATTCCCAACATTCTGTTTGCTTTTTTGACTGCCGCAGCACACTGTACCGATGATTTCAATGTGTTATCCACTATGATACCTAGATCTCTTTCTTGGGTAGTATCACCTAATATGGAACCCAACATTGTGTAATTATAGCATGGGTTATTTTTCCCTATATGCATCACCTTGCACTTATCCACATTAAATTTCATCTGCCATTTGGATGCCCAATTTTCCAGTCTCACAAGGTCTTCCTGCAATTTATCACAATCTGCTTGTGATTTAACTACTCTGAACAATTTTGTGTCATCTGCAAATTTGATTATCTCACTCGTCGTATTTCTTTCCAGATCATTTATAAATATATTGAAAAGTAAGGGTCCCAATACAGATCCCTGAGGCACTCCACTGTCCACTCCCTTCCACTGAGAAAATTGCCCATTTAATCCTACTCTCTGTTTCCTGTCTTTTAGCCAGTTTGCAATCCATGAAAGGACATCGCCACCTATCCCATGACTTTTTACTTTTCCTAGAAGCCTCTCATGAGGAACTTTGTCAAACGCCTTCTGAAAATCCAAGTATACTATATCTACCGGTTCACCTTTATCCACATGTTTATTAACTTCTTCAAAAAAGTGAAGCAGATTTGTGAGGCAAGACTTGCCCTGGGTAAAGCCATGCTGACTTTGTTCCATTAAAGTCTTGTAAGAAATGAGAAGTTTGTTCCATGTCTTTCTATATGTTCTGTGATTTTGATGTTTAGAACACTTTCCACTATCTTTCCTGGCACTGAAGTCAGGTCTAAACCGGTCTGTAGTTTCCCGGATCGCCCCTGGAGCCCTTTTTAAACATTGGGGTTACATTTGCTATCCTCCAGTCTTCAGGTACAATGGATGATGTTAATGATAAGTTACAAATTTTTACTAATAGGTCTGAAATTTCATTTTTTAGTTCCTTCAGAACTCTGGGGTGTATACCATCCGGTCCAGGTGATTTACTACTCTTCAGTTTGTCAATCAGGCCTACCACATCTTCTAGGTTCACCGTGACTTGATTCAGTCCATCTGAATCATTGCCCATGAAAACCTTCTCCATTACGGGTACCTCCCCAACATCTTCTTCAGTAAACACCGAAGCAAAGAAATCATTTAATCTTTCCGCGATGGCCTTATCTTCTCTAAGTGCCCCTTTAACCCCTCGATCATCTAACGGTCCAACTGACTCCCTCACAGGCTTTCTGCTTCGGATATATTTAAAAAAGTTTTTACTGTGAGTTTTTGCCTCTACAGCCAACTTCTTTTCAAATTCTCTCTTAGCCTGTCTTATCAATGTCTTACATTTAACTTGCCAGTGTTTATGCTTTATACTATTATACAGTTCTTAACTGTAAAGCCTTTTACTGTACAGCTTTTATACTGCTTGTTTCACAGAAACTTTCAAAGTTCCCTCATCCAAAGCAGCTAACGTTCCACCCAATCAGTCTTCAAAACAAGGATCTATATGTTTGAAATCTTTATTGTAAAGATAACTTCTCATTTCTTACAAGAGTTATTTTCAAACGTCTATGCCTCTGGCAGAAATCCTTGTAGCTGGAGGAAGGCAGGGGAAGGGAGGTGTGAAGTATCTTGGGACGCAGGGAAGGACAACGAGGGGTTGAAGCTGATTAGTCTTATAATTAAGCGGTAGGAAGAACGTAAAAAACTGTTCATGTAACAAAGGTTACAGGCACTTGAGTTCTCTAGTGGCTCAGCTGAGACAGACCCACTGTCATGGAATGAATACCGGAGAAAATCTCCTCAGGCTGAGGTAAGGGGCGAGAACCAATAGCAGAGAGCCCAGTGACTCAGGAGGGAACATGAAGGGAGGGGGTTTCTGTTAAAGGCAAACTCCCTCTTAAAGGCAGGGCTCTCAGACTTTTATGCTGGGTTACAGAAAGTGTCATAAGTACTAGGAAGGAGGGGCTGTGGTAAACACAGGTGGGCTGCACTATATACAGACACAAACATGTACCCATTAATGGGGACAGAACAACTATTTTCTTCTGTTGGATCCTTCTTCAAATTTTGAATGAAGATCTTTTGGCTAAAATAGCTTCTTTCACCTCCCCTTTTAACCATGCCAGTAATCGTTTTGCCTTCTTTCCACCTTTCTTAATGTGTGGAATACATCTGGACTGTGCTTCTAGAATGGTATTTTTTAACAATGACCACGCCTCTTGGACATTTTTTTCTTTTGTAGCTGCTCCTTTCAGTTTTTTTCTAACAATTTTTCTCATTTTATCAAAGTTTCCCTTTTGAAAGTTTAGCACGATAGCCTTGGATTTGCACACTGTTCCTTTTCCAGTCATTAAATCAAATTTGATCATATTATGATCACTATTGCCAAGCGGCCCCACCACCGTTACCTCTCTCACCAAGTCCTGTGCTCCACTGAGAATTAGATCTAAAAATGCTCCCTCTCTCGTTGGTTCCTGAACCAATTGCTCCATAAAGCTATCATTTATTCCATCCAGGAACGTTATCTCTCTAGCGTGACCTGATGATACATTTACCCAGTCTATATTGGGGTAATTGAAGTCTCCCATTATTACTGCACTACCAATTTGGTTAGCGTCCCTAATTTCTCTTAGCATTTCACTGTCCGTCTCACCATCTTGACCAGGAGGACGGTAGTATACCCCTATCACTATAGTCTTCCCCGACACACAAGGGATTTCTACCCATAAAGATTCAATTTTGTATTTAGTCTCATGCAGGATGTTTATCCTGTTGGACTCTATGCCATCCTGGACATAAAGTGCCACACCTCCTCCCGAGTGCTCCTCTCTGTCATTGCGATATAATTTGTTCCCCGGTATAGCACCGTCCCATTGGTTGTCCTCCTTTCACCATGTCTCTGAGATGCCAATTAAGAATATGTCCTCATTCACTGCTATACATTCTAATTCTCCCTTCTTACTACTTAGACTTCTGGCATTAGCATACAAACATTTCAAAGTTTGTTTTTTGTTTGTATTTTCATTCTGCTTTTTAATTGATAGGGATAAGTTAGAATTTTTTAGCTCAGGTGAGTTGTTAGTTACAGGCATTTGGACTACTTTTCTAATTATTGGAACCTCACTGTCGGGATGCTCTAATTCTAATGCATCATTTGTATCCTTTAAAGATACCTCTCTCCGAACCATGCGCTGCTGAGCGACTGTCGGCTTTCCCCTTTGTTCTAGTTTAAAAGCTGCTCTATCTCCTTTTTAAAGGTTAGCGCCAGCAGTCTGGTTCCACCCTGCTTAAGGTGCAGCCCATCCCTTCGGAAGAGACTCCCCCTTCCCCAAAAGGTTCCCCAGTTCCTAACAAAACTGAATCCCTCTTCCTTGCACCATCGTCTCATCCATGCATTGATACTCCGGAGCTCTGCCTGCCTTTGGTGACCTGCGTGTGGAACAGGGAGCATTTCGGAGAATGCTACCCTGGAGGTTCTGGATTTAAGCTTTTTACCCAAGAGCCTAAATTTGGCTTCCAGAACCTCCCTCCCACATTTTCCTATGTCGTTGGTGCCCACATGTACCACGACAGCCGGCTCCTCCCCAGCACTGTCTAAAATCCTATCTAGGTGACGCGTGAGGTCCGCCACCTTCGCACCAGGTAGGCATGTTACCAGGCGATCCTCACGCCCACCAGCCACCCAGCTATCTACATTCGTAATAATCGAATCACCAACTATGACGGCTGACCTAACTCTTCCCTCCTGGGCAGTAGGCCTTGGGGATATCTTCAGTGCGAAAGTATAATGCATCACCTGGAGAGCAGGTCCTTGCTACAGGATCCTTTCCTGCTACACCTGGTTGGTGCTCTCCCATCATGAGACCTTCTTCCTCCAAGGCAGCACCAGGGCTGCCAGTCTGAAGTTGGGACTTGACTACTATGTCCCTGAAGGTCTCATCTATATACCTCTCTTCTGCCTCAGCTCCTCCAGGTCTGCCACTCTAGCCTCCAGAGATCGGACTCGTTCTCTGAGAGCCAGGAGCTCTTTGCATCGCATGCACATGTACAACTTCTCACCGGTGGGTAAAAAATCATACATGTGACACTCGATGCAAAAGACTGGGACGCCCCCCTCTTGCTGCTGGACTGCTGCCTTCATCTCAATTTTGATCAGTTCCTAGTTAGGTTTTAGGTTGCTATGGGAGTAGGAATGTGTCTAACTTCCTTTAAATGTATTAGTGAATTCACTATGTGTCTGGTAGTGGCCTACCGGGGTCTGATCGAATTCTCAATAAAGTTTTTGTTGATGCTTTTTTTTTTTTGTGTGTGAAAGTGGAACCTGCCTATAAATTAAGGGATGAGCTAGGGGTGGGTGGGCGAGGGTTGGGAAATACAAACAGTCTAACTTCAGTTAGTCAGCCTGAGTGACTCACTGCTCCCTTGATTAACAAATGTTGGTCCCTTTTCAAACCCAATCACACTACCTCAACACCTTTCCAAGGTGAGTAACTAACTGAGCTCAACTATTCAACTTTTTTACTTTGGTATACACTGTTCCTAGCTTATTTCTAGCTTCTGGCTACTTTTTGGGTTGGGTTTCTTTTTTTTTTGTTTGTTTTTTTTTTTCAATACAAGCACTCGGTTAGTATTAAATACAAACACTCAACTCTTTAAAAGTCTGGAGAACACTCAGTTCTGCAGACTTTTTTAAAAAAAATAAACACACTACCTACTGCTACCTTATTGACTGACTAAAAATACAAACAGTCTAACTCAGGGGTCGGGAACCCATGGCTCGCGAGCCAGATATGGCTCTTTTGAGGGCTGCATCTGGCTCGCAGACACGTGTCGCCATACTTCGCGGTTCCCCGCTGACCCAGCTGCTCCCCGGTCCTCCGCCGCCCGGGCTTAAAATGCTGTCAGCCCGGGCGGAACGCGGCAGGACAGCTGGAGTCAGCGGCACCGGCGTGCTCTCTTCTCCTCCCCCCCCCCCCCCCCCCCCGCGGCCCGGAAGAGGAAGTGGAGAGCATCGGGTGCCTGCGCGGGAAGAAGAGACCACACTAGCGTGGTCTCTTCTTCCGCGCAGGCACCCGATGCTCACCACTTCCTCTTCCGGGCCGCGGGGGGGAGGAGAAGAGAGCACGCCGACTGGAGTCATCCGGGTGCCTGCGCGGGAGTCATCGGGTGTCAGCCGGGTGCCAGCGCTGGAGTCATCGGGTGCCTGCGCGGGTCTTCCCGCGCAGGCACCCGATGCTCTCCACTTCCTCTTCCGGGCCGCGGGAAGAAGAGAGCACGCCGGTGCTCTCTTCTTCCCGCGGCCCGGAAGAGGAAGTGGAGAGCATCGGGTGCCTGCGCGGGAAGAAGACTGCAGCGCGGCTCGGAGGAAAATGAAAATCTTCAACCGCGGCCGATGGGACTCCGCCTTCGCCTCCGCGAGGGCTGAAAATGAAGGAGGTTAGCGTTGGGAGGTGGCTGCTGCTGCCGCGAGTTCCCGGGGGGGGGGGGGGGGGAGAGAGAGAGTGAATGAGCGAGCAAGCATGTGTGTTTGAGATCCTGTGTGTGTGAGTGAGAGATTGCATGTATGTGAATGATTGAGAGCCTGTATATGTGAAAGAGAGTATGTCTGTGATTGAGATCCTGCCTGTGAGAGAGAGAGCATGAATGTAAGTTTACCATTGGGAACCTGTATGTGTAAGTTTGTGATTGAAAACCTGTTTGTTTGAAAGAGTATGTGTGTATGATTGAGATCCTTTGTGTGTGAGAGAGATCATGTGTATGTATGATTAAGAGCCTGTGTGTATAAGTACATGTGTGTCTGTGTCTGATTGACAGCTGGTTTAGGTGATGGAGCATGTGAGTATGTGATTGAGAGCCTGTGTTTAAATGAGAGAGAGAGACCATGTGTGTCTGTGTGATTGAGAGCTGATTTAGGTGAGGGAGCATGTGAGTATGTGATTGAGAGCCTGTGTTTAAATGAGAGAGAGAGACCATGTGTGTATGTGTGTGATTGAGAGCTGATTTAGGTGAGGGAGCATGTGAGTATGTGATTGAGAGCCTGTGTGTAAATGAGAGAAAGAGAGGACATGTTTGTAAGCATGTGAATGAGAGTCTGTGTGTGAGAGAAAAAGACAGCATGTATTTATGTGATTGAAAGCCTGTGTGTGTGTAAGCGTGAAAAGATAGACAGCATGTGTGTAAATGTGTAATTAAGAGCCTATATAAGTGAGAGAGAAAAAACATTTGTATATGTGAGTGACTGAGAGCATGTGTGTATAGGTGTGTCATTGAGAGCCAGTGTGAGAGAGAGCGCTGGTATGTGACTGAGAGAGGAGAAAGTTCCAAGCAAACCACCCCACCTCCTGCTAATTCAGAACAATCTCAGGACACCTGGATATCAAACGTTCCCAGGTATGCAGAGCAAAAAAATTTTTGTATCCTTATTATTTTTCATTACTGGATCTTTGTGTCTGCTATTTTGAAATATTTTGTTGGTATCTGGAAATGTTTTATATGAGTTTTTAATTATTGGATATTCCACTCATCAGCTGTTTCGAAATATGTTCTTTTTGTTAGTACAGTTTTACTGCTGATGATTTTATATTTCTTGATTTGTTTTATAAGGATGTGTGATGTTTCTTTTTTCCTTTGTTACACTGCATACAGAGACTCTGGCTTGTTGCAGTTTCCAATTCAGTTTTTGTCTGCATGCTTCTTGTTATGCGTTTTGGTCTCTTTATTCTATGTTAGGTGGGGACAGCACGTGATTCAGGTGAGGTTTTCTGCTGGCGTGTAGTTTCTGTGTAGGACTCTATAGCAGCCTGACTTGGTCCGTTTTCCTAATAGGAGATGTATTGGTGTCTTAAGGCCTGGTGTAATATTTTCAGAGACTTATTGTACTTTAAAAGTGTGATCTTACATAAAATGCACACATTTACTTGTATTTAGTTTTAAACATATTGTATGGCTCTCATGGAATTACATTTTAAAATATGTGGCGTTTATGGCTCTCTCAGCCAAAAAGGTTCCTGACCCCTGGTCTAACTTGTTTAGTCACTGCCTTTCTGACTATTAAAGACACAAACACACTAAATAATATCCCCAAATAGTTAACTTTGCCCCAATACTTTTAAAAAAGACAATGTCCCAGGCAAAAACTTACTGATTCCTTTCAGCCACCAGCAAGTGATCCTCTCCTTTCAGTGTTCCCACTGTTGCCCTGTTGGAGCTGCTGAATGTCTTTCCATCTCGCCTGCCTATAGGCAAGGTCTTTGGGGGGTTTTTTGTTGTTGTGTTTTGTTTTTTTTTTTTATAGAATTTTATACAAAGTATAAATAAGAAAAACCTTGTAGTCCAGGAAAACCTTCCTTATAAGATAAAAAAATTTTTAAAAAAAAGACACCGATATACAAAACAAACATAAGAGAAACACAAGTCCAATAAACGGAGAGAGATGTTAACAATTGACAAGAACAATTATCAATATAGACCTTCACCTTAATATATTTATGTTGGGTTAAACTTATCTTCAAGAAACCGCTTTAACTGCTGTGGATCAAAAAAGATAAATTTATTCCTTTGAAATACTAATATACACTTGCAGGGAAATTTGAGAAAAAAAGATGCTCCCAATTCAATTGCCTGAGATTTAAACCAAAGAAACAATTTTCATTGCATTTGTGTATGTTTAGATAAGTCAGGGAAAACATGAATTTTCTTTCCTAAAAAGGGGGATAATCTGTTTTTCAAGAAATGTTTCAAAACTAGATCGCTATCCGATTCCATAGCAAATTGAACTATCAAAGTTTCACAAACCAGAACATCCTCTTTTAACTTTTCTAATATTTATTTATTTATTTATTTATATATAACTTTTTTTTGTACTGAAGTTCAGGTAACAGAATTACTTATCACTCCGGTTTACATTATAAAAAGTAGAAAACAATGACAACATATGTCTTACAATGAACAAGGGAGTGAACAACTTGGATAATATAACATAACATAACTAGGAACAGTAGCAGTATGCACTATTAGAGCGAAACTAGCGCATGGGGAGGGAGGTTTGCTAATGGGGGGGAGGGGGAAGGAAGGTTGTATGTATCCCTTCTAATAGAGCAGATACATCTATTTTGTCAGTGCAAACTAGGGATTCATTACCAGGAACATTAAAGCCAGCCCTCTAAGAAGAGGTATAATAAACCTTATTCATAGGAGGCATATTTGAAAATAAAATCTTCAGTTTTTCAGAGAAATACCTCTTAACCATTTCATATGATGATAGCTATTTCCTTCTAGGAAAATTAACAAATCGCAGGTTTTTATACCTTTAAGAATTCTCAAACATATCAGGTCTATTGTGAAGATACATATTATCTTTAAAGTACTTTTCAAGGAAGACAATTCTGTGATCTGATTTGAAAGGGACTCCAGCTGGGATGAGTGAGAAACTAACAAAGAAGTATTAGATCCAATCTGAGCTGAAGCATCAATTAAAAACTTACATAATTGTGTTTCACACCCCTCTAGAATCCATAACACATGATTCAAAAATGAGGCTAAATCATCTAAAGAAATACCTTTTTTGGGAATAATGTATGACTTCTGTAAGTCAGGGAGGGGGATAGGATGTAAACAAGGAGTAGAAGAAGATGGAACAGTTGTCTCTTCAGAGGTAAAATAACCTTGTTGGTAAACTTGGGAGAAGACAAAAAAACTCTCCTCAGATGGTAAATCAGAATACCTATCCTCAATACTCACCACTAACTGCTGATCCTAGTAATGCCCGGTTATATAACTATGGAAACGGGCAAATGAGAGTTATTAGAAGAGTCAATTTTAGCTGGATGTGATGGTGGGAACCGATCTTCGGGGCTTAGGATATAAACATTGCTCAGAGGAGATACTGTGACTCCAAATTCAGCATCCCTTCTAGAGCAGCCTGTTGGTTTGACTGGAAGATGGAAAAACCCAAGAGTGAAGGGGGGCCTAAAGTAGTAGGAATTGTCACAGTAGATGGCATATTTTGCCCTTTCCTCTTTTTATCCATAAACCAATTATAGTCTTGCCAAAGAAGCGAGGATGAAAAGAGAAAAAAAGCTTACAAGTAAAGCAGCTTCCATATAGAAAAATCAGTTGCTTCCCAAGGGGCTCATAAGGGACGTATGCCTTTGGCTTGTGCCTTAGGCTGCACACCATAGAGCAGGTGAACTTGAAGATCCCGGTCATGCCAATTTTGACAATGGCAGGGGAATCCATGGCAGTCCTACAACTCCTAGAGTTCCCATACCCGAGGGGAGAGCAGCAACAACTTCCTCACGGCACTCTTACTCACATGCCGAGGTCAGGTAAACTTTGAAGGCCCTGGTCTGTCAATATTGACGGTGGGAGGGGGGTCCGCACAGACCTATCTCCCCTAGAGTTGCCAGACACAAGGGGAGAGCAGCAGCATTTTCCTCGCAGTACTGTTACTCATACGCCATAGACCAGGTGAACTTGAAGGTCCCGGTCATACTGATGTTGACAGCAGGGGGGTCCACGGCAGACCTACCTCCCCCGGAGTTCTCAGATGTGAGGGAAGGGCAGTAGCAATTTCCCTGTGGCACTCTCATGCGCCATAGGTCAGGTGAACTTGAAGGCCCTGATTGCATCAATGTTAACGTCGGCAGAGGTGTCCGTGGCAGTCCCCCTCCCCCAATGTTCCCAAACACGAGGAGAGGGCAGCAGCAACTTCCTTGTTGTACTATTAAGGCAAGGTTTTAAGGGGAATAGAATCTGAGAATGTTTGGGTGGTTTTAGTGTCCCCAGATTGGCCGAGGAGGCCCTGGTATGCAGATCTAATGAGAAGGCAGCTGGACTGGCCTCTTCGACTTCTGGACACTCAAGGCCTTTTGGTTCAGGTTCCAATTACCAATTCGCCAGGATCACCAGCGGTTCCTTCGATTCAAAGTGCTGTGTCAACATTTCCAATTTCAAGATCTTCCTTTCGGCCTGGCAACAGCCCCACGTACCTTCACCAAGGTCATGGGGATCGTGGCGGCATTCCTGCGCTAGGAGGGAGTCCTAGTTCACCCGTATCTGGACGACTAGCTGATTTGAGCAAAGTCAAATGAGGACTGCGTAAGATCGGTCCAGAGGGTGATGCTCACCTTGTGGTCACTTGGCTGGGTCATAAATGTCCAGAAAAGTCACTTGGAGCCCACGCAGTCTCTGGTTTACTTGGGAGCGCTCTTCGATACCTGCTAAGGCAAGGTTTCTCTGGCATTGGACCATGTAACGAAGTTGCAGCATTATGTCAAGGCCCTCCTTCAGAGGAAGACTCCGGTTTGGCATCACTTACAAGTCCTGGAATCCATGGCCTCCACCTTGGATTTGGTCTCTGTGTTCGCTCATTTGCTTCTGTTGCAGCGTGCTGTTATCGAGGTGGAGCTCGGTGTTGGAACAGTTCCATGTATCGTTTGCCTATGCTTACAGAGTCAGTCTGTCGTGGTGGCTTTTACGCAGCAACCTGCTACAGGGAGTGGATTTGGATCCGCCGAATTGGGTGGTTATCTCCACAGATGCCAGTCTTTTGGGTTGGGGAGCAGTGTGCCTAAACAAATCCACTCAAGATCTTTGGTACCCAACGGAAAGCTTCTGGTCCATCAACCGCCTCGAGATGTGGGCTGTCCGACTGGCCCTGCAAGCATTTCTGCCCCTAGTCAAGAACAGAATGGTTCGAGTATTCTCAGACAACGCGACGACGGTAGCTTACATCAACTGGCAAGGTGGGACACGGAGTCTTGCGGTGGCGCTGGAAGCAAGGCTGTTGTTTGCTTGGGTGGAGTGCCATCTCAAAGGAATCGCCGCATCGCATGTCGCAGGAATGGAAAATGTTCAGGTGGACTTCCTCAGCAAGCAACAGCTCAATCCAGGGGAGCGAGAGTTAGCTCCTGAAGCTTGGAACCTCATTTGCGCCAGGTGCGTGCCTCAGTTGGATCTCATGGCAACTTGGGCCAATGCGAAGACAGAACACTTTTTCAGTCGTCGTTGAGAGATAGGCTCGGTAGGTTTAGACGCCCTAGTGTGTCCGTGGTGCCACGGGCATTCTTCTCTATGCCTTCCCCCCCCCCCCCTTGGCCTCTCATTGGTCGGCTTCTTCGATGCATAGAGCGACATCCAGGCAGCATAGTGCTGGTGGCTCCGGAGTGGCCGCGTCGTCCATGGTTCACAGACTTGGTGCGAATAGCATTGGAAGGTCCCCTGCAGCTGGCTCATCTCCCACATCTACTCCGTTAGGGGCCCATATTTTCGGATCTGGAGGATCACTTCTCTCTCACAGCTTGGCTTTTGAGAGGCGATGATTGCGATTGAGGGGATATTCAAAGCAGGTTATTTCCACTCTTCTTCAGGCACGTCGACCGTCTACATCTATGGCCTGTGTTAGTTGTCTGGAAGTTGTTTGAGGCATGGTGCCACCAGCGCTCCTTGGATCCTTTGTCAACGGAGATTCCCCAGGTGTTGGACTTCCTTCAACAGGGCTTGGCTAAGGGCTTGGCTTTCAACTCCCTTCGAGTTCAGGTAGCAGCCTTAGGTGCCTTAAGGGGCTGGTTTCACGGTCGGTCGCTAGCAGTGCACCCAGATATTTCACGGTTCCTCAAGGGAGTCATACATTTACGTCCTCCCGTATGTCCATTATGTCTGGGTTGGAGTTTGAACCTGGTGCTTTGTGGAGCCCCCTTTGAGCCTTTATGCAGGGCTCCAATTAAGGATTTGACCTTGAAGACCGTTTTCCTGGTAGCTATTCTGCACGACGGATTTCAGAGTTACAGGCTTTGTCGTTTCGGGATCCCTTCCTTAGGATTTACGATGATAGAGTTTCTCTGCACCCCGTCCCTTCTTTCGCTTCCAAGGTGGTGTCTGCCTTTCATGTCAATCAGGCAGTGGATCTGCCAGGATTTCCGCAGTGGTCCAGGGATTCCCCCTCAGGAAAAGGAGCTTCGTGTTTTGGATGTGCGTCATGCTCTTTTGCGCTATTTGGAGGTTACCAATGACTTCTGGCAGTCAGACCATCTGTTTGTCTTGTTCGGGGGTCCTAAGAAGAGTGACAAGGCTTCCAAGGTGGCGGTTTCACGCTGGATTAAAGAGGCTATCTCTTCGACCTATGTTCTCCGAGGGCGTCAGGTGCCCGTGGGTCTGAGAGCTCATTCCACTAGGGCCCAGGCTACCTCCTGGGCTGAGTGTCAGCTTCTGTCACTGCAGGAAATCTGCAGAGCGGCGGTTTGGTTCTCCCTTCACAATTTCACCAAGCATTATCATTTGGATGTTAGGGTGCACGATGAATCGTCCTTCAGTGAGAGTGTTCTACGCATGGGTCTTTCGGGTTCCCGCCCAGTGTAGTGTGGCTTGGGTACATCCCACTGGTCTGGACTGATCTGGGTATGTTCAGGAAAGGAAAATTGGTTCTTACCTGCTAATTTTCATTCCTGTAATACCACAGATCAGTCTAGAGGCCCACCCCCTTTTCATATTCTGAAAGACTACCTTGAGAAATGATATTTTCATGAAGAAACAATTTGGTTCTATCACAGATGCTCTTGAGGGAGCAGGTTCCGAGGTGGTCTAGTGGTTTTCTGTTTTTTCTCTGTGACGGGCGAGGGGTTGGCTGTTGCGTTTTGGGTTCCAACCCTCTTCGCCCTTTAATAAGGTTAGTTGTTTGGGCCAATACTGAGCTACAGGTGGCACTCTCGATTATGTAGCAGTTCCCAAAGTGTTTGTTCTCTGACTCCATCTGCTGGTAGGAATGCACAACCCACTGGTCTGGACTGATCTGTGATATTACAGAAACGAAAATTAGGTAAGAACCAATTTTCCTCTCTCTCTCTCTCTCTCTCTCACACACACACAAGCACACACTTATACATGTTCATTCTGTCACACGCTCCCTCTCTGATATACATGCCCTTGCTTTCACATACACTTCCTCTCTCTCTCATACACAGGATCTCTCTCAAATACATACACACACATTGTATGTGCGTTTGCATGTGGGAGCCTGTATGTGGTACACTGGCTCCCTCACACACACGCGCACACATAAGCTGTCTCACACGCATGCAGGCTCTCACTTTTCTTTCACACACACACACACACACACACACACACACACACACACATACATACATACATTCAGGGCTTCCCCCTCTCTTCAAGCCACAGTGGGAAGGGCTGCACTACAGCCCTGTCAGGCCTTCTCTCTTCAGGCCAAGAGTTGCTGTGGCCCCACCAGACTTTTGCTTTTCGGACCACAGTGAGATAGACACTTCTGAGGCTCCACTAGGCCTTCTTTCTTCAGTCTGCAATGGGATGGGCTCCACTGGGCCTTCTGTCTTTGGGCCGCGGTGGGATAGGCTTAGCCATGGATCCACTGGGCCTTGACTCTTTGGGCCGCAGCAGGATGGGTCCATCGTGGCCCAGCCAGACCTGCTCTCTTTAGACCAGTGGTTCTCAACAGGTGTGTCGGGACACACTAGTGTGTCGCAAAATCCTGGGAGGTGTGTCACAGAGCCAGCAGAAGACTGATATTTCCTCATCAGTCTGGGCAGGAGTTGGTTAACTTCTCTTTTATTGGGTTTGACAGGAAGCTGCTCTTGCTTCCTTCTCCTCTTCCTGGCCAGTGGGAGGTTGTTCCCTGCTCCTTCACCCAGATCAGAGTGAGATATCGCCAACTCCTGTTCATATGGTCCTGGCAGGACACCAGCTTTATCTTCCTCTGCCTGGCCTGGCAGTGAGGCTGCTGTTGCTCTCTTCACCCCATGGGGCCTGCATGTGAAAGCAGGGAGAGAGGTGCATGCTCTATAGATCTGCTCCTGCTGCCTCTTCATCTTCCTCTCCTCAGTGCTTCTTGCCCTCATCTGCTGCTGGAAAAGTGGGAGGGAGACTCTGGATTGGACTGAAGGCTTTTATGTTGGCTGGGAGCCAGGAGGAGGGGAAAATGTGCTGGGTAGGGAGAGATGGAGGAAGGAGGGGATGGGGGCTGTTGGGTGGGAGGAGCGATGGAAATGGAGGGAGAGATGGAGGTGTGGGACCTGCTGGGTTGGGGGAGAAGGGAGGTCAGGAGATGCTGAGGAGGAAGGGGTAGAAAAGAGATGGTCAGAGGTATTCTGGGTAGGGAAGGGCAGGGAGAGTTGAGCAGGAGAGAGAGGGAGCACGGGGAAGAGGATGCAGGGGTGGGGGCTGTCGGGAATGTTGGACAGGGATAGGTGCGTGTGAAGGGATGATTGAGTAGTTGGAAGTGAGGGTTGATGGGGGCATGGAGAGGAGTGACGGAGTACAAGGGCCATACTATGTCAGTTTTGAGAGTATGCATTTATTCTCTTTGAACTTTGCTTAGAGTAGGAGGAAATATATTTCTGTTTCTAGTCTCCAGGTTTGCACTGCATGCAGGAGGTCTTGCGGTTTCCATTTCAGGTTTTGTTTGCACATTTGTAGTTTGTGGTCTTTCATTCTATATTAGGTGAAGGCAGGTCTGTCTGTGCTCTGTGTGTGTGTGTGTGACTGATATGACGTACTTTACTAGAGGGCTGTATCAGCCTTATTTGTTGAATTTTCTCAATACGATATTGCACTGATGGTGAATTGCTGCCTCTTCATGGGCAGGGCTATTGCTGTTCATTTCTTGGAGGTAGTGCTGCTGAGGTATGGCAGGTTTGATAGACGTGTGCAGTGTGGGGTTTGGTTGTATTATTTTGCAATGCACCTGGTAGCAGAGGGAGTTTGTGATGACACCAGAATCAGAATATCTTTTTGTACATTGAGTTGTACAGGGAAATGTCTTAGTTCTGCTCTGAACCCATTGTTAGGAAGCGGGGGTCTCCTGTGAAGGCAGAGCATGTGCTTATATTAAGTCCCATGATGGTCATGTGATCAGTGTGTCAACGCATGTGAGGGTCATCTCTCAGGTGTGTCCTGATAGAAAAAAGGTTGAGAACCACTGCTTTAGACCATGGTGCCTTGTGTGGTCACACAGGTTGTACACCCCAAAAGCCTGCTATACCAGTCCTACCTGCCTGGAATAGAAGGATTCATGGAAAGAAAATTAATAGGTAATAAAATTTCTCCATTTCTTAAGTGAAAAGAAGACAAAAGGATTCATAAGTCTAGCCTTTTCTTGTATATTAATAGCGGGTTCTAGGTGATGAAATTCAGAAGCATGCAAAAAGGCCAATATCTATAAACTGTAACTAGTTTGGCAGTACGGTGAAAAAATAATTGTTTCCTAATCCCAAATATGGCATTGGATGCAACTTCCTGAATCAGAACTTCACCCTAGAATCTATTATCATAGATGCACCTGTATTTTTATTTAAAAAAGAAATATTTTACAAGTTCCCTGTTTGTTGTTAACTGATGTCACAAGGTCTTTTTCCTGTTCTATAATAGCAAGTACTGCCAACTTTATTGTGCATGAGCAAAGCAGATTACCCTACATTTCTCCAAATTAAATCTCTTCTGGCACTTCTCAGCCATCTGCATCTCTATGTAAAGTCAGTGAATTCTGCAGTGTATTTTTAATGTGGCACAGTTTGGTGTCATCTGAAAAATAGCAATGTTCCTACTTATATCTTTCTCCAGATAATTGATAGTTTCGAAAGAAGCAGAGAGATCAAGAAGAATAAGCATAGAGTGAGAGGAGGACTACTTATTAATGGCAAGGTAATTGTGAATAGATAAGAGTTCAAGTTCAGTAAAGCATTTATTTTGTTTTAACAAATTAGACTGGGTCCATATGTGAGCAAGTGTTATGAAATGAGAGCTTATAGACAAAGTTGTAAAAAAAAAAAAAAAAAACCAAAAAAAAACCTAGAGCAAATATTTATTTATTTTTTCACATTTGTAAGCCGCTAATGCCTTTGCCTGAAGCAGCTTACAGCTCAGCATACCCCTCAAACAGATTGGACTGTGTATCAAAATGTTTTATGATCAATGCAAACACTGTTAACTTGGTTAAATGTTTTTAAAGAAAATACCAATGGACAGTAATGCAGTGAAAATGCGTATAACAGAGAAAAGTATATATATAAAAAAAGTCAAGGAATCAAGTGATAAGATGAAGATTCACTGAAGAACTACTAATTACAAACGTATTAGGTCACTGAGTCATGTTGTTTCCCCTTATCATATTATTTTTTTCTTCTATAGGAATTTGCTGCGTTACCATGCCTCTAAGAGCAGGCAAGTTAAATGACTGTCATATTGTTGCTTGCTAGAAGTGCACTGGCAGGGCTCATTAAGCTATTATGGATGTAAAAGATGGGCCAGGTAGAAAGAGAGAAAGATCTGAAAACTTTAAGGGATTCTCTGGGAAAGAATCTTAAGAGGGTAGCAAACAGAAGGAAAGGGGAAAGGTGGAAATGCAGACTGGTAGAGGTGAAGAAAAAGAAATCTAAATTGGGAGAAAGGAAGCTTGCAATAAAAATAAGACTTTTAAATACATAAAAAAAGACTGGGATGCAGTGGTATGGTTGCACTATAACTTACATCAATTTACATGAGTTTTAAAATATATTTAGAAGAAAAACAGGTATTTCTTATATGTGTATTTCTTAATTTTGTTTTTTTTTAATTTTTATTCATTTTCAACAAGTATAAGCAAGATTCCATCTTACTACAGAAAACAAAAATATCTCAGAAATAGAAAACCAATATACATATATAATTAAGGAATCGCCAATCCTAGATGCATCATTTTTCCCCCCCAAAAAAAAAGAAATTAGAGAGCCGAAGGCAGAATTTAAGGGAGTACATGCAGGAATCTATAATAGAAACAGGCTTAACGTATACAGCAGAGATTACTAACTTGGATCAATGGATCTATTATTACCCTGTTACGTAAGGGCGGTTTTTTGTGTCCTAGGGCCTCAACCCGGACCCAGACCTTCAGGGCCGAGCCAAGGGTTGACGGTGGCTCTGCATGGCTGACTGTCTTACCCTCTGCCAGGCCGGCAAGCTCCCAAGGCCAACATCCGAGGATGTTGGAAGTTGAATGGTCCTCCGACCATTCCGAGCCCTTTTGGACCTGCTGCGAACAGCATGGAGCAGCAGGCCGGGCCTGAGGTTGAGGGCAGACGGCCTTGACACGAAGACATGACAGTGATTGATGCGACGGCATCTAGACGAAGACACTGGGTTGATGCAATGGCATCCTTGGATGAAGACACATGGCTGACGCAACGGCATCCTTAGACGAAGACACATGGCTGACGCAACGGCATCCTTGGACGAAGACACTGGACATCCAAATAGGCAACACAAGGCATGGACATTGGCACTGTCTCTCAGGGCGCCCTACTCAGGCCACCCGCAGGACTGAGTCACGCACCACCCTGCCCCACTGCGCGCCCTACACAGCCCTTGCAGGTTGGTCACGGACCACGAGGAGAACAGGACCGCGCAGGAAAGATCCAGGACATGACGGCTCGAGAGCACAGGACACCAGTCCACCTGCAGGCCACTCCAACCCGGGAAAGACGTCGCCCGAGGGAGTCCGGCCCACACGACCAGAAGGCTCAGGAGCGTAGAAGACAAGACGTAGGAACACACATCAGGACGTGGAAGAACATAGCGAGACATCACAACATGGACCGGGACCTCAGGCAGAACACCAAGACATGAAGATGAGGTAGAAGGCAGACAAGACGAGATGAGGAGCTCCACGAAGACAGAAGACCTTACAAGGCTCTGGCAGGCAGGAGCCTCCAGAGTGGAGTCATCACGACGCAAGGCCAAGAACAGACTGACGGAGCAGCCCTTTATAGGGCTAAGGCAGGAAGTCCCATTGCAGGTGGGGCCAGCACACTTCCTGTGCCTGGCCCTTTAAATCTTGAAGAGAGGCGCGCGCCGGCGCCTAAGGAGAGGAAACGGGCTGTGCAGGACCATGGCCAGCGGCCTGCACAGCGTCTGTGCGTCAGACGCCGTCAGGGCCTGAGGAGCAGGCCCTGACGTCGGAAGCGGCTCCAGCCGCTACGGGGAGCCCCGGGGGCAGCTGCAGCCGCCGGATGGCACCGGGGCTTGCGGCCTAGCGCCGCGAAGATGGAAGGCAGCATCGAGGGCGGTCCCAGCCCCGAAGAAGGCTGCAGCTCCGACCACAGAGAACAGGAGACTCCAGGGCGGCCTCCGGGCCACGTGGGCAGCAACAGACCGCGGCTCTAGCCGCATGGAAGGCCCGACGGCGGCATCCTGCCGCGTCGGGTGAAGAACAGCATAGGGTGGGTGAGCCTGCTCGCGGGAAAACCCGCGGGCAGCGCAGTCATAACATACCCAGGATGAGATAGTGGAATATTCCTAGAATTTATAAAGGATTTAAGTTGCTCTGGGAGAAAGAATACAAACATTCATTTTGGGAACGAATTACACATTTACATGGATATCTTAAAACAAAGGGAAACCCCAATGAAACAATCTGGGATCTCAATACCAAGAATCACGCCTCCTTTCTTGGGTGACTGTAGCGAAGTCTGGAAATATGCGTACTAACTGACCATAGAAAGGAACAGAGATATTCTTAAAATATCTCTTCATAACTTCACTCAGTTCCTGTTCCGACACAAAGGAAACAAGAAGAGTTGATCGCTCCATTATTTCAGCTATTGAGTCCTCAAGAAATTGAGTCAAATTTGCAATAAATTCTGTATTTCCATCTCTAAATGACTTGTCTTTACTAATGCCCAGAAGAAAAAATGCTTTATTAATTGAGGGAATATTCTCCACCTGGAAATTCAAAATCTCAAGAGAAAACCTTTTCAGAGTGTGGTATACATTCTCACCTAACACTTTGGGAAAAATCAAAAAGTGCCTAGTGTAATTCTCCAGAAATTCCAGCCTTCGAGAACAAATCCCAAGATCTTTAATGAACTTATAATTGTAGTTCTGGATTTGAGATGTGACCCCCTCTGAAATTGCAACTTAAAATTTATGGAGTCGACCTTTGTTGGCAGAGTCTCAGTCTTTGTCTGGCATTCTTTCATAGAGGTTCCAAATCCTACTATTAGATCCCAAAGGGCATCTAGAGTGACAATAGCTGGTTTGGGTGGGGGATGGAAAAACTCATCCACCGGTCCAGGAGAAACTACTCCTGGAGTACCCATCACCGTCTCTGCAGTGGTCTTCTCCCGCTCCTCTTGAGACCCAACAAGTGAATAAGAAACTAAAGAAGCTGCAAAACCTGAAGGCAGCAAACCTTCCGAAAGTCCTGGAGGAAACAGAGACGCCAACGGCAGAGCTCCACTCGGACCCCCCACTGCTGGCACATTGACATCATCAACCAGCGCTGCAGTCCGGAGTGGAAAGTCGATGGGAGATGGTACCAGCGGTAGCCGGAGATCCGGGGGGCTCAGCATGACTACCCCAGGCAATTCCGGTGCTCCCTCACCGGTCATCGCAGCGAGGACAAACTCCCCCTCTTTCACTGCTGATCCAGACATGAGTGTTGTTATAAGACGCTGCCCGCTGGGGAGAGAAGTGTCCGGAGGGAAAAAACAAATTTTCCCCTTTGGTTTAGAAGGCATCTTTCAGGTAATGATAGGGAGAGTGTTACAGCGCGTCTGGTCTCGCAGCTATCTTGATCCTCTCTCTCTCAGAGAGCATCTTTCTTAATTTAAAAAAATTTATTGGTTTCGCCATTGAGAGATAAAAAGATGAGCAGTTTATAACTGTTAATAGCTTTTTGCAGAAATGTATAAAAACAAATGTTTTTGACAATGAATATGGCTCGTCTGAAGTGAAGGGTCATGCTAACACCTCCACTGTAATTATTATGAGGGCACGTGCTGAAATGCCCGGTTGCCCAACAACTTCAAGGCAGCAGGTCAAGATCACCACCTCATTCCCCTCACACAATGATCGGGAGATCGGGCAGGGGCTTATGCGATGGGTTCTTGTAGGCCGGGCAACCCCCCCCCCCCTGCCTGCAGGCTACTATTGCGAGATTGGCGCCCATGCACAGCAAGGGCTGCCGATTGATGATGTCACCAGCCATTTAAAGGGGCCTGCCCCTTCCTGCTCTCCTTCTTTCTCCTTGTGCCTTCAAAAGGCTCGCAAACAGAAAAGGGTACTGGAGACTGCTGCCTCTCATTTGATTTGATTAGGTACCAACATTTGTAAATCAGGATAGCAGTGAGTCACTCAGGACAACTGACTGTAATTTAAATCTCCAAAGGTATTGTCTTGTACTAATTTATCTTAGAAGCACAAGATATATTGCAAGGGAAGAGCTTAGTCACCCACATTCCAGTGGGAGCACTGAGAGGAGAGAGGATTACCTTGCTGGTGGCTGGAAAGAATCAGTAAGTACTGCTTGGAGAAATTTTTAAAAACTTGTTGGGACGAACTAAACTATTGGGGTATATTATTTAGTGTGTTTTGTTTTTAATAGGTACTCAGAAAGTCAGGCAACAAACAGAACTTTGTGTGTTTGTATTTCCCATCCCTTCCACCCCTTTCCCACCTAGCTCATCCTTTAATTTATAGGCAGGTGTCACCTTCACACTTAAAAAAAAAAAAAAAAAAAAAAATAATAATCATAAAAATTAATCTTTTAACTTAAACTCAGAAATTCCTTATACCTTATCCAAAGTTTGATCATTCCCTTGTAGGTTACTACCAGATACATAGTAAATATACTAATACATTTAAAGGACCCTAATTGTACGTAATCCTACACCCTTAGCAACCTAAACCTTAACTAAAAACTGAACAAATATAAGATGAAGGCAGCAGTCCAGCAGCAAGAGGGACGACTCCCAGTTTTTCGTATCAAGTGTCACATGATTTTTTACCCGCTGGTGAGAAGTTGTACATGTGCATGCGATGCAAAGAGCTCCTGTCTCTCAGAAAATGAGTCCGATCTCTGGAGGCTAGAGTTGCAGACCTGGAGGAGTTGAGGCAGAGAGGTATATAGATGAGACCTTCAGGGACATATATTTTTTAATTTGCTACTGCAAACTCTATGAATGTAAACCGCCTTGACATGTATTTGAAAGTCGGTATATAAAGTTGAATAAATAAACTAGCCAAGTCCCATCTCCAGTCTGGCATCCCTGGTGCTGTCTTGGAAGAGGAAGGTCTTATTATCGGAGAGCATCATCCTGGTGCAGCAGGAAATGATCCTGTAGCAAGGATCTGCTCTCCAGGTGGTGCATTGTTTTCTCGCATTGAGGATGTGTCTCTCCGGGCTTCTGCCAAGGAGGGAAAGGGTCAGCTCGGCCATCATAGTTAGTGATTCGATTGTTAGGAATGTAGACAGCTGGGTGGCTGGTGGGCATGAGGTTCGCCTGGTAACATGCCTAACTGGTGGGAAGGTGGCGGCCCTCATGCGTCACCTAGATAGGATTTTAGACAGTGCTGGGGAGGAGCCAGCTGTCATGGTACATGTGGGCACCACCAACATAGGAAAATGTGGGAGGGAGGTTCTGGAAGCCAAATTTAGGCTCTTAGGTAGAAAGCTGAAATCCAGAACCTCCAGGGTAGCATTCTCTGAAATGCTCCCTGTTCTACTCAAGGTCCCCAGAGGCAGGCAGATTTTCGGGAGTCTCAATGCTTGCATGAGTCGATGGTGCAAGCAAAGAGGGATTCAGTTTTGGAAGGAACTGGGGAACCTTTTGGGGGAAGGGGGAGTCTTTTCCGAAGGGATGGGTTCCACCTTAACCAGGGTGGAACCAGGCTGCTGGCACTAACCTTTAAAAAGGAGATAGAGCAGCTTATAAACTAGAACAAAGGGGAAAGCCAACAGTCTCTCAGCAGCGCATGGTTAGGAGGGAGGTATCTTCAAAGGATACTAATGAAGCATTAGAGTTAGGGGATCCCAACAGAGAAGTTCCACTAATAACAAAAGTAGTCCAAGTGACTGTAATTAAAAGCTCACCTAAGTTAAAAGATTCCCATTTATCCCTGACGACTGAAAAGCAGAATGTTAATACAAACAAAAAACACACTTTGAAATGTTTGTATGCTAATGCTAGAAGTCTAAGAAGTAAGATGGAAAAATTAGTGTGTATAGCAGTGAATGATGACATAGACTTAATTGGCATATCAGAGACATGTGGAAAGAGGATAACCAATGGGATAGTGCTATACTGGGGTACAAATTATATCGCAGTGACAGACAGGAGCATCTTGGTGGCGAAGTACACTTTGTCTGGAATGCCATAGAGTCCAACAGGATAAAGATCCTGCATGAGACCAAATGTACTATCAAATCTTTATGGATAGAAATCCATTGAGTGTTGGGGAAGAGAATATAAGAACATGCCATACTGGGACAGACCAAGGGTCCATCAAGCCCAGGATCCTGTTACAAACAGTGGCCAATACAGGCCATAAGAACCTGGCAAGTACCCAAAAACTAAGTCTATTCCATGTTACCGTTGCTAGTAATAGCGATGGTTATTATCTAAGTTAACTTAATTAATAGCAGGTAATGGACTTCTCCTCCAAGAACTTATCCAATCCTTTTTTAAACACAGCTATACTAACTTCACTAACCACACCCTCTGGCAACAAATTCCAGAGTTTAATTGTGCGTTGAGTGAAAAAGAACTTTCTCAGATTAGTTTTAAATGTGCCACATGCTAACTTCATGGAGTGCCCCCTAGTCTTTCTATTATCCGAAAAAGTAAAAAACCTATTCACATCTACCCATTCTAGACCTCTCATGATTTTAAACACCTCTATCATATCCCCTCTCAGCCGTCTCTTCACCAAGCTGAAAAGTCCCAACCTCTTTAGTCTTTCCTCATAGGAGAGCTGTTCCATTCCCTTTATCATTTTGGTCGCCCTTCTCTGTACCTTCTCCATCGCAATTATATCTTTTTTGAGATGCGGCGACCAGAATTGTACACAGTATTCAAGGTGCGGTCTCACCATGGAGTGATACAGAGGCATTATGACATTTTCCGTTTTATTCACCATTCCCTTTCTAATAATTGCCAACATTCTGTTTGCTTTTTTGACTGCCGCAGCACACTGAACTGACTATTTCAATGTGTTATCCACTATGACGCCTAGATCTCTTTCTTGGGTAGTAGCACCTAATATGGAACCTAACATTGTGTAACTATAGCATGGGTTATTTTTCCCTATATGCATCACCTTGCACTTGTCCATGTTAAACTTCATCTGCCATTTTGATGCCCAGTTTTTCAGCCTCACAAGGTCTTCCTGCAATTTATTATAATCTGCTTGTGATTTAACTACTCTGAACAATTTTGTATCATCTGCAAATTTGATTACCTCACTTGTCATATTTCTTTCCAGATCATTTATAAATATATTGAAAAGTAAGGGTCCCAATACAGATCCCTGAGGCACTCCACTGCCCACACCTTTCCACTGAGAAAATTGTCCATTTTCCTAGCATGTAGCAGATGGACTCAGAACTAATGGGTATAGTGTACTCGTGCTAGCAGTTGTAGACGGGTCAGATTTCAATCTGACGTCAGCCCCTAGTACATAAACCCCTGCAGGAAGTGCAGATCCCCAGTATTTTCCGTCTCCATAGCAGTTACGAGCTATCTGCACGCTCTCAGAGCGTTGGAACCAAATTTAAAGAAAATTCTACTGAAGACGAGCCCCGCTCTCCTGCGGTGATACCCTCGGGTCTCTCCCCCAGTCGAGATTCCCGAGGTGATTTCCGTGATCCCTCGGAGGTGAGCCTCGGTCCGGCGGCCGAATCGTGGCAGGACCTAGCCCCCGAAGGATCGGGCGTGGCATAGAGGCAGCCTCGGTCCGGCGGCCGAATCGCGGCGAGGACTTACAGCCCCCGAGCGAGAGGAGTTCAGGCGCGACTGAGAGGCAGCGGGTGCACCCTCAAAAGCGGCGGTGAAGGTAGTTGCCCTCTCCCCCCGCAGCCAGAGACCGCCCCGGTCGAGACCGGGAAGCGCTGAAGATAAGGTAAGGTAGAAATCTTTACTTGTGCCGGTCTCCGAGGATTGAGGACGAGAGCAGGCCATCGGCCGAAGCCAGCGCCACCGGGTTGATTCGCCCTAGCAGGGCCAGACCCCGGCATTTCCAAGGGCCTTCCCACGTGGAGACCCTCCGAGGTAGTCGCCATCTTGCCCGCATGGTCGCCGTCGCCATCTTGGCCTTAATCTCGCCATTCACATCGCTGCCCGGCCGAGCGCACAAAATTTACCTGTGCGCACAAACCTTCTTCTGCGCGTAAGTTATACGCACAAGAACCCTTGGACGCATAAGCGGCGCGCGCAAGTCCCGGTCGCACGGACTACGCTCACTCAACTACCCGCGCGCACATCCCGGGATAAGCGCTCAGATACGCGCACAAACCCCGGCTAAGCGCACAGATACGCGCGCACACGGCCAGGCGCTCCGGAGTGAAACATGTACGCGCAGGCAACCTCGACACCTCCAATAACGGAAGTAAAATCCCTAGGCCTCTGCTCAGCATGGCACCTCAGGGCCGCCCAGAGCCAGGAAGCCGATGCCTTATGCACCCAATGCGAGGAGGCCCTGGGAGATCCACCACAGGCTCAGTCTCGCCCAGGGCCGGGGACTAGCTCTTCAGGGGGCTCCCTGGAGCTAGCAACCCCCAGCGGGACTCCCTCTCAGCCGGAGGCTCCCAGGGAAGCAGCGCCACTCAATGTGGACCCCTCGTCTATTTCTTGGGTGGAACTCTTCAAGGGGATTCACGCCTTTGTCCGAATGCAAACGGATTCCTGGGCGGACCAACCACATACGTCGCAGGAGGACCCCTATGCTCCAGGCCCCTCAAGACCTAGGCATAGGCTTTTACCGCCAAGTAGTCCCACCTTCGGGGATACGGACATCTCAGAAGAAGAAGTCGAACCTCTAGATGAAGGAGAACTCCCCCCGGGGACAGAACCCCATTGAACCATGAGACTGTTCTTCACAAGGGAGGAGCTCCCGGATCTGGTCTCCCAATGCCTGGCGGAACTGGCGATTCCAGATTCAGAAACCCAGTGGGATCCCGAGGAGAACCCATTTCTGGAAGGCCTTCGACAGACCTCCCGTCATTTCCCGCTCTTGCGAGCCGCTCAACAGCGAATTGACCTGGAATGGAACACCCCAGAGTCTGCCTTTAAAGGGGGGCGGGCCTTGGCCAGCTTGTACCCCCTGGATCCAGCAACCAAAGACATGCTCGCTTGCCCTAGAGTGGATGCCATGGTCTGCGCAGTCTCCAAGCGCACCACCATTCCGGTAGAGGGAGGAGCAGCACTCAAGGACATGAATGACCGGCGGCTAGAAGCCATGCTTAAACAGTCATTTGACGTGGCCGCTATGTCTCTTCAGATTGCGGCCTGCTGCACTGTGGTGACACGTGCATGCTTATCCCAGGCCAGGAACGGCACCCCGGGAGATATCCTGGACCCAGCGCTATCCTTTCTAAAGGACGCAGCCTCAGACCTCGTACGCACAGCGGCCAGAGGAGTATCATCAGCGGTGGCGGCCAGGAGACAGCTCTGGCTCAGAAGCTGGTCGGCCAACCCATCTTCCAAAACACGCCTCACAAGGATGCCCTTCAAAGGAACACTTCTGTTCGGCAGCGATTTAGAAAAGATGGCGGGCAAATGGGGCGAATCCCCAGTACCGCGCCTTCCGGAAGACAAGTCAAGGAGAGCCCAGCGACAGCCTTCCAGGGCCTCCAGGGGCAGAAGCTCGCAGCGCTTCAACCCATACAGGAGCAGCTACCAGGCACCCCGCCCTCCGGGCAGGAACCAGTCCTTTCGGAACAAGCACAACAAGAGGGGAAACAGCTCGGGCTCAGGGCCTGGCCGTGTTCTGCAATGAGAATCAGCCGACCCATCCAAGGGAAGCCATAGGGGGCAGACTGGCCCTATTCTACCAAAGATGGGTCGAGATAACTTCGGACAAGTGGGTCCTAGCCATCATCCGGGAAGGGTACTACCTGGACTTCATACGCACCCCCCCGGACAAGTTTGTGGAGTCCCCCTGCCACGACCCCACCAAAAAGGCGGCAGTGGAAGTTACACTGGCCAGGCTACTGAACCTCGAGGCCATAACTCCGGTACCTCCTCAGGAGATAAAATCTGGTCATTATTCCATATATTTTCTCGTTCCCAAGAAAGAGGGAACGTTCCGACCAATCCTGGACCTCAAATCCGTAAACAGATACCTGAAGGTCCCCCGCTTCCGCATGGAAACCCTGAGATCCGTAATAAAGGCAATACAGCCGGGAGAGTTCCTCACCTCCCTGGACCTGTCAGAAGCGTACCTGCACATCCCAATTCATCAGGAACACCAGCGTTACCTACGTTTCAAGATCCTGGGCCATCACTACCAGTTCCGGGCCCTACCTTCGGGCTAGCCACAGCACCACGGACGTTCACCAAGGTGATAGTGGTAGTGGCGGCAATACTGCGGAAGGAAGGAGTCCTCGTACATCCTTACTTGGACGACTGGCTGATCAGAGCAAAGTCACCAGAGGAAAGCATCCAATCAACCAACAGAGTCAAGTCTCTACTGGAGAGCCTCGGATGGGTGGTCAACATGAACAAGAGTTCCCTGCAGCCCTCACAATCGTTGGAGTACCTGGGGGTCCACTTCAACACCAAGGAAGACAAAGTCAGCCTGACTCCCACAAGGAGATCAAAACTGTGGAACAGGTTGCAATCCTTGATGAGCGACCCTCACCCCACGGCATGGGATTACCTGCAGGCCCTAGGGCTGATGGCATCCACACTGGAAGTGGTCCCCTGGGCGAGGGCCCACATGAGGCCTCTACAACACTCACTGCTGTCCCGTTGGAACCCACGGTCGCACAACTACACTGTACGCTTAGCCCTCCCGGGCACAGTTCGGACCAAACTACACTGGTGGCTGCAGCCCAGCCACATGAACAGAGGCTCAAGACTATCATCCCCAACCTGGACTCTGATAACTACAGATGCCAGCCTACGGGGATGGGGAGCACACTGCGAGGAATTAACCGCCCAAGGGCAGTGGAACACAGAAGAGGCAGGATGGAACATCAATCGCCTAGAAGCGCGGGCAGTCAGACACGCCTGCCTGCGGTTCGCCCAAAGACTCCGAGGCAAAGCGGTCAGGGTGATGTCCGACAACGCCACAATGGTTGCCTACATCAACAGGCAAGGGGGAACCAGAAGCCAACAGGTGTCACTGGCGATAAACCCACTGATGGCATGGGCGGAAGCAAATCTACAGGAGATCTCCGCCGCCCACATCGCCGGGAAGGACAACATCACGGCGGACTTCCTCAGCAGAGAAAGTCTAGACCCAGGAAAATGGAAGCTGTCTCCCGCAGCCTTCCGGATGATAGTAAACCGGTGGGGAACACCGGAAATGGACCTTCTGGCGAACAGAACCAACGCCCAAGTACCCAGATATTTCAGCCGCAAGCGGGATCTAGAATCCCAAGGGATCGATGCCCTGGTGCAGGCCTGGCCACGGGGGACCCTACTATACGCCTTCCCGCCGTGGCCCCTCTTGGGCGCAATCATTCACAAAATTAGAAACGATCAGATAGTGGAACTAACCGAAAAAACTCGAAACCTAGGAGTAATAATTGACAGTGAAATCAACCTCAAACAACACATATCATTGAAAGTCAGAGAGGGGTACGCGAATCTAATGGTCCTTAGAAGGCTAAAACTACTACTAACCCTAGCACACTTTCGAACTGTTCTTCAAGCACTTATTTTCGCTAGCACAGACTATTGTAACACACTCTTCCTTGGATTACCACAGTCAACACTAAGACCACTCCAAATCTTACAGAACTCTGCAGCCAGAATTCTAACTGGAAAAAGCAAAAGGGTCCACATCACTCAAACTCTTGCGGAATTACACTGGCTGCCAATCAAACAAAGAGCACAATTTAAAACACTTTGCACAGTCCATAAGCTAATCAATGAAGAAAATACAGATCGGTTAAACACTGCTTTAAGACTACATATTCCCCAAAGGAATCTCAGATCAGCAAATAAAGCCTTACTAACCATACCCTCTGTAAAGACAGCTAAACTGACACAAGTAAGGGAAAGAGCCTTATTAGCCGGCCCTATATTATGGAACTCAATGCCACCAGAGATAAGATTAATGAGAGACCATAAACTCTTCAAAAAAAGCCTAAAAACATGGCTTTTCAAAAAAGCTTTTCAAAATGAGAATGGGGAATAGGTAGTACTAAGAAACTAGAAAAGGACTTATACACACAGGCAAAAGTCACCAGATAACATATGTGCGTTCTTTACCTTTATTTTTGTCACACTTAAGTTTTAAGTTAAAGAATTACAGTATATCGCATATATGGTTAGCCCATAAAGGGAATTTCAATACACACTACATATAGCTTATAATATTTTGAATCATGTATCTGAACAACTTCGGCACCCTCTGTTTAAAGTAAAATCTATTTCAAATTTATTCATGTGCCTATTTGTAAACCGTTGTGATGGTATATCACTAAACGACGGTATAGAAAAGTTTTTAAATAAAAAAATACACAAGATACAGCTACACAAGGGACTAGTTCTTCTGGTGGCCCCGGATTGGCCAAGAAGACCGTGGTACGCAGACATGAGAAGACTGCTGGCAGGGAACCCTCTACCCCTGCCCCCTCACAGGGACCTGCTACAACAGGGTCCGATCTTCCACGAGGACCCAGCTCAATTCTCTCTTACGGTCTGGCCATTGAGAGGGCTCGCCTGAAGAAGAGCGGATACTCGGGGGCGGTAATAGACACCCTCCTCCGAGCACGCAAGTTCTCCACATCGTTAACATACATAAGGATCTGGAGAATATTTGAAGCCTGGTGCGAAGATCACGACATCAAGACACGTTCACTTAAAGTTCCCGTGATGCTGGAGTTCCTACAGAGCGGACTCCAGAAAGGACTGTCCCTCAACTCCATCAAGGTACAGGTGGCAGCACTGGCATGCTTCGGCACCAGGGGCGAGAGCAATAGCCTAGCCTTTCACCCGGATGTGTCACGTTTCCTGAAAGGAGTCAAACACATTCGTCCACCTCTGTAGTGGCCGGTACCTCTGTGGAATCTCAACCTCGTCTTGAACTTCCTATCTGGAACCACCTTCAGACCTCTTCAAGGGCTATCACTCCATCAGCTGACCCTGAAGATTGTCTTCCTACTGGCAGTTTGTTCAGCGCGACGTATCTCTGAACTACAAGCGCTGTCTTGCCGTGAACCCTTTCTTAGGTTCACTCCGGGATCCATCCAACTGCCCACGGTACCGTCATTCCTTCCCAAAGTGGTCTCCCACTTCCATCTGAACCAGACCATCTCGCTCCCGTCGGCGGGAGCCCTGAAGAATTCGGAAGAGGCCCATAGTCTGCATCACCTCAACGTTGGCAGAATCCTCTCCAGATACCTGGAAATGTCAGAACCCGTACGGAAGACTGACCATCTTTTCATCCTTCACAGCGGGAAAAGACTAGGGGACGCAGCCTCGCGGGCAACCATAGCCCGATGGATCAAGGAAGTCATCAAGGCGGCCTACGTAGAAGCAGGGAAACCTCCGCCTCTACAGATCAAGACCCATTCGACCAGAGCCCAGGCAGCATCCTGGGCAGAAACAAGAATGATGTCACCCGCCGAAATTTGCAGGGCGGCGACATGGTCCTCCATCCATACCTTCTCCAGATTCTACCGTCTGGATGTTCAGGCCCGGGAGGACACGGCATTTGCAAGGGCAATACTGAGTGGGTCACAGGCAGCCTCCCACCCGGTTCGGAAGTAGCTTTTTTCTGAGTCCATCTGCTACATGCTAGGAAATGGAGAAATTACTTACCTGATAATTTCGTTTTCCTTAGTGTAGACAGATGGACTCAGCAGCCCGCCCTTGGCTGCCGTCACACATGGAATTGCAAATGATTCAAGGGTAAGCCTCCTTTTCGTTTACCTAGGTCTCCACCCGGCTGGGTGTCGACACTTTCCGGTTGAGCTCCCTAGCAGTCTCCAGCTATACTCAATCGTCCAGTTCAAATTAATCCAGTTAATCAAGTTATAACGTTTATATAGTTACGAAGTTATACAAGTTAATCAAATTAACCAATCAGTCAGTCAAACATTTATCCACAATGCTTTGCAAGGAAGAATACTGAGGATCTGCACTTCCTGCAGGGGTATATGTACTAGGGACTGACGTCAGATTGAAATCTGATCCGTCTCCAACTGCTAGCACGAGTATACTATACCCATTGGTTCTGAGTCTATCTGTCTACACTAAGGAAAACAAAATTATCAGGAAAGTAATTTCTCCATTAATCCTACTCTCAGTTTCCTGTCTTTTAGCCAGTTTGTAATCCACAAAAGGACATTGCCACCTATCCCATGACACTTTATTTTTCCTAGAAGCTTCTCATGAGGAACTTTGTCAAATGCCTTCTGAAAATCCAAGTACACTACATCTACAGGTTCACCTTTATCCATATGTTTATTAACTCCTTCAAAAAAGTGAAGCAGATTTGTGAGGCAAGACTTGCCTTGGATAAAGCCATGCTGACTTTGTTCCATTAAAAGAGAATAGTAATAGGAGCATACTACCGTCCACCTGGCCAAAATGCTGAGACGGACAGTGAAATGCTAAGAGAAATTAGGGAAGCTAACCAAACTGGTAGTGCAGTAATAATAGGAGTTTTCAATTACCCCAATATTGACTGGGTAAGTGAAACATCAGGGCATGCTAGACAAAGTTCCTGGATGGAATAAAAGACAGTTTTATGAAGTAAGTGGTTCAGGAACTGACAAGAGAGGGAGGAATTTTAGATCTAATTCTCAGTGGAGCACAGGATTTGGTGGGAGGTAACGGTGGTGGGGCAGTTTGGCAATATTGAACATAATGGGGCAGATTTTCAAAGGGTTACGAGCGTAACATACGCGCATATTACCCCTGAAAAGCTGCCCCTGCGCGCGCCGAGCCTATGTTCCAGGGCTTTCCAAAATGGGCGGTCTGGGGGTGGGGGCGTGGCTGGGGCCGGGGGTGTGGCGGCGGTCCGGGGGCGGGATTGAGTGCTCTGGCACAGCGGCCTGTGCCGGGGCATGGCGCACCGGCAGCTGGCTGGCGCAGGCAGGCGTAACTTTTAGAGCAAAGGTGGGGACGGGATTTAGTCAAGGATGGGGCTGGGTTAGATAGGGAAAGGTAGGGGGAAGCCGGAAAAAAAGCTCCTTCCAAGGCCGCTCCGAAATCGGAGGGAACGGGGAAAGCCATCAGGGCTCCCCTCGGGATCGGCACGCGCAAGGTGCATGTGTGCACCCCCTTGCGCAAGCTGAGCCCGGATTTTATAACATGCACACGGCAGCGCGCATATTATAAAATCCAGCGTAGATTTTTTTGCGCCGGGTTGCGCGAACAAATCTACACCTGCGCGCATCTTTTAAGATCTGGCCCAATATGATCAAATTTGAATTAATGACTGGAAGGGGGACAATATGTAAATCCATGGCTCTAGCACTAAACTTTCAAAAAGGAAACTTTGATAAAATGAGGAAAAATAGAAAAAAACTGAAAGGTGCAGCTATAATGGTAAAAAGTGTGGAACAGCGTGGACATTGTTTCAAAATACCATCCTAGAAGCACAGACCAAATGATTTCCATGCATGAAGAAAGGTGGAAGGAAGGCAAAACGATTATCGGCATGGTTAAAAGGTGAGATGAAAGAGGCTATTTTAGCCAAAAGATCTTCATTCAAAAATTGGAAGAAAGATCCTTCAGAAGAAAATAGGATAAAGCATAAGCATTGGCAAGTTAAATGTAAGACATTGATAAGACAGGCTAAGAGAGAATTTGAAAAGAAGTTGGACATAGAGGGAAAAACTCACAATAAAAACTTTTTAAAATTTATCTGAAGCAGAAAGCCTGCAAGGGAGGTGGTTGGACTATTGGATGATCAAGGGGTTAAAGGTGCACTTGGAGAAGATAAGGCCATCGTGGAAAGATTAAATGATTTCTTTGCTTCAGTGTTTGCTGAAGAGGATGTTGGAGAGAGATCCGTTCCGGAGAAGGTTTTCATGGGTGATGATTCTGATCAACTGAACCAAGTCACGGTAAACTTGGAAGATGTGGTAGGCCTGTTGACAAACCGAAGAGTAAGTAGTAAATCACCTGGACCGAATGGTATACACCCCAGGGTTCTGAAAGAACTAAAAAATGAAATTTCAGAACTATTAGTAAAAATTTGTAACCTATCATTAAAATCATCCAATGTACCTGAATATTGGAAGATGGCCAATGTAACCCCTATATTTAAATAGGGATCCAGGAGTGATCCGGGAAACTATAGACTGGTGATCCTGACTTCATTGTTGGGAAAAATCATAGACACTGTTATAAAGAATAAAATCACAAAACATTTAGATAGACATGGTTTGATGGGACACAACCAACATGGATTTACCCAAGGGAAGTCTTGCCTCACAAATCTACATTTTTTTTGAAGGGGTGAATAAACGTGAAGAACGTGGTAGATGTGATATATTTGGATTTTCAGAAGGCATTCGACAAAGTCCTGCATGAGAGAAAACTAAAAAGTCATGGGATAGGAGGCGATGTCCTTTGTGGATTGCAAGTGGGTTAAAAGACAGGAAACAGAGAGTAGGGTTAAATAGTCAGTTTTCGCAGAGGAAAAAGGTAAAGAGTGGAGAGCCTCAGGGATCTGTCCTTGGACTGGTGCTTTTTAATATATTTATAAATGATCTGGAAAGGGGTATGACAAGTGAGGTGGTCAAATTTGCGGACGTTAGAAATTTGAGTAGTTAAATCTCAAGTGGATTGTGATGAATTGCAGGAGGACCTTGTAAGACTGGAAGATTAGGCTTCCAAATGGCAGATGAAGTTTAACATGGACAAGTGCAAAGTGATGCATATAGAGAAAAATAACCCTTGCTGTAGTTACACAATGTTAGGGTCTATCTTAGGCGTTACTTCTCAGGAAAGAAATCTAGGCGTCATAGTGAATAATAAATTGAAATTGTCGGCCCAGTGTGCTGTGGCGATAAAAAAAGCAAACAGAGAATGTTAGGAATTATTAGGAAGGGAATGGAAAATAAAATGTAGGATTTATTTATTTATTTAGGGGTTTTTATATACCGCAGTACGTAAAAATACATCACCGCGGTTTACAATAAACAATAATTAGCAACAGGCTTTACAGTTAACAAGTATTATAGATAACAGGCAGTACAGACAGTAAACCAAAAATTAATATAATGTTTTACATACAATAATGAATTCGGATTTTTCTAGAAATAATTTACGAACCAACCAAAACCTTAGCGCATAAAAGTCAATAATAGAGCTGATAGTAACCACCGTAACTAAATTGAAAAAAGGAATATCCTGTTATTTTAACACTAATTGAATTTTCACAAACAGTGATGGTGCGGGAGAGCGGGAGAGGATAGCAATTGGGTGATAACAAATAGGGTGGAAGGGACAAGGAACAGGGAGTTAATGGGTAGAATAATAGATGGCATTTATGTTTAATCGTATATCATAGTGTGAAGGGGGAAGAATATTACATGGCGTTTCTGTTTAATCGTATATCATAGAGTGAAGGCTTGTTCAAACAACCACGTTTTAAGTCCTTGCTTGAATTTTTTATGGCAGTGTTCCTGACGCAGGTCAGTGGGCATCTTGTTCCATAAGTTAATTCCAGCTATGGAGAAAGCGCGGTCTCTTGTGGTAACGTGTTTAATATGTTTCATTGGTGCAGATGCAAGTTTAGCTTGATGGATATTTCTTATTGGTCTCTTAGAAGTACGAAATACGAAATGCTCCGAGGATGTCATAATGCCTCTGTATCGTTCCACGGTGAGACCGCACCTTGAATACTGTGTACAGTTCTGTTTACCGTATCTCAAAAAGAATATAGCTGCACTGGAAAAATGCAGAGAAGGGAAACCAAAATGATTTCGGGCATGGAACGGCTGCCCTATGAGGAAAGGCTAAAGAAGTTAGGGCTGTTCAGTTTGAAGAAGAGACGATTGAGGGGGGGGGGGGGGAATATGATAGGGACCTACAAAATCATGAAAGGACTTGAACAAGTTAATGTAAATCAGTTATTTACTCTCTCAGATATTAGAAGGACCAGGGGGCACTCCATGAAGTTAGCAAGTAGCTCATTTAAAACAAATCGAAGAAAATTATTTTTCACTCAGCGCATAGTTAAACTCTGGAATTCATTGCCAGTGGATATGGTTTCAGCCGTTAGTGTTACTGAGTTTAAAAAAGGTTTGGATAAGTTCCTAGAGGTTAAATCCATGAGTTGCTATTACAGAAATTAATAAGCAGTGGTAGCTTGTGATCTATATAATGTTTGGGTACTTAACAGGTACATTATCTTGGATTGGCCACTGTTGGAAACAGGATACTGGGCTTGATGGACCCTTGGTCTGACCCAGTATGACATTTCTTATGTTCTTATGACAGCTCTAAGAAGCAGGAGGCAAGTGGGGCCGAAGCATCCAGAGATCCTTCATTGCTTACAACCCTATTGCAGCTGTGGGAAAGCATCCTCAGGTCCCTGCAAAGAAAAAATTAAGAGGAGGACATATATAGATATTTTCACAATCATGGAAGGGTGGAAAAAATAAGTGATAAGTGAACCAAGAAACGTGATGAGGCACCAGACGCCAATAAAAGGATACCTAGGAATATCATCAAATGGACAAGGGCCTTCCTACGGATGATAAGCGTAATGGGATAGGACGATCCCTCGCAGTTCAGCCCAATGTTGAGCTATGTGGACACTATACTGGAGGCATGCGGGGAGTATGACAGCTGGGCATGGCTGAATTATGACGAGCAGTTTAGGGAACAAAATGGAGGGGAACCGCTTTATGTCCTGGGGCACCCAGGATGTTGGGCTGTGGCTGAGACAAATGAAGAATAAAGCAGCAGACGTGGGAATTGCTACAAAATCATTGCAGGGATCCAGTCAACATACAGCTGGAGGCTCGAACAGCAATGGCACATATTGGAGGTTCAACAAATCATCTTACAATTTCAAGGACTGCAAGTTTAAACACGCCTGCTCGGTCTACCTTGCCCCTCATCCAGCCTCCAGATGCCAGAAGAAGAAAAACTCAGGGACTAATGGCAAGCCATAATGACGACAACGCATTCTGGAAGACATCATCCCTGATAAACTTAGAGGCGAAGCACGACTGGCTCAATCGCTACCCGAAAAAGAAAGAGGCTAGGAGGTTGATGGAAGTCTTTAGTGAAGGGTTCATCATACCTTTCCAGGGTAACATCAAAGGCACCCACATGGTTAACTCCTCGGCAGCTAAGCATGCGGACATTGTTCAGCAGAAGCTGGATTCAGAGCTACAAAAGGTTGGATTGCGGGTCTTTCGAGACACCACCTTTCAATAATATGATGCTCTCTCCTTTGGTGATCGTACCAAAGAAGGAGCCCACCAAATACAGATTTAATCCAGAATTTGTCATACTCATACAGAGCCTCAGTGAAGGATCACACCTGCCCGACGAGGTATGCACAGTGCAGTACGCTTCATTCGACAGTGCCATAGTGGTTCTCCAGTGGTGTGGGCGAGGGTCCCTCATGGTGAAGACTGACTTCGAGTCTGCTTTCCAGCTTCTTCTCATTCATCCTTGTAGCTTCCAGTAGTTGGGGTTTTGTTTCGAAGGAATGTTCTATTTTGATAAATGCATGCCGATGGGACGCTCCGTGTCATGTGCATACTTCAAGCTCTTTAGCTCCTTTCTTCATTGGGTCACCACACAAAAAACAAAGTTGGAGAACATCGTACATTATCTTGATGACTTCCTGTTCATAGGTCCTTGTGACTCCCCAGCATGTGCGCATTTATTAAACTCGTTTCACGAATTGCAAGACTAGTTTGGAGTGCTCCTTGCCCACAAGAAGACGGGAGGGTCCTACCACAACAATCAAATTTCTCAACATTGAGCTGGATTCGACGGAAATGGTGTCACGGGTTACCAATATGGCTGTGGTGCAAGTCATAAACAAAGCGCTAGATGCCACAGGGTAGCAGAGCTCCTGAGGGAGGTGATTTTTCCTTGTATTCAAACACTATTATATGGGCACGTCACGTGCCTGGAATACGGAATGGCATTATCGACTTGCTGTCTGTCACAACCTAAATGGGATTTGTTTCGAAAACAAGTTCCAGGAGCAGACGAAGGAGGAGTGCCGGTGCCAGACCATTTATGGAAGATTGAGACGATACCGTTAAAGACTCCTGCGGTGGTCTGTAGCCCCAGCCATGAGTGGCGCATATTGTAGGGTCTGTGAAAGTCATTTCCGAATTTCTAAGAAGTTGTGGTTGGGTTGATGGACCTGTGCCAGAGGGGGCTAATAGTAGAATACATATCATGGGCTAAGGGCAGAGGGAACTCAAGGGGCTCCGTACTGAATCGTTTAGTGGGGTTTGCTTCCTTTTCAAAGGCTCGGGGATGGGGAGACCCAACTAACAGGCCGATACGGAGCACACTGTTAACCTGCTATTGGACGCGTGTTTTCCCTTACCCCTTATTCAGTAAGGGGCGGAAAACGTGTGTCCAACCCGCCGAACCTAATAGCGCCCTCAACATGCAAATACATGTTGATGGCCCTATTAGGTATTCGCGCGTGATTCAGAAAGTAAAATGTACAGCCAAGCCGCACATTTTACTTTCAGAAATCAGCGCCTACCCAAAGGTAGGCGCTAATTTCTTCCGGCACCGGGAAAGTGCACAGAAAAGCAGTAAAAACTGCTTTTCTGTGCACCCTCCGACTTAATATCATGGCGATATTAAGTCGGAGGTCCCGAAGAATAAAAAAAGTTTAAAAAAAAATAAAGAAAAAAAAAATTTGAAGTCGGACGGCAGCTGTCGGGTCGAAAACCGGACGCTCAATTTTGCCAGCGTCCGGTTTCCGAGCCCATGACTGTCAGCGGGCTCAAGAACCGACGCCGGCAAAATTGAGCATCGGCTGACAAACCTGCTGACAGCCGCCGCTCCTGTCAAAAAAGAGGCACTAGAGTTGCCTGTTTCTACCGCCGGGCCTCATTTAAATACTGTATCGAGTGGCCTGTGCGCTCGCCGTAAGAGTTTTATAATGAAGAAGATGTTGGGTACATGCCAGGTTCTTGTGGTTTGGTTTGACCTCTGTTGGAAACAGGATGCTGGGCTTGATGGACCCTTGGTCTGACCCAGTAAGTCAATTTCTTATGACAGCGTGTGCAAGGAAGACGGAGCCAGTATGCAACCACAGATACCCAATAACACACGAGTTATTGATATGGTTGTGGCAGGCTTTGCCACTCGTGTGCAACTCAGCTTTCGAAGTCAAATAATTTCGAACGGCCTCTAGCATTTTTCGGCGCCCTAAGGGTCAGCGAGCTGGTCGCCACATCCAAAAAGGACATGGGTTATTATGGGTTGACATGTTTCAGAATGTCAGGGTGTCAGAATAATCCATCAGCATAGTTTTGCAAAGATCAAAGACTGATCAAGTGGGGCAGGGCTCCAAAATCTGCCTGAAACGAGTAGCATCACAGGTTATCTGCCCCGTGCAGAACTTGATAACCTTTTTGGCAGTATGGGCCGATTGGGGTAAGCATCTGTTAACACACGCGGATTGCCTACCTCTCACCAGATACCAATTTTCGACAGTTAACACATCAGGGTGCAATTCTTAGGAGTTCGGCACGCACTCTTTTTTTTTTTTTTTTTTTTTAATTGAATTTTAAATGCATTTACAAAAACTCTCTTGATTGAAATCAGTATTGCTTATACAAATTTCCAAACCAAAATAAAAAAATAAACAAAAAGTATTATAAGAACATAAGAAATTGCCATGCTGGTCAGACCAAGGGTCCATCAAGCCTAGCATCCTGTTTCCAACAGAGGCCGAACCTGGCAATTACCCAAACACTAAGAAGATCCCATGCTACTGATGCAATTAATAGCAGTGGCTATTCCCTAAGTAAACTTGATTAATAGCCGTTAATGGAATTCTCCTCCAAGAACTTATCCAAACCTTTTTTGAACCCAGCTACACTAACTGCACTAACCACATCCTTTGGCAACAAATTCCAGAGCTTTATTGTGCGTTGCATGAAAAAAAATTTTCTCTGATTAGTCTTAAATGTGCTACTTGCTAACTTCATGGAATGCCCCCTAGTCCTTCTATTATTCGAAAGTGTAAATAACCGAGTCACATCTACTCGTTCAAGACCTCTCATGATCTTAAAGACCTCTATCATATCCCCCCTCAGCCCTCTCTTCTCCAAGCTGAACAGCCCTAACCTTTTCAGCTTTTCCTCATAGGGGAGCTGTTCCATCCCCTTTATCATTTTGGTTTCCCTTCTCTGTACCTTCTCCATCGCAACTATATCTTTTGAGGTGCGGCGACCAGAATTGTACACAGTATTCAAGGTGCGGTCTCACCATGAAGTGATATAGAGGCATTATGACATTTTCTGTCTTATTAACCATTCCCTTACTAATAATTCCTAATGTTTTCGTCTTTTTTGCGTCTGGTGAGACACATCCGGAAACATATTTATTTTGAATTGCGTAAACATTTCTAATCTATGTCTGAAACAGTCTCAGAAGCCAATCTCTATCAGGCTCTAGAACTAATGAGACTATAAGTGTAGCAGGCACTGCAATATCAGAGTCCGAAGCCTCAATGATAGCTGTTAAATCCATTAATGGTGTTTCCACAGGCTGTAAAATTTCTGTTCCTTCTCTCTACATTCCCGTTTCCCTTCTATAAGGTGGCAGGTAAAATACTTTAGATCTTGGAGGGATAGCATTCTCAGGTATCTTTAATATTTCTATTAAATATCTTTTGAACATCTCCCTCGGAGGGACCAATGGAACTTTAGGAAAGTTAATAATCCTCAAGTTCTTATTTCTGATGGTATTTTCCAAAGCTTCCACTTTTAATGCTAAATTGGCATTATCTTTAGCCAGCAAATGCTGGGACTGCTGTATAGAATTCGTTTGCACTCGAAGATTGGAAACTTGCTGATTTATATCTACTGTGGTATTTTCCATAGTCACAATTTTCTGTCCCATTTCGTTATACTTCTTTACAATAGGTGAAAATTGTTGTGTTATAGAGCTTCGTAACTCAGCATTTGCCTCCCATATAGATAATAAAGATATCTCACCCTGTCTTTGCACTGGAGGCAGCTCTGGAGCTGGTAATTCAGTCCATAATATCTCCTGATTTACTCTCTCTGGATTTCCCCCTTCTCCGTCTCGAGTATTCCTCCTGTCCGAGCCTCTCAAGATGGCTACCGGGCTTGCAGCTTCCTCTTTCGCCCCGCTGTTCCCGCTGAGCTCACCGACACAATCTCCTGGGTCCTCGGCATCTCAACAGCTGTTTGGGTGGTTCTGTCAACTGCCGGATTACAAGGAGGCGTTCCTCTTACCAGGCTCAATGGTGACATAGAGCCAGGGAGAGAGGGGAGCTCGTATTCTCCTCACCCTCTCTCCAGTGGCTGGTTCCTCAGTATCGGGCTGCTGCGGGTGACATGGGTGTCCATAGGTCCGGACAAAGTCTGATCCAAGGTAATTGCGGGGAAAGACACCCTGGGTTTCCTTTTCCTCCCCATACACAGGAAACTTTCTGAAGGTAAGTTCTTCCAAATCAGTTATACTGGCCTGGAGGAATCAAAGTGCAGGAGAGAATGGCCATGCCGACCTCCTAACAGTCTGCCATCTTGGAACTCCCCTCACCACCTGGATGTCCAGCACGCACTCTTTCTGGATCAGGGTGGCCACCTGTGCGGCTCAGGCAGTGTCATATATTGATACTATCCAAAAAATCGGTAGATGGAGATCAGACGCAGTGAACACATACATTAGGGCAGATCATGCTTGATGTAATAACTGGTTTCTCAAATTTTTTCTATTTGCAGGTTTACCCCAGGGGCAAAGAACAATCTGGATTGTCAGAAACTCCTTTGTCTACTGGGCGGGAAAAAGGGCCGGAGATTTCACATATGGGTGTGGCACCTGGGATTGGGATTCACTGTCTAAGCTCAGTGTCATAATTATTGACCTGGGTGGTAACGATCTGGGGTCTCTGTCTTACAGACATTTGATTTGTTGTATGAAAAGCGACTTGGGCGAGATTGCCGCCTGGTTCCTGGGTACCTGCCTAGTGTGGTCTAATATCATACACCGAGCAAAATGGAGTGACAGTAAATAGTGGAGGACGGGGCATAATAAGATCAACAGGCAGGTCTGTGTATGGGCACGAAAACTGGGGGGGGAATGACACATTTCACATGAGTGGGCAGATGAGCCTTGTGAGGGCCTTTATAGAGATGACAGAATGCATCTCTCCGATATAGGCTGTGATCTGTTTAACAATGCGATGCAGGAGGTCCTAGAGGATATCTTCAAGTGAGAAGGCCGCAGCTTTGTGTTGGGGGCATAAGGCAAGTAGTACTACCTCATGCTGGTGGTGGGTGCATGAGCCAGTGGGTTATCTTTGCCAGTCGGATGGCCTCCTTGCTTAGAAGAGCACGGCTGGGGGCTGAGCTTTGAAGGCTGTCTTGCTAAGTAACACAGCGGACAGCCAGGGTCAGACACAGTTGGTTTCAGGTGTGACCCTTGGCTCATGTGCCGAATTATGTATACTGACTATGCTAGTAATAAAACTGCGGCCTTTTTCATCCAGTTCTTTCTCTGCCTCTGCTTCACTTTTTGTATGGGAGTGGCTCTCTGGTTGCGGAGGGCAGGGAGGGGTCCCTGCAGTTATGGCGGATGTCAACGTTATAACTTTTGTTATGGTGAAAATTTTAGTTAGCACTTTTTCAACTTTTAAAATTCAATGAAAGAAGTTGCTTCAGAGATGAATTCAATGAATCAGCCATGGCCAAGCTTTTAGCTTTGAAATAACTAACTTACTAAATGTTTTGTTTTTTACAGAGATGGCAATCTTATTTAAATATTCTTTTGGCTTGTTTCATACTTGCTCAGAAATGTTTAGAGGTCAATATTCAAAATGTTTTTTTCCCAGCTGAATTTGGGACTTGGCCAGGCAAACCAGAGGGTTTAAAATTCATCTAGACAGCAGGGGAACATTTTAAACAGACAAGTCATTTTTGGGATAAAACCTATCCAGATAAATAGGAATTCTGTGAGCAAGACTTAAACTTAGCCTGATAGCACTGAATATCCAGGCTATCCAGCAAAGTGTAATCAAGTAAGTCTATCCATCTTCAAAGCAGGTCTAAGGTTATCCGGGTATATGTACTCTGATAACTTTGGCCTTAACTGGTTATTCTAAAAAATATGGGGTAGATTTTCAGAGGTACGCGCGGACGTACATGTGAGCGTGCTACCCGGCACGCACACATGTATGCCCGATTTTATAGCAGGCGTGCCCATGTTATAAAATCGGGGGTCGGCACACGCAAGGGGGTGAACAGTTGTACACCCAGAGGTAGATTTTCAAACCGCGCGATTTGGCCTACTTTTGCTGGCGCATCAGGCGCAAGCAAAAGTACGCTGGATTTTAGTAGATACGCGCGGAGCCGCTAAAATCCGGGATCGGCGCGCGCAAGGCTATGGATTCTGTATAGCCGGCGCGTGCCGAGCCGCACAGCCTACCTCCATTCCCTCCGAGGCCGCTCTGAAATCGGAGCGGCCTCGGAGGGAACTTTCTTTTGCCCTCCCCTCACCTTCCCCTCCCTTCCCCTACCTAACCCACCCGCCCGGCCCTGTCTAAACCCCATCCTTACCTTTGTCGGGGGATTTACGCCTCCCTCTGGGAGGCGTAAATCCCCGCGCGCCAGCGGGCCGTTAGCGCGCTGGGACGCAATCTGGGGGCGGGTACGGAGGGTGCGGCCATGCCCCTGGACCGCCCCGGGCCGTAACCACGCCCCCAAAACGCTGCCGACACGCCCCCTAAACGCCGCGACGACCGGGCCCGCCCCCCGACACGCCCGCCTCGGAGAACCCCGGGACTTACGCGAGTCCCGGGGTCTGCGCGCACCGGTGAGCCTATGTAAAATAGGCTCACCGGCGCGCAGGGCCCTGCTCGCCTAAATCCGCCCGGATTTAGGCAAGCAGGGCTCTTAAAATCCGCCCCCTTGTGCGCACCGAGCCCGCGCCGCTTTCTCCCGCCCTTCCCCCCTACCTTTTTCTTTTTTTTTACTTCTGTTTTAAAACTTTCTTCAGCCCTATGGCTGAAGTAAGTTGCGCGCGCCAGCCAACTGCCGGTGCGCAATCCCCGGCACAGTGGCAAATGGCCGCTGTGTCGGAGGCTTCTGACCTCTCCCCCAGACCACCTCTTTAGTAAAGCCCCGGGACTTAGACACGTCCCGGGGCTTTACACGCATCGTGGCTGCAAAACAAGATTTAAACAAATGTTTGTGGCCCTGCAGGCTTGTTGATCCCCCAACTCTGCAAAACAAAAAAAAACAAAAAACTTTCTATCAGGGGCATTGTGCTTGATCTTCCCATCCAGCCCCTTAAAAGATGTAAAGAAAATGTGTTGGTCTGTTGGCCTGGTCAGCCCTTGCCCTTACCCCTCACCCCTCCTGAATTCAAGTAGCATATGCAGGATATAAGTTCCCTCCTCATGTCCCCCTCCCCTCACAGCGACACAGCAACACAGACACAAACCTTCCTGCCATACCCAGCACCCCCAAAAGGCCTGAGACACCGATGGCAATGCAGGACCCTACTAGGTACAGTATGATCTGCTCCTAGCAGCCATGGGTTCATGGATAACTTTTAACCTAACTGGCTACATTCAAACATAGCCAGCTAGGTTTAAAGTTATCTGGGTGTATATACATAGATAACTTTCAGAGAGTATATTCAGTGGGAGACTTGTCCCTGCTAAATTTCCAGGAAAAAGTTATTCTGCTAATTTTAGCCTGATAACTTGTCAACTAGCCGTTTTTCTGAAAATTGACCCCTGAGAGTAAAATGACTTTATGGGATTTTTTACATTGTACCCCAGAAATAACATCAAAAGTGGTAAATACTTCCGACTATTCCCAAAATAAAAAAAAAATAATGGTTGAATATGTGGAAGTCTGATTAAATATGGATTAAACTAATTCCACTTTGAAGTAGATCTCTTAGGAACAAAGTTAGAATTTGGATTTCATGTAAATTGTGATCTCTCTAAAAACTCTGTCCAAAGTTGTTTTTCACTTTTCTAATTTATTATAAATGTTATCTTTTCAGAATGATTCTGGTTCCTCCAGTGAAGATGATGAACAAGTGGACATTGAAACAGTGGAGGAACTGTCTGAGAAAATTAACATTGCCCGTTTAAAGGCCACAGCTACCCATATCCGGTCTTCCAAAGAGCAGTAAGAATCTTTGTTCTCTACAGAATGTACAGCTGCCACCTAGGAAAAAGGAAACTGTTTAGGCAGCTCAGAGTTGCTCAAGTTGGGAGAGAATTGAGACAAGCAAGACATGATTACAGCTGTGAGCGGAATTAGATGAAAATTAGATGAAAATTAGGCAGAACAGATGTAAAGATTTGAACTGGGACAGATAGTATCATGGGAAACAGAACATGATAGTCCTTTTCTGTCATAACACAGATCAAAATGTATGGTATTGTTTTGAATAATATCCATGTGTAGATTTCTGTAACTAGTTTTAACTATACAATGCAGGTTAATGACATAACCTTCAGCATGGAGGATTTGCTTGAATAGAGGAAAATTGTAAATTGAGAGGTTGCAACAGGCAAGTATCTGCTGTGTTGAGAATGTTTAGCATTTTGCCACCTTTGATTTCCACAGGATCACTTCACTTATGAAGGCAATGTAAGGTTGGTAGAAATCAAATGGCATGTTTGAAGAGTATGATTGATTGTAAGGCATAAAATTCCAGTGGCAACTGTTAATCAGGCTATATCTGTACTATTCATATATATATAATATATATATATTATATATATATATATATATATATATATATATATACACACACACACACAGTGCCTTGCAAAAGTCTTTACACACATGTACATTTTTCACATTCTACTGTCTTAAAAAACAATTACAAATAAAAATGCATTAAAGTAAGTTTGTTTCAATGATCTATACATTGTGAAAGAACAATGCTAAAAATATTCCAAAAATAATTAAGAAAACCAGAAAGTCTTGATTACATGAATCTTCACATCCCTTGATTTAATATGCAGTAACAGCCATGAGTCATTTAGGATAAGTGTCCTCCATCTTTGTAGTGTGGGACAGTGCAGTTTTTGCTTGTTCTTTATGGAAGAAGAGTTCAAGCTTTTTCAAGGTGCTGAGAATCATCTGGCCTGCAGTCTTACACAGAACATAAAAATTGCCATATTGGGTCAGACCGAGGGTCCATCAAGCCCAATATCTTGTTTCCAGTGGTGCCCAACCCAAATCACAAGTTCCTGGCAGGATTCTAAACAGTAGATAGATCCCATTCTGCTAATGCCCAGGAATAAGTAGAAACGTTTCCCAAGACTATCTGGTTAATAACACTTTGGGGCGGATTTTAAATGTCCTGCGTGCGTAAATCCGGCCGGATTTACGCACGCAGGACATTTAAAATCTCGTTGTGGGGGCGGGCCCGGGGGGGCGTGGTGCCGGCCCGGGGGCGTGGTCGAGGCCTCCGGACCAGCCCCCGGGTCAGGTGATGGCGCGCCAGCAGCCCGCTGACACGCCAAAGGTAAGGGGGGGTTTAGATAGGGCCGGGGGGTGGGTTAGGGAGGGGAAGGTGGGGGGAGGGCGAAGGAAAGTTCCCTCCCAGGCCGCTCCGAAATCGGAGCGGCCTGGGAGGGAACAGGCAGCGTGCGCTGGGCTCGGCGCGCGCAGGTTGCACAAATGTGCACCCCCTTGCGCGCCGACCCCGGATTTTATAAGACACGCGCGGCTACACGCGTATCTTATAAAATCCAGCGTACTTTTATTCGCACCTGGTGAGCGAACAAAAGTACGCGATCGCGCAAATTTAGAAAATCTACCCCTTTATGAACTTCTTCACCAAGAACTTGCCCAAACCTTTATTAAACCTGGCTATGCTAACTGCTTTTACCACATTCTCTGGCAATCAATTCCAGAGCTTAATTGTACATTGAGTGAAAAATAATTTTCTCAATTTGTTTTAAATGTGCTACTTACTTCATGGAGTATCCCCTAGTTTTTTTATTTTTTGAAAGAGGAAATAACCTATTCACATTTACTCATTCTATTTCACTCATGATTTTATTAGACCTTTGTTTTATCCTTCCTCAGTTGTCTCTTCTCCATGCTGAACAGTCCTAACGTCTTCAGCCTTTTCTCATAGGGGAGGTATTCCATTTTTTTTATCATTCTGATTGCTCTTCTCTGTATCTTTTTCAGTTCAATTCTTTCTTTTTTGAGATACAGCAACCAGAATTGCACACAGTACCCTAGGTGCAGTGTCAACATGGAATGATACAGAGGTGGTATAATATTCTCTGGTTTATTCTTCATTCCTTTCCTAATAATTCCTAATATTCTGTTTGGTTTTTTGACCACTGCCACACACTGAGCTGAGGATTTCAAAGTATTGTCCACAATGATGCCCAGACCCTTTTCCTGGTTTGTCACTCCAAATATGGAACCTGACATCGTGTAACTACAGTGTTGGTTACTTTTCCCTATGTGCATCACTTTGCACTTGTCCATATTAAATTTCATCTGCCATTTGGATGCTCAGTCTCCCAGTTTTACAAGGTCTTTGTGCAGTTTCTCACAAGCTGCTTGTGATTTCACCAGTAACTTTATCATCTGCAAATTTGATCACCTTGCTCGGCCCCTTTTCCAAATCATTTATAAATATATTAAACACCAGTCCCAGTTCAGATCCCTGAGACACTTCACTATTTACTTTACTCTACTGAGAAAATTGACCATTTATTCCTACTCTCTGTTTCCTGTCTTTTAACCAGTTTGCAGTCCACAATAGGACATTGCCTCCTATTCCATGACTTTTTATTTTTCTCAGGAGTCTCTCATGGGAGATTTTGTTAAATGCCTTCTGAAAATCCAAATTCACTGTATCTATTGGATCACAATTAACTACATGTTTATTAACCCCTTCAAAAAAATATAGCAGATTGATAAGGCAAGACTTCCCTTGTGTAAATCCATACTGGCTGTGTCCCATCAAACCATGCCTTTCTAAATGTTCTGTGAATTTATTCTTTAGAATAGCTTCTTTGATTTTTTTTCCCGTTGTTGAAGTTACGCTCACTAGTGTATAGTTTCCTGGATTACCTCGAGCCCTTTTTAAAGATTGGCGTCACATTGGCCACCCTCCAATCTTCAGGTACAATAGACAATTTTAATGATAGACTACAAATTGCTACTACTAGATCTGCAATTTCACTTCACTTTTAAGTTCTTTTAGAAGTATGGATTGTAAACCACCTGATCCAGGCGATTTGCTACTCTTTTTAGTTTGTCAGTCTACCTTATTATATCATCCAGGTTCACTGTGATTTTTTTCAGTTCTTCCAAAGCACCACCATTAAGTACTGTTTCCAGCAAAGGTATCGCCCCCAACATCCTCTTCAATAAACAGCAAAGAAAATAATTAATTTGATCTTTCTGCTATGGCCTTGTCTTTCCTAAGTTCCCCTTTAACCTCTCAATCATCTAACGGTCCTAAGAACTCCCTAACAGGCTTCCTGCTGTGGGTATATTTTAAAACGATTTTATTATGAGCTTTTGCCTCTATAGCCAGCTTCTCTTCAAATTCTATTTTTTGCCTGCCTTATCAGAGTTTTACATCTAACTTGCTAGTGCTTATGCTTTTTTGTATTTAGTTGAATCCTTTTTCAAATTTTTGAACAAAGTTCTTTCACCTCACTTTTTAATCATGCTGGCAGTTGTTTGGCCATTCTTCCGCCTTTTCTAATATATAGAATACATCTGATAGGGGCTTCCAAGATGGTACTTTTAAACAGTGTCCCTGCATGATGTAAATTCTTTACCTTTGTAGCTTCGCCTTTTAGGTTTTTTTTTTTTTTTTAACTATTTTCCTCATTTATTACTCATTTATTACTCCCTTGTTTTATTGTAACTGCATTCCTTAGCCTTCTCTTGTTTAATGTTTTTTACTACCATTACTATTATTTTATTATTATTACTTAGATCAATGTTATTTATTGCCTTTTTTGTTCCCTATCTACTTGTTAATTGTAAACCGACATGATGCGATATTTATCGCGAATGCCGGTATAGAAAAACTTAAAATAAATAAATAAATAAATTTTATCAGTCTCCCTTTTGAAAGTTACATGCTAAAGCAGTAGATTTACTTAAAGTCCTCCCTCTAGTCATTTACTTAAATTTGATAACTTTCGGGCCGATACAGTACAGTGCTCCGGCGGAGCGCACTGTTAACCTACATTTGGACGTGCGTTTTTGACGCGCTAGCTTTACCCCTTATTCAGTAAGGGGTAAAGCTAGGGGTAAACGCGCATCTAACCCCCCAAAACTAATAGTGCCCTATTAGTTATTCCCGCGCGATTCAGTAAGTAAAATGTGCAGCCAAGCCGCACATTTTACTTTCAGAAATTAGCGCTTACCCAAAGGTAGGCGTTTAATTTCTGCCGGCACTGGGAAAGTGCACAGAAAAGCAATAAAAACTGCTTTTCTGTACACCCTCCAACTTAATATCATGGCGATATTAAGTCGGAGGTCCCAAAAGTTAAAATAATAATAAAAAAAAAAAATTTAAAATCGGGCCCGTGGCTCGCAGGTTCAAAACCGGACACTCCATTTTGGCGGTGTCCGGTTTCTGAACCCGTGGCTGTCAGCAGGTTTGAGAACCGACGCCGGCAAAATTGAGCGTCAGCTGTCAAACTCGCTGACAGCTGCCGCTCCTGTCAAAAAAGAGGCGCTAGGGACGTGCTAGTGTCTCTAGCGCCTCTTTTTACCGCGGGCCCTCTTTTGCATGCGGGCCGATACTAAATCGCGCACACAGGAGAGTGGCCTGGGTGCGCGCCGGGAGAGCTGGCGCTCGGCTGCTTTCCCGCGACTTTTACTGTATCGGCCCTTTTATGAGCAGTGTTGCCAAGCAGCCCCAGCACTGTTACCTTTCTGACCATATCCTTTGTTCTACTTAGAATTAGATCTAAAATGCTTCCCTTCCCGTTGGTTCCTCGACTAGTTGCTTCATGAAGCAGTCATTTATTTCAACTAGAAATGTTTCCTACCTAGCATGTACTAATGTGAATTTACCCAGTCAATATTGGGATAATTGAAATCTCCCATAATTATTGTGCTGCTAAATTTGTTAGCTTGCCTATTTTCCATTAGCATCTCATGGTCCATTTGTTCATTTTGGCCAGCTGGATGGTAGTATACCCCCATCACTATATTTTTTTTCTATTATACATTTAATTTCTCCTATAAAGATTCTATTGTTCATTTAGTATCCTGCAGGCTCTTTATCTTGTTGGTCTATGCCATCCTTCAAGTCTAACCACAGATTTCTTTATTGGCTGAGCCACTGCATTTGTTGGTTTGCATTGTGTTGAGGATCATTGTCTTGCTGATAGAGGAATCATAGCCTTCCTCCAATCTGTACTTTTGAGTAACGTTATCCTGAAATTCCTTTGGCATCTACTTGTTAGACATATTTTGACCTTTGCTTCAAACAGCTTGATTCTTAATCCAGGTGTTTTCAAATAATCTCAATTTCTGTGATAGAACACAGGTGACTTCTATTTAAATTGTAGGTGGTGGTAATGCAATTTTTTAGCCAGAGCTAATTTGGGTTTGTTATGACAAAAGATGTGTAAAGACTTATGCAGTCAAGACCTTTTAGATTTTTTTAATTCTTTAATTACTGTTGGAATATTTCTGTAATTGTTTTTCCATGATGAAAGTGTAGAGTATATTGTGTAGATCAGTGAAACAAACTCCTACTTTAATGAATTTTGATTTGTATATATTAGAATGTGGAATATATATAAGAATACAAAGACTTTTGCAAGGCACTTTATATATGCATGTGTGAGACATGGATACTAAGCTTTTCTTTGGATTGAAATGCAGTGATGTGGTATAAAATCTCTAGCCAGTAGGATATCACTGTTGATAACCACTTCACAGTAATCAAAGATGACCACAGTACATTGACAGATTCATATGTCAAAAATGTAGTCTGAAAGAGCAATTTATTATTTGTTGTGATTGAGTATGTGTGAAATAATTTTGGCATATTCTCCCAAGTATGCTTAAGGCATGATGTCTGATGTCAAAAACTGAGTGTCTTCAGCACTTGGGGGGAAAACCACTGAAATCTTTGAATGCACATACTGCAGTGTATTACTGATTGATTAATTTAGAATATGAACTGTTGAATTTATTTAGAAAGATTACCATTGAAATGGACATTAAAATCTATTTTTTACTTTGTGTTCAACTGAATTGTTTGTCAAGTTGCAGCAAATTGTTATCAACCATTGTTAAAGCTGCCCTGTAATTGGTTAATACTTCAGGCTGTGTTCATTTTGTATTAAGTAACAGTAATATCTAGGTAGACTTAGATGCGCCATTATATGTTAAGATAAAATTTATTTCCACTTCACCAATCCAGACAAATTTGGTTTAGTCCAACATCCAGTTGATGGAGGCAGAGACCATTTCTTTTTTTAATCCTGTGACATCAGTACCACATATACGTGGTGTAGTGACAGTTAAAGCCAGTGTTCCCATGACAAAGCAGATTTTAAAATTCATTACAAAATTCCAGCTTCTTTTATCTTTTTTTTATAGATGAAAGTCCTCTTTAAAATTGTTATGCTAAAAGATTTTATAATTTACAACTTTTTCTCTTTTTTTGTTTTTTCATTCTTCTCGTTTACTAGAAAATCTCTATATTCTCCTAGGACAAGCAGGATGGTAGACCTCACATGTGGATGACATCATCCGATGGAGCCTGGCACGGAAAACTTTTGTCAAAGTTTCTAGAAGCTTTGACCAATAGACCGAGCATGCCCAGCCAGCTACTATCCGTGTGTCCACGCGAGGTCCCCCTTCAGTCTCTTCTTTTCCACAGTGCAGTTGCCTCGCGGTCGTGGAGTTCTCCATTTTTCTTGTTTTTCTCGATAGGTTTCGGGGTCCTGTCTATCTCCTCGACGGGTCCCCCTTCGCGGTCTGTGCTTCCTCAGTGTGGTAGGTTTTTCTGTTGCCTTTCTTTTCCAACTTTGTGGTCGATTCCCGACTCTTGCCTCGTGGTGACCACCTGTCATTGACCACACGCCAGGTATTTTTCATGGCGTTGACTGGTTTTCGTCGGTGCCCCCAGTGCCCACAGACCATGTCTATCACGGAACCTCATGAGGTTTGCATCCTCTGCCTGGGGGCCTCGCATATCGTCTGTAGGTGCCATCTGTGTGATCAGATGACACCCAAAGGGCGTCAGGCGTGCCTCGATAAGATAGAGAAACTTTTCGGGGCCCTAAAGTCTGCTCCTTCTAGTCCTGCGTCTGTCCCATCGATGCCGAGAGATTGCGGGGAGCCTTCTGACTCGCTTCCTCTGGCTGTTCTCTCACCAGTACCTCCAAGGATCGAGGGGATGGTGATAGATCCTCGATAGTCTCACTGATCTCCCAGTCATTGGGATCTTCCGCTTCCTCTGTGCCAGGGAAAGACTGGGCCAAGTACTGAAAGAGATCCTGCAAGCATCGCCACCGGTCGGCACGCGGCTCCGGTTCCAGGGCGGCATCGGTGGCTGCCGAAGCGACACCGGTCATCGGAGGCCCCATCCTCAAATGCCCCTGGTAGTCTTAGGTGTTCCCCACTGACACCAGTGCTGGGTATCGTGCCACCTTGGAGACCAGAGGAAGAGCCAGTGACATCTCATACCCCTCCATCAGTCCTGGCCACTCCGGAATTTCAGGAGGAGTTGGACCGCAGGGTGCAGTCCGCGGTGCTTAAGGTTCTCCAGAGCGTTGAGCTGCTGGTGCCACCGGCCCCCATACCGGTGCCCACACCCCCAGCCCTCGATGTTAGCACCCCTGCTAGAGAGTCTGGACGTTCTTAGGCACTCTTCTGACGCAGCCGGTGCCCAGAAGAACCCAGCGGCCACCGATGCCCTCCACCGAAGCAATCCCGATTCTCCGGTCCTCCGAGGAGGAAGATATGGCGGTACCATGTTTCCCGGACCATGGTTCCCCAAGCCTTTACTGGGTCCTTCCGGCCTCCCACAACCTTCAGTCCCCTCGATGCCAGGAGAACCTTCAATTCCCGTGGTGAGCATTGGCGCCAGGAGACTGGCCTGGCTCCGGGCCTCTGGCCTCTGGCCAGAGGTCCAAGATAGGCTGGCCAACCTCCCCTGCATATGTGAAAACCTCTTTGGGGATAAGGTCCGAGATGCAGTAGCGCAATTGAAGGACCATCATGATACCCTTCAACAGCTGTTCACTAGTGCCTCTGAAGGCCCGTCCTTGGCCAGGAAATTCTCCAGGCTGGGTTCCCGGAAGCCCTTTTACCGGCAGAGGAAATACTATCCTCCAGCCTCCCTGCCTCATATGGCACCCATCAGTTCCAGGGGCAGTCCTAGCCAATAGTGAGCGCCTAGACCCCAGCCGGCATCTCTGCAAACCCCGGCCACAGGCTTTTGATTGGCGGCGAGGGAGTGGAAGTCAGTTGACCATACCCCTGACATCAGATCCCCCATTCGGAGGCAGGCTCATGAGCTTCGCCCATCGCTGGGAAGAGATCAGGTCGGACTGCTGGGTTCTCTCTATCATCCGTCAAGGGCACCGTCTAAATTTCAGCCGACTCTGAGGCCTTTCCCCCATGTCCATCGTGGGATTCATTCCCCCCAACTGGTCATTCTTCAGACAGAACTCTCCACCCTCCTTGTAGTGGGTGCAGTGAACCGGTCCCTCGCCATCAGCAGGGCTGAGGGTTCTATTCAAGGTATTTCTTCATTCCGAAGAGGAATGGTGGCTTTTGCCCCATTCTCAACCTCCAGGCATTGAACAAGTTTCTCGTAAGAGAAAAGTTCAAGATGGTCTCTCTGGGCATGCTGATCCCGCTCCTCAGAGGAGGAGACTGGATTTGCTCCCTCATTCTCAAAGAGGCTTATGCACACACTGCAATAGTCCCCAGTCACCAGAAATACCTCCGCTTCGTGGTGGGGAATGCACATTACCAGTACCAAGTGCTGTCCTTCGAGGTGGCATCGGCCCCGTGTTTTTACCAAATGCCTAGCAGTGGTGGCTGCCTATCTCAGGCATCGCTCGGTGCACGTGTTCCCCTACCTGGACAGCAGGTTAGGCAAGAGCGACTCCCGCTTTGGCCTTGATGGTGATGGCGCTGCAGTCTGTGGGGTTTGTTATAAACTTCACCATGTTCCATCTCTGCCTGTTTCCTCAGCTGGACTTCGTAGGCGCCAGGCTAGATACAGTGTAGGCTAAAGCCTTTTTGCCCAGAGACCGGGCAATCACCCTTGCCTTGCTGGCTACCCTTGTCCAGAACAGCTGGAGGGTTCCAGCCTGCCTTCTGCTCCACCTGCTGGGCCACATGGCAGCCTCTGTCCATGTGACCCCTCTGGCTCGCCTCTGCATGAGGAGAACCCAATGAACCCTACGGTTCCAGTGGCAACAGGCTTCCCAGGATCTCGAGGCTCCTGTCGCAATTACAGGCCCTCTAAGAGTGTCTCTATCCTGGTGGGAAGAACTTTCCAACCTGGAAAAAGGACTTCCCTTCCAACCCTCTTCGCCTCAGGTGATTCTCATCACCAATGCTTCCCCTCAAGGCTGGGGATCCCATGTGAACGGTATCCACATGCAAAGTCTCTGGACTGCCTCTGAAGCCTGCTCTCAGATAAACTTCCTGGAGCTTCGAGCAATTCGGTACATTCTGTGGGCATTCAGAGACCAGTTGTTGTCCAAGGACGTCCTAATTTGGATGGACAACCAAGTTGCAATATGGTATATCAACAAGCAGGGTGGCACGGATTTTTTCCTCCTCTGCCACGAGGCGGTACAAGTGTGGACCTGGGCCCTTTCATAGGGAATGTCTGTGCAAGTAACCTACCTGCCGGGCTATGTCAACATGCAAGCGGACCACTTAAGCTGCTCCTTCAGCCACACAAGTGGTCCCTCAACCCAGAGGTAGCGGCTGAGCAGCCGAGCTATTTTGTCAATGGGGTATGCGATATAGATCTCTTCGCCTCCCCACACAACCACAAGGTGAGAAGGTATTGTTTCCTGGTATCGGGGGGGGGGGGGCAGCCATCTGGCCTGTGAGAGCCTTCTCCCTCCATTGGGGGAGGGGCCTGATGTTTGCGTACCCCCTCGCTACCGCTCCTCTTGAGGACTCTGCTAAAGCTTCAGAAGGACAGAGGGACCACAATGCTCGTGGCGCCCTCTTGGCCCTGATAGGGCTGGATCCTGCTTCTGCAGGACATGTCAGTGCAGGAATCCATCTGGCTGGGGATGGCGCTCAATCTCATCTCTCAGAATCAGGGCACCTTGAGCCATCTGAACCTCCTGGTGCTGGCCCTCATGGCTTGGATGTTGAGCGTGTAGTCCTCCAGCCCTTGGAGCTCTCGTACTGTGTCTTCCAGGACCCGGTGGTGTCTCGATAGCCCTCCACCAGGAAGTCCTACAGCTTGAAGTGGAAAAGGTTTTCTATCCGGTGCGTGGGTCATAATTTAGACTCTTTCTCATGCCCCCTTCCCTGGCTGTTGATTACCTGTGGCATCTGTCCAAATCTGGGCTTCGAACTAGCTCAGTCAGGGTACACTGCTGGCCACAGACAGTCCACCCAGCTCTTCGTGTCCCTTGATGCCAACAGGCTGTGAATGGCGGTGGGTAAACAGACCTTGTCGAACTGGATGGCGGATTGCATCGCCTTCTGCTATGCGCAGGAAGGCCTTTCGCTAGCTGGCAGAGTAAAGGCTCACTCTGCGGGCTATAGTGACGTCGGCGCATTTGCATGCAGTCCCCATCGTCGAGATCTGCCAGGCCGCAACCTGGAGTTCTCTTCACACATTTGCGGCTCATTATTGCTTGGATAAAGACGGGCATTAGGACAGTGCCTTTGGTCAATTCGACATGCGCAACCCATATGTTCCAGGCCTGAACCCAACTCTTCGTACCTTTGTGGTAACCAGACAGTTCCCTGCTCTTCTACAGTGCCGCAGTTGTGTTGTACCCATTGGCACCTTGTTCGGTCGCTGTTGGTCTCTCCCGTTTAGCAGGGACAGTCTGGAGCTTGGTATTCACCCCCATGTGAGGACTACCATCCTGCTTGTCCTCGGAAAAAGCACAGTTGCTTACCTATAACAGGTGTTCTCCTAGGACAGCAGGATATTAGTCCTCAGGAATTCCACCCACCTCCCCACTGAGTTGGGTTCTCCTTTCGGTTTGTTGTTTTATTTTTTCGCTTGTATTTTGCTATATTACAAGACTGAAGGGGACCTCATGTGGACACTTGGATAGGAGCAGGCTGGGCATAGCTTCTAGAAACCTTGACAAAAGTTTTCTGTGTTGGGGTGCATCGGATGATGTCACCCACATGTGAGGACTAACATCCTGCAGTCCTAGGAGAACACCTGTTACAGGTAAGCAACTGCGCTTTCTTTTATGTTTTAACTGCCCGGGTAGGTTTCTGGGCTGATGCAGCAGAAATAAAGGAAAGGAAGTTATCAGGTAAGTCTAAATTTTTCCTTCTTTTGTTTCTGCTGCACCAGTCCAGAATGATTGGGAAGTGCCAAAGCCCTATTATTCTGGATAAGAGGATAATAAATCTGTTTATAGAATGCTTGCTTTATAAGCAGTGTTCTTTTTAATGAAAACATCCTATCTGTAACATTTTGATCAGAAATGTAATGTCGACCATGTGACCACTTTACAGATTGTTGCCAGATGTAGAACTCCTTATGCCTAAGAGAATGACTGATCTCTAGTTGAATGGGCTGTGATTTCTGATAGAACCTGATTTCCTTTTAACATATGTGCTGTTCTTATAGACTTCTTTGTGAAACTGCCTATGTTTGGTTTGGCTGTCACCTAAACTTTTTATACTCCTTCAAAATAAATGAACTATTTATCTGACTTTTGGGGGGAAAAAATTGAGACCTCTAAATATCTCAGAAATATTTTGATTACTTCTGGTTAAGTAGAATGAGCTGGATTAATTGAATTGGTATTGGCAGATTAATGAAAAAACGTCTTCCTAATGTTTTAACACTGGAATAACTATTCTTAAGATAACTTAATTCATTGTCCTTTTAATAGGCTCAAAAGGCAGTGTCACTGAAGTCTTCATGAACAAGTTTAGCATCTATATTGGATAAAACCACTCTATGGAGTACTTAGGATCTAATGCCTATCAAGTAACAGAGTTTCCCTTGTCTCTGCCTTTGTGTCACAATATTACTGATACCTGCATTCAAATTTGATTGTGCACCTAAAATTTTTACTAGCCCCCCCCCCCCCCCCCCCCCCCCTTTTTTTTTCTTTTTTTTTTTTTTTTTTAGAGAAGCTAAAATGACTTAAATATCTGCATGGCTGGGAGAGTTTGATAAAGCTTTGAAAAATGATTAAAAAGCATGCCAGATTTGAATATATGCTAAGATAGTGATTTATTATTATTATATATTGAAACTATATGGAATAGTAAGGAAGACCAAAACCTTTTAGTAACTAAACTGAACCTATCTAGAGTCGTCATAAGATAACATTAGAACGTGGTCCTACAAAGATAATGTGGCTTGGATTATAAGATCTAGTTCCTCCTTAAGTTTTGGGATTTTTTCTTTTATGTTAAAATAGGTCCCTTCAAGGGACCACAGAGGGAAATCTACTTCCAAGTTCTCCTTCTGCAGGAGAACTCACTCGATGTCTCATGCCTTCTGCAGGAAAAACCGCATCATCTTTGTTTTTGCTAATTGCAATTAGGAGGATACACTTCCTAAAGGAGCTTCTGTTCACCTGTATAGAGAAGATTTTGGCTTCAGAAATTAGCTTGTAAATTCTAACCTTGTTCAGTCTGGAGAGCAGGAAATAATGTTTTATGATATTGGAGATCTTTAGGAAAACGAGAATATCATCTAGATAAATCACCATGCACACGTACAGGAGGTCCCTAAAGATCTCATTCATCATGCCTTTGAATACTCAGGAGCGTTACATAAACCAAAGGGCATAATCAGGTATTTGTAATGGCCATCTCGCATATTGAATGCGGACTTCTACTCGTCGCCCTGCTTAATCCAGACGAGGTTGTAGGCCCTGCAGGTCCAGCTTCATGAATACCTTGGCTCCCTGAAGGCTATCCAGAAGTTCCGAGATAAGCGGCAGGGGGTAACCATCCTTTTTTGTTATTGAATTCAGACCCCAGTAGTCTAAACAGGGACATAATGTCCTGTCTGTCTTGGATACAAAGAAGAACTCCTCACCTGCTGGAGATGTAGAGGGTCTAATAAATCCTTTGTCGAGATTTTCTTGAATATATTGAGACATGGCCTTGGCCTCCGGAAGGGATAAGGGATAAATGCTACCCCGTGGCGGAAGTAGATTGATGGCACAATCGAAGGGGCATGCTTCGGCAGAATGTCTACCTTACTTTTGGAGAACACATCCACAAAGTCAGCATACTGTGGGGGCGGCCCCACAGAAAACATGACCAGAGGGATGGGCGGTGGAGGCCAGACCTGAAGGAGGCAAGAGTCATGGCAGCAAGGACCCCACTGGGTGAGTTGGAGAGTTCCCCAGTCAAATTGAGGAGAGTTGGAACTCTAACCAGGGCAGTCCTAAAACGATAGGATGCACTACCTTATCAATGATGTGGAAGGTTATCTCTTCCATGTGGAGAAGTCCGGTGTGGAGACGCAGTGGGGCTGTCACCGAGGTAATCCGGCCAGGGAGTGGTTCCCCGTAGATGGAGGCGATAATCTGAGGTCTCTCCCAAGGAACAGTTGGCAGCTTCATATGATCCACTAAACCCCTTCATAATGAAATTCCCACCTGCCCGGAATCTACCAGCGCGAGGGTGGCGAACTCATGAATATTCATGATAATCACTACTGGGAGTGTAAGTTGGGGAGTGGCGGTAGTGTAGTCTAGGATTGTCTCCCCACTGGCTCCTAGGCTTGTTAGTTTCCGTGCTTCAAGGGGCAACGTGCCAGAAGGTGCACCTTTCCGGCACAATAAAAACAGAGGCCCAAAGTACGGCTGTGGAGTTTCTCCTCTGGTGAGAGATGACTTTGTCCCAACTGTATCGGCTCCTTGGACCAGGATGGCGACATGGATGCCATTGGTGCTGAGACCAGGGGGCGGGTAAAAGATGGGGCCAGTGTCACCTGCCTCCGGAGGGGGTTGTAGCTCTCGGGCCCATTGCTGGAGGCGACGATTGATCCTGCTTGTCAGGTGGATGAGATCATTAGGTGATTTGGGCAATTCTCCTGTGGCTAGTTCATCCTAGATCCGCGAGGAGAGTCATTCAAAAAAATGCTGCGAAGGCGGTCCTCCTGCCAATTTAGTTCAGTAGCCATGGTACGGAACTCGATGGCATAATCTTATCAGGGGTTGAGTACTTTGTCAGAGCTGCACAGGTCAGAACCAATGGTAGCCAACTGGCCGAGCTCATCAACTACCTACTTGAATGCCTTGATGAACTGTGAGAAGTCTTTACGTAATGCATCCCCATGCTCCCACAGGGATGAGGTCCAAGCCAGTGCCTTTCCATCTAGCAGAGAGAGAATAAAAGTGGTTTGATGGTGTCACTGGAGAATTGCGCTGGCTGGAGCGAGAAATTCATGAAACACTGGTTTAGAAATCAACGACAGTGCCTGATCCCCAGCATACCAGGGGTGGGTGGGCGGGGGTACTGGAAGACTCACCATGGGCAGGGCTGCTGGAACTGCAGAGACAGTTGGGGCCGTGGGACATGGCTGTGGTAGCATCGAGATGGACGCTAAGGCACTCCATGGAGCCCGCTAAGGCTTCCAAAAATTGGTGCTGCTGCTGCTGAAGCTTCTGTGCCATTCCCGGTATGGCCTGGAGGTCTGTGAGATCCGCCGGGTCCATGGCCTCAGCAAATTGTAGCATCTGTGAACCCTTGAGCCAAGGCAAGGTTGACGCTACCTGCAGTGAGGAGCCCTGCAGGTCCTCACCATCAGCGGGCAGAACTGGCAGGTGCAGAGGCCTTAACTGGAGCTTCACAAATACTAGCCCACATTTTCAGCAGGTTGAGTCCTTGGGTCGGCTGAACTTAGGCGCAGGCCTCATATCATGGTGTCCAAAGTGGTAGGCAGGCAAAAAAAATTGTCAGTTCAGGCCAAGGGCAGGCAGCACAGACGAGGATAAACTGTGGTCGAGGCAGGCACAGATCAAGCAAAGTTAAAGGAGGTCCGAAGTCAGCCAGGGGACAGTCCTAGTGGGAGACACAGTAGTAGATCAGCCTGGGGTTTGAGACCAAGGTGACAAGCCAGAGGATAGGGCAGTGGAGACGAGGGAGCAGGACTCAGGAGACGTGCAGAAACCAAGGCTAGAGACAGGCCAGGAGGCAACTAGCTACTCAGAGAGTCAACCTGTTGCTAAGGTTGTCTGTGCATGGTCCGGACTGTCCTTTAATAGAGAGGTGCAGATGACATCATCAGAGGGCACCACGGTGGATTTCCTGCAGCGAGTCCTTTAAATCCAGCACCTAGGGGAAGCCCCTTATTGGAGCGTAGTCCCTTACGCGGCACGGCTGGGCCCATGCGGCGGCTTGCTGCGTTTCTTCTCCTAGGGCTGTCGCAACTTCGGGGGAAGCCCCACAATTCCCAGCAGGAGGTGAATGTGGCTGGCTGTGGGATGGACCCACGGCTGGCCAAACGCAAGTCTTAATTGAAAAACATCTTAATTTTGAAGCAGAAATGCTTTTAAGACAATGCTTGAACAGGTTGTCACTTTGCTAAAACAACTGGAGAGAAATTATACTTTAATAATTTATTTATTTATTTATTTATTTGAAACTTTTATATGCCGGCGTTAGAGGGGACATCACACCGGTTCACATATTAACAGCAGAACGGAAAATTACATTATAACAGGGCGATGGAACATGGAAGGGAGAACGAAAGTGAAGCATAGAAGGATAGAGAACAAGCCGCAGGGGCATTAAACAAGAAATTAAAACAATTCACAGCATTGTTATATACATGGAGGTATGTACAGTATTAATGGTATTATATACCTCATCCTGTCCTTGAGATAGATGCTTTCTCCCAAAGGGAAAATTTATTTAATGATCACCTTAGGGAACATTGTGTTAAATAGTGGCTTTAAAATAAAAGATCTAGGAAGTGTGAAGGAAGTGAACTTATAGATAAGATCTCTGTCTGAAACAAGTTTCTGGCAAGTGCCCTTCAGTTGAAACAATAATTATTCTCAAAATAATTTTCCATTTCTACCAGGAACACAAAACTGTTTTCTTTATATTCTTCCTCTGTGACTGTAATAGAAAGTTCTATTGCATAAATAGAGGTTTGTTTGTTTTTTTAAATTTGATATCATGCTAAATGCGCTGAAGCTTCTTTATTGCAGGAGATGCAGCATCTAGTCCTTCGTCCTGCTTACAAAGCACAGAAAGTAATTAAGGAATCTGAAAACTTCTTTGATCAAACTAGTGGAAAAGATGCTGTCTTTTAAGACTGATCACATGTTACATAAAGTTCTTATTTCAAAAACAGACGGACCATGAGTTTTGCTTATATTTGTCTAGGCAGTGCTGTGCATGAGCTATTTTCATGAAGGCCTCCATTCTAAAATCAATGGATGAAATTATCTTGGGTAGGTTCAGTGGTGAGTGGGTGAGAAGCAGTGACAGTCTTTACTGGCCTTTGCACACTCAGCCCACCCTTCCTCTCATGGCTGATCCAAAACCTGATCTGCAAGCAGATTTAGTCATGAAAATCAGTACAGATTCTATGAGCCAGTGCAAGGTCCTAATCCATTTTCATGCAGGCTTCCTGTGACTGCATAAACTCATGCGAGGGCTAGACCACTGCTGGACCTTTGATTGCATACTGGCTTACAGGCCCCATGATGACTTCCACTAGTAGTGCTGCTGACAGCATCTGAAGAGCATTGCCTTTTGAGGCACTTGTGACCCCAGCTGGAAGTTTTGTGACCCCATTTTGGAAGCCCTGCTTTAAAGCTTTTTCAAGGCCCTAATGATTTAATGCAGTTCAGGCTGATCTGTTGCTGCTGTAGTGCAGTGGTCCCCAACCTTTTTTGCACCAGGGACCGGCTTCAAGCAAGAGCATTTATCCATGGCGGGGTGGGGCAGGGGCGGCTTTGGTCATATGGGGGTGGGGTTATGGAGGGGGTTGGGTTTTAGTGCACACTTATTTAATTATTTATTTATTTTATTTATTTATAACTTTTATATACCGGCATTCGTAAAAAAAAAAAAACCATCATGTCGGTTTACAGACAACTGAGAAAGGAAATTACAATGATAGATGGAGGAAGGATAGGAAGTTAAAAGGTGACAACTTTACTGTAGAGCCAACGGGCGCCACAGTTATTAAATGAGATTACATGTGGTTAACCAGGTTGGACATAAATTAATTATATACAAGAGACGACAAAGTGGGTGGTAGCGCGGGGGTGGGGGATGAAGCGCATAGGGGAGGCGGGGTGGGGTAGGAACTGTACAAGGGGGCAGGGGGTGGCGATGGGAAGGAGAGGTGGTGACTGAATATCAGGAAGCCATAATATGGATGGGGTGGTGAGGGAGGGAGGGTGTGTAGGGGGGCGGGGGACACTGTACTAGGGAGAGGGAAATAATGAGTGTTGAGGAGAAGTCAAATGCTAGGGTTGAGAGGCGTTGGGATAGGCCTGTTTAAATAACCAGGTCTTGATTCCTTTTTTGAATTGATTAAGTGAAGGTTCTAGTCGGAGCTCAGTGGGGAGGGAGTTCCAAAGGGTGGGGCCGGCGATGGAGAAGGCTCTCGCTCTGGTGTTTGTGAGGTGAGCAATTTTGAGTGAAGGGGTGTGGAGGGTGCCCGCAAGGGAGTTTCTGGTAGGACGGTTGGCCTGGTGGAAGTGTGGCATATCTTCGATCCAGGGGGAGTTATTTTTATATAGCGTGTTATGTATGATAGTGAGTGTTTTGTATTGAGAGCGATAGGTGATTGGTAGCCAGTGGAGGTTTTGTAATATGGGAGTAATATGATCAGTCTTTCTTGAGTTTGTAAGGATGCGAGCCATGGCATTTTGTAAGATTTGGAGGGGTTTGATTGTGGAAGCTGGAAGGCCTATTAGCAGTGAGTTGCAATAGTCAAGTTTTGATAGTATAGTGGTTTGCATAACAGTGCGGAAGTCATGTGCGTGGAGGAGAGGCTTAAGTTTTTTGAGGGTTTGGAGTTTATAGAAGCCCCCTTTTAGGAGCGATTTGATGTGGGATTTGAAGCTAAGTTGTGTATCTAAGAGAACTCCTAGTTCTCTGACAGTGGACGGAGGTGTGAGATTTTGTGAAGTGTTCTGTTGCAGTTGGTGAATGGATAAGCTGGGTTGATTAGTAATAATTAGGATTTCAGTTTTTGAAGTATTGAGTGCAAGGTGTAGGTTGGAAAGGAGGGCGTTGATAGATGTAAGGCATGTACAGTATGTCACTTATGACATTTATAATGTGAATGTGACTCAACTCACCATAGGTTCAGAATGAGTGGGAGCACCGGGCTTGTTTCCCTTGTTTTCCAAACTTCACACCTCTCTCCTCCACCTGACGCCTTCCTTCTCATGACCTCCTCTGGCTGTGAGCAAACCCCAGGAAGACACCCATTCATTCTCATACACAGACACACCCTCAGGCAGGCACCCATGCATTCACACAAATACACCCCCAGGCAGACTCCCATTCATACACATGCACACACTAAAGGCAGAAACCCCCTCTCTTTCTTTTGCCAGCAACTTCAGAGCTTCTCTTATTCCTCTGCTGCCACTATCACTGCTGCCGCATGGCTATTGGGGAGGTGCTGATTGCTGCTACTGGCACTGAAGCCCATTCTGCTGCCTCCTCTGTGCAGGCCCCTTGGGCTTCCAGTTCCTCCATGCTGATCTTGTACATTGTGAGATCCACATAGAGAAAGTGCTACTCTTGCACATTCCCAAAGATTACATGTGTCAATCAGTAAAAAGTAATTTATTTTTTTTTACATTTGCTGCCTGATCTTAGTTTTCTAATCGGCTGGTCACAGGCTTTTTTTTTTTTTCCAACCTTCCCTTTCGTATTTTTTTGCCAGTTCCTTTTATATTGTCTTTTTTTCTATTTTTTCTCTCCATCTGTCTTCTTCCCTCAAACACACAGTCAGGTTCTCATTCTCACATGCTTTCTCTCTCTCTCTCACACACAGGCTCTCTCCCACATGCTGTCTTGCTCAAGCACAGGCTCTCACTGTCACATGCTGTCTCTCTCACACACACAGAGGCTCTCACTTGCTTTCTCTGCAAACATTCAGGTCTTCACTCCCACACACAGTCTCTCAACTCATCTCATACACGCACACATACATACTACAGGCCCTCATCCTCTCTCTCACTTCTGGGCCTCTTCTTTACGGGTCGCCACAGGATGGCCTCTGCAGCGGCCCTGGTCTTCTCGGGCCGTGCTGCTCCTCTTCTGCATGTGGCTGATGCTCCTCCTCCTTCCTGCCCGCGTGGCTCCGGCAACATTTTTCTTCCGGGGCCGTGCGGGCAGGAAGGATGAGGAGCACCTGCATGTTTCGACGCAACCTTTTTCTTCAGGCCGTGGTGACGTGAGCTCCACCACGGCCCTGTTGATCTTCTTGCTGTGTGTATCCGGCACGCAGCACAGCAGTAGTTCACCGCTCAGCAGCATCCACCCCACAAAGCGTGCTCTGAGCCACCGCAAAGCAGAGCACATTGTCAGCATTTAGTGCTGGTCTGCGGCGGCGCCGCGGACTGGCAAAAATGTTGGGGACCCCTACAGCAGGGGTCCCCAACGGCCCGGTCCTGGTCCGCGGACCGGTGGTTGGGGACCCCTGCTGTAGGGTATATAATGTTGATAAAAGTACTGGCCTATGGAGGACTTAAAATGGCACAGCCCTAAAATATCTAAGTTGTAGACTAAAATTATTTTAAGCAGCTTGAAACTCACAGGTTGAATGCCTTTTAGCCTTACCTTTTGGTGTTAAAGGTAGCTGTTTGTTACTTTTACCATCGAGAAGTGAAAAGTAGTAAAGATTTAAGTTTCTTAGATGATACTCTTCCACTTTTCCTAAAAAAAAAAAAAAAAAAAAAAAAAAAAAGGAATAGGAGTACTGTATATACTCATGTATAAGTCAAGAAATTTATGCCAGAAAAAGACACAAGAAAGCTGGTTTGACTTATACACGCGTATTATGGTATTTGTGGATAGCCGCCCCCCCCCCAACTCACCAATAGTCCACGGTGGTCCAGCAGGGGGCCGCAGGAGTGATCTCCCGCTCTCGGGCCTTCGGCTGCCAGTAAATCCCTCCCTCCCTGCCCCACTCCCCCAAGACTCACCGAAAGTCCCTGGTTGTCCAGTGGGGGGCGGGGGGGGGGGGGGGCTCGGGAGCAATCTCCCACTTCCGGGCTATCGGTTGCCAGAAATTTGGGGCCCAAAAAAATATCCTCGACTTATACATGAGATCAACTTATACACAAGTATATATGGTATATCCACATTTTGGCTCACTATTCTGTAAAAATTACAGGTGCATGGCCCAGTCAAATTGAATGTCTTGAATAAAATGGACCTTTTCCTGTTCCCGTACAATTCAGATTATAGGACTGGACAATAAGATATAATAATGCTGGTCAATTAATAGTTCTTCCATCAACTGGAGGTAGAAAATTCTGGCTTTAACTTTCTCTGCACCATCCATTTGTAGTAGTGATGTCACAGAATAAAAATAAAATGTTCTCCCATCAACTGGATAAGGGACTAAACCCAATCATTCTGGACTGGTGTAGCAAATAGCAAAGAAAATAAAGAAATTCATATTTATTCAAACTTTTCTCCTTTGACAAGCAGACATGAAATAGCTAAAACACATGGGTGATTCATCTGACTGTGCCATCATAGAGACAGCTCTCAGAACTCAGCAAAGATTTTACTGAGCATGTGTGGAAGTTCCTGCATGCGCACACTGCCATGTAAGCCCCTCATTCTTTCTTCATTCAAGCTACCATGTGGATGCATCCCATTCTCTGTCTTAAAATCTTTTGGTTCTTGGCCTTAGTGTCATTTTTGCTGCTTCTGTTTTTCTGCCAAATATTTTAAGTTAAATAAATAATAGATTTGAGATGCGTCTAGAAAAGCCCAAAGCCAAGAATTCTGCGATCAGTGGCTTCAAGGCCTGCATCTATGGGTGCTAGATGTCCATTACAGATACACACTCAATGTGCTATGGTTGCTTGAGGCCCAGTCCATGACTCCTCCATCTACTATAACTATGGTTGGTGTCCTCTAGGGCACAGCAACACCATGCCTGGAAGATGGAAGCTATAAGGAAAGTGCTGGTGGGTAAGAACCCAAAGTCTTGGTGCAAGGCTAAATAGCAGAGCCATTCCTCATCCAGAAATGAAGCACGTCAGATTCTTGGCAAAATAAAAATTGATACAGGAATCTTACCCCTCTTGTTCCCACAAGAACTCCCCTCCTCTCCCATAGCACCAGTTCCTGGATCCGTCTCAGAGAGGGGTTGAGTGGTGAGCAAGTCTGTGGTGCTGAGTGAGGCATTGAAGAGCACCTGAATAATGCAGTGGACTCCCTTCAGAGCCTTCCCTCTTGTGGCCAAAGAAAAGATCAGTGCCATTAGTATAGGGCTCTGTCGAAGTGGGTCCATCCTCACTGCAGAAGCAGGAGACTAGGCTGATCGGCATAGGTTCCATCCTCCTTTATGGTGCAGAAGATCCTCATGGTGCCAGCTAGAGTGTTGTCCACATTATTGGCTTGGAGCTTGCATTCTAAGGTGCAGTCCTCACACTCTACGCAGCATGCCAAGGTGCCACTGATTGTGTTGGAGTGGAGTGCTTCAAGGCATGAGCCTCAGAGTCCTACTGTGACATGGAAGGAGATGCTGCTGGTGCTATCCGTGGACCAAGACACTGTTCAAGGAGAGTTATTGATAAAACTGGCATAGAACTTCTCAGTTGTGTCTGCTGCTACAGTAGATGCAATTGCTACAGTGCAGAGTTCCTCCTCAGCTTTTGCAGGCTGCCATTAGTGAGGATGAGCCAATCTGGGTTTCTGGAGAGGATGTATTTCCTCCAACTCTGACATATTGGGTTACCTAGCCAGTTGGAACCCAACTATTGGATACAGTGAAGAATTTGTTGCCTTAAGCCCTGAAGACTTGAAAGGGTTATTAGAACCTATCCAGTCCAAGATAGAGGATATTTTCCCACATAGTGGAGCTGTCTAAAATTCTACATTGGTGCATACCTTTTCTCAAGATTTTCTAGAATTGAAAGTAAGTCCTTACCATGAAGTGGTAGATAGTCTTCCTCCAGGGGAGTTCCTTCACAAATTGGAAGGGGAAGAAGTAGAATCGCTTCAGTCTGAGTTCCTACCATTTTCTCCCTCTGACTAGCAGAGATCTTCTTGATCCCTCCATTCATTTTCGGGGTCTCAGCTTAGTGTCTCCCCCCTCCTGTTGGGAGAGGAAGATTACACAAGTATTCCTTCTGATCCCCTACTGAACTTGCCTCAGCATACTTTGCCTCCAGAGATTCTCTCCAGAAGGGTGATCAAAATGATAAAGGGCTTGGAATGGCTCCCCTATGAAGAAAGGCTAAAGAGGTTAGAACTGTTAAGCTGAGAGAAGAAACAGTTAAAGGGGAACATGATAGCAGTCCATAAAATCATGAAAGTACTTGAACTGGTAAATGTGACTTGGTTATTATTTTCTTTCAGATAATACAAGGACTACGGGGAACTCCATGAAGTTAGCAAGTAGAACATTTAAAACAAATGGGAGAAAATTATTTTTCACTCGATGCACAATTAAATTCTGGAATTCATTGCCAGAGGATGTGGTTAAGGCAGTTAATGTAACTGGGTTTAAAAAATATTTGGAAAATTTCTTAGAGGAGAAACTGCTATTAATCAAGTTGACTTAGGGAATAGCCACTGCTTATTACTGGCTTTAGTAGCATGAAATATATTTAATGTTTGGTTACTGTAATCTGGACTGGCCACTGTTGAAAACAGGATGCTAGGTTTGATGAACCCCCTTGGTCTGACCCAGTATGGTAGCTTCTTATGTTCTTATGCTCTCTCCTACTCAGTTTTTAGATAAGATGGTAAAGATGCTGTCCATCAGTTTCAGTAAGGAAAAGGAACTGAGAGCAGAAGACTTTAGGCTGCTTCAACCTCCAGTGGACTCTAAGCTATCTCCTGTTGACAAGCTCCTGAAGGACCTGCAGATGAGGATGTGGAAGATGCTGATTTTGTGTCTTCCAATGGTCCAGAAACTGGATCTAAAATGTCCAGGTACCAGATTTGGTGTGGTTCTGTTACGGTCATGGACCCTTGGGCCGGTTGGGACAGAGGATGGTATGCTATGGAAGGCCATAGCAAGCGTCCCAGCCGGGAGGCGGCTCGGGAGAGACTCAGAGAAGACTTCACCACTGGAAGTCCGAGGTCCCCCCAGGAGGAGCCCGTAGGGACCCGGACCTCTTGGACTTAGGTGGAGTCCTATGCGACTAAGGACCCAGGCAGCGGCTGAAGAGACAGACAATGGCTGGAAGAAGAGTCTTCACCCTCGGAAGCCCGTGGCTCCCCCGGGAGGAGCCCATGAGAGCCTGAGCCGCTGGGACTTAGGAGAAACCTCTGGGCCAGCGAGTACCAGATACCTGAGATGAGGAGGAAGCCGGAGTCCAGGAGTAAGCTGGGTCGGGAGCCAGAAGGTCAGAAGACGAAGCCAAGCCAGGGACAGAAGCTGAAGACTGTGTTGTGGAACGGAGCCGGGTCGGAAGCCAGAAGTCAAACGTCAATACCAAAACCAAGGGGCGGAAACAGGAGACAAGTCGGGAACAAGCCGGGTCGAAGACGAGAGCAGTCCAAGTGTTCGCAGCAACTAGCAATCAGGAAACCTGAAGAACCTCGTTGCAAGGTGAGGTCCTGTAGTAGCTGCCGGGTTAAGTAACCCGGCAGCGTCTGACGTCACCCGGGGAGCTGACCAGCATTTCCCGCGCTGGCCCCTTTAAATGTAAGCAACCGACGCGCGTGCGCGCCTAGGGGGCGGGGCCAGCCGTGGGCCGTCGACGGCGTCTCCCTCCCCTGAGGAGCGCTGCGGTAAGCCGCGAACCAGGCCCGGTCGCCCTTGGATGATCCCTTGCAGCTGGGATAAGCCGCGGGAGGCGCGCTACGGCCGGTCTGGGCCGCGAGGTAGGGGAAGGTCCCGGGGAACGGCCCGGGACCGTAACAGGTTCAGCTTCTTCACCACTCCATGATGGGGGAGTCAGGGTTGAAACATACTAAACTCATGCATTATCACTTCAACATGCCTTCTGGGAAGAACCCAAAAGCGTTGGACATGTTTGGAGGTAAAGGTTTTTCAAGGGTACATGCTAAGTGCCCACATTGTGCCTCACCAGCTCTACATGATGCAGAATTTGTACAAATGTGTGCAAAAGCTAAAGCCTTTGACAGAATCATCAGACCTAGAGCAGGTGGAATTCTATCAAGCAGTTAAGAATGTGGAGGAATAAAGGAACATTCTTATCCGTTCCATATATGAAGCTTTTGATAACCATGGCCAGGTCTCTGACCATTTCCATAGGCGCTCAAAGCCTCATGTAATTGTGAACAAGTGGCCTCAGATAAGACTTGCATGATTATCTTCTGGATATACACTTTACAGGGGACAACTTATTGTATCTGCGGACCTTTGGACTGGGGCGAGATTGGCTTTACCCACACAGAGTAGCCCTGCAGGTTCTCAGCGCCAGCAGGTGGATCCAGACAAAGCAGAGACCAGTCCAGAGCTTCACCTATACCAGCTCTTGTTCCTCTCAGGTTGCAACTTTGTGTGCTGGGGCCAGCAGGACTTAGGCAAAGGTCTCTAGGGATGACTAGAGGCAAGGCAAGGGTCGAGGCAGACATAGCAAGAGAATAGGCAAGGGTCGAAACCAGGTACCTGTTAGAGTGAGAGGAAGAGGAACGGATAGGGTTAAGGCAGGTTAGGCAGGAGCAGGCTGGACAGACAAAGATAGGAAGCAGTACACAGTACAAGACATAGCTGGATCTGTTGCTGAGGCAGGGTGTATCAGTGAAGCTGTCCTTAAATAGAGCAAAGATGTGATGTCATCAGCAGGGGCAGCGGGGCCTTTCCCACCATGGGCCCTTTAAAACGGCCGGTGATGGGCACCCACGCAGCTAAGGAACACCGGGGAAGGTAGGAGCTGGCTACATCCTGCTGAATGGTGGTCTGTTGCATCTTGCCATGTCGTGGATAGTGGAGGCCTGCCGGAGTGTGCTGGCTGCGGAAGTGAGTGTGACAACTAGCTGGGGCAGCTCGCAAACCATCAAGCACAACAGTACCCCCTCTTAAACCCCCTCCCTGAGGCTTTGGGTTTGTTTCCTTGGGTCTCGTTGGTTGAAATAATTCAGGAGATTGGGGTCCAGTATGTTGGATGATGGCTCCTATGAGTTTTCCTCTGAGCCCTAGTTCTTCCAGGAGATCAAGTACTCAATTTTTTTGCCTCTCTGGCGGGAGTGTAGGACCTCTTGAACTTCATGAACCATGTCTTTCACTGAGACAACCTACTGGGGTTCGGGCAGCACTCTGAAGTGCCAGAAAAGAATTAATGGTTTGAGTAATGAAACATGGGATACTTTGTGAATCTTTAAGGTAGGCTGTAGCTTCAGCTGATAAGTAACAGACCAATTTGTTATATCGCTGGGAATGGTCCAGTGAAGCGTCGTGTCAATCGTAATGTGTGGAGCTGTAGGCATAAATGCCTGATGCTTAACCACGCTTTATCACTTGTCTTGACTTGAGGGGTTGGTCTCCTTCGGGCAACAGCAATTTTCCTGGCACAGGTAGCGGCTTTTTCAATTAGCTGGTTGGTTTGCTCCCACAGGTCATGTAATTCTTACGCCAAAATTAAAAGCCGCAGGTGAAAGGACTATCACAAGTAGTGGCAACGGAAGCAGGGGTTGTTTTCCATAAATAGCCTAGAAGGTTTAAGAACCAGTAGCTGCGTTAATATGGTTATTGTAGGAGAATTCAGACCAGGGCAGAAGGGTGGCCCAGTCGTCCTGGTACTCATTGACATAAGAGCAAAGGAATGTTTTAAGAGTTCGATTAGTACGCTCTGCTTGCTGGTTGCCCTGCGGGTCATAGGCCATCGTGTAGTCAAGTATGATGCCAAATTTATTGCAAAGGGAACACCAGTACTGGGCGGAAATTGAACCCCTCTATTTGATACAATGTGTTTTAGTAAGCCACACAAATGGAGGATGTGGAGGGTAAAGAGGCAGGCCATCTCTGGTGCAGAAGGAAGGCCGGGCAATGCAACGAAGTGCACCATCTTGAAGAAGCAATCTATTACCACCCATATCATGGTGGCACCATTAGAGAGAGAGGATGTTCCACGATAAAATCCATGGTTAAGTGGGTCCAGAATTCCCTAAGGGCTGGCAACAGCTATAGTACCCCCTGGGGTTGGCCATGCAAGGCTTTTTGCTGTGCGCAGGTGGGTCATGAATCAACATAGGCCTTAACATCCTGCTTCACTTGGGGCCACCAGTAGTGCCATTGAAGCAATTCGAAAATTTGTGCCCGTCCAGATGTCCTGCTATACTTGAATCATGGGCCCATTTTATCACTTTTTCATGGAACCTGGAGGGGACTACCATCTTCCTTGGAGGGACAGGTACCGCTGTAGCCATGATTATCTTAGTGGGATCGATGATATGTCTTGGAACTTCCGAGACATCCTTGGTCTGAGAAGAGCAGGAGAGAGTGTCTGCTCAATGATTCTTGCATGCCAGGCGGTATCACAACTCAAAATCAAAACAGGAAAAGAACAGGGACCAGCCAGCCTGTCTAGGGTTGAGCTCCTGACCTTGATGTAGATATTCAAGGTTCTTGTGGTCCATGTTTTATGGTAAGGTGATGTCAAGCCCCCTCACAAAGATGATGCCATTTTTCTAGTGCAAACTTGACTGCCAAGAACTCTGTCTCCAATCTGTGCTCAGCAGAGTAGAACTTCTTAGAGAAGAAAGAAGATGGATGAAGAGCACCTTCAGAACTGTGTTGGCTGAAGACAACCCCTACCCCAAGGGTAGAGGCAGCTACCTCCAGAATGAAGGGCCATGTGGGATCTGGGTGGCTTAGACAGGGGTCCCTATGAACCTTTGCAAGGCTGAGAGCCCAACTGAGCAAGGCTGCTCCAGGACGGTTTTTACCTTCGTCGGGTCGATTAGAAATCAGTCTCGAGAGACTATGTACCCAAGGAAGGGGAGGAGTTCTTACTCGAACAGACATTTCTCCAATTTGGCGTAGAGATTATTTTCCTGGAGGCACTGCAGAACGGTCCAAATATCTCTACAATAGGAGCTCAAGGTCTGGGAAAAAATCAATATGTTGGCCAATTATATGACCACACAGGTGTACAGCAGGTTGCAGAAGATCTCATTGACCATCTTCTGAAAGACTGCGGGGGTGTTGTAAAGCCCAAAGGGCATTATCAAATACTCGTGGCGCCCATTGTGTGTGTTAAAAGCGGTCTTCATCCCCAGCCTTGATGTAAATGAGATTGTACGTGCCCCAGAGATACAGTTTCAGAAATAACTTGGTGTCCTGCAGCGATCAAAGAACTCTTATTAATGGCAGGGGGTATCTGTCCTTAGTAATAGCATTCAGAGCGCGGTAACCTGTGCACAATCTGAGAGATCCATCTTTCTTCACAGCTAAAAAGAAACTGGCTTCCACCTGGGAAGAGGATGGTCAGATGAATCCATGTGCTGGATTTTCCTGAATGTAGGCCAGCGTGGGCCCCGCAGGGGCATAGCTTCAGGAATGAGTTTGTTGCTGCAGTTATATGGACGATGAGGCAGCAGGGTCTTGTTGGTGTTTTTAGAGAAGACATATTTACACTCTTCATGCTGAGGAGGAAGTCCTGGAAACAAGGAAGCTATCCATGGTCACTGGGTGAAACTGTTCCATGGGTACTAAGCAGGAGTCAGCCCATCCTTGCTTCTAACAGGCGAGTTCCAAAGTGGACTAATCAAACTGAGATTGATGTTGCTGGAGCCATGGCAGGCCCGATATCTTGGGGTTAATGGCTCTGGGAATGACATGGAAGCAGGTCTCCTCCATGTGCATGAGACCCACGCGTAACGTCAGAGACACAGTGGTCTGGTAATCTGTCCTGGGAGTGGATCCCCATAGACGGAGGATGATATGAGCGGTGGAAATGTCTGGATGGGTGGGTATTGGTAACTGGTGGACCAGGTCCTGCAGAACAAAGTCCCCCATCCCCCCCAGACCTCAAATCCACGAAGGCCTGGGTGAGGCCCAGCTCCAGTGTAACTGATAGTAGAAGGTGGGAAGCAGGGACAGTGAGGCCTAGGGTCATATCCCCAAGTGACCCTAGGCATTTATTTCCTGGATTCATGGGACAATGAGCCCTGAGATGACCCCAAACTGCGCAGTAGAGGCAGAGACCCTGTGCCGGCGATGGAGATTCTCTTCTGGGACCAGGTGGCAGTGGCCCAATTGCATCAGTTCTTCCGGTGCTGAAGAGGCAGGGGGCATGGCAGTAGCGGGTGAAAGTGGCATTGGAAACATGGTGCCAAGTTGACGCTTCTGCATACCAAACGGATCTCTTGGGCTCTTTCCTGTAGGCGTCTGTCTGTCTTGCCAGTTAGGGCAATGAGAGCCTCCAGTGAGGTGGGAAACTCCCGGGTGTCGAGCTCATTCTTAATCTTCCCCGAGAGACCTTACAGTAAGATAGTGACCACGCTGTCCTCCTGCCAATTTAGTTTGGAGGCCAAGGTTCTAAACTCCATGGCATACTTGCTTAAGGTGTGGGAACCCTGGCGGAGATGAAGCAGATCAGAGGCTATCAAGGCTGCTCAACCTAGATCCTGGAAGACTGAGTGGAATTGTTCCAAGAACCACTGGCAGTTGAGCAGGATGGAGACCCTTCACTCCCAGAGGGGAGAGGTCCAGGCCAGCGCTTCCCCATCTAGCAGAGAGAGTATATAGGTTGTCTTGGTTTGGTCATCAGGAAACAGGGGAGACTTCAACAGGAATTGCATTCTACACTGGTTAAGGAATCCCCAACACCACTTGGGATCCCCTGCATACCGGCATGGTGCTGGCAGCTAAGGGACAGGCCGACTGGGTGCTGGAGGTGGTGACATCAGTACAGATGATGTTGTGGATGGTGCAGTCAAGGCATCCAGGAGGGTAGTAAGGAGCTCCAAAGCTCACTGTTGATCCTGCAGCCTGTAAGCTATACCTGGGATGGCTTGGAGCCGAGGTCAAGTCTGCAGAGTCCATGGTCTCAGCAACCTGTTGTATCTGTGGACCCTTGCACTGGGGCAAGATTGGCTCTACTCGCAGTTAGGAGCCCTGCAAGTTCTCACCACCAGCAGGTGGATTCAGGCGAAGCAGAGATCGGTTTAGAGCTTTACCTATACCAGACCTCGTTCCCCTTGGGTTGAGCCCTTGTGTGCCGGGGCCAGCAGGAGGTAGGCAAAGGTCTTTGGGGAAAGCTGGAGTCGTGGTCTTGGGGCAGGCTATGGTCAGAGGCAGGCAGTGGTCAGGTGTAGTGAGATTCCAGGCAAGAGATGAAGCCAGGTATCCATATGAGAGAGAGGAATAGGAATGGATAGGGCTGAGGCAGACTGGGCAAATAAAGGCTGAAATAGGTTGGGCAGACGAAGCTAGAAAGCAACATACACCGTGCCTCAGCAACAGATCCAGCTATGTCCTGTAGTGCATCAGGGAAGCTGCCATATATGATGACAGTGATGTCATCAACAGGGGTAGCGGAGCCTTTCCCACCACAGTTTCTTTTAAGAGGGCCTGCGTTGGGTGTGTGTGTACCTAAGGAGCACCGGGGAGATAGGAACTGGTGGTGTCCTGCCTTATGGCAGTTGGTGGCCTCCTGCCGCAGGAAGAATAGGCGGCCTCCTGCCGCACTGAGAATGGCAGCAGCTGGCCAATGCGTGCTACCTGCTGTGGTGACAGCGACGGCCCACGGGGGCAGCCCACAAGCCATCAAATGCAACATTTATTCAACAACAAAGTGCGAAAGTCAGTGGCTCTCTAATTAAAGAATACCAATCCACATTACAGTATTCTCAACTGTGCCAGGGAATCAACCAACTCCTGCCGACACCTTTATTTCCTACAACCATCTATTCTTCGAAAGATGTCCCTTCTGCTATTTTCAATGTCATCAAGCTCCTCACACTCTCCAGCAGCAGCCATTGCCTGCTCAAGGTTGTTAGAGGAAAAGGCAAAGGCTTAGCAGCAGACACAGCCTAAGCCCAGAACCAGTTTTTGATGGCTATGAATTCCCACCTCCAGTGGAGGGAAGACTTTAATCCTTCCTCCTGGAATGGCTCCATGTTACCAAGAACTGATGGATCCTAAAAATTATGGAGTTTGGCTACCGCTTACACTTCTCTTGCTCACCTCCACTCTATGGATTTCAGTCTTTAGCTTCAATCTTTCTCAATCTGCCCAACTGCAGCTGGAGGTAGTTTATACCTTTCTAGTCTCATCAATGTGGCCAGAGATTCTATTCCCAGTATTTCCTAATCCCCATGAAGTCAGGAGGATGAAGGCCTATATTGTATTTGCAGAGGCTGAAAAGGTTGTTGATGCAGGAGAAGTTCAAGATAAATTCCCTCCAGATAATACTTCCTTTCATTCATCTGAGGCAGTGGTTCTCAACAGGTATGTCGGGACACACTAGTGTGTTGCAAAGTCCTGGGAGGTGTGTCACAGAGCCAGCAGAAGACTGATATTTCCTCATCAGTCTGGGCAGGAGTTGGTTAACTTCTCTTTTATTGGGTTTGAGAGGAAGCTGCTCTTGCTTCCTGGCCAGTGGGAGGTTGTTCCCTGCTCCTTCACCCAGATCAGAGTGAGATATCACCAACTCCTGTTCATATTGTCCTGGCAGGACACCAGCTTTATCTTCCTCTGCCTGGCCTGGCAGTGAGGCTGCTGTTGCTCTCTTCACCCCATGGGGCCTGCATGTGAAAGCAGAGAGAGAGGTGCGTGCTCTATAGATCTGCTCCTGCTGCCTCTTCATCTTCCTCTCCTCAGCGCTTCTTGCCCTCATCTGCTGCTGGAAAAGTGGGAGGGAGACTCTGGATTGGACTGAAGGCTTTTATGTTGGCTGGGAGCCAGGAGGAGGGGAAAATGTGCTGGGTAGGGAGAGATGGAGGAAGGAGGGGATGGGGGCTGTTGGGTTGGGGGAGAAGGGAGGAGAGATGGAAATGGAGGGAGAGGTGGAGGTGTGGGACCTGCTGGGTTGGGGGAGAAGGGAGGTCAGGAGATGCTGAGCAGGAAGGGGTAGAAAAGAGGTGATCAGAGGTATTCTGGGTAGGGAAGGGCAGGGAGTTGAGCAGGAGAGAGAGGGAGCACGGGGAAGAGGATGCAGGGGTGGGGGCTGTCGGGAATGTTGGACAGGGATAGGAGCGTGTGAGGGGTGATGGGGGCTTGGAGAGGAGTGACTGTGTACAAGAACCATACTATGTCAATTTTGAGAATATGCATTTATTCTCTCTTTGAACTTTGCTTAGTGTAGGAGGAAATATATTTCTGTTTCTAGTCTCCAGGTTTGCACTGCATGCAGGAGGTCTTGCGGTTTCCATTCCAGGTTTTGTTTGCACATTTGTAGTTTGTGGTCTTTCATTCTATATTAGGTGAAGGCAGGTCTGTCTGTGCTGTGTGTGTGTGTGACTGATATGACGTACTTTACTAGAGGTCTGTATCAGCCTTATTTGTTGAATTTTCTCAATACGATATTGCACTGGGGGTGAACTGCTGCCTCTTCATGGGCTGGGCTATTGCTGTTCATTTCTTGGAGTTAGTGCTGCTGAGGTATGGCAGGTTTGATAGACGTGTACAGCGTGGGGTTTGTTTGTATTATTTTGCAATGCACCTGGTAGCAGAGGGAGTTTGTGATGACACCAGAATCAGAATATTTTTTTGTACGTTGAGTTGTACAGGGAAATGTCTTAGTTCTGCTCTGAACCCATTGTTAGGAAGCGGGGAGTCTCCTGTGAAGGCAGAGCATGTGCTTATATTAAGTCCCATGATGGTCATGTGATCAGTGTGTCAACGCATGTGAGCGTCATCTCTCAGGTGTGTCCTGATAGAAAAAAGGTTGAGAACCACTGATCTGAGGGATTTGATGTGTGCTCTGAATTTGAAAGATACTTATGCACACATCCCCATGAACCATGCCCATTGAACGTTCCTAAGATTTATGGTGGAGGACATGTACCACCAATACCTGTGTTCCCCTTTGGCCTCTCAACGCCCCTGAGGGTGTTCCCAAAATTCCTTGTGGTAGTGGCAGCACAGCTTTGTCGGTAGTGAATTTGTGTTTTCCCATACCTGGATGATTGGTTGATGATCGGTCCACCTCAGTCTGGAGTCCCTCAAGAAAACTACACAGCTCCTCCAGTCCCTGGGTTTCCTGGTCAACTTTGCCAAGTCAGAGCTGGTTCCATCTCATAGAATTCAGTTCATAGGAGCCTAGATTGGCTTGCTTCTGGAAAAAGTATTTATCCTCGTCGAAACATCCTCACTGTTGATGGGTCTAGTAAGGTCTCTCCATCAGGATTGTGTGTGAACAAATCTGGTCCTAGTTCTTCTTGGACGCATAGCTGCTGCGGTGCATATAGTTCCTCTGACTTATCTACTCCTTCTGTCAGGAAGTCGTCTGATTATGTTTGTGGGCAGGACATAATGCCCATCTCCAGGCGACCTACTTTCTGGGAATCCAGAATACATTGGCAGACTGCCTTAGCAGGGTGTTGTAACTGCACAGCTTGTTCTTGCATCAAGGAATTATGAACAACCTATTCAATCACTAGGGAAGGCCAGTGATCACCTATTTATTTATAAGTCAATAAGTTCTACTTCATGCATTTAAGCAGCTGCAGAGCTGCTCCTGAAGCTTTTGTGTTAGACTGGAGCATCGGTCTACTCTGTGTGTGCCTGCCAATTCCTCAACTCGCCAGAATTGTCCAGAAGGTCCTCTGGGTCAGGGATAATCTTTATAGCACCAGCCTCTGATGAGTGGGCCTGAACAGAAAACCAACATGGAGAAGGAAATCACCAGAATCCTCTGCTTTTCTTTAGCCTGCCTGGGCTGAATGAACTCTGTGGCTTTCTGAGCATGGCTTGCAGAATTTCCCTGGATATCTATAAAGGCAGGCAAGCTTGCACCAGAAAGGTGAGGCCTATTCATTGGGTCACAAAGAAGAAACCAACGGCGGGAGCTTTAGGCACTATTCTCAGGAGTTTTTATCAACACAGCCACAGATGTGTTAATTATCTTGACCAGTAAGATTTTAACAGAACAAAGGACTATCTCGAGACTGAGGGCAAATGGGCCACACCTGGGAAAACTAATCGGGGCAGTTCAGAGATAGTCACATCATGCTGTTGACATGACAACCTATGTAAATGATTCTTTGGGCAGTCACGCAAGTCTAGAAGCTTCCACAATACTGTATGTTATCTATAAAATAAGGATCACTTCCTGTATACGATGAGATGCTGGTGGACAGGTTGTCAGAGGCATGGCATCAGTATCTCCCGAAAATACTTATATTGTTCAATAAAAGATTGTTTTACACTGAAAATCTAAGTGTTCTTATCTCCCTGGCCATTAGCGTCATAAAAAATGGCATGGCGCTTAACACCTGGTTACAGCAAGTATGATATCCATATCTTATCTGTCTGTCAATTCAGTCTCCAGTTCCTTTGAGGAGTGTCTGACTCTCATCACATAGGAAGAATGCACGCTCTACAATACAAACCTACCAGCATTGACGTAGACAGCATGGATGTTGAATATGCAGTAGTCTCCTCTTTCCCAAGGAATTGGACGATGTTCTGCTTTCAACAAAATGATCCTGCATTGTCAAATGGAAAGGATTCTCTACTTGATGTAGGACCAACCAGCTGAATCCCTTCTGTGTCCCAAGGGACTTGATTCAGTATCTATTCTTCCTCTTGTCCTCAGTCCTTAGCATCTCTTCAGTCAAAGTTCATCCCCATGCTATTGCGGCATATCGCCAACAAGTGGAAGGAGTTCCAATCTCTCTCTAGCCTATGGTATAAAAATTTATGAAAAGACTGTGGCATGGTAAACCTCCAGTCTGTAAACCTCAGTGCCTGGGTTTCAATGTAGTCTTAACTCAAATCAAACTTACTTTCAAACCTCTTGCGGCAGTAGACTTGAACTCTCTCACCTAGAAAGTGCTGTTTCTCATGGCCATCACTTCACAGAGAGTTCATGAACTACAGAGTCTAGTCTCATATTTACTATATCTTCAGTTTCTTCATAATAGGGTTGTCCCACAAACTTACCCCAACTTCCTTCCGAAAGTGATTATCTGTGTTTCACATTAATTAAGCTCTTGTGCTACCTAAATTTCCAAGATCACAGGTACACAAAGGAGAATGGGTTTTTCACTCCTTGGACTGAAAGAGATCCTTGGTATATTACCTAAAGAGGACTCAATCTTACTGTTAATATTTTCAGCTGTTAATGTCCTTTGATCCTAATAGTGTGGACAGTGCAGTAGCCTAATAAACTCTGTCCAATTGGGTGGCATAATGGATAGTACACTGTTTCATGCTGACTGGCTTAAAGAATACGGACTCTTGTCAAGTCTTATCAAGTGGAAGCCATGGTGACTTCTGTGGCTCATATCAAGGCTACTTCCATTAGACATTTCCAAAGCTGTTTGGTCATCTTTTCATACCTTCACATCCTGTTCTTGTCTGGACAGTATGCCCTGCGGAGAAAGTAACATTGGACAAGCAATTCTGTGCAGGATGTACACCCAGAAGTCCTTTATCCGCCAATGAAGTCGGGTTATCTTTAAGTATTTACAATGCAACTCTTGGCTTGAGATTTCCTACATGATAGCGCTTATTCATGCCTGCTTGTGGACAAAGAAAACAAGTTTGCTTGCCTGTAAACAGGGTTCTCCATAGACAGCTGGATGAATTAGCTCTACTTAGGGTCCTTTGTTTTCAGTTTATATCTATTTTTACCCATAAATTCCTCTATTTTTACAAAAGTGATAATTGGTTTAAATTGATTTTCACCCTAATTTTAGGATGATTAAAGAGCAGTTCCAGAGATGCAGATGCAGTTCTCAAGGCTGGAAGCCAGAGTAGGCCAAAGCACCTGCAGCATTTCAAGTCCTGCCCCCCACCAATGAAAGCGCTCACTCATCAGTGTCATTGAGCACTACGGAGTGAGCGCCTGCCTCCCTCTCCTCCCAAACAGCCAAAGTTCCTGCTGTTTGGTGCTTCCAATGCAGCATTTGAAGCGGGCCATACCTACCAGTAGCGCTTCCCGGTAGGCTCTCTGGCCTTGCACAAAAGCAGAAGTGCAGTTATGCAGAGCACAGGAGCTTCAGTAAACATGCTGCCAAAGGAGAGAGAAATCTGGAGCCACCACTACTAAGGAAGAATGCTGTTGCAATGGGGGGGGTAAAGAAAGTGACATATTAGGGGATGGTAGTAGAGAATAGGGATGCTGCTGCGTGAGGGAGTGGGAAAATCTGCTCACTATTATTTTATTGTCCTAGCTTCTGTCCACCAAAATAAACACAGACATCTACCCAGAAAAATGACTCATATTTTTTCACTGATTTTTCTCCTGTTTTTGATCTTGAAATAATAAATCATGATAAATTCCCAGGAAAAAATGTAAAAAATAAAAACCAAAAATGAAGGCCCTAGCTAAACTTAATACCTGCCTATTCCCTGGAGAGTCAACTACCTCACTAAAGCTTAAGCTCTGGAACTAACCAAGAGAATTGCGAGGCAGTGTGCACACACAGGAACTCCCATGTATGCTCAGTAAAGAACATAAGACTTGACAGTCTGGGTTAGACCAAAGTTCTATCAAGCCTAGTAACTTGTTTTCAACAGTGGCCAATCCAGGTCACAAGTACCTGCCAGGATCCCAAGGGGTAAATATATTCCAAGCTGCTTATCCCAAGAATAAGCAGTAGATATCTGCAACTCCACCTTAATGATTTTTGGACACTTCCTCCAGGAACTTGTCCAAACCATTTTTAAATGCAGCTACACTAATAGTTTTCACTACATCCTCTGGCAATTAATTTCAGAGCTTAATTATATGTTGAGTAAAAAAAAGTCTCTTATTAGTTTCAAATGTATTACCTAGTAACTTTATCATGTCTCCCCTAGTCTTTGTAATTTTTGAAAGAGTAGACAACTAATTAACGTTTACTCGTTCCATTCCGCTCATTATTTTATAAATCTCTATCATATCTCCCCTCGGCAGTGTCTTCTCCAAGCTGAAGAGTCCTAACCTCTTTAGCTATTCCTCTTAGGAGAATCATTCCATCCCCTTTATCATTTTGGTCACCTTTTCTAATTTTGCTATATCTTTTTTTGAGATGAGGTGGCCAGAACAGCACCCAATACTCAAGATGAGGTTGCTCCATGGAGCTCTACAGAGGCATTTTGATATTCTCCATTTTATTCTCTCTTCCTTTCCTAATAATCCCTACCATTTTATTTGATTTCTTGGCTGCTGCTGCACACTGAGCAGAAGATTTCAACGTATTAACATGATGCCGAGCTCCTTTTCCTGAATAGTGACTACCAATGTGGAACCTTGCATTATGTAGCTATAATTTATTTATTTTATTTGGGTTTTTTATATACCGGCATTCATGATAAGATCACATCATGCCGGTTTACATTTGAACAAGGTGTGCAGGATAACAATAAAACTGAAACTAGTGCATAGGAAATGAAGTTACAATGAACAAGGGTAATGGAACTAGGAGAAGAGAGAGAAAGACATAAGTAAGTTAACATTATAGATAATTATTTACAGAGCCGGTATGGATACATTCTTTGAGTAGATGAGGTGAGATTTAGGAGTGTTCTGGGAAGGCTTGTTTAAATAGCCAGGTTTTAAGTCTTTTTCGGAATGTAGGTTAATTTGGGTTACTCTTCCCTAAATGCATCACTTTGCACTTGTCCACATTAAATTTCATTTGCCATTTACATGCTCAGTCTCCCAGTTTTGCAATGTCCTCTCTCAATTTCTCACAATCCTCTTGTGATTTAAAAACTTAGAATAAATTTGTCATCGGCAAATTTGATCACCTAACTTGTTCCCATTTCTAAGTTATGTATAAATATATTCAAAAGCAGTGTCCCAGAAAAGATCCCTGGGGCACATTCACCTTTCTCAGTTGGGAAAATTTACTATTTAGCCCTACTCTCTGTTTTCTATCTTTTAAACAGTTAGCAGTCCACAACAGGACACTGGCCCGACACTGTCTCATATCCCATGACATTTTAATTTCCTAAAAAGTCTCTCATGAGGGACTTTGTCAAAAGCTTTCTGGAAATCCAGGTACATTATATCAACTGCTCACCTTTATCCATGTTTGTTTATGCCCTTAAAATATATGAGGCAAAACTTCTCTTGGCTTTGTCCTATTAAACAATGCCTATCTGTATGTTAGAAATGTTGTTCTTTATGATAGTTTCTACCTGGCACGGATATCAGACTCTGTGGTCTGTAGTTTCCTGAGCTCTTGAGAGCTGAGTCCATGTCAGCACCATCAGATGTCACCCACATGTTATGGCTAATTCATTCTGCTGTCTATAGAGAAACTTGTTGACAGGTAAACAAGTGTGCTGTCCACATCTTCCCAATGATAGTTCAGCCATGGAATTTAGACATTTTTGTTCCCAGTTTAAGAGCTCACCAAGAAAATTCTTACAAGGGAATTTTCCATGTTAATGTCTAGATAAAAAATCTAGCACACATTTTATTACTAGTGCTTTTTCAGAATAATAGCTATTTTAAAGATACTAAAAAATGTGAAAATTAGTTTGGGGGCACAATATAATAATGTCACAGAAAACACAAGTAGAGCTGATATCTAATGTAACCCAGGCTTCCATGACATGAAATTACATCAGAACAATTTGATTAGATTCTGTATTTGGTGCAAAAACATGTTCAGTATATTCATATCTAAAGAATACTAGTACAGCTGACAAAAAAGGGATATAAATTAGTTTTGTAGGAGGTAGGGACTCTAAAGTTCTCAAAAGATCCTTTTAGAAGCTATTACTTTGGATTTCGCTAACAATGTATGCTCATCTTCTTTAATTAGAGGACTTGCAAGTAAATCCTCATTCATTTATGGACATTTTGAGGTCAATATTCAGTGGGCTCATGAGCAACAAAGTTACCCGGTAACTTTATCCAGATATTCAGCTACACTTAGCTGGATAAATGTGTTGCTGAATATACCCAGCTAAAGTTACTCAGCTTACTTTAGGACAATTCTTCTTACTAGACTTACCCAGCTAAGTTTATCTAATACTGAATATTGGCACTAGCCAGATACAGTTTAGCAATGCCCCCTGCCCTGTGTCATTTTATTTGGTTAAATTTTATCTGGATAATAACTTACCCAAAACAAATTTTGCTGGAGAGTGTGACGGGAAATTGAAATGTCAGGGATGCTTGGCTAACTGAAAAGTTAGCTAGACAAACCTTTTGAATATTGATCTATTTGAAACTCATATTTTGAGAAATATGTAATTTGTTGACTTTTGAAATATTAAAGGAAGAAAAGGCATGAAACTCTTAACTTTAAAAAAAACAATAAGGGCTAATTTTCAAAAAGTGTAAACCTTGTGGGTGATTTTTACACTCATTTCAAAGTGAAAGAAAGTATGCTTATACTTTCACTTTGAAGATTACCACACACATTTTTACACCTCGTAATTTATGTGGATACTTTTCCTGTCAGAATTTATGTGCATACTATATAAAAATCAAAAAATTCACAGAACTCAAAACTCTTAACCTTGCCCCTGGGAGTGCATCTCTGGTATGTGGGTAAAAATATGGCTGTGCATATGTATTTTTACTTGCATGTAAGGTGGGCTATTTTATAAAAGCTGCTTTTCATGGATACTACTAGTACTACTTAGCAGTTCTATAGTTCTAATTGACGTATGCGGCGCCGTACAAAAACATATAAGAAATGGTCCCCTCTCTGTAGAGCTTATAATCTAATCAAGACAAACATACAGGGCAAAAGAGACGTTGGGAATTTAATTTATTAAGAAAATGTTAAAATTTGAGGCTGAAAGCTAGACAATCAGGTTGATTTAAAAGTAGCCTCAAATGTGGGTTTTTAGATAGGATTTAAATAAGGTAAGAGAAGGGAGAATAATGCACCAGCTCAAGAACCAAACATATGGGACACCCATTTGGAAGGCACAGAGTTAGGTATTGGTAGAAGTGGAGAAGGGCATAGATGGGAGTGACTTGCCTTTAAGCAGAGTGCACAGGGAGCGATGTAGTGAGGAGCTGTAGAGTAAAGGTTCTTGTAGGTGAATAAGAGGAGCTTGAACTGCATAGAGGAATGGTAGGGAGCCACTGTAGAAACTTGAGAAGAGGATGTAGCAACTTTGGCGAAAGACAAGTCATGCGGTTGAACTGTGGATGGATTATAGTGGAGAGAGATAGTTGACTGAGAGACCTGTGAGGAAACAGGTTGCAATAATCTTAAGTGGGAGGTGAAAGAGTGGATAAGGGTTCTGGTAGTGTGTTCAGCAAGGAAGGACAGATTTTGGTGGTGTTAAGAGAGATAAAGAAATGACACATTTTAGCAGTGTTTTGGATATGTGTAGAAAAGCAGCAAAGAATCATCGATGATGACTCCAAGGTTATAGGCTATGGGGAGGGGGAGGATTATAGAGTTATCCATAGAAATAGAGAAAAGGAGGAAGTGGGCTGGCGGGGAAAGATAAGGAGCTCAGACTTGATCATTTTGAATTTAAGGTGGTGGTGGGACATCCAGGCAACAAGGTCAGACAAGCAGGCTGAGATTTGGGACTGGATTCCTGATGTAATTTCTGGTGTAGAGATGTAAAGCACTGCTTTACCCACAGAAAAGCTTTTTTAAAATTACCCTCCCTGTGCCTCACTTTTCTGGTTTAAAGACCCTATAGCCCCCCCCCCCCCCCCATTAAATACATTTTTACATTGTATTTGCTTTAGAATTAATAGTTTTTATAGTTTGAAATAAAAGCAATATTTCTTGACAGCAAATTTATTTCAAGGGCTACAGATTACATTTATAAATCATATAATCTGTAAAGTTATATACATCCCTATGTGCTGTTTCCATGGTGAAAATTTCTGGATTGCATATATCTTGAGCTGATTTGATATGTAATATCCTTTCTGTACCTGGAAGATGTATTTTGAGCTGTAGAGAACTATATATTGGATCAGAAATCAAATGATCCCAATGAGGAAAGCTCATTCTACTTCCAATAAATGAAACAAAAAGCTGTTTTATTGCTTACATCCACATGAAACTCATGACTAGCAGATATTCTGTCCTTCAGTGTAGTCCACAGCATGCCTCTTCGCAGATAGGATGTAAAAGAGAGAAAATGAAAAAAGTAAAGCAGACAAGAAACAAAAACCAACATCAGGAAGAAGAAAGGCGAAGTTTAGGGACAGGAAGAGGAGAACATAGAAAGACAGATGACAAAGAAAATAGAAAGTAAGAAAATCTACTGAGACAGAACGAAGATTTGTATACCTTGGTAAGCGTTTTACTAGCGATGTCAGTCAAATATGTAGGAGTGAAACCCAGTCACATGATTGCACTTGGACATGCTGATTTCTTGGAAATTCTTTTCTGGAAATCTGCAAACTTGCCAAGCAGCCTCTTCCTGCTCCTTTGGGCTTCCATCTTAGTCGGTACTGGCCCCTACAGGAACCACAACCACCCATTGTTTTACCCTCGCTTTTAACTCCCCTTCTGTTTAACATTTTCATTGCTACAATAGTTCTCTGAGACCTTCAAAACCTGGTACAAATATATTCTTGTGCCAGCTAATAGGAGTTAATTTTGGACATCAGCTGGGACACCCTCCCTCCTGGGAACTGGGAGCACTTCTGCAATGTCACCAGCCAGAGTAACTGAGCTGTATCTAACCTAGTCTCCTACACAGCAGCATATACTGCTGCATCACACCAGCCCCTCAAGGATTTTATAGATGATTACCCATCTACCCTGTCTTACTTAAAATTTATATGCCAGTTGAAATATGTATTGTTACATTTTGTTCTAAAACTAGTTATCTGACTGCTGAATTAAGATGGCTGCCAACAAGCAGGCATGAATTAGCCATTACACCTGTGACATCATCTGATGGTGCTGACATGGACCCAGCTGTCAGAACTCAGTAAAAACCTTTTCTATGGATAAGCAGGATAAACAGCCACATAAATGGGTAATGTCATCCAATGATGCTTAAAAATCTTTCTTTCCAAACTCAGAAACAATGAAAAAATCTTACCTAGCATGTGCAGGAGTTCCTGCACTGCTGCCACAGTTTAGTAATTTTTTTTGTCTGCTTCAGTGCTTAGATGGAAATTTTTTTGCAGCTCTCCTTTCAGCTGTCGCCGTAATTTTTCAGTTGATTTAATTTTACTTCTGTTTATTTTTTCTTATTTTGAACCAAAAAGAAATAAAATTATTTTTCTCATCACTATTTTGGGTAAGTTACCCAAAACTGGGGAAAAGCCTTTAAAACAGTCTTCAGGATGTCGATGTAACATGGAAAGCCTAGACTTGTGTGAATGGTATTTGAGATATTTTGACCTGATAATGATTCAGCTAACTGGCCATGTGGCAGAATGTTTAAAAAAAAACAAAACCAAACCATGAAAATGAGGTTGGAGTTTTCTCACAGGACAAGCAGGATGGTAGTCCTCACATATGGGTGACATCATCAGGATGGAGCCCAATCACGGAAAACGTCTGTCAAAGTTTCCAGAACTTTGACTGGCCACTACTGGGCATGCCCAGCATGGCACTAACCCTGCAGCCAGCAGGGGTCCCCCTTCAGTCTTCTTTTTTCCGCACAGCAGTAGCCTCGCTACTGCTGTGCGGAAAAAAATCAGCTCTGAACTGATTCCTGACAGGAATTTTCCTAACGGAATTAATTAAAAATACTTCGCCCCACAATGGTCCCCCCTCTAACTTTCCTCGACCGCGGTACTCCGGTAAGTTTTTTTCACCGTTTTTTGTCGGGTACCGTCGAGTTTGGCCCTCGCGGCCTACTGGCCGTCGACCGTACCTCGGCTCGATTTTTCCATGGCCATGGCTTCGGGGTTTCGTCGGTGCCCGGACTGTACTCGCACCATGTCTATCACAGACCCTCATGGAGTCTGTGTTTTGTGTTTAGGCCATGAGCATGATGTCCTAACGTGCACCAAGTGTGCCCTCATGACACCTAAGGGTCGCAAAGCCAGAATGGAGAAGATGGGACTCCTTTTCCATGCTCACACCCCGATGCCGTCCATCGCATAGACGTCCTCCGAACCGGCACCGTCTAAGTCGCACCATCGACAACCGTCCGGTGACCGCCCGCCATCGACGTCTTCACGGCCATCGACTCCCGTATCTCCCCCTCAAGATCGAGGGGATCGTAGGGAGAAGCATCGGCATCGTAAGTCTTGGACTGTTGAGGGAGCAAAATCATCGACCTCGCCACTGTCCGAGCCACTGTTGAAGAAGCCCCGTCCAGGAGCGGCACCGACCACTCCTGTGACCGGGACATCGAGGCCACCCTTACCCGATCGGGGTTTGGGAGTCACAATTTCGCCTGTAAAGGTGGTCCCTCCAACTGTGCCTCAGCCTCCCTCTTCCGTCTCGGAGCCGGAGCTGATTGCCCCAGGTCTCCGGGAAGAACTGGACCAGCTGGTCAAGGAGGCCATCGACAAAGCGATGCAACGACTCCAGGTCCCTCCGGCACCGAGTGTGGAACCGGTCACTGACCCGATTCCAGCAGCGCTGGCACCGCTGCTATCCCGGATGGAGGCGCTCATGACTGCCCTTCCACCGGTGATTCCCGGGTCTCCGATGGCTCCGGTGCGCCCCCCAATGACTTCTTCATCGGGAGGAGAAACACCGTTCCGCATTCCTCCTTCGGGGGTAGTGCCTCAACCATCGATGCCATGCCGTCCCCCGCCACCGATTCACTCCTCGGGGGCGATACGCACATCGGCGCCATAGATGCCGGCACAGATGCCCCTGAAGGTGTCTGCGGTGCCTTCGGCGATTCCTTCAATTTTCTCGGAGCCTCAGCCGGGCCCTTCAGGTATTCAACCACCCTCTCGTCCTACAGGTCAGCCTTCTGATCCTTATGACACTTGGGGTGATGATACCTCCACAGACACCGATGATTTACCTTCACCTCCTTCTCCTACTGAAAGTAGAAAGCGTTCTCCTCCAGAGGACCTCTTTTTCATTAATTTTGTGAAGGAAATGTCTGAGATGGTCCCTTTTCAGCTTCAGACGGAGCAAGATGATAGGCACCAGATGATGGAGCTTCTCCAATTCCTGGATGCCCCCAAAGTGATCACCTCTATTCCCATTCATCAAGTTCTTCTTGACCTCCTCAAAAAGAACTGGGAAAATCCTGGATCCATAGCCCCAGTACACAAGAAAGCTGACACTACTTATCTAGTACCGTCAGCCCCGGGCTTTCAAAAGTCTCAGCTTGACCACCACTCAGTTGTGGTAGAGTCAGCTCAGAAGAAAGCAAAAAGAAAGAAGCCACACTCCTCTACCCCTCCTTTCAAGGAACACAAGTTCCTAGACAATATTGGTCGACGAGTGTTCCAAGGGGCCATGCTCATCTCTAGAATTGCTTCTTATCAGCTGTACATGACCCAATACAATAGGGTCATCTTTAAGCAAATACAGGACTTCTCTGAAACCCTGCCTGACCAATTCCAAGAACATCTTCAAACCCTTGTCAATAAGGGCTTTGAAGCAGGAAAGCATGAAATAAGAACAGCTTGCGATATCTTCGACACCTCCACTAGAGTGTCTGCAACTGCCATTTCGGCACGGCGTTGGGCCTGGCTCAAGTCTTCGGACCTTCGCCCAGAAATACAAGACAGGCTCTCCGACCTGCCCTGTATTGGTGACAATCTATTCGGTGAACAGATTCAGCAAATAGTAGCTGAGTTAAAGGATCATCATGAGACCCTCAAACAGCTCTCATCGATACCTTCTGACTTCCCGTCTAGACAGCCCTCCAAGAAGGACCCTAAGAAGCCATTCTTCTGGCCAAGGAAGTACTATCCTCCACCGACAAGGACCCGAGTGACGAGGACTTATCATAAATCCCAGCCTCGCCAGCCTTGCAAGCAAAAGTCACAAGCAGCTCCCCAGCCAGGGCCTGCTTCAGGCTTTTGACTTTCACTTGGAGAGCAGCAGCCTAATTCCTTTGCCAAGCATACCGGTGGGAGGTCGACTATGCCACTTTCATGGAATGTGGCAAACAATCACAATCGACCAATGGGTGCTGGCAATCATTGCTCAGGGTTACCATCTGAATTTTCTTGCTGTCCCATCGGACTCCCCACCGCTACAAGTGTGGGGACTATCCGACCACTCTGTCCTTCTGGAGCAGGAGGTTTCCCTTCTTCTCCAGTTAGGAGCAATAGAACCCGTTCCTCTTTCGCGGCAAGGCCTAGGGTTCTATTCCCGGTACTTTTTGATTCCCAAAACATCCGGGGGCCAATTCTGGACCTACGTGCCCTCAACAAGTACCTCCAGCGGGAAAAGTTCAAAATGGTAACCTTGGGCTCACTTCTACCTCTTCTACAAAGAGGAGACTGGCTCTGCTCTCTAGACCTCCAGGACGCATACACCCACATTGCGATAGCTCCAGCTCATCGCAAGTACCTCCGGTTTTAAGTAGGCCCAAAGCACTATCAATACCGGGTGCTTCCATTCGGCCTAGCATCGGCTCCACGAGTCTTTACCAAATGTCTCGTAGTTGTCTCAGCCTTCCTCAGGAAAGAAGGTGTTCATAAGAACATAAGAAAATGCCATACTGGGTCAGACCAAGGGTCCATCAAGCCCAGCATTCTGTTTCCAACAGTGGCCAATCCAGGCCATAAGAACCTGGCAAGTACCCAAAAACGAAGTCTATTCCATGTAACCTTTGCTAATGGCAGTGGCTATTCTCTAAGTGAACTTAATAGCAGGTAATGGACTTCTCCTCCAAGAACTTATCCAATCCTTTTTTAAACACAGCTATACTAACTGCACGAACCACATTCTCTGGCAACAAATTCCAGAGTTTAATTGTGCGTTGAGTAAAAAAGAACTTTCTCCGATTAGTTTTAAATGTGCCCCATGCTAACTTCATGGAGTGCCCCCTAGTCTTTCTACTATCCGAAAGAGTAAATAACCGATTCACATCTACCCGTTCTAGACCTCTCATGATTTTAAACATCTCTATCATATCCCCCCTCAGTCGTCTCTTCTCCAAGCTGAAAAGTCCTAACCTCTTTAGTCTTTCCTCATAGGGGAGTTGTTCCATTCCCCTTATCATTTTGGTAGCCCTTCTCTGTACCTTCTCCATCGCAATTATATCTTTTTTGAGATGCGGCGACCAGAATTGTACACAGTATTCAAGGTGCGGTCTCACCATGGAGCGATACAGAGGCATTATGACATTTTCCGTTTTATTCATCATTCCTTTTCTAATAATTCCCAACATTCTGTTTGCTTTTTTGACTGCCGCAGCACACTGAACCGACGATTTCAATGTGTTATCCACTATGACACCTAGATCTCTTTCTTGGGTTGTAGCACCTAATATGGAACCCAACATCGTGTAATTATAGCATGGGTTATTTTTCCCTATATGCATCACCTTGCACTTATCCACATTAAATTTCATCTGCCATTTGGATGCCCATTTTCCAGTCTCACAAGGTCTTCCTGCAATTTATCACAATCTGCTTGTGATTTAACTACTCTGAACAATTTTGTGTCATCTGCAAATTTGATTATCTCACTCGTCATATTTCTTTCCAGATCATTTATAAATATATTGAACAGTAAGGGTCCCAATACAGATCCCTGAGGCACTCCACTGTCCACTCCCTTCCACTGAGAAAATTGCCCATTTAATCCTACTCTCTGTTTCCTGTCTTTTAGCCAGTTTGCAATCCACGAAAGGACATCGCCACCTATCCCATGACTTTTTACTTTTCCTAGAAGCCTCTCATTAGGAACTTTGTCAAACGCCTTCTGAAAATCCAAGTATACTATATCTACCGGTTCACCTTTATCCACATGTTTATTAACTCCTTCAAAAAAGTGAAGCAGATTTGTGAGGCAAGACTTGCCCTGGGTAAAGCCATGCTGACTTTGTTCCATTAAACCATGTCTTTCTATATGTTCTGTGATTTTGATGTTTAGAACACTTCCACTATTTTTCCTGGCACTGAAGTCAGGCTAACCGGTCTGTAGTTTCCCGGATCGCCCCTGGAGCCCTTTTTAAATATTGGGGTTACATTTGCTATCCTCCAGTCTTCAGGTACAATGGATGATTTTAATGATAAGTTACAAATTTTTACTAATAGGTCTACCCCTATCTAGACGACTGGTTAATCAGGACCCCAACCCAGCAAGCAGCTCGATTTGTCCCTGGATTTGACCCTACACACTCTAATCTCTCTAGGATTTCTCGTCAATTATGAGAAATCCTATTTAGTCCCATCTCAAACCTTGTCTTTCATTGGGGCAGACTTGGACACCTTACAGGCAAAAGCCTTCCTACCTCACGAGTACAAACCCTCATATCTCTCGCTCACCAGTTGCAGTCTCAGTACAGAGCAACTGCTCGGCAGTTCCTTGTCCTTCTCGGACACATGGCGTCCTCAGTCCATCTCACTCCAATGGCCCGCCTGGCCATGAGAGTCATGCATTGGACTCTACGGTCACAAATGACTCAAGCGACTCAGCCTCTCTCAACCATTGTCCACATCACCGACGCACTCCGTCTGTCTCTCGCCTGGTGGAAAGATCAGAACAATCTCTTCCAGGGACTGCCTTTTCATCTACCAGATCCTCAATTCATTCTCACCACCGATGCTTCCAACCTCGGCTTGGGAGCTCATGTAAACGATCTACAGACACAAGGATCTTGGTCTCAAGAGGTATCCAAACACCAAATAAATTTCCTGGAGCTTCGAGCAATGCGATATGCTCTCAGAGCTTTTCAGGATTACCTATCAAATCACATCATCCTGATTCAGACGGACAACCAGATGGCCATGTGGTACATAAACAAACAGGGAGGCACAGGCTCCTTCCTTCTGTGTCAGGAGGCCGCTCAGATTTGGGTGGAAGCGCTCTCCCACTCGATGTACCTCAGGGCCACCTACTTGCCGGGAGTGGACAGTGTCTTGGCGGACAAACTGAGTCATGTCTTCCAACCTCACGAGTGGTCGCTCAATCCCTCGGTAGCGACCTCTCTCTTCCAGCAATAGGGATATCCCCAAATAGACCTCTTTGCGTCCCCTCAGAACCACAAAGTAGACAATAACTGCTCCCTCATTCGGAGCGAGCGCTCTCAGCCCAGAGATGCATTCTCCCTCTCATGGGCAGCCGGGCTGCTTTATGCATTCCCTCCACTTCCTCTTCTCTCGAAGACTCTCGTGAAGCTTCGACAGGACAAGGGAACCATGATCCTGATAGCACCCCACTGGCCACGCCAAGTGTGGTTTCCAATACTCCAGGATCTTTCCATCCGCAGACACATTCCCTTGGGAAAGGACCCGCTTCTGATTACTCAGAACGATGGATGTCTACGCCATCCCAATCTTCAGGCCTTGTTCCTGACGGCATGGATGTTGAAAGGTTAATCCTTCAGCCACTTAACCTTTCAGATTCGGTTTCTCGTGTCCTCATTGCTTCATGGAAGCCTTCCACAAGAAAGTCTTATTCCTATAAATGGAAAAGGTATACATCATGGTGTTCTTCACAGTCCCTTGATCCCTTTTCCTGTCCAATCCCGAGATTTTTGGACTATCTCTGGCATTTATCGGAATCCGGTCTAAAGACTTCCTCAATCAGAATGCATGCCAATGCGGTAGCCGCCTTCCATAAAGGTGTCGGGGATGTTCCTATATCGGTACAACCCCTCGTAACACGTTTTTTCTTAAAGGCTTGCTTCATATCAAGCCACCCTTACAGCCTCCAGCCCCTTCTTGGGACCTTAATCTGGTTCTTGGTCGGCTCATGAAACCTCCATTTGAGCCTCTTCACTCCTGTGACCTAAAATATCTCACATGGAAGGTGATTTTCCTTTTAGCTATCACTTCAGCTCGCAGGGTTAGTGAATTACAGGCCCTAGTTACCTATCCGCCTTACACTAAACTCCTGCAGGACCGGGCGGTACTCCGCACTCACCCTAAATTCTTACCTAAGGTAGTTTCGAAGTTTCACATTAATCAATCCATCATACTACCTACTTTCTTTCCCAGGCCCCATTCCAATCCAGGGGAACAGGCTCTGCATACCCTCGACTGTAAACGGGCTCTAGCGATCTAACTAGACTATACAGTTGCCCACAGGAAGAGCACTCAGCTATTCGTCTCCTTTCATCCCAACAAACTAGGGCAAGCTGTGGGTAAGCAGACTCTCTCCTCCTGGTTGGCGGACTACATATCTTTTTGCTATCAGCAGGCAGGCATTCCTTTTCACGACCGTGTTAAAGCACACTCTGTGAGGGCCATGGCGACTTCAGTAGCACACCTGCGATCGGTGCCGCTTCCTGACATTTGCAGGGCTGCCACTTGGAGCTCACTCCACACTTTCGCAGCCCACTATTGCTTGGACAAAGCCGGAAGACAGGATTCCATCTTCGGCCAATCTGTCCTGCGTAACCTGTTTCCAATGTGACATACCAACACCCTTCCGCCTGCCCGGTGGGGTTCCGGATGCCCTCTACCAAATTCCACCCCAGTTGTTGTGCCTGTTGCACGCCGTTGGGTACATTTGGTGCATGTTCGGACATCCTCAGCTCGGTACTCACCCATATGTTAGGACTACCGTCCTGCTTGTCCTGTGAGAAAGCAAATGTTGCTTACCTGTAACAGGTGTTCTCACAGGACAGCAGGATGTTAGTCCTCACGAAACCCACCCGCTGCCCCGCGGTTTTGGGTTCGTAACGCTTTGTTGTTTTATTTTTTCGGCACTGCCTGTAGCTATAAAATAAGACTGAAGGGGTACCCCTGCTGGCTGCAGGGTTAGTGCCATGCTGGGCATGCCCAGTAGGGGCCAGTCAAAGTTCTGGAAACTTTGACAGAAGTTTTCTGTGATTGGGCTCCATCCTGATGATGTCACCCATATGTGAGGACTAACATCCTGCTTCCTGTGAGAACACCTGTTACAGGTAAGCAACATTTGCTATCTTCTCATTCTGAAAAGAAGCATCCATTTCATCAAGACCAGTGCCACAAATATCAGAGTCTTGGGGAAGTAATAGTTTGTCTTCGTCTTGCCATGATGCAGACAGAAAAAGGGAAATATTCTTCATTGGCAGGAGAAGCCTTTAACACTGTTGGAAGAAAAAACTGTGCAACCACATTGGGGCAGAAGACATCTGCATTGTTTAAAAAAAAAAATAAATCTTTGAAAGAGATGGCATGGACATTGGTATTATAAACTCCAGGCCCAATGGTGCCGAGATCATTGCCGTACTCATCTTTGGTACTGAATCCAATGGCATCAAGGTGAGCCCGCAAAGAAAACAAACCTAGAAAATGGGCAGTGCTTCTCATAGGTCTTCACCCCGGGTACTGGTAACAGAATCGGATAACTTATTAAAAGCTCAATCAATGAAACAATTGCCACCATTACCAGACTGTCATACTTTTATGCAAAGGATGCAGACAGATTTTGTAGTGAATTACTTGTCAGGTATCCATTCGCTTCAAAGTAGGATGCACGTCCTCAGAAAGTTGGCTAAACAACTTCAAACAAAATGTCCTGGTACTCCATATCAAAAAATTCTTCTACATAAACCTTCTATGTCTATCTCCAAACAAAGATCCGGTACTAAAGGCTCCTGATTTTGAAGACTCAGAATCCATACAGTCTAGAGAGGAATCCTTGGATTTACTATCAGATCCTTCTCCAGATCCTCAGAAAAGTTACACACCAACTGAGGATATGACAGATCCAGCTTTTATTCAAAAGATGTCAGATGATATATTCCTTTTCAACTACAGGAAGAGACAACTAGTGGAAGTTTCAATTACAAGGAGGTCCATATGGACCTTTAGATGGATAACGTAATAGCTAATTCATAAATTCTAGCCGGCTAATGAATTAGGTAGGTAGAATTTAGCCAGATAAGTTAGGGGTGGTCCAGGGGTGTAACCCGAAGGAGTTGTTAGCCAGCTAAGTTAACTGTCTAACTCCGATATTCAGAGTTAGCTAGATGACTTAGCTGGCTGTCTGATCAAGTCAAAGAGCTGTCCTAAAGTTAGCTGGCTATATTCAATAATTTATCCAGCTAGCTTTACTAGCTGGACTGTGTCTGAATATAGAAATCAAGAAATTTAAAAATCATTCAAGCACCCAAGCAAAAAAAAGCATTTTTGGTGCACAAAACATTATAGTCCTCCAAGGCAGAGTTTGCTTCCTATGGTAAAAAATATACACACTTGTTGCACACATGTTATAAAATCTCATGGCCGATAGCTCATGTGTGAGCCGCATGCACAGGGGGGCCAAATTTTTTAATATTGCGTGCGGCGACGCAATCAGGCCTTCCCCTGTTCCCTCCCAGTCCACTTCAATTAAGGAGCGGTCTGGGAGGGAACCTTCTTACCCCCCCTGCCTAACCTTCCCTTCCTTTCCCCTCTCCACCCCGACCCCTAACATCTAACTAGCTACCTGAAAATTTTTTATTTTTCTTCTTACTGCTCCTCACGAGCAGAAGTAGTTTGTGCGCCACTTGGTGCTTCCCTGAGATAGTGGCTAATGGTTGTGTCTCGGCCGGCCTCTGGCCGGCCCCACTCAGACCACACCCCTGGCCCGTCCTTTTTCAGGGCCCGTATCGGGACTTATGCACGTGGCTGGGCCCTTTTGAAAATGCGCGCAGCGTGCATAGGGCTCGGCCACACACATAATCCCGATTTTTACATGTGTGGCCCTTTGAAGATTTGCCCTTAAATATAGATTCCATTTATATCTTCTGACTCCTTTGTAGTAGAAAGTGAAAAAATTTCTCCTCAACTCCTCCAGGGAAAGATTTGAAACTGTTAGATGACATCGGTAAAAAGCAGTTCCAGACAGCAATGCTCAGTTCTAGGATAGCCCATCAATTACAGATGATTCACAATCTCTGTAACACCATGCAAAAGATAAGGAAGATCTCTCTCTCTTTACATCAAGACAACCAAGATATATTCTCTCACCTGTTGAATGACACTGAGGAATGCATAAAACATATGACAAGGTCTGTATATGATTCCTGTGATATCATCTTAAACATAGGTTGTAACTATTGTAATAAGAAGAATGTTCTGGTTGAAAGCTTCCGAACTACAAGAAGATTTTGATGACAGAATAGCAGATGCTTAATGCTCTGGAGACCATTTGTTTGGGGGAAAGGTTAAGGAAACGGTAAACGTAATCAAGGAATATTGCACAGCTTTACAGACTTTAACTACTGCAGTGTCAACCTGAATCAGAAAAGATATCAACATCAAACTGTTAGAAGACCTTATAGTTATTACTCTAGAAGAAGATATACATATCCATATTACAAACAAGGACATTGCCCTCAACATTTATATTAGGCTCCACAATACCATTTCAAGTATCAACTGAAGATACTTCAACAGGAACTAATGTCTCTCTTGCTAGCTCATGCGACAGAACAAGTTTCTCAATCCCAAAAAGGGAAAGGATTTTACCTGGTACTTTTGATTTCCAAAAAGTCCAGAGGTCTTTGTCAAACCCTAGATGCACTTACTAGGTTCTATTCTACCTCATCTAGAAAACATTGGTTAACAATATTGGACCTCAAGGATGCTTACCTTCAAATTCCAGTTTACACATCATACCAAGTATCTTCAGTTTATTCTACAAAATCAATATTACTTATATTGTGTTCTCCTAATTGGTCTAGCAGCAACTCAGGGTTTTTATCAAATGTCAAGCAATTGTCACAGCATATATCAGAAAAAAACAAAATCATGATTTTTCCCTGCTTGGATGACTAGCTAATATTGAGCACATCTTACAATCCAAGATTAATACATTTGCTCTATTCATGTTATAGCACCTAGGATTCACAGTGAGCATAAAGAAATCACATCTCATTCAAACTCATCTAAAATGGGGGCTCCCAAACATTTTGGGAGTGTGGACCTCTTTTCAACTTCCAAAATTTTTGCAGAACCCCCCCCCCCCCCCCACATGCTTTTTCATTTTGACATGACATTTTCATATTTTTCCATATGACATATATAGAAAAGATAATGTAATAAATAATTATACACACACCAGACTCATAATATATAAAACTTTTAAAATACTTTCTGATTTAAACTAAATACATGTAATTGCAGTAAATATGCCAGAATGTAGTTATATTCAGTAACTTATATAGTGTAGTTAGAGGCAGCCACACACAGCTGGATCAATCTGGTTCTGGGGCAACTGGGGGGAATGGACCGGTGGAAGGAGAGAGAGACTGATTCATCAAAGTTACTAAACTAGTGGAGAAGGGGGAGAGAGACTAGCAAGGATGGACTAGTGGAGGGAGAGAGAAAACTGATTGGCTGAGATGGACACGTACATGCTCTTAACTCCAAAAGCTCCCTGTCAAAAACACAGAGGCTCCACACATATTAACATAGGCTCCCTCACATACATGCAGGCTCTCACTCCCATAGGCTCCCCTTTCACACACACACACATTCTCACTCTTACAGGTTAAGTTACAAACAAACACTGTCATACACACTCATATTCGCTCAACTCTGAGGCTCTTTCACACAACACATGCATGTATGCTCTCAACCCCACAGGCTCCCTCATGGAAGCACATGCACACACATGCTCTCAGTATTAAAGCCTCCCTCACGAACACACAGGCTCCCTCACACACATGCTCTCAACCCCACAGGTTCTCAATATTAACATGTTCTCAATATTAACAGCAAGGAAAATCAGCTACCAGAGGATTGTATAATTCCAAATGGAAGAAATACTCGAATTGGTATTCTTCACGCAATAAGAATCCATCTACATGCCTTACGTAAACATTACTTCAGTGTTTATCTACTGTTCTGTCAAAATTCCAGTCTGAAATCTAATTCAAGTAAGAATTTGTTTGTGCAACCGTTACATATCAACACATTGAAGGTTTACCTATTTCTCATCCCTTAGTGTCCATGTTTATCAAGGGATTATGTCATTTGAAACCACCAATCAAAGTCCCACCTATTCAGCGGGATGTTAGTGTATTTCTTTGTCAGTTAATGAAACCTCCCTTTGAACCTATGCTGTCTGCTGACATTAAGTTCCTTGTGTGGAACATTTTGTTTCTCATGGCAGTCATGTCTACTCACAGAGTAAGTGAATGTTGTGTTCCACGGCTGTGGCGCCCCACGACCGCGGCCCCCTACCTTGTCCGTGGCGTTCCCTCACCGCGGGAGCCCCGGGGGAGGGCTCTGATTCGGGCCGTCGCTTCCGCGCCCCTCCGGTGCTGCTCACTGCAGGGGGAGCCATCCTGCTCCCCCCTCGCAGCGTCCAGCGGTGTGTCTCCTCCGCGGGGGAAAATCCAAGATGGCCACCACCATCCTTAGGCGCGAGGCTGCGCCTTCTCTACAGATTTAAAGGGACCTAATCCCTTTAACTGGCTTCACCTGTTCCTGATCAGCCTAGGCAGGGGAAGTATAAAAGGAAGCTTCCTCTGCTCATCCAGTGACTTGGCAACGTCCTCCAGCGCTGTCTAGTCTGCTTGCTTCGGTGAGTTCCTTGAGCTTTGGATCCTGTTCCTGTTTCGTCTTGGTGTTCCCGGTTCCTGACTTCGGATTGGCTTACGGTGATTCTCTGGTGTACGACTTCGGATTGGCAAGCGGTTGGGAGAACGGTTAAGTCCTTCCTCCTGGAATGGCACCTACTACCAAGTACCTGAAAATTGTGGAGCATAGCTTGTGCTTATGGGGTTTTTTTGCCTTCCTCTGACCCAGAAACTTCAGTATTCAGGTCTAACCCCTCTCATTTCACTCAACTGCAACTGGATGTAGAGTCTATCCTACAGCGGAGGATGGTAGAACTTCTCCTTCTTAGGTGTGTGGTTAAAGATTCTGTTCCAGGTATTTCCTGATCCCAAGAAATCTGAGGGAATAAGACCTGTACTAGATTTGTAAAGGCTGAAAAAGTTGTTGGTGAAGATGAGCTACCTCCAGACGATTCCCTGTTTATTCTTATGATTCAGCCAAGAGATTGGATGCATATTCTGGATCTGAAAGACACTTAGGCCCCCCCATTCACCCCTCCCATCAAACGTTTGTCAGGTTTATGGTGAAGGACGTGCTCTACCCTACTACACAGTGCTCTCCTTCAGTCTGTCTGCATCCCCAAGGATATTTACAAAATGTCCAGCAGTAGTGGCGGCATGACTTTGTTGGCAGGGAATCTGTGTGTTCCCTTACCTGGACAATTAGCTGGTGATGGGTCCATCCCTGTCAGAGTCTTTCAAGAAGACTATACATGTCCTCTAGTCTCTTGAGTTCCTAGTCAACTTTATCAAGTTGTTAGGGTTCGCATAACACTGAATGAACATGAGCATTAGCTGACTTCAGTGAGGCTTAGGTTAAGGATAGCTAGCCTATTCCTGCTTTGTTTCAGTATACAAAAGACTTCTGGATGGTATCATGAACAAAGTTACACTTTTCCACAGAAGACAGACATTATGCCTAACAGCTTCAACTGCATTTGGCATAAAATATGGAGATCTAACCACCCAATGCCAAAACAAATACTGCCAATAGCAATAAGTGGACAACAAGCTGCCCCACCTATAAATATGCAGAGAATAGATAGGTGCAGCAACAGTGCTGAAGGATAGTCCTTAATTTAGTAAAAAAACATATTGAAACAAGCAGATTGACTTGTTGAAGAAATCCACAGAGGATTTATTTATAATATCCATTAAAGCAGATTTTTATAAACAGTGGTAGTACAAGTAAGTCCCCCAACGTACATTTCGCTAGACAGTCTGCCTCAGGAGGGACAAAACACTGCATTAGTCAAAGAAAGCATCAAAAAGCAGTCTTGTGAAACATGTACAGTACATGAGGGACTTACATCCAGCAACATTCTAACAAGCTGCATGGACAATGTATTCTCAAGCACGAGAGATTGTCTCCCATATATGTTTGCAAAGACACCTCTCTCCTGTTTCCTGAAGGGGAGATAGCTAGCAGCTCAAGCAACTCAGCCAAGCATAGATCAAAGAATCTCTACTGCTATTTGGAAAGATAAGAGAAAAGCTCTGGTCTGGGACACAGCGCAGCCTGTGAAACAAAGACTATAATTCTGTGCATGTGAAAAGCAGCACACGGTGCTGCAGTAGCAACTAGATACTGACTGGACCTCAGCATTCCTGTATATTTTGCTTTTGGTCAGAGTAGAGAACAGACTGGCTTGGGTGACAAATAACTCCTATTTATATAGGTAGCTAGGCATGGAAAGGTGTTTATGCGAAGCTGACTTACCGTAGGTCAGGTCTTCTCAAACATGTCCTGGGGCTCCCACAGCCATTCAGGTTTTCAGGATATCTACAATGAATATGCATGAGATAAATTCCATGGAAGCAGTATATGCAGATTTATCTCATGCATATTCATTTTGGATATCCTGAAAACCCAACTGTCTGTGGGGTCCCCAGGACAAGTTTGGGAAGCACTACAGTAGGTTCTAATTTTGTGCTTTGTTTACATACCAGGATTATAAATATTATAGTACCACTTGGTTGGTCTCTGTGTCAATAACCCACACATGCTTCCTGCTAGTCAGTCACATTATTGGCTCTAACAAAGTCAAACCTGGTTCTGTATTAAAGTATTCAAGTCATAGGAGCCTGGATAGAGTCATATCAGGAGAAGGTGTTTCTTCCTATTGAAAGAGCCTTATTGCTGTTGTGCCTGGCAAGGTCTCTTCATCAAGCAACTGCAGGATAGTTCATAGTCCTCCTCAACCACATGATGGCTGTATTACATGTAATACCTCTCCTCTGACTAGCCTGCAAATGCGTGGTCTTTAGTGGGGCCTTCAGAGCCAGTTGCATCAGCTCTATCAGCTTTTGTCCCACCAAATCTGACTCCCAGGATGAGAGCATCCCTTTAGTGGTAGATGAATCCAGACGTTCTAAAGGTTGACCTCACATTGCACAATCCACTGGATCAAGTGCGTGTCTATCAATACCTTCATCAAGGGGTGCGGTGAGCACACAAAAGAGGTGTGGACCCAAAGATTGTGATCCCCAGAGGAGAGTCATCCACAAATCATCTTCCGCTATACTTGTAGGGCTTACTCTCATCTTCTTTTGGGGAAGAGAACCTTGATGCAGACAGATGAAGAAGTGTCCATGTTTTACATAAATAACCAGGGAGGACTAGGCTCCTATGTTCTGTGCCAGAAAGCTGTCCAAGACTGGTTGTGGATAGGACATCACAATGCCCATCTCCAGGTGATCTACCGTCTGGTGATCCGGAAACATTAGCGGACCGTTTCAGCAGGGAGTTACAGTTGTGCAAATGAACACTGGATCAGAGTATCATGACAGACTTTCTCGGTCATTGGGGAAAGTTAGTGATTGACCTGTTCACCTTGGAAGAGAACAGAAAGATTAAGAAGTTCTGCTCCTTGAATCTAAGCAGCTGCATGTCAGCTCTCAATGCTTATGTACTAGACTGGAGCATCTGTCTACTCTATACATACCCACCAATTCTTCTCATTACCAGGACCATCCAAAAGTCCTTTGAGTCAAGATAAGGATAAGCATCATAACACCAGTTTGGCCATGGCAAGTATGGTATCCATAATCTCGTCTGTCTATATAATCTCCGATTCCATTGGAAGGTATATGACTCTCGTCACACAGAAGGAAGCCAAGCTCTGCCATCCGGACCTGCCAACACTGTTCCTCATGATGTAAATGTTGAATGTGCAGTAGTCATCTTCTTCCCAAAGAGGTAAAGTGTGGTCTGATTTCCACCAGGAAATCTTCAACCAAAAGATCCTACAGCTTAAAATGAAAAAGGTTTTTGACTTGGTGTAGAGCCAGCCAGATCCCTTCTCATGTGGCCCGAGAGACTTGCTTCAATATCTGTTCTTCCTCTTGTCCTCAGGTCTTAGCACCTCCTCAGTCAAAGTTCATCTCAGTGCTATTATGGCATATCACCCTTTTTATAAAGATTCAGGAAAGGACTGTGGCTTTCCAAGCCTCTAGTCTATAAACTTCCTGTGCCTTTGGACCTCAATGTAATCCTAACTCAACTCATGAAACCTCCTTTTGACCTTCAGGTTGGGGAATTTGAAGTTTCTCACCTGAAAACTGTTTTCTTGTGGCCATAATTTCAGCATGAAGTGTAAGCAAACTACAAGCACTGTTTTTATATTCGCCATTATTGCAATATTTTCACAATAGGGTGGCTCTACAAACTCATTGTAAGTTCCTTCAGAAACTGCTGTCTGTGTTTCACATTAATCAAGCTATTATGCTATATACATTCTTTAGAAGGCTACATATGTACAAAGGAGAATGTCATATTACCTAAATAGAACTCACCCTATAATCAAGCTTCTCAATAGTTCATGTCCTTTGATCCCAATACACTGGAAATTGCAGTTGCCAAATGAGCTCTGACCAATAGGCTAGCAGACTTGGCCGGCTTACATTTTATAGACTCTTAAGGTTCATCAAGTGAGAGCTACGGCAACTTTCTCAAAGCCACTTCTGTTGAAGACTTTTGCAAAGCTGCTACTTGGTTGTCTGTTCACAGGTTCACATGCCTCTACTGTCTGGAAGGCATGTCCCAGGGAGGCAGTAACTTTGCAAGCAATTATAGGGAGCCTGTTGTCCTTATAGTTTGTTCTCCACTTGCTGAGTTATCTCAATTAAGTGCTTCTCTGTACAACCCTCAGCTTGGGATGCCACACACACAATGGATAATTCATGCCTGCTTGTCAATGGAGAAAGCAAGTATTCTTAAATGTAAAAAGGGTTCTCTGTAGACAGCAGGATGAATTAGCCATACTTAATATCTGCCTGCCTCCCTGAGGCCTAAGCTCTGGAAGAGACTGAGGAGCTCATGCACGGGAGCTCCCATGCACATTCACAAAAGTTTTTACTGAGTTCTGAGGAGTGAGTCCTTGTTGATGCAGTCAGATGACATCACACATGTGTAATGGCTAATTCATCCTGCTGTCTACTGAGAACGCTATTTACAAATAAGCAAACTTGCTATGTTTCCAGGGATTGTTTTAATAAGAGCAGCCATTGAAACCAATATACAATGCCAGCAAGAAGAATTTTTTTGCTATTATCCTTTTAGTTCTGTTCATTTTGGGGTGCATTTTCAAAGCCATTTACATGCATAAAACATGGGTTTAAGTGTGTAAGTGTCTCATAAAATTGTCTGGGATTTGTACGCATCAAGGTATGCACGTAACTGAATTTTGCAAGTACTTTTAGAAAAAAAAGTTTTCTGGGGGCGAAGTTTGGATTTATGTGTATAGAATTTGATTTTAAAAGGAATGCACCTGAAATCACACGGAAAGGTTATGCCCTGCAGAAAGCAAAAACAATTGTGGGTTATTTAGCATAATTTTCAAAGCAAACTAAGTGCTTACATTTGCTTTGAAAATTGATGTAATTCAATGGGCGTAGCTGCCGCACAAGTTACCCACAATATTATAAATTTACCCTCCCTAAGGATTGTTATGATTCTTTGTCATTATATAAAGTTTTTTAAAATGCTTTCTATGTGCACTTTAGCCATGAAAAGGCATAGTTTAAAATGATCAAAAGAATAAATTATTTTAAGCTGTATGAGCCAGCATTAAACGCTGAAATTTTGTTTTCTTTGCATGTTTCAATGGAGACAGTTATTCTTTTATTTCTATTTGAATATGGATCTGAATTCATTTTTCTTTTTACTTTAGGAAGTTGCACTAGTTTCTTTCCTTTTTAGATTTCTGTAATGGGTCAGAAAGGAACAGAAAGGGAAAAGTAACCTACGGTATACGAATAGGTCATAACGTACTCATTCAGAGAAAAAATTCTGTGGAAATAAAATTTTCAGTTTTCCATAGATGGAATCTGATTTTGTAACATGAAATCCTGTGTTGCTTAGGATGGATGATACCTAGTGCATTTTCTGTGAAAGAGCTTTGCGTTGTTGAATACTCAAATATGTTTGCCTCTTTCAGATACAAAGTTCATAACTCAGATGCTGAAAAAGGTCCTGAAAAAGTCCCCAAGGTAAGCATGGACAGCTTTTTTTCTAAATGTTCTGTTTATGGAATCTGAACTTTCTCAATGTTAGTTGTATTTCCATATATAATGCATTTGTTTGCATTTGAAACTGCACAATTTTAGTTAATAAGCATTTTGCTGCCAAGCAAAACAAACGATTTTAAAGTAATTTTGAGGTACTGTAAATTTTCAAAGCAAAAAAGAAAGAGTATAAATTGACACAGACCAATTAATATGGGTCATGATATTTATGTAGAGGAGCTAGGAAGGGGATAATTGAGTTGAGTGACTTGAATCTTTTAGTGCTTTGTAGATCACCAGCTAAATGTATATTAATCTCAGGACATCATCCTCTTGACTATTCATTAACCTATATATATTGACCACTTTGGCAGGCACATGACTCATTACACAAAGCTTTTTGAAAGTTGCTAAAATACTGTTGCAGATTTGAATGAGCTTTACATCACTTGAAGACTTTCCTGGGATAGTACAATGATAACAGTCAAACAGGACAGGAATTGGAGACAGGCAAGAGCTGAAAATGAGGACTGAAATAGGAGGCAAATACTGAACTGGAGTCAGGCAGGGGTTTGACACATGACTGGAACAGGAGACAAGAACTGGACCTGAAGGCAAGCCAGTAATGGGAGATAAGGGCTAGGCCAGAAGGCCCATAGGGAGCAGGATCCACAGGGAGGACCAGACAGGTCAAAACAAGGATTGGACAGTCAGACTAGGAACTGGACAGGGGACAGTACACAGGAAGAGGGCAAAGAACATCCAAAACAGGTAACCAGGAACTAAAGTACAGCAAGGAACATATAAGGCAAAACAAGTAAACTTGTCTAGGAGGCCTAAGTATGGCACAAAACTAGAAAGCACGAAGGTCACAAGGCAGGGCTAGGAGGCTCCATAGCAAGGCAGGGAGGCCGCAAGGCAAGGCAGGAAGGCTGAGCAAGGCCACAAGACAAGGCAGGAAGGTGAGAGAGGCTGCAAGACATAGTAAGAAGGCCACAGGGGCCACACAGCAAGGTAAAGCGAGGTGGGCCAATGCAAGAAGCCAGGGTGACTCAATGAAGAGGCACTGAGTTGTAGGAGAGGCAGGACTAAATAGGACTGGCCTTGCTGAGTTATGGGAGCATCAAGGAGGTGGCTAATACAGGAGAGAAGTTGGCTCCATAAGGACCTCTGTTAGTGGGGAGGCTGTCAAGCAGCCAGAATTGTGACACTGACACTGATGAGTCCACGGGTTTTCCATTTGACTCTTCTTCATAGCCTTCCATAAGTACATTTCTGCTGGAGAATGTCTCATCCTGCTTTTCAGAAAAATGGCAAAAGCAATTCCATTTACTTTACAGGAGGAGTCAGAACCAGAGGAAGATATATTTGGTGTACTAAAATATATTCAAGCCCCAAAACAAGTAATTGTTGATCCAGTTCACAAGATTATTACAAAAACTCCAACAAGAATGTGAAAGATTACCAGTAGCAAGCAAATTAAAACTCAAACTCAAAGTTCAATCTTGCTCTGGTACAGCTCCTCATTTGACCACTGAGATCTCAAAACAAAGGCCTCTTAAAAATCCCTACATTTCCTAGCGTGTAGCAGATGGACTCAGAACCAATGGGTATAGTGTACTCGTGCTAGCAGTTGGAGACGGATCAGATTTCAATCTGACGTCAGCCCCTAGTACATATACCCCTGCAGGAAGTGCAGATCCCCAGTATTTTCCGTCTCCATAGCAGTTAGGAGCTATCTAAAAAGAGAGAGTGAAGGGAATAGCAAATCTCAACTAATATCTTATAAGGAGTCCAGGAAAAGCAATAACCTTAAAGAGAGTACCTGGAAGGCTATGACCACAAATGCTCAAAGTTTGGGAAATAAAATCCCAGATCTGCAGGCCCTAATGGCTGAGGCACAATTGGACATTGTTGCTATCACAGAGACATGGTTCACAGAATCTCATGATTGGGATACAACAATACCAGGATATAACTTGTTAAGGAAGGACAGAGAGGATAGAAAAGGGGGAGGTGTGGCTCTTTATGTCAGAAACAACATCCAAGCATCTGAGCTACAAGGATGTTGGGGTAAGGAAGAAGCTCTATGGCTCGACCTAAAAAAAGATGACGGAGCATCCATTTATATTGGAGTGGTTTACAGGCCTCCAAACCAAAAGGAAGAGCTGGACAGAGACCTGGTTGAAGACATCCATAAGATAGGTAAGAAGGGAGAAGTGGTGATCGTGGGTGACTTTAATATGCCAGATGTAGACTGGAAAATCCCATCTGCAGAAACTAAAAATAGTAGAGCGATAGTGGATGCCATGCAAGTATCTTTGTTCAAACAAATGGTGTTGGAACCCACCAGAGAAGGAGCTATACTCGACTTAGTGCTCACTAATGCAGATAATGTCTCAGATGTCCAGGTGGGTGCCCACCTCAGCAGCAGTGATCATCAAACGGTATGGTTTAATATCACTAAAAGAATAGGGAAAAGAACCACAAAGACCCGAGTTTTACAGTTCAAAAACACAGACTTTGAGGAAATGGGGAAGTACCTGGAGGAAGAACTTAAAGGATGGGAGAACGAGAGAGATGTGGATCAGCAGTGGACCAATCTAAAAGGAGCAATCACCAAGGCAACTGCTCTATACGTTAGAAATGTAAAGAAAAGCAAAAGAAAATTGAAACCTAGCTGGTTCTCAAAGGAGGTGGCTGACAAAATTAAAGCTAAAAGAACAGCATTCAAGATATATAAAAGATCCCAAAGGGAGGAACACAAAGAAGAATATCTGATTCAACTGAGGGAGACAAAGAAATTAATCAAGTTGGCAAAAAGTCAAGCGGAAGAGAGGATTGCCAAGGAGATAAAAAATGGAGACAAAACATTTTTCAGATACATCAGCGAAAAGAGAAGGATCCAAAGTGGTATAGTGAAATTGAAAGGTGGTAATGATCAATGTGTGGAGGGAGACGAAGAAATGGCAGAAATATTAAACGAATACTTCAGCTCTGTGTTCACTAAAGAAGACCCTGGAGAAGGACCATCTCTACACAACAAAAAACTGGTGGGAAGTGGAATAGATGAAAATCCTTTTACAGTAGAAAATGTGTGGGAAGAGCTAAAGAACCTGAAAGTGGACAAAGCCATGGGGCCTGATGGGATTCATCCAAGGATATTGAGGGAGCTCAGAGATGTTCTGGCGGCTCCGCTGTGTGACCTGTTCAATAGATCCCTAGAAACGGGAGTGGTGCCGAGTGATTGGAGAAGAGCGATGGTGGTCCCGCTTCACAAGAGTGGGAACAGGGAGGAGGCTGGCAACTACAGACCGGTCAGCCTCACTTCGGTGGTGGGAAAAGTAATGGAGTCACTGCTGAAAGAGAGAATAGTGAACTATCTACAGTCCGGAGAATTGATGGACCATAGGCAACATGGATTCACCAGGGGAAGATCCTGTCAGACAAATCTGATTGACTTTTTTGACTGGGTAACCAAGGAATTGGATCGAGGAAGAGCGCTCGATATCATATACTTGGATTTCAGCAAAGCTTTTGACACGGTTCCGCACAGGAGACTGGTGAATAAAACGAGAAGCTTGGGAGTGAGTGCCGAGGTGGTGACCTGGATTGCAAATTGGTTGACGGACAGAAGACAATGTGTGATGGTAAATGGAACCTTCTCTGAAGAGAGAGCGGTTTTAAGTGGTGTACCGCAAGGATCGGTGTTGGGACCGGTCCTGTTCAATATCTTTGTGAGCGACATGGCGGACGGGATAGAAGGCAAGGTTTGTCTTTTCGCGGATGACACTAAGATCTGCAACAGAGTGGACACGCCGGAAGGAGTGGAGAGAATGAGACGGGATCTAAGGAAACTGGAAGAGTGGTCGAAGATATGGCAGCTGAGATTCAATGCCAAGAAGTGCAAAGTCATGCATATGGGGAGTGGAAACCCGAATGAACTGTATTCGATGGGGGGGGAAAGGCTGATGTGCACGGAGCAGGAGAGGGACCTTGGGGTGATAGTGTCTAATGATATGAAGTCTGCGAAACAATGCGACAAGGCTATAGCAAAAGGCAGAAGAATGCTGGGCTGCATAGAGAGAGGAATATCGAGTAAGAAAAGGGAAGTGATTATTCCCTTGTACAGGTCCTTGGTGAGGCCTCACCTGGAGTACTGTGTTCAGTTCTGGAGACCGTATCTACAAAAAGACAAAGACAAGATGGAAGCGGTACAGAGAAGGGCGACCAGGAAGGTAGAGGATCTTCATCGGATGACGTACGAGGAGAGATTGAAGAATCTAAATATGTACACCCTGGAGGAAAGGAGGAGCAGAGGCGATATGATACAGACTTTCAGATACTTGAAAGGTTTTAATGATCCAAAGACAAGGACAAACTTTTTCCATAGGAAAAAAATCAGCAGAACCAGGGGTCACGATTTGAAGCTCCAGGGAGGAAGATTCAGAACCAATGTTAGGAAGTATTTCTTCACAGAGAGGGTGGTGGATGCCTGGAATGCCCTTCCGGAGGATGTGGTGAAGACCAGAACTGTGAAGGACTTCAAAGGGGCGTGGGATAAACACTGTGGATCCATAAAGTCAAGAGGCCGCCAATGAAGAGTGGGTGACTCACCAGAATGATGGCTACTGCCTGGAGACAATACCCTTATTCAATAAACGTACACATGCTTACTGTGACTCCAACATCGTTCTAGCTTCAACAGCAAGAGGAAATGTGGAATAAAGGATCTGCACTCACAAAGGGGGGAGTAGCTGGCTTGTTACGGCGGTTACTACCCCAAACCAAATAAGCCTGTTACTTCTATTTCTATGCATATACAGCATAGTTCTCTGCTTCAACGGCAGGGGAGAAGAAAAAACTGATACTTCACGCATATCCAGCATAGCTCCCTGCTTCAACGGCAGGGGAGAAGAAAAAAGGGTTCACACTCACAAAGCGGGGAGTAGCTGGCTTGTTACGGCGGTTACTACACCAAACCAAATGTGCCTGATACTTCACTTTCGATGCATATCCAGCATGGCTCTCTGCTTCAACAGCATGGGAGAAGAATAAACTGATACCTCAAGCATATCCAGCATAGCTCCCTGCTTCAACGGCAGGGGAGAAGATAAACAACCAATAAGGGCTGTATAACATAGTCTGAGTAAAACAAATAAGCATGGGTGGAGCCTCTTCATCTGCCACGATCGGGGAAGGCCTGCGCAACCGGCGCCGAGCCCCGCCGGGGGAAGGTCTGGGCTTCACTCTCCCCACCCGGGGGAACCCGGCGACGATAACGCGGCAAAAGACAGATAAGTAAAGATTGCATCTTTTAAAAACCTAAATACGCATCTAAACAATACAAAAACCACGCCGAAAGGGAGCCCCGCCCCCGATCCAGCTCCACCAATAGGAGCCAGCCCTGAGGGGCTTTAAATCAGCATTACGTCCGGCGTCGCGCGCCGAAGGAGCGCAACAAAGGGGCCCCTTTGTTTCGCCCCTTCGTACAGCCCCGAGGAAGTCCCGAGCCATACCCGCGGAAGAATCTATTGCCATATATATCATTTCGGCGGCCTACATCCCGGCGCCCACCTGCACCCAACCGCTTCCTCCTCCTCCCTGCCGAGGCTTGCGCGATCGGCGCGGCCCATCCGGGGCAAAAGCCTGCTCACCAGACACTCGAGGTGAGACGTGCAGGAGAGACGGGGGGCAAAGAACAAAGATACCTAAAACGAAACTAAAACTAATTAGCCACTCCAGCATCACTCATTCAGCCTCCAGCAGCACATCCAGTCTCCAGCAGCACTCATTCAGCCTCCAGCAGCTCATCCAGTCTCCAGCAGCACTCATTCAGCCTCCAGCAGCACATCCAGTCTCCAGCAGCACTCATCCAGTCTCCAGCAGCACATTCAGTCTCCAGCAGCACATTCAGCCTCCAGCAGCACTCATCCAGTCTCCAGCAGCACTCATCCAGTCACTCCAGCAACCAGCATTCGTCCAGTCACTCCACCATCCCTCTAGCAATCTTCTAGTCACCCCAGCATTCAGTCTCCAGCAGCACTCATCCAGTCTCCAGCAGCACTCATCCAGTCACTCCAGCAACCAGCATTCGTCCAGTCACTCCACCATCCCTCTAGCAATCTTCTAGTCACCCCAGCATCCAGCATTCTTCCAGTCAATCCAGCATCTAGCACTCATCAAGCCACTCCAACACCCAGTAGTCATCCAACAATCTTATCCACCTGCAATTTCTTCGTAAAAAGACAGCATGCTACAAACTTTCCCCATTCAGATCATCCCTCACCTACTCACCCACAGAGCGAGTACACCCGTGCTCAATCCACGATCAAAGAGATCCCTGATTCCAATCATGATCTCCCCTCTAACACAATTCCTAGGATTATCTCTAATCACCTTAACCCTTTTCAACTCCCAGTCACTCTCAAAAAAATCTCATTTGCTCAACGACCTCCTCCTGGACACCCAACCGGACATCTGTGCCATTACAGAAACATGGCTAAAAAACACAGACACCGCCATTATTAACCAGTTGCCAACACAACAATATGACATCTTCTCTATCCCCAGACCTAAAAAAAGAGGGGGTGGAATAATGTTAATAGCAAAAAAAGAACTGAGACTGTCCCAACAAGCCTTCAAATCGACGACCAAATTAGAAATCGGTCTATTCAAATCCTCCCAGCTTCAAGTCTGCCTTATTTACGCCCCCCCGGGGCTCCTAGAATCCGACCCTTCTCCACTCATCGAAACCATAGCCAAACACATCAACACTAACTCACCGGCTATTATCTTAGGAGATTTCAACATCCATGTTGACTCCCCTACCCTATCATCTAATTGCGAAGCTCTTCTCCTCTCTCCAGGCTATGGGATTCAAACAAATTATAAACAACCCCACACACAAGGCAGGCCACACGCTTGACCTGATATTCACTAACGAAACCATCTCGCCCATCACCCCTCCTTCCTGCTCTCCCATCCCCTGGTCAGATCACTCGATGATAACTACAAAATTATATATAAAACAAAAATTGACCCCTATTGTTACTAAATCCTCGATCCAGTTCAGGAAACCCTGTTCCATGGACACTCTCAACAACAGCCTGGCCGAAGAACTAATTAAACTGGACTTCTCAGATGCGGATACCGCTATGAACTCCTGGCAAACTATTACACACTCAGTAGCTAACAGAATTTGCCCTGTAACAACAAAAGTTATCAACCCAGCCCGCACGAACAAGAAACCCTGGTTCTCAACCGAACTAAGGAAACTCAAACAGGATCTACAACACAAAGAACAACGCTGGCGGAAAGATTCCTCCCCTTCCTCACTTGCTTCGTACAAAACTGCAATGAGCTACTATAGGACATCCATTACCCGCACCAAACGAGATTTCTACGCCAAAAAAATACACGGCTTCTTATATGACCCTAAAACTCTGTTCTCATATGTAGCTGCCCTTACCACACCTATGCCCCTCACCATCCCAGAAGAAGAAGCCCAGAACAAATCTACAGAGTTGGCTATCTTTTTTGATAACAAAATCAAAAACCTTCTTGCCCCCCTGGCTTCAACTAACATGGCTCCAAACCCTTCGCAACCATTAAGCCTCGCAACTAATAACCCTCCACCAAATATCCACAGACCGTCACTAGAAATTCTTGAACAGACATCCTCCCTGGAAATTGAATCAATAATCAAGAAAATGAAACCTTCCACTCATCCTCTGGACCAAATACCGACCAAACTACTTCTCACCATCCCTAACACCATTGCTAAACCGCTGGCAGACATCATAAATTGCTCCCTCAATCAAGGATCGGTCCCGGACTCCTTAAAAATTGCTTCACTTAAACCCTTACTTAAAAAACCCAACCTGGACCCAGCCGACCCTGCAAACGTCCACCCCATTGCAAACCTACCTTTTATAGCCAAGCTAATGGAAAAGCTTGTCAACATCCGACTCACAGTCTACCTTGACTCCCACAATATTCTCTACCCCTCCCAATTCGGATTCAGGAAACGCCTAAACACAGAATCCCTCCTTCTTTCTCTAACGGACAACATCCTGATGGGCCTTGACAAGGGACAATCTTACCTGCGAGCCCTTCTCGACATCTCTGCCGCGTTCGACACGGTAAACCACAATATCCTCATTAACCGCTTAATGGAAATAGGCATATCCGGCTCTGCACTGCTCTGGTTCACATCCTTTCTGAACAACAGACACTACAAAGTCAAAATAAATGACAAAGAATCTCACTCCATTCCATCAAACCAAGGTGTACCTCAGGGTTCGTCTCTTTCCCCTACCCTGTTCAATATATATCTACTCCCTTTATGCCAGCTACTCAATAGTCTCAATCTCACCCACTTTATATACGCGGACGATGTACAAATCATAATCCCCATCTCAGACCCCATCTCTACTCTAAATTTCTGGAACAACTGCTTACACGCCATCAACCTTCTGCTCTCGAGTCTCAATTTGGTCCTAAATACTTCCAAAACGGAACTACTGGTTATCTCCCCTTGTGACAACAACCCCCTCGCAAATAATGCTAGCATCCCATTAGCAAACCAGGTCAGAGATCTTGGGGCCACCCTTGACTCTAGAATGAATTTCAAAAAATTCATTAACGCCACAACCAAAGAATGCTTCTTCAAGCTACAGGTCCTGAAGCAACTTAGACCGCTCTTACACTTCAAGGATTTCCGTTCGGTGCTTCAAGCCATACTGTTTTCAAAGATCGACTATTGTAATGCTCTATTACTTGGTCTGCCCGCTTCGTCCACCAAACCTCTTCAGATGCTGCAAAACGCAGCGGCTAGGATCCTTACAAACACTCGTCGCAAGGACCATATCACACCAATACTAAAAATTCTACACTGGCTGCCCATCCAATATAGAATACTTTTCAAGGCTCTCACCATCATCCACAAATCAGTCTACCAGCAATCCACTCTCCAACTCACCTTCCCACTTGAATTACATACCTCCGCAAGACCGATCAGAACTGCCTACAAAGGTTCGCTCAAGGCCCCCCCCAACAAATCATCGGTCCACAACACTATTCACAAGCGAGCTCTTTCAACAGCAGGTCCACTACATTGGAATTCACTTCCACAAGACTTACGCCAAGAACAATGCCATTCAACTTTCAGAAAGAAATTGAAAACCTGGCTTTTCGCAGAAGCCTACCGCTGAAGGATCTCCTCAACCATCACTGACTCTCACTCCCCCACCCCTCCCCAATCCCTTCCCCCCACCCAACCTCACCCTTTCCTTCTCCCTCTGGACATACCAGGCTAATAACTGCCTAGGATAAACCTATGTTTTTGTATCTTACAGTTTTTGTTGATTTATATATTTATCTCTCTCTAATTGTTTCTTAGTTTAAACTCTGTACTGTCTTCCATTGCCCAGGTTTTATGCTCCCTGTTTAATGTAACTTTACTTTCTACCTTGATGTTAATTGGTTTCCCCTCAGTTACATTGTAAACCGGTACGATAAGACCTAGTCTTGAGCATCGGTATAGGAAAAGAAATTAAATTAAATAAATAAATAAATAGCTTGCTTATTGCGGCGGTTACTACCCCTACTACCCCTAACTTATCAGCTAGATATTCACTTGGATGCAGCTCCATCACTGCTTTCTACATTAATGGTGGGGGTGGAAAGGAAATAGAACCAAGAGCTAAGAGAAACAGATAAGTATGAGAGAAAAAAGTGTGTGAAGCTTGCTGGGCAGACTGGATGGGCCATTTGGTCTTCTTCTGCCGTCATTTCTATGTTTCTATGTTTCTATCTGCACGCTCTCAGAGCGTTGGAACCAAATTTAAAGAAGAAAATTCTACTGAAGACGAGCCCCGCTCTCCTGCGGTGATACCCTCGGGTCCTTCCCCCATTTGAGATTCCCGAGGTGATTTCCGTGATCCCTCGGAGGTGAGCCTCGGTCCGGCGGACGAATCGCGGTGAGGACTTACAGCCCCCGAGCGAGAGGACTTCGGGCGCAGCTGAGAGGTAGCGGGTGCACCCTCAAAAGCGGCGGTGAAGGTAGTTGCCCTCTCCCCGTGCAGCCGGAGACCGCCCGGGTCGAGACCGGGAAGCGCCGAAGATAAGGTAAAGTAGAAATCTTTACTTGTGCCGGTCTCCAAGGATTGAGGACGAGCACAGGCCATCGGCCGAAGCCAGCGCCACCGGGTTGATTCGCCCTAGCAGGGCCATACCCCGGCATTTCCAAGGGCCTTCCCACGTGGAGACCCTCCGAGGTAGTTGCCATCTTGCCCGCATGGTCGCCGTCGCCATCTTGGCCTTATTCTCACAGTTCACATTGCCGCCCGGCCGAGCGCACAAAATTTTACCTGTGCGCACAAACCTACTTCTGCGCGTACGTTATACGCACAAGAACCCTTGGACGCATAAGCGGCGTGCGCAAGTCCCGGTCGCACGGACTACGCGCACTCGACTACCCGCGCACACATCCCGGGTTAAGCGCTCAGATACGCGCACAAACCCCGGCCAAGCGCACAGATACGTGCGCACGCGGCCAGGCACTCCGGAGCGAAACATGTACGTGCAGGCAACCTCGACACCTCCAATAATGGAAGTAAAATCCCTAGGCCTCTGCTCAGCATGCCACCTCAGGGCCGCCCAGAGCCAGGAAGCCGATGCCTTATGCGCCCAATGCGAGGAGGCCCTGGGAGATCCACCACAAGCTCAGTCTCGCCCAGGGCTGGGGACTAGCTCTTCAGGGGGCTCCCTGGAGCTAGCAACCCCCAGCGGGACTCCCTCTCAGCCGGAGGCTCCCAGGGAAGCAGCGCCATTCAATGTGGACCCCTCGTCTATTTCTTGGGTGGAACACTTCAAGGGGATTCACACCTTTGTCCGAATGCAAACGGATTCCCGGGCGGACCAACCACATATGTCGCAGGAGGACCCCTATGCTCCAGGCCCCTCAAGACCTAGGCATAGGCTTTTACCGCCAAGTAGTCCCACCTTCGGGGGTACGGACATCTCAGAAGAAGAAGTCAAACCCCTGGAAGAAGGCGAACTCCCCCCGGGGACAGAACCCCACCGAACCATGAGATGGTTCTTCACAAGGGAGGAGCTCCCGGATCTGGTCTCCCAATGCCTGGCAGAACTGGCGATTCCGGATTCAGAAACCCAGGGGGATCCCGAGGAGAACCCATTTCTGGAAGGCCTTCGACTGACCTCCCGTCATTTCCCACTCTTGCGAGCCACTCAACAGATAATTGACCTGGAATGGAACACCCCAGAGTCTGTCTTTAAAGGGGGGTGGGCCTTGGCCAGCTTGTACCCCCTGGATCCAGCAACCAAAGACATGCCCGTTTGCCCTAGAGTGGATGCCATGGTCTGCGCAGTCTCCAAGCGCACCACCATTCCGGTAGAGGGAGGAGCAGCACTCAAGGACACGCATGACCGGCGGCTAGAAGCCAAGCTTAAACAGTCATTTGACGTGGCCGCTATGTCTCTTCAGATTGCGGCCTGCTGCACCGTGGTGACACGTGCCTGCTTATCCCAGGCCAGGAACGGCACCCCGGGAGATATCCTGGACCCAGCGCTATCCTTTCTAAAGGACGCAGCCTCAGACCTCGTACGCACAGCGGCCAGAGGAGTATCATCAGCGGTGGCGGCCAGGAGACAGCTCTGGCTCAGAAGCTGGTCGGCCGACCCATCTTCCAAAACACGCCTCACAAGGATGCCCTTCAAAGGAACACTTCTGTTCGGCAGTGATTTAGAAAAGATGGCGGGCAAATGGGGCGAATCCCCAGTACCGCGCCTTCCGGAAGACAAGTCAAGGAGAGCCCAGCGACAGCCTTCCAGGGCCTCCAGGGGCAGAAGCTTGCAGCGCTTCAACCCATACAGGAGCAGCTACCAGGCGCCCTGCCCTCCGGGCAGGAACCAGTCCTTTTGGAACAAGCACAACAAGAGGGGAAACAGCTCGGGCTCAGGGCCCGGCCGCGCTCCGCAATGAGAATCAGCCGACCCATCCAAGGGAAGCCATAGGGGGCAGACTGGCCCTATTCTACCAAAGATGGGTCGAGATAGCTTTGGACAAGTGGGTCCTAGCCATCATCCGGGAAGGGTACTACCTGGACTTCATACGCACCCCCCCGGACAAGTTTGTGGAGTCCCCCTGCCACGACTCCACCAAAAAGGCGGCAGTGGAAGTTACACTGGCCAGGCTACTGAACCTCGAGGCCATAACTCCGATATCTCCTCAGGAGATAAACTCTGGTCATTATTCCATATATTTTCTCGTTCCCAAGAAAGAGGGAACATTCCAACCAATCCTGGACCTCAAATCCGTAAACCGATACCTGAAGGTCCCCGGCTTCCGCATGGAAACCCTGAGATCCGTAATAAAGGCAATACAGCCAGGAGAGTTCCTCATCTCCCTGGACCTGTCAGAGGCGTACCTGCACATCCCAATTCATCAGGAACACCAGCGTTACCTACGTTTCAAGATCCTGGGCCATCACTACCAGTTCCGGGCCCTACCTTCGGGCTAGCCACAGCACCACAGACATTCACCAAGGTGATAGTGGTAGTGGCGGCAATACTGCGGAAGGAAGGAGTCCTCGTACATCCTTACTTGGACGACTGGCTGATCAGGGCAAAGTCACCAGAGGAAAGCATCCAATCAACCAACAGAGTCAAGTCTCTACTGGAGAGCCTCGGATGGGTGGTAAAACACGAACAAGAGTTCCCTGCAGCCCTCACAATCGTTGGAGTACCTGGGGGTCCACTTCGACACCAAGGAAGACAAAGTCAGCCTGACTCCCACAAGGAGATCAAAACTGTGGAACCGGTTGTAATCCTTGATGAGTGATCCTTGCCCCACGGCATGGGATTACCTGCAGGCCCTAGGGCTGATGGCATCCACACTGGAAGTGGTCCCCTGGGTGAGGGCCCACATGAGGCCTCTACAACACTCACTGCTGTCCCGTTGGAACCCACGGTCGCACAACTACACCGTACGCTTAGCCCTCCCGGGCACAGTTCGGACCAATCTACACTGGTGGCTGCAGCCCAGCCACATGAACAGAGGCTCAAGACTATCATCCCCAACCTGGACTCTGATAACTACAGATGCCAGCCTACGGGGATGGGGAGCACACTGCGAGGAATTAACCGCCCAAGGGCAGTGGAACACAGAAGAGGCAGGATGGAACATCAATTGCCTAGAAGCACGGGCAGTCAGACACGCCTGCCTGCGGTTCGCCCAAAGACTCTGAGGCAAAGCGGTCAGGGTGATGTCCGACAACGCCACAATGGTTGCCTACATCAACAGACAAGGGGGAACCAGAAGCCAACAGGTGTCACTGGAGATAAACCCACTGATGGCATGGGCGGAAGAAAATCTACAGGAGATCTCCGCCGCCCACATCGCCGGGAAGGACAACATCACAGCGGACTTTCTCAGCAGAGAACGTCTAGACCCAGGAGAATGGAAGCTGTCTCCCGCAGCCTTCCGGATGATAGTAAACAGGTGGGGAACACCGGAAATGGACCTTCTGGCGAACAGAACCAACTCCCAAGTACCCAGATATTTCAGCCGCAAGCGGGATCTACAATCCCAAGGGATCGATGCCGTGGCCCCTCTTGGGCGCAATCATTCACAAGATACAGCTATACAAGGGACTAGTTCTTCTGGTGGCCCCGGATTGGCCAAGAAGACCGTGGTATGCAGACATGAGAAGACTGCTGGCAGGAAACCCTCTACCCCTGCCCCCTCTCAGGGACCTGCTACAACAGGGTCCGATCTTCCACGAAGACCCAGCTCAATTCTCTCTTACGGTCTGGCCATTGAGAGGGCTCGCCTGAAGAAGAGCGGATACTCGGGGGCGGTAATAGACACCCTCCTCCGAGCACGCATGTTCTCCACTTCATTAACATACATAAGGATCTGGAGAATATTTGAAGCCTGGTGTGAAGATCACGACATCAAGACACGTTCACTTAAAGTTCCTGTGATGCTGGAGTTCCTACAGAGCGGACTCCAAAAAGGACTGTCCCTCAACTTCATCAAGGTACAGGTGGCAGCACTGGCATGCTTCGGCACCAGGGGCGAAAGCGATAGCCTAGCCTCTCACCCGGATTTGTCATGTTTCCTGAAAGGAGTCAAACACATTCGTCCACCTCTGAAGTGGCCGGTACCTCTGTGGAATCTCAACCTCGTCTTGGACTTCCTATCTGGAACCACCTTCAGTCCTCTTCGAGGGCTATCACTCCATCAGCTGACCCTGAAGATTGTCTTCCTACTGGCAGTTTGTTCAGCGCGACGCATATCTGAACTACAAGCGCTGTCTTGCCGTGAACTCTTTCTTAGGTTCACTCCGGGATCCATCCAGATGTGCACGGTACCGTCATTCCTTCCCAAAGTGGTCTCCCACTTCCATCTGAACCAGACCATCTCGCTCCCGTCGGCGGGAGCCCTGAAGAATTCAGAAGAAGCCCGTAGTCTACGTCACCTCAACGTTGGCAGAATCCTTTCCAGATACCTGGAAATGTCAGAACCCATACGGAAGACGGACCACCTTTTCGTCCTTCACAGCAGGAAAAGACTAGGGGAAGCAGCCTCGCGGGCAACCATAGCCCGATGGATCAAGGAAGTCATCAAGGCGGCCTACGTAGAAGCAGGGAAACCTCCGCCTCTACAGATCAAGGCTCATTCGACCAGAGCCCAGGCAGCATCCTGAGCAGAAACAAGAATGATGTCACCCGCCGAGATTTGCAGGGCGGCGACATGGTCCTCCATCCATACCTTCTCCAGATTCTACCGTCTGGATGTTCAGGTCCGGGAGGACACTGCATTTGCAAGGGCAATACTGAGTGGGTCACAGGCAGCCTCCCACCCAGTTCGGAAGTAGCTTTTATACATCCCAATGGTTCTGAGTCCATCTGCTACACGCTAGGAAATGGAGAAATTACTTACCTGATAATTTCGTTTTCCTTAGTGTAGACAGATGGACTCAGCAGCCCGCCCTTGGCTGCCGTCACGCATGGTATTGCAAATGATTCAAGGGTAAGCCTCCTTTTCGTTTGCCTAGGTCTCCACCCGGCTGGGTGTCGACGCTTTCCGGTTGAGCTCCCTGGCGGTCTCCAGCTATACTTAATCGACCAGTTCAAATTAATCCAGTTAATCAAGTTATAACGTTTATATAGTTACGAAGTTATACAAGTTAATCAAATTAACCAATCAGTCAGTCAAACATATATCCACAATGCTTTGCAAGGAAGAATACTGAGGATCTGCACTTCCTGCAGGGGTATATGTACTAGGGGCTGACGTCAGATTGAAATCTGATCCGTCTCCAACTGCTAGCACGAGTACATTATACCCATTGGTTCTGAGTCCATCTGTCTACACTAAGGAAAACGAAATTATCAGGTAAGTAATTTCTCCAATAAGAGACACTCATTTGACTCAAACAAGAGACAGGATGTTTTCTGTGGCTGGCCCTAAACGCTGGCTCTCTATGCCAGAAGAACTAAGAACAAAATCGGATAGAAAGAACTTCAAATATGACCTGTAAACTTGGCTCTTTAAAAATTCCTATAACTTAACATAGCCTTAGCATTAAGATAACCCACTTGATAAGATGCTCTGGAAAATATTCCTCTGGAATTGTTTTATATGTTGTTAATAATCCTTAATTTTATATATGCGTTTACATTGTATGTTATTTTATCTATGAATGTTTTTATGTAAACCGTTATGATGTCGTGAAATTCACTTGGATTGACGGTATATAAAACCATTTAAATAAATAAATGAGTCAGTAGTAGTAGAATCAGCTTCAAACAAAGCAAAGCATTAGAAAGCCCATTCCAGTATCCTTTTGGGAAAAGATGCAAAGTTCCCTGTACGTACCAGGATCAGTCCAGACGGTGGGTTATGTCCCCCGTCCAGCAGATGGAGTCAGAACAGACTTCGAGGGACTCCCCATATAGGCCAGTACGCCCTCTGCAGGAGCTCAGTATCTTTCTGACTGCAGCAGATGCGAGTAGGGGAACCTGTTGTTCCCCCAGAGTAGCAGGGATTTAGTTCTTCTGCTTCTTTCTTCTTCTCCGTTTCTCTTGGGAACATTTTGGATCAAGTTTCAAAGTTTTACAAAAAAAAAAAAAAACCCAGACAATTTTGGGGAGGCGTGGTTTTTTATTTTCTGAGCTCTGTCTGCCTCCTCTAGATTTCTCTCTCTCGGTCTTTCTCCTCCTGCCTAGCCGTGGGTAAGTTAAACTGTTTGTGTTGTTTGGTTTTCTTATTTTTCCTCGCGTCTAGGTTGGATTTATGAGCGGGTACCTCGTGGAAGCCGGTGGTGCCGGCCTCTCCACCTCAGCTTCCCCCGCCCCGCGGCCCCGAGACGTGCATTCCCCGGGGCCGCTGCTGCAGGGAGGGTCGATTCCCCTGCGCCTTCGGGGCGGTCTCGAGCGGGCAGCGCCAGCCGATTGGGCCCCCCCGCGGCACCTTCTCTCCTCCTCTGGCCCCCCCCCCCCCCCCCCCCCCCCCCCCCCCGTGGCCTTTCCGCTCCTCCCCTGGCGATCCCGATGCCGCGGCCATCCCGGTGTTTGGCCTGCGGCAAGCCGGGGTCGAGGATTTCTAGAGAGGGGATCTGCGCTAGGTGTCTCCCCGGAGGGGAAGGCACCTCACAGCCCCTCAGCACGTTTTCGTTCCTCTCTTCACAGCGGCCCGGGCGGCGCTGGCCGGCCACTTCGCCGCCTTTGGCAGGAAGGGTGGCCATCTTGAATCTGCAGCACGCTGGGGATTCTTTCTCAGCGCTGCCTGACGAGGAGGACGGTGAGCTTTCTCCGCCGAATCTTGATCCGGAGGAGGGACTGACGGATCTGGGAACTACGGAGGGCCCCCCTCGGGGTCCCTCCCGGGCATACCGCGATTTTCACCGGAATTCATCCTGCTTATGCACAGTGCATATTTACAGGGCCTTGAGACTCCCGGTGGGCTCCCCACAGGCCCCCCTCCTGCCAAAACTCCACGTGTTCCGTCTGCTCCGCAGGGCCCCCCCCGACCTGGTGGGATCGGTGTCCGGGGCCCCACCAGCGGCCACCCGGCTGCGTCCTGCCCCGGGAGGAGCGGGGGCGGTTCCAGCCTCGGGGGGAGACCCCTCGGATCCCACGGATGCTGCGCTTCCGGACGCTCAGGCGGAGGGCGACGACCCGCGTGCGCTCCGCGTTTTCCAGCGAGAGGAGTTGGATGCTCTGATTCCTCAGATACTTCTAGAACTGGACGTGGACCTGCCGCCGGACCCGCCGGCTCCTGTGGCCCCTGCCGTCGCCACGTCCTCCAGGAAGGGGGATCCAGTCCTAGCCGCCCTCCGGCCGCGGTCCCGAGCTTTTCCTATCCATGATTCTTTTTTGCAGCTCCTGACCAGGGAGTAGGATACTCCGGAAGCATTTTGAAGGTCAGTAGAGCCATGGAGAAGCTGTATCCTTTCCCTGAAGATTTTCTGGAGATTATCAAGGTTCCAAAGGTGGACTCGGCGGTGTCAGCGGTCACCAAGAGGACGACAATTCCTGTGACGGGCGGAGCAGCATTGCGCGATATGCAGGACCGCAAGCTGGAAATTTTCCTCAAGCGCGTTTTTGAGGTCTCCACCCTGGGGATGCGAGCAGTCATGTGCAGCTCGCTCGCACAAAGGGCCAGCCTTCGCTGGGTACAACAACTCCTTACTTCTCAAGATTTGCCTCCAGGAGAAGCCGCCCAGGCGGACCGCCTGGAGTCGGCCATAGCTTACGGGGCGGATGCCCTGTATGACCTCTTCCGGGTCCTGGCGAGGTCCATGGTATCGGTGGTAGTGCTCGGCATCTCTTGTGGCTTCGTAACTGTATGGCGGATGCCTCTTCCAAGTCAAGTTTGGGCTCTCTACCTTTCCGAGGCAAGTTTCTCTTCGGGGAGGACTTGGATCAGATCATCAAGTCCCTGGGGGAGAACGAGGTCCACCGTTTGCCTGACGATAGACATTGTCCGTCGAGGTCCTTTGGCTCCTCTCGAACCAGGGCCAGAGCGCAGCGGCGCTACAGGAGCTACAGGCAGACTGGGCCTAGGACACCCTCCTCTAGATCGCAGTCCTGGCCGCGGTCCTTTCGTGGCCGCAGGCCCACACGCGATGGCTTGGGGCAGGGGAATCCCCCACCCAAGCCCCCACAATGATGCCAGGGTCGCCCACTCCTCCAACCCCAGGATTGGGGGGCGTCTTGCGGATTTTTACGAGGAGTGGGTGCGTATCACCTCCGACCTGTGGGTCTTGGATACGATAAGAGACGGCTACGCTTTGGAGTTTGTCCGCCCCCCGCGGGAGAGATTCCTCTTCTCCCCCTGCGGCTCGGACCTCAAGAGGACAGCGGTACAGCAAACTCTGGACCGCTTGCAGACGATAGGGGCCCTTTTGCCCGTCCCCTTCGGCCAGGTGGGCTTGGGCCATTATTCCATATATTTCGTCGTGCCCAAAAAGGACAGATCTTTTCCGCCCATCCTGGATCTAAAGGAGGTCAACAAGTCCTTACGGGTCCTCAGGTTCCGTATGGAAACGCTACGCTCAGTGATCGCTGCATTGCATCAGGGGGAATTCCTTGCCTCCCTAGATCTAACGGAAGCGTATCTGCACATCCCAATCCTTCCGGCTCATCGGCGTTTTCTCCGTTTCAAGATCCTGGGTCAGCACTTTCAGTTCAAGGCCCTTCCCTTTGGGCTGGCGACCGCTCCTCGCACGTTTACCAAGATCATGGTAGTAGTGGCGGCGACCCTACGGAAGGAGGGCATTCTGGTTCATCCCTACCTGGACGATTGGCTGATTCGGGCGAAGTCTTTCAGCCAAGGACAGGCCTCGGTGGCCAGGGTCATCCAAGTTCTTCGTTCCCTGGGTTGGGTGGTGAACTTCTCCAAGAGCTCCCTCGTGCCCTCGCAACACTTGGACTTCTTGGGGGCGAGCTTCGACACGCGTCAGGGCAAGGTGTTCTTATGCCAGGACAAGGCTCAATCTTTGCGGGAACACATACGGCGCTTCTCTGCGTTACTAGAACCCACCTCTTGGGATTACCTTCATCTTTTGAGCGTGATGGCCTCCACCATCGACTTGGTGCCCTGGGCGTTTGCGCATATGCTTCCTCTTCAGGCGGTTCTTCTATCTCGCTGGAAACCGGTCTCACAGGATTATCAGATGATACTCCCCCTCCCACAGACGGCCAAGGACAGTCTGAGGTGGTGGTTGGTCCCGGCGCACCTGGCTCGAGGCGTTTCCCTTGAGGTGCCCAACTGGATGGTAGTTACCACCGATGCAAGTCTAGTCGGATGGGGAGCCATCTGCGATCGAAGCGCCACGCAGGGGACGTGGTCGAAGGTAGAAGCGACATGGCCAATCAACCGCCTGGAAACCAGAGCGGTACGTCTGGCGCTCCTTCATTTCCTCCCTCCCGGTTCAGAACCGGGAGGTCAGGATCCTCTCAGACAACGCAACCACAGTGGCTTACATCAATCGGCAAGGAGGTACGTGGAGCCGGCTCGTCTCGCTCGAGGTGGCCCTTCTGATGGAATGGGCAGAAATTCACCTAGCACGACTGGCAGCCTCGCACATTGCCGGGGTGGACAACATTCAGGCGGACTACCTCAGTCGTCAACAGCTAGACCCCCGGCGAGTGGTCTCTCTCCGAAGCGATGCAACTTCTTGTCCGTCGGTGGGGTGCCCCGCACTTGGACCTGATGGCGACCTCGATCAACGCCAAAGCTACCCGCTTCTTCAGTCGCAGGAGGGAACGTGGTGCAGAGGGAGTGGATGGGCTGGTTCTCCCGTGGCCGCAACATCTGCTTCTCTACGCCTTCCCACCTTGGCCTCTGGTGGGCACAGTGCTCCGCCGGATCGAAAGTCAATCGGGGAAGCGTGATCTTCGTCGCCCCAGAGTGGCCCCGCCGACCCTGGTTTGCAGACCTTCTCTAACTAGCGATAGACGGATCAATACGACTGGGACATCTCCCTCGTCTACTGCAGCAGGGACCGGTATTTTTCAATCAGGCAGAACTCTTCTGTCTTGCGGCCTGGCTTTTGAGAGGCATCGCCTCAGACGTAGAGGATACCCGGAGGCTGTAGTTTCGACTCTGCTGCGGACTCGGAAGACGTCTACCTCGGTAGCTTACGTCAGAGTCTGGAAGGTTTTCGAGATGTGGTGCTCCAAACAGGACATTCGGACCTCGAGTGTGTCTGTATCACAGAATGGAATTATGGGCTAGACAAGGGCCTTGCCTATAATTCCATTCGAGTACAGGTGGCTGCCCTGAGCTCACTGGTACAGCCTGGAGGCTCCCTACTCCTCCAACCGGACATTGCCCGTTTTCTCAGGGGAGTCAAGCACTTGCGACCCCCGGTGAGGGACCCGTGTCCCTCCTGGATCCTCAACTTGGTCCTTCGGGCCTTGTCAGGTCCGCCCTTCGAACCTCTCCGTGGAGCTACTCTTAAAAACCTCACTCTCAAGACCGTCTTCCTCATTGCCATCTGCTCCGCTCGGCGCATTTCGGAACTCCAAGCTTTGTCCTGCAGGGAACCTTATCTACGTTTCACGGATTTGAGCGTCTTCCTCCGCACCGTTCCTTTATTCCTCCCGAAGGTAGTATCGTCTTTCTACTTGAATCAGACGGTGGAACTTCCATCCTTCGCGTCCAACGAGTCGAGGGCCATTCGTCTCTTGGATGTCAAGCGCACGTTACTTCACTGTCTCGAGGCTACCAATGACTTCAGGGTTACTGACCACTTGTTCGTTCTATGGTCAGGTCCGAAGAAGGGTTCACAGGCATCGAAGACAATGATCGCTAGGTTGCTAAAGGACAGCATTTCGGTCTCTTACATTGGAGCGGGACGGACTCTTCCTTGTGGTATCAAGGCTCATTCTACCCGCTCGCAGTCAGCATCCTGGGCGGAAGTTCGCTCTGTCTCCCCTCAGGAGATTTGTCGGGCAGCAACATGGAAATTGCTGCACACTTTTGCGAGACATTATCGGCTGCACCTCCCGTCTTCAGACTCTGGGCAATTTGGCGAGCAGGTTCTCAGAGCAGGCCTCTCAGGGGCCCACCCGGTTTAGCGAAGCTTTGGGACATCCCACCGTCTGGACTGATCCTGGTACTTACAGGGAAAAGAAAATTATTCCTTACTTGCTAATTTTCGTTCCTGTAGTACCATGGATCAGTCCAGATGCCCACCACTCTTGGGTTCTTGGTCCTGCTCCGCTTAATCTGCTCATTTTGCTCTCTTAGCAGCTTACTATGTTTCTGGTTCTTTTTATGAACTCAGCTCCCCACAAGTTGGTTGTGTTACCTAATTCATCTTTCATGTTGATGTTGAGTTTTTTAGTTACATTTATGGTTAAGCAAACTTGATCCAGACTTGTTTTATTCGGGCTTTGATAATCTGTATACTGAGCTCCTGCAGAGGGCATACTGGCCTATATGGGGAGTCCCTCGAAGTCTGTTCTGACTCCATCTGCTGGACGGGGGACATAACCCACCGTCTGGACTGATCCATGGTACTACAGGAACGAAAATTAGCAGGTAAGGAATAATTTTCTTTTACTAGACACCATAGGAAAGAAGTTTTTCCAATTAGCTATATTAATATCCAGAATAGTTCCTCAACAACTATATATATATTTTTTTTAATTCTTTATTTATAAGTTTTTCAATAAATCACAAATAAATGATTTACAGAAACACAAAATAATGGTACAGGTAAGCATACATATTATTTAACTAAGAATAATAAATTATTCAATATGAAAAGACTTTGCTTTACCCTAACCATACTTTTCAAGTCAACTTTGAGAGATGTGCATGAATATCAGAAATTACAGGGAAATTATTAAACTAACTTTTATAATCAAAATAGAGCAAATACATTCCTGGATATAATTCAATTATTATTAGACACTGGGGATGAGGTTGTGATCTTACGTTGTTCTATAAAAAATTTTAAATGTTCGGTAACAAAAAAAATAAAGGCTTCGTCTTGCTTTGAGATTAAACATTTACATGGGAATCTTAAGACAAAAGTAAAACCCAAAGCTATGACCTCCTGGCGATAACCCAAAAAGGATTTCCGCCTCTGCTGTGTAGAAGCAGCTAAATCTGGAAATACCTTAATATCCTTGCCCAGATAATTGACAGGGAATTTGGCAAAATATTTTTTCATGAGAGAATTTGTCATTTATAGATGAAAAATTTGCCAACAATGTACCCCTATCAATTACTCGTGCAGAAGAATCTTCAAGGAAATTCGTCAAATCTCCTTGAAACATTTGATCAGATGGTTGTAATGCCTGATTCCTTGGTTTAGGCAAATAATAGCAATTAATTACCATTGGAGAGTCCTCTAAAACAAATCCAAGACATTCAATTAAGAATTTTTTTAGGGAAATTAAGGGAGCTTCCCCAATTATCCTGGGGAAGTTCAGAAATCTCAGATTTAAACGTTTGGAGTTGTTTTCGAGGTTTTCAACTCTCCTTGTAATATTATCTCTATCTTTCAAAACTGCTATTTGAAATTCTTGATTTTTCTTATCTTTCAATTCTAAACTTTTAATCTTTTCACCAGATTCTTTTATTTGCTTTTGAATTTGTAAAACATCTTTTTGGTTTCCAGCATTCATTGCTTCTACCTTATTTTCCAAACATTTTAAATTATTGAGCACACCCGCCATCATGTCCCATAGGGTGTCTAATGTAACCACCTCGGGGCGGTTCAATGGGATAGGGGATGTCCTGTTGATCGGTTGAGTCCCAAAACCCTCCTGGGGGGACAACATTTCTAATCCTCCTACTGCACCTTCAACATCCACAGCTTCTTTGTAGTTGCCTACAGAGGCTTCTCCTAATGTTCCATTACCATTCCTCTTCGCAGGTGGTAAACCGGTGTTAGGGCTAAGGGAGGCCTCCTCTGCAAGGCCTGCCAGTCCTCCCTGACTGGCAGACACACCAGGCTCCTCGGTACCTTCCTTATTTTGACCAGGAGAGATCATGAAGCGACTTATATCTGGTAGAATTGGAGAGGGTAGGGGCAGAGGAGGAAAAACCCCCACTTTCCCCTTTCTCTTCGGAGGCATTATTAAAAAAAGAAAAGAGGAAACTCTCTCACCAGATTAACCAAGTTGCTTTCTCTAGTGTATTTGCCAATGATATCCCGCAGATAATCCGGAGAGGGGAGCAAAGTAAGAAACAGCAAAATTGGTATTTTACCTTAATCTGCTAGCGCTACATCGAGGCATATCCGGCGAACTCCAGGCAAAGCCTAGCACGCACCCCTTAGGCGGCGCGCCGGCGTCTGCTGCGCGTTGCTCACAGCCCGATTTTATGGGGCTTCCTGCTTCCTGTCGCCGGGTCCGCCCCCTGACGTCAGCAGCCACAGCTGAGGGCTCTCTGCCGAAACCACGAACGCCCGCCGCAAGTCCCGGGGCTCCTCAGCTGCCAGGGGTAGAGTAGCAAGTTCTCCTTCGCCTCCTCTGCTCTCTCGGTGTTCAATTCTCGCAGCCCGATTTTATGGGGCTTCCTGCTTCCTGTCGCCGGGTCCGCCCCCTGACGTCAGCAGCCACAGCTGAGGGCTCTCTGCCGAAACCACGAACGCCCGCCGCAAGTCCCGGGGCTCCTCAGCTGCCAGCGGTAGAGTAGCAAGTTCTCCTTCGCCTCCTCTGCTCTCTCCTCAACAACTATATTTAGTACAATACACTATATTTAATACTATACACACTAACTCTGCAAAAATTGCAAGGCATGACCCAGCAGCTCCCTCCAGACTCTATGGATCCTTTTCACTCCTGTAATTCAAGAAATAAAAGAATGTGGGAACTGCCTGATTAGTTCAGTTTGATACCTGTGATGCATCTTCCAGGACATCTGCAACAGCTTTTGAAGCTGGAAGGCTAGCATAACTCTGGGTTTCAGGTCTTCATAAAGATATAAATGGAAAGCATGCTTGCTTGATTTATTTATTTAGTTTAAAAGATTTATAGCACAAATAAATAGCCTGAGGTGGGTTACATAGATGCATAGGCTGTACACCACTTAGAACATGTGTAATTTGCGGTATATAAAATTTGTAATAAAAATAAATACGTAAGTAAATATAAAAATTAACTTCATAACAAATATAACATTAAAGTATTATAATTTCTCACAGGACAAGCAGGATGGTAGTCCTCACATATGGGTGACATCACAGGATGGAGCCCAATCCGGAACACTTTTGTCAAAGTTTCCAGAACTTTGACTGGCCTCTACTGGGCATGCCCAGCATGGTACTAACCCTGCAGCCAGCAGGGGTCCCCCTTCAGTCTTCTTTTTTTCCACGCAGCAGTAGCCACGTGGTTAAGGAGCTCTGCAGAGATTCCTGACAGGAAATTTCCTCACGGAATTACTAGAAATAAATTTAGTCCACAAGGGTCCCTCCTTTAACTTTCTCAAGCCGAGGTACTCCGGCAAGTTTTTTACCCGTTTTCCATCGATTACAGTCGAGTTTGGCCCTCGCTGCCTACTGGCTCCTACTGGCTGTCGACCGTATCGCAGCTCAATTTTTTCATGGCCATGGCATCGGGGTTCCTTCAGTGCCCGGACTGTAATCGCACCATGTCCATCACAGACCCCCATAAAGTCTGTGTAATGTGTCTCGGACGTGAGCACGATGTCCTGACATGCACCAAATGTGCCCTAATGACACCAAAAGGTTGCAAGGCCAGAATGGAGAAGATGGAACTTCTCTTCCGCGCTCAAACCCCGACTCCGTCCATTGCATGGACGTCGTCAGAACCGGCACAGTCAACTTCGCGCCAGTATTGACCACCGGCCGGTAACCATCTGGCATCAACGACATCTCGGCCTTCGACACCCTCTACTCCCCCTCAGGACCGAGGGGATCGTAGAGAGAAACATCGCCATGGAAAGTCTCGGACCATTGAGGGAGCGAAATCATTGACCTCGCCATCGTCCGAGCCGCTGTCGAAAAAACCCCGTCCAGAAAAGGCACCGACCTTTTCGGCGACCAGGTCACTGAGGCAACCCTCACCCGACAGGGTATTGGGAGCCGCGACTCCGCCTTTAACGGTGGTCCCTCCGGCTATGCCTCTGCCTCCTTCTTCTGTTCCGGAGCCAGGGCTGCTTGCTCCAGGTCTCCGAGAAGAACTGGACCGGATGGTTCAGGAGGCCATCGACAAGGCGATGCAACGACTCCAGGTTCCTCCGGCACCGATACCGATTGTGGAACCGATCACCGACCCGATTCCGGCAGCGTTGGCACCGCTGTTCTCCAGGATGGAAGCACTCATTGCCGCTTTTCCACCAATGGACCCCGGGTCACCAATGGCTCCGGTGCCCTCCCCGCTTACTCTGTCATCGGGAGGAGAAACACCGTTCCACATCCCTCCATCAGGAGTTCTGCCTCAGCCATTGATGCCGATACGTCCATCGCCACCGGTCCAACCTGTGGCGATGGATGTATCGTATGTGCCGTCGTATGGACGTATCGTATGTGCCGTCGTATGGACGTATCGTATGTGCCCGTCGGCGCCACCGAGCCATCCCTCGATGCCTGAGCCGGTGCCTTCGATGCCTTCATCGGCGCCTCCAATTATTCCTTCTATTCCTTCGGAGCCTAGACCAGGACCTTCAGGTATCCCACCACCCTATCCCCCTCTAGTTCCTAGAGGGGCGGGTGCTGATCCCTATAATACCTGGACTGATGATTCTTTGCCAGACACCGATGATTTGCCTTCACCACATTCACCCTCTGAAAGTAGAAAGCGTTCTCCAGAGGACCTTTCCTTTATAAATTTTGTGAAGGAGATGTCTGAATTGGTTCCCTTCCAATTACAGACTGAACAGGATGATAGGCATCAAATGATGGAGTTGCTACAATTCCTGGATGCTCCCAAGGAAATAACCTCCATCCCTATCCACCAGGTTCTTCTGGATCTCCTCAAAAAGAACTGGGAACATCCTGGCTCCATTGCTCCAGTCCACAGGAAAGCTGACACTACCTATTTGGTGCAGTCAGCTCTGGGTTTTCAGAAACCTCAATTGGATCACCAATCTATAGTGGTAGAATCTGCACAGAAAAGAGCAAGGAGATCAAAACCTCATACTTCTTTTCCCCCTGGCAAAGAACAGAAGTTTCTAGATGCCATTAGTCGCTGTGTCTTTCAGGGATCAATGCTCATCTCTCGAATTGCCGCTTATCAGCTCTATATGGCCCAATTATAGTAGGTTCACAAATAGTATACCCGTATTTACATTTTAAATATTTCAAATTTTATTCCTTATATTATTTAAAACACATAAAACATGCCCTATATATCCAAACATTCACACACTCATTCATTCATCTAAACATCATGTAACACACAATGTTTTAAAATTAACAATACATCACTATTTCACATTAACATCAAACACATAAATGTTACATATTGCAACAATCCCTAATTACAATGTAAACTTATCCACTTAATCCTGTTACAATGTAAACAAATTATTTCAAAAACACTTTTGTAGCAGGTATTTCTATTTATCAATGTTCCCTAAACTTATCATATTCCGTGTGCCTTTAAATGTTAATCCCTTTTTGATCTTATTTTAACAAATGTCCCGACAGGAAGCTCCTGTTTCACCCGTTGGTTTCTTCAGGGGATTATTTTTATGCTCACATCCAACGACTTCTGAATAATGTCTTCTTAGACATATAACTCCACTTCCAAATCAAAGTTTATTGGGGAACCTTAAATCAAAAATGTTACATTAAAAAACACCCATTTTTTATTTATATACCCACCATCTGTCTATTGATATATATTCCATAAACAAATATTAACTCCACTAAATAAAACTCAGACCAATTTCAATTAAACATCACCCTAGTCATTGTTACTATCGTCATCACACTCACCTATGTTTTAATCCCTACACAATTTCTTTCATTTCCAGTTCCTCATTGCAATTGCTCATTTCATTATTGCCGTCTTTCTCTCCTTAGTTACTTTTTCACTGCATTAATTCAAAAGTAAAATACCATTTACAAACAGTTCGTTAACCAACTCTGTTGTATATTATTTCCTATTCTATCAATCTACTAACCTGAAGCCATTTCGTATTGTCAGCACTCTACACACGTTTTAATATCAAAAATTTTTTGCGCCAAACTTTTAATCGCTCCACACCTTCCTCTGTCTGTAAAGAATATAAAGAAAACAGCACTACCACCAAACTTCATCACAAACCCACATTTTAGATTTCTCTCTCAAAGGTAACCCTCCCTATAATACTGCTTACCTCTCCTTCCACCAGCGAAAAAAGCCGCAACTGCTTACCCTCCTTCCACCGGCGAAACAACGCCGCGACTGCGCACAACTCACCAACTTTCTACCACTTTTTAAATGTCCCCACGTCGTTACGTCAACTTAGCGTTTCCCGCCCCAGACATTCAAATCTCTGCAATTAGACAACTCCTTATCCAATCCCTTCACTCATCACATCTATTCACTGTTATGTACTACTCCAATAGACAACTGCAATATTTCTAATTCACCATAATCCCTCATAAAAAGATGTTCCACTCTATTTCCTGATTCAACCCCCCTGGTTCCACTGTTCCCCATCTGTATATAAATCGCCGTTCCTTTTGTGTTAATACCCTTGAAACATTTCCTCCTCTCTTCAATGTCAATTGGTACAGTACACAAAATCTCATTTCTTCTATTTTATGTCCCTTCTTGTGCCAATGATTGACCAACGGAGCCTTATCTTTTTTGATTCGGATATTACTGATATGTTCCAATATTCTTACTTTAATAACTCTTTTTGTTTGCCCAATGTAAAACAATCCACAGGGGCACATAATCACATATATCACTTGAGCAGATTTACAATTAAAATATCTTGGTAAGTAATATATTTCCCCTGTAGAGGGAATATGTATGTATTTCACTTGTTGTACATATGGGCAAACCGTACTATCTTCACAAGTGTACTGCCCCATATCTTCTTGATCTTCACTTTGAATAGGCAGTACCGAAGAGGTTAACATATCCCTTAAAGATCTCTTTTTCCTAAACGCAAAAATTGGCAATTCTCGAAACACCCCCTCATCCTGTAATACTGACCAGCATTGATTAACAATAGATTTGATATTAAATCCCAAATGGGAAAATGGAAGGGTACACACCACTCTAGTCAATGGTTCCTTTTTTCTTGTAATCAATAGGTTGTCTCTATTGGCGTATAACGCCCGCTTAAATGCTCTCTTAATAACTTTTTTCGTGTATCCTCGTTCCAAAAACCTTACTGTCATTTCCTGTGATCTCTCTCTAAATTCATCCACAGTTGTACATAAGCGTCTCAATCGCAAAAATTGTCCCACTGGTATATTTTCCTTTAATCGTTTTGGGTGAAAGCTCGAAAATTCCAAGGTTGTATTTCTATCTGTTTGTTTTCTGTAAATTGTGGTACATAGTTTTTCAGCAACCTTATAGACTCTCATGTCCAGAAAAGATACACTTTGTTTATCCTCTTTGAAATCAAACTGTAAATTGCTATCCCTTGAGTTAATCCAAACCTTCAACTCTTCTAGTCTCTGATCCGTTCCTTTAAATATAAAGAAAACGTCATCGATAAATCTCTTCCAAGTGACTATTTCACTCCAAAATTGAGACTGATATATATCAGCATTTTCAAACGCTGCTACATATAAGCAGGCTATCGATGGGGCCATAGAAGACCCCATCGGTATACCTTTAATTTGATGGAAATACTGATTTTCAAATTGGAAGAAACTTTTTTTTTTTTAAGGACTATTGCTGATAATTGGGATAATAAATCTTTTTTCATTCTGGACATCTCCATTTCCTCCAATCTCTTTCGTATAATCTGTACTGCCGAATCCTGGGGTATATTTGTATATAAAATATCCAAATATTTAGATATGGGTTCAAATAATGAACCCATACCCGAGACTATCGGTCTTCCTGGTGGGGTCAACAGATTTTTATGCACCTTGGGTACTGTATAAAAAACCGGATTTACTGGACACTCCTCAAATAAATAATCACCTAATTTCTTATCTATAACCTTATTTTTTAAGGCCCCCTGATAAGTGAAAAGAGCTCCATCTACTCTCGTCTCAAATGAGTCATTTGAGACGAGAGTAGAACTTTATAAGTTTTTCGTAGATTAAAGCTTAAAAGGTACTTTTCTGGCTGTGAGCAAGAGGAAACACAGGAGAGTAATATAAGGTTTGTAAAACGGTCTAAGTGGACACCACCGGACCCTCAAGATCCATTTATAGTAGTTTTTGAAAAATTGGTGCTTAAGAACTTGGAAAAATTGGAATTGACAAAGTTTCCAGTTTATAGTAATATTACAAGAGAACAGAAGATAGCACTGACTCATTTACAAAATGATAAAACTATTATAATAAAACCGGCGGATAAGGGGGGTGCAATGGTTATTATGGACAGGGGGGATTATACAGGAGAAGTATATAGACAATTAAATGACATCAATTTTTATCATCCATTGGATGAGGACCCCACTGAGGGGATCCAGATGGAGCTCTTTTCACTTATACAGGGGGCCTTAAAAAATTAGGTTATAGATAAGAAATTAGGTGATTATTTATTTGAGGAGTGTCCAGTAAATCCGGTTTTTTATACAGTACCCAAGGTGCATAAAAATCTGTTGACCCCACCAGGAAGACCGATAGTCTCGGGTATGGGTTCATTATTTGAACCCATATCTAAATATTTGGATTCACTATTACAACCGGCAGTTCAACAGATAAAATCATATATTAAAGATTCTGTGGATTTTATCAATAATGTAAACCAATTGGATGGTATAAAACAGGAGTGGTGGTTAGTAACAGCTGATATATCCTCCTTATATACAAATATACCCCAGGATTCGGCAGTACAGATTATACGAAAGAGATTGGAGGAAATGGAGATGTCCAGAATGAAAAAAGATTTATTATCCCAATTATCAGCAATAGTCCTTAAAAAAAAAAAGTTTCTTCCAATTTGAAAATCAGTATTTCCATCAAATTAAAGGTATACCGATGGGGTCTTCTATGGCCCCATCGATAGCCTGCTTATATGTAGCAGCGTTTGAAAATGCTGATATATATCAGTCTCAATTTTGGAGTGAAATAGTCACTTGGAAGAGATTTATCGATGACGTTTTCTTTATATTTAAAGGAACGGATCAGAGACTAGAAGAGTTGAAGGTTTGGATTAACTCAAGGGATAGCAATTTACAGTTTGATTTCAAAGAGGATAAACAAAGTGTATCTTTTCTGGACATGAGAGTCTATAAGGTTGCTGAAAAACTATGTACCACAATTTACAGAAAACAAACAGATAGAAATACAACCTTGGAATTTTCGAGCTTTCACCCAAAACGATTAAAGGAAAATATACCAGTGGGACAATTTTTGCGATTGAGACGCTTATGTACAACTGTGGATGAATTTAGAGAGAGATCACAGGAAATGACAGTAAGGTTTTTGGAACGAGGATACACGAAAAAAGTTATTAAGAGAGCATTTAAGCGGGCGTTATACGCCAATAGAGACAACCTATTGATTACAAGAAAAAAGGAACCATTGACTAGAGTGGTGTGTACCCTTCCATTTTCCCATTTGGGATTTAATATCAAATCTATTGTTAATCAATGCTGGTCAGTATTACAGGATGAGGGGGGTGTTTCGAGAATTGCCAATTTTTGCGTTTAGGAAAAAGAGATCTTTAAGGGATATGTTAACCTCTTCGGTACTGCCTATTCAAAGTGAAGATCAAGAAGATATGGGGCAGTACACTTGTGAAGATAGTACGGTTTGCCCATATGTACAACAAGTGAAATACATACATATTCCCTCTACAGGGGAAATATATTACTTACCAAGATATTTTAATTGTAAATCTGCTCAAGTGATATATGTGATTATGTGCCCCTGTGGATTGTTTTACATTGGGCAAACAAAAAGAGTTATTAAAGTAAGAATATTGGAACATATCAGTAATATCCGAATCAAAAAAGATAAGGCTCCGTTGGTCAATCATTGGCACAAGAAGGGACATAAAATAGAAGAAATGAGATTTTGTGTACTGTACCAATTGACATTGAAGAGAGGAGGAAATGTTTCAAGGGTATTAACACAAAAGGAACGGCGATTTATATACAGATGGGGAACAGTGGAACCAGGGGGGTTGAATCAGGAAATAGAGTGGAACATCTTTTTATGAGGGATTATGGTGAATTAGAAATATTGCAGTTGTCTATTGGAGTAGTACATAACAGTGAATAGATGTGATGAGTGAAGGGATTGGATAAGGAGTTGTCTAATTGCAGAGATTTGAATGTCTGGGGCGGGAAACGCTAAGTTGACGTAACGACGTGGGGACATTTAAAAAGTGGTAGAAAGTTGGTGAGTTGTGCGCAGTCGCGGCGTTGTTTCGCCGGTGGAAGGAGGGTAAGCAGTTGCGGCTTTTTTCGCTGGTGGAAGGAGAGGTAAGCAGTATTATAGGGAGGGTTACCTTTGAGAGAGAAATCTAAAATGTGGGTTTGTGATGAAGTTTGGTGGTAGTGCTGTTTTCTTTACATTCTTTACAGACAGAGGAAGGTGTGGAGCGATTAAAAGTTTGGCGCAAAAAATTTTTGATATTAAAACGTGTGTAGAGTGCTGACAATACGAAATGGCTTCAGGTTAGTAGATTGATAGAATAGGAAATAATATACAACAGAGTTGGTTAACGAACTGTTTGTAAATGGTATTTTACTTTTGAATTAATGCAGTGAAAAAGTAACTAAGGAGAGAAAGACGGCAATAATGAAATGAGCAATTGCAATGAGGAACTGGAAATGAAAGAAATTGTGTAGGGATTAAAACATAGGTGAGTGTGATGACGATAGTAACAATGACTAGGGTGATGTTTAATTGAAATTGGTCTGAGTTTTATTTAGTGGAGTTAATATTTGTTTATGGAATATATATCAATAGACAGATGGTGGGTGTATAAATAAAAAATGGGTGTTTTTTAATGTAACATTTTTGATTTAAGGTTCCCCAATAAACTTTGATTTGGAAGTGGAGTTATATGTCTAAGAAGACATTATTCAGAAGTCGTTGGATGTGAGCATAAAAATAATCCCCTGAAGAAACCAACGGGTGAAACAGGAGCTTCCTGTCGGGACATTTGTTAAAATAAGATCAAAAAGGGATTAACATTGAAAGGCACACGGAATATGATAAGTTTAGGGAACATTGATAAATAGAAATACCTGCTACAAAAGTGTTTTTGAAATAATTTGTTTACATTGTAACAGGATTAAGTGGATAAGTTTACATTGTAATTAGGGATTGTTGCAATATGTAACATTTATGTGTTTGATGTTAATGTGAAATAGTGATGTATTGTTAATTTTAAAACATTGTGTGTTACATGATGTTTAGATGAATGAATGAGTGTGTGAATGTTTGGATATATAGGGCATGTTTTATGTGTTTTAAATAATATAAGGAATAAAATTTGAAATATTTAAAATGTAAATACGGATATACTATTTGTGAATCTATCAGTTAAAATACCTGTAGTCAACCTAGTACAGGAAAATACATTTTTTTGACCAATTATAGTAGGGTCATATTGAAGCAGATACAAGACTTGACAGACTCCCTGCCTCAGCAATTTCAAGATCAGCTCCAAACCCTAGTAAACAAGGGGTTTGAGGCAGGCAAGCATGAGATCAGATCATCTTATGATACCCTAGTAGCAGTGTCAAAGATATCTGCTGCTGCTATTTCGGCAAGAAGGTGGTCCTGGCTCAACTCTTCCGACCTTGGCTCTGAGGTACAAGACAGGTTATCCGACCTGCCCTGTGTAGGAGATAATCTGTTTGGCGAACAGATTCAACGAACGGTGGTGGAACTCAAGGACCATCATGAGACCCTAAGACAGCTCTCTCTGATGCCTTCTGAGTACTCCTCGAAACAGTCCTTCCCTAAGGACTCTAAGAAGTCTTTCTTCTGCCTGAAGAAATCCTATCCGCCACCAGCTAGAACTCGTTCTACGAGACCGTTTCAAAAATCTCAGTCTCGTCAGATACGAAAACAAAAACCGCAAGCAGCTCCTCAGCCAGGTCCTGCTTCCGTTTTTTGACTTTTGCATAGATAGCAGTAGCCAGCTTCCCTTGCCTCACATACCTGTGGGAGGTCGATTGTGCCATTTCAACAACAGGTGGCACTCAACACCTCAGACCAGTGGGTCCTGGCAATCATCACTCAGGGTTATCATCTGAACTTCCTCTCCATTCCACCGGACTCCCCACCTCCACCGATGTGGAGAACCTTCGATCACTCCATCCTTCTGCAACAGGAGATCTCTCTCCTCCTCCAGTCCAAGGCAATAGAACCAGTACCCTGCTCTCAGCACAGACTAGGGTTCTATTCCCGGTACTTTCTAATCCCCAAAATATCGGGGTGTGTCCGTCCAATTCTGGACCTACGTGCCCTCAACAAGTACATCCAGCGAGAGAAGTTCAAGATGGTAACCTTGGGCTCGCTTCTTCCTCTTCTGCAAAGAGGAGACTGGCTCTGCTCTCTCGACCTCCAGGACGCATACACTCATATTGCGATAACCCCATCTCATCGCAAATACCTCAGGTTCCTAGTAGGCCCCAAGCACTACCAATACAGAGTACTTCCCTTCGGCCTCGCGTCTGCACCACGAGTCTTCACAAAATGTCTCTTAGTGGTTGCAGCCTTCCTCAGAACCCAAGGTGTTCACGTCTACGCCTATCTAGACGATTGGTTAATCAGGGCCCCCACTCAGCAAGCTGCCCTTTCGTCCCTGCACCTTACCTTGCACACTCTAATTTCACTAGGATTTCTTGTCAAATACGACAAATTCTACTTAGTCCCATCTCAAACCTTATCGTTCATTGGGGCAGACTTGGACACCTTGCAGGCAAAGGCCTTTCTCCCTCAACAGCGAGCTCTCACTCTCGTGTCTCTCGCACGCCAGCTGCAGTCTCAGCACTCCACGACTGCACGCCACTTTCTCATCCTCCTGGGACATATGACGTCCTCAGTCCAGGACACACCAATGGCCCGCTTGGCCATGAGACTCATGCAGTGGACTCTAAAGTCTCAATGGACTCAAAGCATTCAGCCCCTGTCGACCATTGTCCATGTAACCGACTCACTCCATCAGTCTCTTGCCTGGTGGACAAATCAGATCAATCTCCTCCAAGGCCTGCCCTTTCAGGCTCCAGACCCTCAAATAACTCTCACCACCAATGCTTCCAACCTCGGATGGGGAGCCCACGTGGCAGATCTGCAGACACAAGGATCTTGGTTTCCAGAGGAAGCCAAACACCAAATAAATTTCCTGGAGCTTCGAGCAATCAGATATGCTCTCAGGGTCTTTCAGGATCGCCTCTACAATCAAGTCATCCTGATCCAGACGGACAACCAGGTGGCCATGTTGTACATCAACAAGCTGGGAGGGACAGGCTCCTACCTTCTGTGTCAGGAAACTGTACAGATATGGGTGGAAGCCCTCTCCCACTCGATGTACCTCAGGGCCACCTACTTGCTGGGAGTGGACAATGTGTTGGCAGACAAGCTGAGTCGCACCTTTCAACTGCACGAGTGGTCTCTCAACCCCTCGGTAGCGAACTCCATCTTCCAACAATGGGGTTATCCTCAAATAGACCTCTTTGTGTCTCCTCAAAACCGCAAAGTAGAGAACTTCTGCTCTCTCATTCGCAGCAAACACTCTCAGCCCAGAGACGCATTTTCCCTCTTGTCGACAACCGTTCTGCTCTATGCATTCCCTCCACTTCTTCTTCTCTTCCGAAGACTCTCGTGAAGTTACGTCGGAACAAGGGAACCATGATCTGATAGCACCTCACTGGCCATGCCAAGTGTAGTTTCCAATACTTCAGGATATCTCCATCCGCAGACACATTGCTTTAGGAAAGGACCCGCTTCTGAGCACTCAAAACGACAGGTGCCTGCGCCACCCCAATCTTCAAGCCTTGTCACTGACGGCATGGATGTTGAAAGGTTAATCCTTCAGCCACTTAACCTTTCTGAACCAGTTTCCCGTGTCCTGATTGCTTCACTGAAGCCTTCCACGAGAAAATCTTACTCTTTCAAATGGAAAAGGTTTACGTCATGGTGCTCTTCTCAGTCCCTTGACCCCTTTACCTGTCCAATCCCGAAGTTTCTGGACTATCTCTGGCACTTGTCAGAGTCAGGTCTAAAAACTTCTTCCATCAGAATGCATGTCAGTGCGGTAGCCGCCTTCCATAAAGGTGTCGGGGATGTTCCTATATCAGTACATCCTCTTGTAACACGTTTTCTGAAAGGCTTGCTTCACCTTAAGCCTCCTGTGCGTCCTCCAGCCCCTTCTTGGGACCTCAACCTGGTTTTGGGTCGGCTCATGAAACCACTATTCGAGCCTCTTCACTCCTGTGATCTTCGCTATCTCACATGGAAAGTGATTTTCCTTCTGGCAGTCACTTCGGCTCGCAGAGTTAGTGAATTACAGGCTCTAGTTACCTATCCGCCTTACACTAAACTTCTGCAGGACCGGGCAGTACTCCGCACTCACCCTAAATTCTTACCTAAGGTAGTTTCGGATTTTCATCTCAATCAATCCATCATACTACCTACCTTTTTTCCCAGGCCCCATTCCAATCCAGGAAAGCAGGCTGTGCATACCCTTGACTGTAAACGGGCTCTAGCGTTCTACCTAGAACATACAGCTGCCTTCAGGAAAAGCACTCAATTATTTGCCTCTTTCTATTCCACCAAATTGGGGTAGTCTGTGGGGTAAGCAGGCTCTCTCCTCCTGGTTAGCGGACTGCATATCCTTTTGTTATCAGCAAGCAGGCATTCCACTTCAAGACCGTGTTAAGGCGCACTCTGTGAGGGCTATGGCAACTTCAGTAGCACACCTCCAATCGGTGCCGCTTTCTGACATTTGCAAGGCTGCCACCTGGAGTTCTCTCCATACCTTTACAGCCCACTATTGCTTGGACAAAGCCGGAAGACAAGATTCCATCTTCGGCCAGTCTGTCTTGCGCAACCTATTTACAACGTAACGTACCAACACCCTTCTGCCTGTCCGGTGGGGTTCAGGATGCCCTCTGCCAAATTCCACCCCAGTTGTTGTGCCTGTGGCACGTCTTTGGATACATTTGGTGCATGTTCGGACATCCTCAGCTCGGTACTCACCCATATGTGAGGACTACCATCCTGCTTGTCCTGTGAGAAAGCAAATGTTGCTTACCTGTAACAGGTGTTCTCACAGGACAGCAGAATATTAGTCCTCACGAAACCCGCCTGCCGCCCCGTGGTGTTGGGTTCGTAATGTTTTCTTATTTTATTTTCGGCACTACCTGTAGCTTTTTAACAAGACTGAAGGGGGACCCCTGCTGGCTGCAGGGTTAGTGCCATGCTGGGCATGCCCACTAGTCAAAGTTCTGGAAACTTTGACAAAAGTGTTCCGTGATTGGGCTCCATCCTGTGATGTCACCCATATGTGAGGACTAACATCCTGCTGTCCTGTGAGAACACCTGTTACAGGTAAGCAACACTTGCTTTACTTAATCCTTATCTGCCATATCACTGTATGAACACTACCTACCCCCTGCCTCCCCCACTTCCACAGCATTTCAAATCACTAAAAGGGATAGGGAGAATGTGCTGCCTCCCCTCCCCCACTCATCACAATCCCAAAGGGGACCCCCCCTCCAACCCTCTCGGCGCTTTGAAATGTGCCATTTGGCCCTTCCTTTAGAAAGTTTGGGGACCCTTGCAGTAGAGGGTTACACAAAAGCAAGTGTTTTTACTACAGTCTATTTACAGTAGCAGTACTAGTAAGAAACAGATTTTTGGAGAATTCAGTGGCAACTTAAAAATACCTACAAGACACTTTTTCTGTTTTTGCTGTTTACACCATTAAGCCGATAACACAAAAGCCCCTGGAGCACTTGACCGTAGACACTTATCTCTAAGGCCTGAGAAAAAAAAATGCACAGGGGATAATCTCTTTGGAGAGAATGTAAAAGAAACAGTGGATCTACTCTCCATACCCTATCACCAGCTACAACTGAGCAGTCATCTGCAAGTAGGAAAAGTCAACCTCAGTACTACAGCTGGGTAGAACTACTATTCAAGAAGAAGATACCAAACCTTCTTTCAGTGGCCTCTCCCACAACAGTGGTAACAATAAGATCAGGCCATGTTCCATGGACAGAGCACAGTCCAAGACTCTCTAAGAAAATCTAATCCTAGCTTTTAATTGTTATATCAGCAAAGCTTCCCAATTAGATCCAGAGAGTCTTCGAGTGAGGGAAAGACTTCAACACTTCAGCTCACTATGGACTACAATAACAACAGAACATTAGGTTTTAAAGATATGATTTTCAAATGTTTTCCCCCAAACAATCCTTCAAAGAATGTCTCCACAAATGCAGAACAGCTCCAACTCACCCAGCTGTCAGCCCTACTTGCTGCAAATGCAGTGGAACCAATTCCAATTCCACAAAGGAATGTTGAATTCTACTCCAAATATTTCCTCGTTCCAAAGAAGATGAGCAGTCTCTATCCCATTTTAGATCTCCGATATCTCAACAAACACCTAAAGAAAGAAAAGTTCAGGATGAACAGTTTAGGAACCATCCTCTCTCATTTGGAGATCAACAACTAATTAATCACCTTAGATCTTAAGGATGCCAACACACACACACCCCATTCATAAAGTTTACGGGAAATTTCTACAATTCATTATAGCCAATGATCATGACTGATATAGTGTTCTCCCTTTCAGCCTATCCACAGCATCCAGCATGATCACAGACTTCCTTGCAATGGTTGCTGTTCATCTAAAAGCAATAAATTTGTTTTTCCATGTTTAGGCAACTGGCTGTTATCCAGCTATACTCTTCAAGAAACTCGTTCCGCATTCTGTATGATGAAAAACCCTTCAATCACTAGGATTCACCATTAATTTCCTAAAATTCAATTTGGAACAGACTCATACAGTAGACTTCATAAACCTGCCTGAATACCACCCAAGAGAACATGTTCTTTCCTCAGTAGATAATATACAAACTGAGTAAAATAATCCTAATTTTTTTCAGATCAGAAACAGGCATCCATGGAAGTAGTGCTTCTTTGTGTTCCCGCTTATTTTATTTACAAGCCGTTGAGCCCGTTAAAATGGATGAGATCGAGGCACGTCAGTCAGAGATCTCTCGTTCGCGCATGTGCGCTCCAGCACGTCGGTCAGAGCTGCTCTCTTCTGCGCATTTGCAGCACATCGGTCAAAGCTCAAATATATATATATATTGATGGTCAAGACAATTCAAAGTTAAGAGAAAAAATATGATTTTGAGAGCCCCTTTTTGACCACATCAAACATCTAGCTGTTCAGCATCCAGTAAAATTGAGAATATTCCCAGCCCTGGTAACGCAGTACAATGGGAATCTTCTTCATCCTAACATTCAGTCTTTAGCTCCGTATGAATAGTAACATAATGGATGATGGCATATAGACGAAAATGGTCCATCTTGTCTGCCCAGCAAGTTTTTTTAAATTTTATTTTAATTTTTAAGGATAGTAGCAACTGCTGCTCCATGCAGGGTACCCCCAAACCTTCTGTTAAGAGTAGTAGCAACAGCCAGGCTTACGGGCTACCCCCAAGTCTTCTGTTAAGGGTAGTAGCAACAGCTATTCTGTGCAGGCCTCTAAGCTTTCTGTTAAATGTAAACTTCTAGGAATAATAGTGGTTAGCCCAGCCAGCAGGAATCTTCTGTGTTTGTCCCATACCTTTTTGAATTCCATTACTGTTCCACAGAGTATCTTCTATGCAGTTGCCTCTTTAGTGAGTTAGGTTTATTCTAGCATCAAGATAATGCTCGACCAGAAGATCTTAAAACTTTAAATGGAAAATATTTTCTATCTGGTGTTCACAAGTCAATTAGATTCCCTTTAAGTGTTCTGTTCCCCCTTTACTTCAATACTACTTTAGCCTATTTCATTCAGGATTGAAAACTAACTTAGAGTTCACTTAGTGCTATAAGAGCATACCGTGATAATTTGGGAGGAATTCCTATCTCTCAGCAATCTATAATAGCCAGATTCCTGAAAGGTCTATCTCATCATAAACCTCCAGTTATAGATCCACCTACTCCTTGGTATCTAAACATATTTCTGGCTCAGCTCATGAAATCCCCATTTGAGCCTTTAGCAACAGCAAATCTAAAATTCCTTTCTTAGATTTTTTTTTTTAATAGCTGTAACTTCTGCATGAAGAATGAGTGAATTGCAAGCACTACTTTCATAATCGCCGTATACATTTTCTGAAACAGAAGTTTTGAAACCACCTCCTAAATTTCTACCAAAAGAGTTCTCTGTTTCACATAACTCAATCCATTGTATTGCCAGCATTTTATCCAAGAACACGTCAAGGGTGAATAGGCTCTTCGTATGCTAGACTGCAAAAGAGTTTATTTCCTGGCGTGTAGCCAGATGGACTCAGAACGAATGGGATAGTATCCGCGTGCTAGCAGTTGGAGACGGATCTGACGTCAGCACGGGGTATATATATCCCCACAGGAAGTGTAGCAACTTAGTAATTTCCGTCTCCAAAGCAGTTTGGAGAGCCTGCACGCTAGCTGAGCGTGTTTTCCAAATCTACTTTTCTTTTCTTTTTCTACTTACTAAAACTTCTATAGCATCGAGCCCCGCACTCCTGCGGTGATACCCTAAGGTCCCTCCCCCAGTAGAGTTTCCCGGGGTGATTTCCGTGATCACCCTGGAGATGTAAGTCCTCGGTCCGGTGGCCAAATTGCGGCAGGGACACAGCCCCCGGGCGAGGTTCGGGTGAGGCTTTCGAGGCGCCTCGGTCCCGGCGTGGACGAGGCAGCGGGTGCATATCCTCAAACGCGGCGGTGAAGGTACTGGCCCTCTCCCCCCGCAGCCGGAGACCGCCCGGGTTCCAGCCGGGAAGCGCCGAGGATCAGGTAAAGCGTCCATCTCTTATCTCTGGTCTCCGAGGAGCAGAGGATCGGTGGCGTGGCACGCCGTGGAGGACGCCATTTTGGGGCCTTGTTCAGGTATTGAGCGCCCGTAATAGGCGCGGCTCTATTCCTCCTTGTGCGTATATTGACTTATTGCTGTGAGCATTTGCCACTGAGCGTGTATTACTAACCGCCTGTAATGAAAGCATATTGAATGCCACTGAGCGTGTATTGCTAACCGCTTACTGCTGTGAGCCTATTGAATGCCACTGAGCGTGTATTGCTAACAGCTTATTGTTGAGAGCCTATTGAATGCTATTAAGCGTGTATTGCTAACCGCATATTGCTGAGAGCCTATTGAATGCCATTAAGCGTGTATTACTGACCGCTTATTGCTGAGAGCCTATTGAAAGCCATAGAGCGTGTATTGCTGAGTGCATATTGCATACAATTGAGCTGTTTTCTTGGCCGCCTATTGCTGAGAACATATTGTGCATATTGCTGCCGCATATTATTATTATTGTGCGCCTGTTGTATTACGCGCATATTGCTGCCGCAGATTATTATTATTGTGCGCCTGTTGTATTAAGCGCTTATTGCTGCCGCATATTGTTATTATTGTGCGCCTGTTGTATTAAGCGCATATTGCTGCCTCATATTGTTATTATTGTGCGCCCGTTGGATTAAGCGCTTATTGCTGCCACATACTATCATTATTGTGCGCTTGTCCTTTTAAGCATTCAGCGCATACTTTTCCATGGATCAGAACGCCGCAGCGTCTTCAGCGGCGGCGCCGCCTGCCTCAGGCATTAAAGCCCTTGGCCTCTGCTCTGCATGCCAGCTTAGAGCCACGCACAGTAAAGAGCCAGACTCCCTATGTGCCCAGTGTGAGGAGGCCGTGGGACCCTCCGGCCAGGACCGGTCTCAGCCACGATTTGTTGACAGTTCCCCAGGGGCTACCCCGGATTTAGCGGGCAGTCTCGACCAATCGGGAATCCCGGGGGATCTTGTACCCCGGAGATTAGAAGCTGCTTCAATTTCCTGGGTGGATCTCTTTAAGGGGATTCATGCCTTTGTACAGATGCAAACGGCTTCCCGTCCAGGCACTGCTGTGGCTGCAACTGCGGCGGCTGCCGCTGCGGTGGCGGCTCCTGCGGATCCTGTTCCTGGACCCTCATGCCCTTATCGTGAGCGGGACCTCCCGCCGCTGGACAGTCCAGATCAATCAGACCAGGAGGTTTCACCGGACGAGTCCGAACTCCCGGACGAGGGGGAACTTCCCCCAGGGATTGAGCCATATAGAACCATGAGGCAGTTCTTCCCTAAGGAGGATCTCTCCGACCTGGTGTCTCAGTGTCTGGCGGAGTTGGATATTACAGGTCCCAGCGCTTCGGTACCCTCTGCGCAGAACCCCCTGTTGGATTCTCATTGAGAGGCGCGGCCGACAGCCCGCCATTTTCCATTCTTGCAAGCGGCACAACAACTGATAGATTTAGAATGGGCAGCGCCAGCGGCTTCCTTCAAAGGGGGCCGGGCCCTGACGGGCATGTACCCATTGGCACCGGCTATCCAGGACCTGATGGCGTGCCCTCAGGTGGACGCCTTGATTAGCGCTGTGGTCAAGCGCACTACCATTCCAGTTGAAGGGGGGACGGCCCTCAAGGAGCCTCATGACCGGCGACTGGACGCCATTCTGAAACAGACCTTTGAGGTGGCAGCTCTATCTTTGCGGATCGCGACCTGCTGCACAGTGGTGACGCGTGCCTGTTTGTCACAGGTTAGGAACAACGCTCCAGCAGCTGACATGGAGTCAGCTCTTTCGTTCCTCACGGATGCTGCATCAGACCTGGTCCGGACAACAGCTAAGGGGATTTCATCCTCCGTAGCCGCCAGGAGGCAGCTCTGGATCCGGAGATGGTCAGCCGATGCGCCTTCAAAGACATGCCTCACCAGATTGCCCTTTAAGGGCTCTTTCCTATTTGGCAGCGACCTTGATAAACTGGCCAGTACATGGGGTGCCTCTCCAGTGCCTAGACTGCCGGAAGATCTGTTCAGAAGGGGCCAGCGCGCCTTTCCAAGGCCCTCCAGGGGCAGGAGTTCACAGCGCTTTGTTCCTTACAGGGGTTGCTACCAGGCACCACGTCTTCAGGCCAGGAATCAGTCCTTTCGGGCCAAGCAGCGCAAGAGGGGAGCAGGCCCGGGCTCGGGTCCCGGCCGCGCCTCTCAATGAGAATCCGCCGATTCATCTGGGGAACGGAGCCATAGGGGGCAGGTTAACCCTCTTCTACCCCAGATGGGTCGAGATCACGTCGGGCCAGTGGGTCCTCGCCATTATCCGGGAGGGATATTATCTGGACTTTCATCATCTCCCTCCGGACAAGTTTGTGGAATCTTCATGTCCCATACACAAGAAGGCAGCATTGGAAGCTAGCCTGGCGAGGCTCCTGTCCTTGAAAGCCATCATCCCAGTACCTGCCTGGGAAGTGAATTCTGGACACTATTCCATTTATTTCATGGTACCCAAGAAAGGGGGCACCTTTCGGCCTGTGCTGGACCTCAAGTCAGTCAATCGATACTTACGGGTACCGAGGTTTCGCATGGAGACTCTGCGCTCCGTCAAGGCTGCAGTACAGCCAGGAGAATTCCTCACGGCATTAGACCTGTCAGAGGCATACCTGCATATCCCGATCCATCCGGATCATCAGCGCTACCTATGCTTCAAGGTTCTAGGACGCCACTTCCAGTTTCGGGCTCTGCCCTTCGGGTTGGCCACGTCACCACGGACATTCACCAAGGTGGTCGTAGTGGTAGCAGCAGCACTCAGGAGGGAAGGAATTCTGGTCCATCCCTACCTAGACAACTGGCTGATCAGGGCGAAATCTCGAGAGGAGAGCCTTCGGACAACCGACAGAGTAATCACCCTTCTGGAAAGCTTGGGCTGGGTAATCAACCTCAGCAAGAGCTGCCTACAGCCTTCCCAGTCACTGGAATACCTGGGAGTACAGTTCGACACCCGGGCAGACACAGTCAGTCTCACTTCCAAGAGAAAGTTGAAACTTCAGCAGCGTATCCAGTATTTGATGGGAGCCAGTCGGCCTATAGCCTGGGATTATCTGCAGGTTCTTGGTCTCATGGCATCCACCCTGGAAGTGGTGCCTTGGACGAGGGCCCATATGAGACCTCTACAACACTCCCTGCTCTCTCGCTGGAGCCCCCGTCTACGGAACTATTCCATGCGCCTTCATCTGCCAGCCAGAGTGCGGACCCAGTTGCGGTGGTGGTTGCAGTCCAACCACATGAGCAGGGGGTCGAAGATGTCCTCACCCACATGGACCTTGCTCACCACAGATGCCAGCCTGAGCGGCTGGGGAGCACACTGCGAGGAACTCACCGCACAAGGGCGGTGGAACAGATAAGAGTCAGCGTGGATCATCAACCGTCTAGAGGCCCGGGCAGTCCGATTGGCATGCCTTCGATTTGCTCACAGTCTGAAGAACAGAGCAGTCAGAGTGATGTCCGACAACGCCACCACGGTGGCATACATCAACCGTCAGGGCGGAACCAGAAGCCGACAAGTATCTCTGGAGATCGCCCCGCTGATGGCTTGGGCAGAGGCGAATCTTCAGGACATCTCCGCCGTCCACATTGCCGGAAAGGACAATACCACAGCAGACTTCCTCAGCAGAGAAAGCCTAAATCCGGGAGAGTGGCAGCTGTCACCCACAGCCTTCCAGATGATTGTGGATCACTGGGGGATTCCGGACATGGATTTACTGGCGGACAAGTCCAATGCTCAAGTACCCAGATACTTCAGCCGCAAGCGCGACCCGTTCTCACACGGAATCGATGCCCTGGTCCAGCCGTGGCCTCCAGGGACTCTGCTATACACCTTTCCTCCGTGGCCTCTGCTGGGCGCCATCATCCACAAGATTCAGAAACACCGGGGCCTAGTTCTTCTAGTGGCACCGGACTGGCCAAGAAGACCCTGGTACTCAGACATGAGAAGACTGCTGGCAGGGGAGCCTCTTCCCCTGCCTCCGCTCCAGGACCTTCTACGTCAAGGTCCTATCCTCCACGAGGATCCAGCTCAATTCTCTCTTACGGTCTGGCCATTGAGAGGGCTAGACTGAAGAAAAGAGGTTACTCGGCGCCCGTGATAGATACACTCCTCCAAGCTCGTACGTTTTCCACATCCTTCACCTACGTAAGGATCTGGAGGGTATTTGACGCATGGTGCGACACTCACGGCACCAATCCACATGCGACCACAATCCCTGTTGTGTTGGATTTCCTGCAGGATGGACTTCAGAAGGGTCTCTCCCTCAGCTCCATCAAAGTTCAGGTGGCTGCGCTGTCTTGCTATGGTCCCAGGAGGGATGGCAAGACCATCACCAAGCACCCAGATGTTTCTCGCTTCCTGCAAGGAGTCAAGCATATTTGTCCGCCACTAAAGTGGCCTGTGCCCTTATGGAACCTCAATCTTGTTTTGGATTTCCTCGCGGGATCCACCTTCAGACCCCTTCGGGGACTGTCTCTCCGTTCTCTAACCTTGAAGATGGTGTTCCTATTGGCGGTATGTTCGGCACGCCGCATCTCAGAGCTACAAGCACTGTCCTGCCGTGATCCCTTTCTCAGAATCACTCCTGAGGCTATCCATCTTCGTACGGTTCCCTCCTTTCTACCTAAAGTGGTTTCACAGTTTCATCTTAACCAAACCATATCCTTGCCTACCGCGGCGGGTTTGAAGAAATCTGAAGAAGGGCGTTTATTACGCCATCTCGACATTGGCAGATTGCTGCCCAGATATCTGGAAGTGACACAAGAACTACGAAAGACGGACCTTCTGTTCGTCCTGCACAGCGGGAGGAAGCAAGGTGAAGCGGCCTCGCGGCCCACCATCGCCCGCTGGATTAAAGAAGTTATCAGAGCAGCTTACGTAGAGGCTGGGAAGTCTCCGCCTCTACAGGTCAAGGCTCATTCTACCAGAGCACAAGCGGCATCCTGGGCGGAATCCAGGATGCTGTCGCCTGCAGAAATCTGTAAAGTGGCGACGTGGTCCTCCCTCCATACCTTCTCCAGGTTCTACTGTCTGGATGTCCAGGCCAGGGAGGACTCAGCATTTGCGAGGGCGGTCCTACATGGTCCTCAGGCAGCCTCCCGCCCAGGCTGGGAGTAAAGCTTTTGTACATCACATTCGTTCTGAGTCCATCTGGCTACACGCCAGGAAATGTTGAGATTACTTACCTGATAATTCCCTTTTCCTTAGTGTAGACAGATGGACTCAGCATCCCGCCCAGCTGCCTGTGTACATGGGTTTCACCAATCAAGGTAAGCCATGTCATTTGTTTACATAAGAGCGTACACTCTACCAGGTGTCAACGCCTTCCGGTTGGGAATGCTGGCGGTCTCCAGCCACTGTCAATCGGTCAGGGGAATCCGGTTTCACTTTTCACTGAGCGTCAGTACACACATCCATAACAGCTTTTGCAAGGAAGATTACTAAGTTGCTACGCTTCCTGTGGGGATATATATACCCCGTGCTGACGTCAGATCCGTCTCCAACTGCTAGCACGCGGATATTATCCCATTCGTTCTGAGTCCATCTGTCTACACTAAGGAAAAGGAGATTATCAGGTAAGTAATCTCAACATTTGTTCTTACTGGAGAGAACAAAGTCTTATAGAAAATCTTCACATCTATTCATTCCTTTCAACTCATTTAACAGTTACAAATAGAACACTTTCCACATAGATTTCTGATTCCATCTCTTACTGATATATTCAATCAAGGCAGTCCAAAGTAAAGTCCATCAAGTTAGAGCTACAGCAGCTTCTGTAGCCCATCTTTGCTCTGCTTCCATAGACATTATCTGCAGATCTGCCACTAGTTTTCTGTCCACACATTCATTGCTCATTACTGCCTAGAAAATGCTTCCCATCAAGTCAGCAGTTTTGGCCAAGCAGTTCTGAAAAGCTCATTTAATTCTTTTACCCCTCCCTCCAAATTCTTCAAACACAGGTTGCATGTTCCCTACTATATAAGATCATAAGATATTAATATTTATAGACAGTTATTTCACACTGGTGGAAGTAGAATTTGGCTGCAATTTATAATTCAATAATAAAGTTTGAATTTATGTATTACAGTTTTGTTGGTGTCTTTCATCTAGAAAGTATTCTAATTTATTTTATTTATTTATTTATTAAAGGCTTTTATATACCGAATTTCTTGATACAAATCAAATCAACTCGGTTTACATCGAACAAGTAGAAACTATAACCAACCAAACAGTAGAGACAATTTGAAGGAGTATAAAGTTACATTATAACAAGGATGTGTAAACTTGGAGTAGAAAATAAGAAGGGGGAATAAAGATTATAATGTACATTGGAGTATGCGAGGGAGGCAAGGAGCAGGTCTCATGATAATTTGTAAACGTTCTCTTAATAATTTATATACATGGTTTAGCGCTTTATATACATAGTTGCTAGAACAGTTATAAGTCAGGCTGTTGGGCTAGTGTCGGTGAAAGCTCGGCTGAACAGCCATGTCTTTAATTTCTTTTTAAAAGTTAGTAGGCATGATTCCTGTCTGAGGTCCGGAGGCATGGTGTTCCAGATGGAGGGACCTGAGATGGAGAATGTCCGGTCTCTGATATTTGAGTGTTGTATAGCTTTGATAGAAGGTACATGTAGGGATCCCTTGTAGGCATCCCTTAAAGATCTAGATGTTGAGTGCAGATTGAGGGGGTATCGCAGATCAAGAGGGGTCTGATGGTGAATATTTTTGTGGATTAATGTAAGGGATTTATGAAGAATCCTGAATTGTACTGGGAGCCAATGGAGATCTTTTAGAATGTGAGAGATATGCGTTCTTCGATTGGTATTTGTCAAAATTCTCGCCGTTGCGTTTTGGAGTAACTGGAGGGGTTTTACAGTGGAGGCCGGGAGTCCTTGCAATATGGAATTACAGTAGTCGATTTTGGTAAATAGAATGGCTTGGAGGACAGATCTAAAATCATAATGGAATAGGAGCGGTTTGAGTTTTTTGAGTACTTGTAATTTGTAGAAGCACTCCTTTGTAGTGTGTTTTATGAATTGCTTTAGGTTCAGGTGATTGTAAATGATGACTCCTAGATCTCTAGCGTGGGATGTTTGTATGATTGTCTGCATCTGGTGTTGAAAACGACTGCTTTCTGGGGTGATTAGTAATAGTTCAGTTTTGGAAGTGTTGAGCACCAGATTGAGGCTTGAGAGGTAATGATTGATCATTTGCAGATGGGAGTCCCATAACTTGATTGTTGATTCGAGTGTATTGGATATTGGGATTAAAATTTGAACGTCATCTGCATAAATATAGAACTTGAGTTTCAGGTTTGTGAGTAAATGGCAGAGAGGTAGAATGTAAATATTGAACAGTGTAGGCGATAAAGAAGAGCCCTGGGGGACTCCGAATGGTGCATTGGTGTGAGAGGATTCCTTGTTCTTGATTTTAACCTTATAGCCTCTATTACTAAGGAAGGAGTCGAACCAACTAAGGGCTGATCCTGTAATACCTATGTCTGATAAGACGGTTTAGTAGGGTATTGTGATTTACCGTATCGAAAGCTGCAGAGATGTCAAGAAGAGCTAAGAGGAATGATTGTCCTTTATCAAAGCCAATGTAAACTTGATCGAGGAGTGAAATGAGTAGTGTTTCGGTATTGTGTTCTTTTCTAAAACCATATTGTGATGGGTGGAGAATATTATGATCTTCTAAATAATTTGAAAGTTGTTTATTTACAATTTTCTCCATGATCTTAGCTACGAATGGGAGATTTGATATAGGGCGATAGTTGTTAAGGTCGTCCGGATCCAGGTTAGGTTTTTTGAGTGTGGCCATTTTGAGAGCATCTGGGTATATTCCTTGTGAGAGGGAACAATTGATAATATCGGCTAGATGTTTGGAGATGTATTCTGGTATGAGAATCAGAGATTTGGAAGGTATTTGGTCTAGAGGGTGGGTCGAAGGCTTCAGTCTTTTTATTAGGTTTTCCACCTCTAAAGTGTGAGTAAGGTCAAAGGAGTCCAAACTTATATCTGTTCCGTGGGAGGAGGATATTCTGAGGCAGTGAGTTTAGGTTGGTTGGTAATCTAGCCAGGGTGCTAGAAATTTTGTTCTGAAAGAATACAGCTAGGTCGTTGGCTTTCGCTTGGGCAGTGTCGTCTGGAATAGTAGGGGGCGCGGTTTTGGTAAGTTCTGATACATAGGAAAAAAGTACTTTCGCGTCAAACATCATATCGTGGATACGATGGGCATAAAATTCTCTTTTTGTACAAAGCGTTATTGATCTGTAATGGTGAAGAGCCGCTTTGTATATTGATAGGGAATGTGGATTGGGATTCTACCTCCATTCTTTTTCTTTCCGTCTTAGATTTTGCTTCAGGGTACGGAGCTCGTTAGAGAACCATGGCTGCTTGTTTTTTTGAGAGGGGTTTATGGTGTTTTTTTGTCAGTGGGCATAAGTTATTGGCTATCGTTTCTGTGATGGTTTGCCAAGAGGTAATAGCAGAGTTGGGGTTGGATAAATCCAGGTTAGGAATGTATTTTAGAAATAATTGCAGCGAGCTCGGATTTATAAGAAATCTGGCTGCTAATTAGTCTCATCGGCTCTAGCACTAAACTTTCAAAAGGGAAACTTTGATAAAATAAGAAAAATAGTTAGAAAAAAACTGAAAGATGTGGTTACAAAGGTTAAGAGTGTACATCAGGCATGGACATTGTTAAAAAAAAATACCATCTTAGAAACACAGTCCAGATATATTCCATGCATTAAGAAAGGTGAAAGGAAAGCCGAATGATTGCCAGTATGGTTAAAAGTTGAAGTGAAAGAGACAATTTTAGCCAAAAGATCTTCCTTCAAAAATTTGAAGAAGGATCCATCTGAAGAAAATAGGAAAAAGCATAGGCATTGGCAAGTTAAATGTAAAACATATATACCTGTTCTTGAATCAATATTACCTGTGACCTACATCTGATTCCGCTGTGTCTGCTATAACTGCTAACCTACCATTGTTACCTTTATTGCTTTACGCCTATATACTCTTTGTGAATACACATTCATTGTTTATTTCCTCCTGCCACCTGTCCCTCGCCTATTTCACCGCCCTTACCTCCTCAGCCCCCACAAAGGCCGGCAATTCTAGCCTCCCCATCCCACGCATCCATCACCCATCCCGCAGAGCACATCACCCCACCCTATTCAGCCCAATCACCCAGCGCAAAACCCTCCTCCTCCCCATCCTCATTTCCCCACTCACTCAGTTCCTAGGTCTCACTACCCTCTCCATCATGCTTCTAAATGCTCAGTCCCTATCCAAGAAAACTGTAATACTGTCTGACTTACTAGTCGACTACAAGCCAGAAATCTGCGCTGTCACAGAAACCTGGCTCAAAGATTCAGATATTGTCCTTCTCAATCAGCTCCCTTCTGACACCTACAACATTTTCTCCATTCCTAGACCCAAGAAACGAGACAGTGGCCTCCTCTTAGCTGCCAAAAAGCACATGAACTTCAAACCTGTGAAAATCAACGCACCACACAAAATAGAGATTGGACTGTTCAAATCCCAGGAACTCCAGATCTGCCTAGTTTATGCCCCCCCCCCCCCCCCGAGCATTCTAGAACACAATCCCTCCCCCTTATTGAATTTATTTCCAATAACATTAACAGTGACGCCCCTGCCATTATCCTGGGGGATTTCAACCTCCATGTAGATGCCACCCCCGCTCCTCGTCCTGTGAAGCCGTCCTCAGCTCACTTGGTGCCATTGGCTTTACCCAAATAATCTTATCCCCCACCCATAAAGCAGGGCACACCCTGGACCTCCTCTTCATTAACTCCAGTATTCGCCTCTCCACTAAGCCATCCTGTACCCCTGTCCCATGGTCTGATCATGCCATTATCAAATCCTCCCTCTCCATAAAGACACCCAAATCTTGGGACACCTCCCCCCCCCCCCCCCCCCCCCCCCAGCACATCTATTGTCTACAGAAAATCCTGCCCTAGTGAGGACTTCACCTCAGCCTTTGCTAGGTTTTTGTTAGATTTTCGACTGCTCAACCCCTAACACAGCCCTAGATTCTTGGAGCAACATCGCCTTAGATACCGCAAACAAACTGCCCTATCACCACACGTGAAATTAAACCATCTGCAAAAAAGCAAAACCCATGGTACTCCTCAGACCTCAAACGAATGAAAAATGAGCTCAGGCAAAAAGAACGTACATGGCGAAAAGACCCATCCCCTCAAAAAGCGTCCATATTCAAATCCTCACCACATCTCTACAGGCTAGCTACCCTCAAAGCTAAACAAGACTTCTACGCCCTAAGAATCCATGACTACAAATATAACCCTAAAGCCCTCTTCACCTATGTGTCTACTCTTACCAAACACACATCCCCCCCCCTATTCCCGACAGCGAAGCCAGCAGCAAATGTGAAGAACTGGCGCACTACTTTCATGACAAAATTACAAACATTCTCCTCAGATTTCCCCCCTATACCCCATTCGCTCCCTGTTACCACAGGCGCTGCCCCATCCTCGGCCTCCTTTAACAACCTTGACCTCTTCTCGTCCACTGAAATCGCATCAATCTTTAAAAAGATGAAACCTGCAACACACCCCTCAGATACTATCCCTACCAAAGCCCTCATCACCATACCTGACACCATCTCTAAATCCATTGCTGATATCATCAATTGCTCCCTCTCCTCAGGCATTGTCCCTGACTCACTCAAGCATGCTGTGGTCAAACCACTGCTCAAAAAACCCTCACTAGACCCCAAGGACCCTGCCAACTTTCGTCCCATCTCCAATTTCCCATTCATCTCAAAAGTCATGGAGAAGGTCGTCAACTCGCAACTTACAGAATTCCTTGAAACCAACAACCTACTCCACTCCTCCCAATTCGGCTTCCGCAAATATCTCAACACCGAGACCCTCTTACTTTCCTTGACCAACCACTTACTCAGGGGAATGGATCAAGGTCACAGCCTCATTCTTGCTCTGCTGGACGTTTCGGCAGCTTTCAATACTATAAATCACAACCACCTTCTTTCCCTCCTAACCGACATTGGCCTTTCCAGCACAGCCCTTAAGTGGTTCTCATCCTACCTTGACAATAGGCGATTCACTGTGAAAATAGGCAATGCTGAGTCCACCCACTATGCCCTCTCCCAAGGAGTCCCTCAAGAATCCTCCCTTTCCTCTACCCTCTTTAATATCTACCTCACCCCTTTGTGCAAACTTTTATCAGAACTTGGCCTCAAATTCTTTCTCTACGCTGATGACGTGCAAATCATCATACCCATTCAAGGCTCCCTATCCAATGCCCTTGAATCCTGGGGAAACTGTCTTGCCGCCATCAATACCTTACTTACCAATCTCCATCTGGCTCTAAACACATCCAAAACTGAACTGCTCCTCATCTCACAACATCTCCCTACTAATCCCTCATTCACAAATGACCCCGCCTACAAGATTCTTCACGCGCAGCCCTGCACAAGGAACCTGGGGGTCCAAATCGACCAGCAACTGAACCTCAAAAAACATATCAATGCCATACTCAAAGAGGGTTTCTACAAACTTAATGTCTTAAATAACCTGAAACCACTACTTCATGCCAGTGACTTCCGTACAGTTATTCAGGCTACACTTGTGTCCAAGATGGATTACTGTAACGCCCTCTTTCTTGGCTTACCCTACTCCTCCATAAAGCCTCTCCAAATGCCGTAGAACGCTGTAGCCAGAACCCTCTCCAACGCTCGCAAATATGACCATATCTCCCCGATCCTTAAGGACCTGCATTGGCTCCCCATTCCCTCCCGTATCCTCTATAAATCCCTGACCATTATCCATAAAGCCATATATTCACATAATTCCAACTGGCTCGTCGACCCCCTCCAATTCGCATGCCCGACTCGACCCACGAGGACCACAAACAAAAGGTTCCTCCATGTGCCCTCCCTAAGGAAAGCGCACCTCACATCTATGAGGGATCGGGCGCTCTCCATTGCTGGACCCATGCACTGGAACTCACTCCCGATCCACCTCAGACTAGAACCATGCATCATAAAATTCAGAGCTCAACTTAAGACTTGGCTTTTCAAACAAGCCTTTCCCCAAAATCCTTGACGACTCTTGAACTGTGATGTTATATTGTTCTGAATTTGACTCTGATTTTGTCCTTAAGGCTCGATAGTTCACTTATTGATTTGTTCCTGTCTTCTTGCTTTCCTATTGGTTCTTTGTACCCCCTACCCTCTCCCCTGTTTTTTGTAATTTCCTTCCTATAGTTCGATGTAAACCAATGTGATGTTTCGACTAATGTCGGTAAAGAAGACAAGACAGGTCTAAGATAAGACAGGCTAAAAGTGAATTTGAGAAGAAGTTGACCATAGAGGCAAAAATTCATAATAAAAACTTCTTAAAATATATCCGAAGCAGGAAGCTTGTGAGGGAGTCTGTTGGACCATTACATAATCAAGGGGGTTAAAGGGGCACTTAGGGAAGATAAGGCCATCACGGAAAGACTAAATGAAGTCTTTGCTTTGATGTTTACTGAGGAGGATATTGGGGAGATAACCCATTCCAGAGTATGATTACAAGGGTGACGATTCAGATGAACTGACCCAAATCAAGGTGAACTTGGAAGATGTAGTAGACCATATTGACAAACTGAAGAGTAGTGAATCACCTGAAACAGATGGTATACATCCCAGGATTCTGAAAGAACTCAAAAATGAAATTTCAGACTCATTAGAAGTACCGTTTTTTTTGCTCCATAAGACGCACCTGACCATAAGACACACCTAGCGTTCAGAGGGGGAAAATTAAAAAAAATTGTGCTAAACCGGCTCTGTCCACGGGCGTCTGTGTGTCTTGTGGAGCAAATTAGGGGAGTGCATAACATTTTTTTTCTTCCCATTTTGTTTTCGGGTCTGGGGAGGGCCATTTTGGTCCATTCCCCAGATAAGAAAACTTTTGTCTTTCTAATTCTGTGGGACCCCCCTCCCCAAAAAAAACCCCATCCCAACACTTTAAATTAACAACCCCTACCCTTCTGACCCCCCCAAGACTTGCCAAATTAATTAAATACAACCCCCCACCATCCTGACCCCCCCAAGACCTGCCAAAAGTCCCTGGTGGTCCAGCGGAGGTCCGGGAGCGATCTCTTGGACTTGGGCCATCGGCTGCCAGCAATCAAAATGGCGCTGACGGCCCTTTGCCCTTACTATGTCACTGGGGTCGACCAATGGCAGCGGTAGCCCCTGTGACATAGTAAGGGCAAAGGGCCGTCGGCTGCCAGTAATCAAAATGGCGCCGACGGCCCTTTGGCCATACGGCCGGCGCCGACGGCCCTTGCCATACGGCCGGCGCCATTTTGCAATACGGCCCGAGTGCAGGAGGTCGCTCCCGGACCCCCGCTGGACTTTTGGCAAGTCTTGTGGGGGTCAGGAGGCCCCCCCCAAGCTGGCCAAAAGTCCCTGGGGGTCCAGCGGGAGTCCGGGAGCGATCTCCTGCGCTCATGAAGTCGGGGGACAGGAACCAAAATGGCGCCGGCGCCATTTCTATTAACGCAGCCATGGCCCGAGAGTGGAAGATCACACCGGGACCCCCCACTGGACCCCAGGTAATTTAAAACATTTTGGGGGGGTTCGGGAGGGTGGGGGATTTATTTTAAAGGGTCGGGGTGGGTTTTAGGGTTGTTTTAGTGTGCCGGTTTTCCCGCCCTCCCCCGATTTACGATTTAAATGATTTTTAAAAAAACAAAACCGCCACGATCAGATTCCCTCCCCCCACCAGCCAAAATCAATCGTTAAGACGATCGATCACACGATTCATATCTCTACACTCCATGAAGTTAGCAAGTAGCATATTTAAAAAAAATTGGAGAACATTTTTTTCATTCAACACACTATTATGCTCTGGAATTTGTTGCCAGAGGATGTGGTTAAGGCAGCTAATGTAGCTGGGTTTAAAAAAGGTTTGGATAGGTTCCTGGAGGAGAAGTCTATAAACTATTAATCAATAGGGAATAGTAACTGCTTTTTGCCAGCATTAGTAGCATGGGATCTATTTAATGTTTGGTATTTGCCAGGTACTTGTGACTTGGATTGGCCACTGTTGGAGAAAGGCTACTGGACTTGATGGACCCTTGGTCTGACCCAGTATGATATACCTTATGTTCCTGAACATACCCAAATCAGTCCAGATCAGCATCCCTACCAGCAGATGGAGGCAGAGAACAAAACTTTGAGAAAACAAAACTGCTACATAACCAAGCATGCCACCTGCAGTCCCTCAGTATTTATCTGTCTCCAGCAGATGGTAGAGGTGCATACCTGCAGTCCTGACAGATCTGGAGTTGGAATTTGGAGTTGCTCCTCGAGGTGCCAAGTTCCTTTGTGGGCCATCCCTAGAATTGAGCTTGGTGAACGAGGGGTTGGATACCCCTGGCTGTAGCTGTCTGTTGTTTCCGGGGCCCCTGATATCCAGGGGACTGGCTCCCTCTTTGTGCCCTGAGTTTGTTTTGTTTTGTTTTGTTTTTTGTTTTTAAAAAATTTATTAATCGCTTAACACAATTGGCCTAAGCGATGTACATAATTACACACACAGCATTACAATAAAAATTTAACAAAGACTGAACTCCACAAAAATTTAAATTAACAGAAATTAAATAAAAAAATCATCAAGTCAACAGACAAAACATTGTCACATTTGTATATGAAGTCAGATGACAAAAACTTCATTACGGTACATCTCGAATATACTATAAAAAATTCTTAATCAGTTAGATGACATTAACTTCATTGCTTACATCTCAAAAGCACGGGTGAGAAGAAAATCTTTATAAGATGTTTTGAATTTCTTAAGATCGTCTAAAGATCTTAAATCAAAAGGAATCAAATTCCATTGTGAGGGCGCCGCAACTGAGAAAGAAGTCTCTCTAGTACTGAACAAGCGAGCATGACGGATAGAAGGAACTTCAAGAAAATTCAACTGAGAGGATCTCAAACATCTAACTGGTTTGTTAATTCTTAAAAGAGCATTAAACCAAAATGGAGAATTACTCATACGGAGTTTGAAAACAATCAATCCTATTTTAAACAAAATCCTTTCAGGAACTGGTAACCAATTAAGTTTGCATAAAACTGGTGATATCCTATCACGACGTTTTAGGTTGGATACCAACCTAGCAGCAGAATTCAATAATAGCTGAACTGGCTGAATTCGACATCTCGGTAACCCAATGTACAATCCCCTTCTTCCCGCCTCTAGCGCCCTCAGGAAAGTAGCCCCATTTTGGGGGGGGGGGGGGGGGGTTTGCTTTGTTGTTTTTTGGGGTTTTTTTTAAAGTAAAGTTTAGTTTAAAAAAAAAAAAAAAGTAAAGTTAGGTTTGTTAATTGGTTCTAGTTGTCGGCTAGGGACTGCCAGGAGAGTCTGCCTCCGGTGCAGTGCTGGGGCGGCCAGCTCCTGTGGGAGCTGCGGGTGCTGGCAGGTTTCTGGTGAGCTCCTCAGCTGGTATTGGCTTGAGCCAGTGTACCGCAGCTTGACTTGGATCCCGGCAGCTATTGCTTTTTTTAGATCACTGACTCTGTTCTGATCGCATTTGGGGAAAAAAAGAAAGAGTGGGGCTTCCTGGTGAGAATCCCTTGCTGTGTGCCGCAATTTCAAGTGCTTTGGGGGCAGTTCGCCTGTCGCTGCTGGCCTTTGGAGTTCTCGCTGCTATGCGGCCTCGGCCATGTGGTGCGGCCTAGCTCAGAGTAGGGAGCGCGTTTTGAGCAGAGCGGTCGGGATTTCTGAGAAGCCGCACGAGGAAGCCTGTAAGGCCTTGCGGTACTTAGTCAGCCCACCTCAGTTTCCTCTCCCTTTGCATAGGCTGTGCTTCTGAGGGAGAGGGATTCTCCAATAAGGGTCCTAAGCAATGGAGGGCCTCTTGTGCGGTGGGGGCCTCAGTGGGGGTGGCTATTTTCACTGCTCCCAAGGGAGAGCGCAGTCAGGGAGATCCTTCTGACCACGCCGCTGGTGATTACCTTCTTCCTCTCTCTCCTGCAGCGCGAGGATGCGGTTGGTGAGGGACCAGTCTCAGAGCCCAGTAGCCCTGAGGGGGTTACTGAGGGCCTGGGAGGTTTTTCTCCCGAATTTGTTTTACTGATGCACAAGGCCTTTCTGGCAAGGAAGGCAGCTAAAAGAAGGCCTAGGGAGAAGTCTGCAGGTATCTCCAAAAGCTCTTGGGCAGCCTCGGGGAGGTTGGACAGGCTTCACAGGTTTTGGACCGTGTGGGCAGAGTTGAACCCCAGAGATCTGGAGGACTCTGATTCAGCAAGAGGAGGGGGGCGTCCTCTCTGTCTGCAGATCCGGAGGGGGATCCAGATGCGGAGCAGAATCGGGCCTTGGATGGGAGCAAAGATGAGCCAGACCTCGCTGAAGGAGCTGGACCAGTCGGGGATGACCCCCAGGTGGTACTCTTGTTTAAAAAAGGAGCTCTGGCCTCTTATCCCCCACATGTTGGAGGAGTTGGGGGGTGAAGACTCAGAAGGAGTCTGATAATGAGGGCATTAACCCTGTTCTTGATGGTCTGCGGGGTCCGCCTAGTGTCTTTCCCATTCCAAAGAAGATTCAGAAGCTCGTTAGTCGGGATTAGGACTCCTCAGAAGCGGGTTGGAAGAGCAATGGCAAAGTTGTATCCTTTGCTGGAAGAACATTTGGATTGCCTTAGAATACCTAAGGTTGATGCGGCAGTATCGGCAGTGACCAAGAAGACCACGATTCCGGTGGCAGGAGCAGCTGCTCTTAAGAATATCTAGGATCACAAGCTGGAAGTTCAATTGAAACGCATGTTTGAGGTTTTAGCTTTGAGCCTTCTGGCGGCGGTGTGTGCTAATATGTTGCAGTGCGCTTGTTTATGCTGGATCCAGAAGCCGCAAGAGCAGGCATCTCCGGGAATGCTGTCCCCCATGCAGGCTGTTCGTCTGGAGGCGGGGGAGGCTTATGTGGCGGATGCGTTATATGATCTGGTCCACACTACCGCTAGGAGTATGGTCTTGGTGGTGGCAGTGCAGCAGCTTTTATGGCTGTGCAATTAGTCTGCGGACATGTGGTCCAAGACTCAGTTGTGTAATCTTCCTTTCAAGGGAATGCTTCTCTTTGGGGAGATCTGACCAGCTCATTAAGTACTTGGGGGAAACCAAGGGTAGACATCTACCAGAAGATAAGAAAGCCATTAAGAAGAATTTTCCTGCTCATCCTCACTTTTGGGAGCCGAGGAGATTTCGGTCCGGTAGAGGTTCGTTGTCCTCAGGGACTAAACAATTGTCGAACTGACAATATTCCTTTTGGGGGGCTGGCCAGTCCTGCAGAGGCGGATCCAGTCAGGGGACCAGAGGAAATAAGCCATCCCAATGAAGCCAGGGGCTCCCACTTCTCATTGGTCATGGTAGGGTGCAGGTTGTCCCATTTTTACAAGGAGTGGGTCAAGATTACCTCAGACTGGTAGGTTTTGGAGGTAATAAGGGACGGTTATGTCTTAGAATTTTCTTGCCCGCTCACCGACACCTTCCTGGAGTCGCATTGTTCTTCTCAAAGCAAGCGCAATGCAGTAGAGGGTACTCTGCGCAGGTTGATAAGCCTAGAAGCTCTCCTTCCAGTTCCTTTTGAACGAGGAGGTGCAGGGAAGGTATTACATGTATTTTGTGGTGCCAAAGAAGGAGAGCACCTTCTGTCTGGATTTGCAGAAGGTGAACTTGAGCTTACGGGTTCCACAATTCTGAATGGAGACCCTGCATACGGTAATTGCAGTTGTTCACAAAGGAGAGTTCTTGTCGTCATTAGGCCTCACCGAGGCTTATCTGCATATTCCCATTCAAAAAGACCACCAGAGGTTCCTGCGATTCAAGGTGCTGGGTCAGCATTTTCAGTTTCAGGCCCTTCCTTTCGGTCTAGCCATGGTTTCTCAAACCCTCACGAAGGTGATGGTGGTGGTAGTAACAGCCTTGTGGAGGTAAGGAGTGTTGGTTCACCCATACCTGGATGATTGGCTCATCCGGGCCAAGACAGAGGAGGAGTGCGCTCATTCGGTGCAGCGAGTGAGGCATCTTCTGAGCTTCTTCGGTTGGGTGATCAATGTGGCAAAAAGCCACCTGTCCCCTCTCAATCTCTGGAGTATCTGGGAGCGCGTTTCAATACCCAACAGGGCAAGGTATATCTGACAGCAGACAGAGTGGCAAAATTGCAGGAGCAAGATTCTTGTTTGCGGTATCTTCCAGTCCCGAAGTTCTGGGATTACCTGCAGGTCCTGGTGTCCATGGCCTTGATGTTCGACTGGTTCCGTGGCCATTTGCCCATAAGCAACCGCTTCAGAGGGCGTTGTTGTCTCAATGGAATCCAGTGTCGGAGTATTATGTCCCCTTGCCTCTGATGCGGGATGCCAAGTCCAGCCTGGTGTGGTGGCTGTCTCAGCCCAATTTGGAAAAGGGAATGGCCCTCGAAGTTTCGTATTGGGTGGTACTGACCACGGATGCCAGCCTCAAAGGCTGGACGATGGTGGAGAAGGCTTGGTCTATCAATCGCTTGGAGGCTAGAGCTGTGCGCAGGGCTTTGGAGGTGTTCCTGCCCCAGTCCAGGGTCGAATGATATGAGTGTTGTCGGACAATGCGGCAACAATGGTGGCGTACATCACCCGCCAAGAAGGAGCAAGGAGTCATGCGGTAGCTTGGGAAGCTCAGCTGCTGTTTCCGTGGGTGGAGCGTGACCTCAAAGGGATTGCGGCCTCTCATGTAGCAGGATTAGACAACATGCAGGCAGATTTCTTAAGCTGACAGTAACTGGATCCCAGGTAGTGGGAACTGTCCCCAGAAGCCTGGAACCACATTTGTGCCAGATGGGGGAGTTCCTCAGCTGGACCTTTTGGCGACGGGGGCCAACTCAAAGATGTTAAGATTTTTCAGTCGCAGAAGAGAAGTCTGTTCCATGGGCCTAGACACTCTAGTGTATCCTTGGCCAATGGGGAATCTTCTGTATGTGTTTCCTCTGTGGCCGCACATAGGACAAGTGCTGCATCGCACAGATGCGCATCCAGGGCCAGTGGATCTGGTCGCGCTGGGAGTGGTCGCATCGTCCATGGTTCGCGGACTTGGTACAGCTGTGGGTGGACGGTCCTATCTGATTGGCTCATCTACAAGGATCGCTTCTGTCTTGCGGCTTCGCTTTTGAGAGGTAGCGACTGCGCATGAAAGGTTATTCAGAGCTGGTTATTTAAACCCTTCTTCAGGCTAAATGGTCTTCTGCTTCCATGGCTTATGTTAGAGTTTGGTAGGTCTTTGAGACCTGGTGCGGCCAGCAGAGCATAGATCCTCTGCTAGCTTCTATTCTGCAAATTTTGTCCTTTCTGCAGCACAGTCTGTCCAAAGGGCCTGGCTTATAGTTCGCTCCGAGTCCAGGTTTCAACTCTGGGTTGTCTCAGGTGCAAGGTGCGGGGCAGGCCATTGGCGTCTCATCCTGATGTCATTTGTTTCCTGAAGGGAGTGAAGCATTTAAAGTTCCCGGTTTGCAAGGTCTGCCTGGACAGAAATCTTAACTTGATCTTGAGAGTTCTCTGTGAGTCTCCCTTTAAGCATTTGCAGCGAGCCTCTTTGAAGGATCTTATGCTAAAGACGGTGTTTCTGATCTCAGTCTGTTCGACTAGACGTATTTCAGAGCTTCAGGCTCTTTCTTGCCACGACCCTTTCTTAAGTACTTCCACTTCAAGGTGTCTTTGTGTACGGTGCCTTCCTTTTTGCCAAAGGTGGTTTCTGTTTTCATGTGAATCAAATAGTGGAGTTGCCGAGGTTCCCAGAATGGTATAGGGATTCGACAATGGGTAGAGATCTTCACCTTTTGGGTTTTCAACATGCGCTTTTACGGTACTTGAAGGTTACCAATCCTTTCAGATGGTCGGACAATCTTTTTGTTTTGTTCAATGGAGTGAAGAAAGGGGAGAGAGCATCGAAAGCTACTTTGGGCCGACAGTTGAGCGAGGCTATTTCTTCGGCCTAAATTTCTAAGGGTCGTGTGGAGAGTCAGTTGGTGTCTCCTCAGGAGATAGATAGGGCCGCAGTGTGATCCTCGCTTCATACTTTCACCAAGCATTACCGTTTGGATGTTTAGGAGCCGGAGGATGCAACTTTTGGTGAAAGTATGTTGAGAGCGGGTCTTTCGGGTTCCCGCCTGGTGTGGGGTTATTTTGGCATATTCCACCGATCTGGTCTGATCTGGGTATGTTCAGGAAAGGAAAATTGGTTATTACCTGCTAATTTTCGTTCCTGTAATACCACAGATTAGTCCAGAGATACGCCCCGGTATTGTTGCCAAAAGACTGATTTTCCTGGTACTTATATGGGAAATATTACATTGTCCTTGCCTGCTGTGACAGTTAAGTTGGTTTACTTAAGTGGTTGCCAGGGCTTTGTGGGTCTTGGTGTGTTTTGGTAGATCTCCAGTTAAGGAGATTCCAACCCCGGGTTGTTTTTTTACAGTTTGCCTTTGGAAGAGGGGAATAGTATATAATCTTGGCTTGGGTACAGGTCAATACTGAGGGACTGCAGGTGGCATGCTCGGTTATGTAGCTAGCAGTGCCTCAAAGTTTTGTTCTCTGCCTCCATCTGCTGGTAGGGATGCATAAACCCATTGGTCTGGACTGATCTGTGGTATTACAGGAACGAAAATTGGCAGGTAAGAACCATTTTCCTTTCTTATGCTTCCAAAGACAAGAGGGGGACCCATGTTTTGTTCATTTATCTGGGGCTGCGTACCCAGAGAGTTCCAAGAGAAGGCCGGCACTTCATAAATAATTAACACTTTAAACCTTAATTTATTACCTTGTTATAGAAAACACTCTGTCTCTATATTTCACAATAATATTCTTTATTATAGAAAGCCAAGGAAAGTCAGAATAGGAAATACAGGAAAGATACAGCTTTCCTGGGAGTGACTTATAGCGTCTAATTGTGACGCATCAAAGTCTTCTCAGTTTCTTAGTTACACATTACAGTCCTATATACAGAATTTCGCTGACAGTATTCTCTGGGATGGCCCCCCTTTCTTGGAGTAGAGAGTTACTGAAACTTGCTAATACTAGAAAATACCAGGTGTCCTTATCTCTATCCCGCTCTCAGTAACTCATCCTTAAATTGCAGACAGTTCACTACATAAAACTGCTTCTGTTTCACTTACCCATAATTGTTTTGCCTGCTTATAAAGACAAATACATTCCTTTCTCTTGGGCAAAACTGTTTCATTAATTTCATCATTTAATTATTATAATCCTTATTTAACTATTTAAATCCAGATTATTATCAGTTGTCATTATTACCAAAGTACAATTGAGTAAATGAGCATGGGGCATTAATGTGACTTGCTCAAAAGAGTAGTTGGTATAAAATTGTGGTTGGAGCTTGGAAACCTAAGAGTTTTATTGATTTGCAGTAACCACTAAAACTATATCTTTTGACTTAATTTGTTACCTATTCAGTTGCTTCTGATTCACAGGATTTTTTTGACATTTGAAACATTTGCTATACTAGCGGCCTAGTACACTAAGGCTTTTCTTCCATTCTGTGCCTATGAGCAAAGACTTTTATGAGGACCCAAAATACTTTACCTTTAGTTGTTCCCTACTATATTTTTTACACTCCTCTTTTTTATGCAACAGAGAAATACAGCATGGAACAAAAAGTATAGAAGTGAAGAAGATGCCTTTGCATACTACCGCCAAACACACACCGCCAATGAACGCCGCCGTCGCAATGAAATGAGAGATCTCTTTGAAAAGTTAAAGACAGCTCTTGGACTCCACAATCTTACAAAAGTCTCTAAGTGCTATATCCTCAAACAGGTTAGTATTCCATGCCAAGATTAGTGCATGGTCTAACTCCCTCTCCCAAATTTGTGTTTCAGAACAAGTTAACTAATCTTTCTCCAACACCTGTGACTTTGTAACATGTTTGTTGTCCTAGGAAGGAATGAAGAATATAAAATCATTTGTTTATAAATATCAGATAAATCAGTCTGTCAGATTTGTATGGGAACAGAATGAAAGACTATCAGTTGTCTGGCAGCATGAACTCTTCAAGTATAAATATTTGTTCCAATAGAAGCTGTCATCTTCATTACCTATGTTCAGTGAGGTCCATATTCAGTAAGCTGGTGAGCAGAAAAGTCATCTGGGTAAATTATCTGGATAACTTTAGCCATATATTGAGTAGGACAGGTCTCCCTCTGAATATGCTTGACTAAAGTCACCCAGATAATTATCCGGGTAACTTTAGCTGATTGCCAGCTTACTGAATATTGTGTAAAAAAATAGTTGCTAAGCATCTCCCACCCACCTCATGTCCTAAAAAAAACATAGCAACTGAGCATGGGAATTCCCCTTCCCCACTCCCCAATTTAATGCTAGCTGGGTAAAGTTATCCGGCTAATTTTAGTCAGGAAAAAAACAGGCCTATAGTTAGCTGGATTACATTAAAAAAATTTTTTAAAACCCACAGTAGATCTCGCATGTTGGCGCCCTTATCCCTGTCCCCCAATGTCGTCAGTCCTGAGTTATGTAAAGAGCCTGTGTATCTGGAATTCAGGCTATTACTGTTATTTTCCTATATTCTGCTTAATTACTTTTTTCTCCCCTCTTTTTACTTGCAGAGAATATGAAATAGCTTTTTTTTTATTTAGGTTTTACCTACTTATTTGTTACATTTGTATTTTCCTCTGTACTCAAGCAGGCCAATCCACATCAGTGGGGTTATGCCTCTATACCAGCAGATGGAGATGGAGTAAAGCTGACTTTCTGACATCACTGTCATATAGCTATAACTTGATATCAGCCTGCCAGTATTCTCAGTCTATAGCAGATGGTGAACATGCATCTTCTATTGAGGATTGCTTGTAAAAAAAAAAAAAAAAGAGAGAAGGAAAATATAGGAGACGATAGATTTCGACACATCGCTTTAGTTCCTGATTTGACACGCATTTAGCCCCTTCCTCAGTTGAGTGTTTTAAGCTTGTAAGCTTGGCAAGTGTAAAAAAAAGAAAAGAAAAAAAGGTTAGAGGACAAGGGAGTGAACATAAGAAATAAGAAATTGCCATGCTGGATCAGACCAAGGGTCCATCAAGCCCAGGATCATGTTTCCAACAGAGGCCAAACCAGGCCACAAGAACCTGACAATTATCCAAACACTAAGAAGATCCCATGCCACTGATGCAATTAATGTACATACACATAGAGAAATATCATATATTCAATTTGTATTTTTTATTGTTACTTATACAACCTATTCCACCATTAAAAATGTACAACACTCAATCACTCCCATTCACACCATAAAACCCTCATCCCAAAAGACACTGTTTAAATGTTTTTTTACAGACAAAAAAGTGCATAAGTGCCTCCAATTGTTTTTCAGTAGAATCACTGTACTTCACAAGGTTTCCAAATTTTACAACTCGAGTACAATGCTTGTTCTTCTCAAATGATGATTCTTATTGCTTCATATAAATCATCCTCCATCTCCATACAACTGATCCTCTCCGTATAACTGGTCCAACAACGGATCCTTGTTTCACCCAACACATATGGGCTTCCTCAGGGACATTTTTCACAATCACGGGATATAACCTACAAAAAGCCATTAAAACCCAGTCCAAATTTAAATATCGCTTCCAAATCCAACTATCATATAGCTATATGCATAACACATCTGAGTGTTCTATTTATGCTACATACCTTGATAATTAATCTCTTACCTATATCCTTTTTGTTAATAAACTGTTCCGTCAATTTTTCACCACCAATTTTTGTTTATAAATTATAATAGTCTCCTACAAGAGATATATATATATATATCAAGGTTAACCGAATAACTGCTATTAACAAGACCAACATCCACCAAAATATTAATTACAAGAAGCTTAATCACCCATAAACTAACTCATTTCAGAAAGAGAGTCCTCTTACCTTCACCACGGTAAACGCTTTCACTCAACGGACCAACTGCAAGTGTTACAAATAACGTCATGACATCTTACCCCCACTATAGCTCTATATATATCCCTAACTCCTCCCACTTTTTTAAAAAATGTAGCCAATCCACTGAAACCTTCAAAAATGAATCCAATCCATCTTACAAATAAGCTTCCCATTCAATGGGTCCGTTTAGTCCACCTGGGGCCACCGTCCCCCATTGATAAATGAGACGTTGTTCAATGCGATGTAACACCGCAGACAAGTCACCTCCTGACCTAAGCTCAACTTTTTTCAAGACAAAAAACTTTAGATCTTCGATAAGAAGAACAAGCATTGTACTCGAGTTGTAAAATTTGGAAACCTTGTGAAGTACAGTGATTCTACTGAAAAACAATTGGAGGCACTTATGCACTTTTTTGTCTGTAAAAAAACATTTATACAGTGTCTTTTGGGATGAGGGTTTTATGGTGTGAATGGGAGTGATTGAGTGTTGTACATTTTTAATGGTGGAATAGGTTGTATAAGTAACAATAAAAAATACAAATTGAATATATGATATTTCTCTATGTGTATGTACATGAGTTAAATTTAGAGAAAATACTATTAAGATGTCCCTAGTTGTTGGTTTACTGATGCAATTATTAGCAGTGGCTATTCCATAAGTAAACTTGATTAATAGCCGTTAATGGACTTCTCCTCCAAGAACCTATCCAAACCTTTTTTGAACCCTGCTACACTAACTGCACTAACCACATCCTCTGGCAACAAATTCCAGAGCTTTATTGTGCATGGAGTGAAAAAGAATTTTCTCCGATTAGTCTTAAATGTGCTACTTGCTAACTTCATGGAATGCCCCCTAGTCCTTCTATTATTCGAAAGTGTAAATAACCGAGTCACATCTACTCGTTCAAGACCTCTCATGATCTTAAAGACCTCTATCATATCCCCCCTCAGCCGTCTCTTCTCCAAGCTGAACAGCCCTAACCTCTTCAGCCTTTCCTCTTAGGGGAGCTATTCCATCCCCTTTATCATTTTGGTTTCCCTTCTCTGTACCTTCTCCATCGCAACTATATCTTTTTTGAGAGGTGGTGACCAGAATTGTACACAGTATTCAAGGTGTGGTCTCACCATGGAGCGATATAGAAGCATTATGACATTTTCCGTTTTATTAACCATTCCCTTCCTAATAATTCCTAACATTCTGTTTGCTTTTTTGACTGCTGCAGCACACTGAGCCGACGATTTTAAAGTATTATCCACTATGATGCCTAGATCTTTTTCCTGGGTGGTAGCTCCTAATATAGAACCTAACATCGTGTAACTACAGCAAGGGTTATTTTTCCCTTTATGCAACACCTTGCATTTGTCCACATTAAATTTCATCTGCCATTTGGATGCCCAATCTTCCAGTCTTGCAAGGTCCTCCTGTAAAGAATCACAATCTGCTTGTGATTTAACTACTCTGAATAATTTTGTATCATCCGCAAATTTGATAACCTCACTTGTCATATTCCTTTCCAGATCATTTATATATATATATTGAAAAGCACCGGTCCAAGTACAGATCCCTGAGGCACTCCACTGTTTACCCTTTTCCACTGAGAAAATTGAGCATTTAATCCTACTCTCTGTTTCCTGTCTTTTAACCAGTTTGTAATCCACGAAAGGACATCGCCTTTTATCCCAAGACTTTTTAGTTTTTGTAGAAGCCTCTCATGAGGGACTTTGTCAAATCCCTTGAGCCTCCAAACAGGGCTGACACAGGTGTAGAGAAAATGATGGCTGAATTGCCATTAACATGCTCAGCAGTGAAGGCTTGTGCCCTCTCCCCTCGTAGCCGGTGACCCATTTGTGCTGTCAGCCAAGCTGAGCTCAGGTTTAAAAAAAAAAAAAAAGTTTTAGTTCCTCTTTTTTCTTTACAGGGTCTTCTTCCCTCGGCTTTTGTGGCTCTGCATTTCTTACCCCCTTTCACTCTCACTTCTCTGGAGAATTAATGTAGAGTGGAGGCGGCACAATTCTGTCAGCTATGTGGTAGGCCACAGCAGTGATTTTTTTTTTTTCCCATACGCAATCGTGTGCGCACATTCACGTTGCATGGTGGTGTATTCATTTAGGAGCACACCTACTTATGTGCATAAGGTCACAGCCTATATTTGTGCATGTATTTGCGCACGGGTTTATTTGTGCATGTATGATTATGGCCTATTTTTGGATGTGTAGTTACACACAGAGGTGCTTGTGCACATACTACTGCGGCCTACTTTTGGGTGCATAGTTGCCCGTGTACTCCCAGATACTGTTGGTGGGCGGGCAGGATGTCACTAGAGTACAGTGCAAGCCAGCTATGGTGCTGGGGCCAAAAAAGTCTAAGCGCCTTGCCGTCTGCAAATTTTGCCATGTTAATGGCAATTCAGCCATCATTTTCTCTACACCTGTGTCAGCCCTGTTTGGAGGCTCAAGGCGATTTGCATTCCCAGATTTTGCCGATGTTGGGCCGTCCCCTCAGACTGTGGTGTCTCCAGAGGGGAGTGGGGTGGAAGGCAACTCAGTGGAAATGTCCCCTTCCCCCTTATTTCTGATGATAGAGTCATCTCTGACAGAAGGGTCAGAGTATCAGATTTGGGCCTATGGGCCCCAGTTTGGATCTATCCTTCTTTTCCTGAGTCTGGAATTTTTCCAGAGTCTGCAGATTTTTCAGCAGGGGCGTCCAACTGAGGCAAAGCAACCTACTAAGAAGAGTTTGCGTACTTGGGGCTTCCACTCGTCTGCCACTGTGGCCAAGTGCTGTAGAGAGCTGTCCCTGGTGATGGTCAGGGGGATATGGATCATGATTCATTGAATGACTCCGATAGGGACTTGAGATTCTCCCCTCTGGAAAGAGGGAGAAAATCCACCTGATTTAGAACCGCATCGGACTCTGCTGTTGTTTTTTTTCACAAAGATGAATTGCTGAGTCTGTTGGCTCCACTATTCCTGTTGATGGAGATGTAGCTCTTAAGGATGCCCAGGACTGGAAGGTAGAGGCAGTGCTTAAACAAGCTTTTGAGATGGTTAGCATGGTTCTTCTGATCTTGGCCTGCTGGTCCACTTTGTGTCTGGCGCAGGAGGAATTAGAGGAGGGTTCCCCATTTTTTGAGCCAAGGTCTGTGTTTCTAGCAGATGCCAGCTATGATTTGGTGCACTAGTCTGCCAGAGGGGTAGTGTCTATTGTAGCAGCTTGAAGACTTTTTCTGGATGCATAACTGATCAGTGGATACTATTTCTAAAACTAACTTGACTATGTTGCCCTTTAAAGAGCAGCTTCTGATCAGAGAGGAGTTGGAGAAGATGTCCAAGTGCTAAGACTCCCTGAAAATAGGGCAAAGGCTTCTTTTCGAGGTTATTTGCCTCATTCTTTAGAAAGAAACTGAAAACATGGCTGTTTTCTCAAGCCTTCCCCTGATGAGAAACTCTCCAACTCTTACACCCACTTATCTAAAGGAACCGTTAAGATCGAAACACTTAGTTAAATTAGCCGCTAAATTAGCTTGCCATGCTTATCAATTGTTTTTTGCTATTTCGCATTACTTTTTAGAAGCGTTATGTTAAACTAATTCTTTATCTTTCAATTTTTATCTTTATCTTTCAATTGTCCTGAATTGTACTCCCTGTTCATTGTAACTTTCTTTCTGCTAATTATGGTTTCCCCTGGTTCTACTGTAAACCGGTACAATAAGACTTTGTCTTGAGCATCGGTATATTAAAAGAATTTAAATAAATAAATAAATGAATTGTTGATTTCATGACTCCAGGAGAATTTGGTAAAGTCGAGGCTCTTTGGGGCAGAGAGCCTGGACATATTCCAGGTTCCAGCCCTTTCATTTAAAGAAGAGGGAAAGGACAGATCCGCAAGTTCTGGTTCCTCTAAAACAATGGTTCTCAACCTTTTTTCGTCCATCTTGACAGATGGTTCTTAAATGCATGACACACTGTGACCCCCTCGACTGCCAACAATGGGTGCAGAGCAGAACTAGGACATTACCCATACAACTCGCTGTACGAAAAAGATATTCTGGTTCTGATGACATCTCAGTACAAGCAAAACAAACTCCCTTTACAACCAGGCACAATAGCTCTCCTTATGAAAAGACAGTAATTTACCACTAATGCATGTCCTATTGAGAAAACTCAACAAGTAAGATTGATACAAATACCTCCATGCTAGTAAAATATCTCACCTCGGTCACACACACAGAACTGACCTATTACCAAGTAAAGAAAGAACAGTATTGATAAATATGGAGACAAACTGGAATGGAAAACCAAAAAAGTCACTCTGTATGCAGTGCAAACCTGGAGAAATGGAAAGAGAAATATAGCATCTAACATAGTCCAGGGATCTGCAATAATGCACACAAAATAATCTACAAGTTACACCTGTATTATGGAACACACTCAAACAGTAAAAACCCTGTCTATGAAAGGCAACACTACCAATATTAAACCAGGCCCTAAACACTAATAACTTCCTATAGGAAAACAGAATAAGCCAAGCTACTATACATCCCCACACAGAAATAATTGTAAAGCTATACTAATAAATGTTACAAAACAGCTGAGGAACAGAATAACATCCAATTAAAAACTCATAAAAATTATTAAAAATTATCCAAATATCAACAAAATATTTAAAAGTAGCGGACACATCATATAATACCCAATAATTAAAATGGCAGTCAATCAAGAAAAATAAACTTAAAAAAATACCTTTGCTTACCTTCTCCGGCAACTCTCCTACTCCTTTCCCTTGCAGGCCAATAGCACACAACAGAAGCAGAAGTGGCTGCTGAAGCTCTGTCCTCACGGGCCTCTTCCTTCGGGCCCAGAACTAGTCACTCAAACTCGGTCTTTGTCTCTCACACACCAGTCACCTCCCTGACCAGTCTGTCTCGCACACAACAGTCACGTCCCTGACCAGTCTCTCTCTCTCTCTTACACACGCACAAATCACCTCCCTGACCAGTCTCTCTGTCACACACACGTACATACACACCAGTCACCTCCCTGACCAGTCTCTCTCTCACTTACATACAAGCTCTCAATCACACACAAATGCTCTCGCTCCCATTCTACCACATACACACAAAGCTGCCAGTTACACACATACACAAGCAAGTTTAGTCTCTCACATGGAGCCTTTTCTCATTCCATCGGCCTGGCCTTCGGTGGCGATCCTGGGCTCTTCAGCTGCCGCCGGCCTGGCCTCCAGCAGTGGCACGCAGCATCCCTGGGCTCTTAACTACCACCGGCCTGGCCTTGGTGGCATCCCTCTGCTCTTCAGCCAGCCTGGCCTCCGGTGGTAGCATGCAGTGTCCCTCTGTATTCAGCTGCTGTTAGCTTGGCCTCTGGCAGCACACGACATCCCTCCACAACCAACTGCATCGGCCCACCGGGGGATGACCGATCCCCCGATAGGCCAGTCCGCCCCTGGAGAAGGGAAGCATAACTGGGGCAGGGGACACTGGAAGCCGCAACACACCTGCTGGTGCTTGGCGACACACTGGTGGAGAATCGCTGCTCTAGAATAGCACAATGAGTACTTGGGGCTCAGGCTCAGATACCAGAGATAGGCGACCATCTGTCCCTATTCTGTCAGAAGTGGGCCCAAATTATGATAGATCAATGGGTCCTGGAAATTATAAAAGATGACTGGGGTAACTGTATGGGTGTAACTGAGGTGACAGGTCAACCCCCCCCACCCACCACACACACACACAAACCAGGCTGCCTCTCTCTCACAAGTCACCACCTTAACCAGTCTCTCTCTCACCTGTCAACCCATACATTCACCCCAATCTCTTCCCCTTTCACCAGTTAGCCCCACCCCCCACCCAAACACACAGACAGACACCAGGGGAATTAAAAGTCCCTATGTACCAAAATGCCAGGGTTCCTTTCCTAAAACACAAAGAGATTGGCAAATTCAAAATATGCATTTGCATTACATGCTTTTGCATTTGCTGACTAGAACTTGATGGTATTATTATATCACTTGTTTGTTTACATTTGTTACCAGGCACTGGCCATCCCCTCACAAATACCACCTTGCAACTTTGGCAACGCAAATAAATAACTATGGGAATGTAGAACTGTAACTCTAGCTAACAAACTGCTCCCCCAGTTGACACTTTTTAACTGATTGATAACTATAGTTAGGGCACGCTAACATCCAGTTAATGCCACTAACATGCGTGTTAGGGCACGCTAACATCCAGTTAATGCCACAAACATGAAATACTAAGTTTTACAAAATTTTGTCCTTTTTTTTGTTTCGTTTTGTTTCATGGCGCTCCCGAAACAAAATGAAATAGACAATTTTGTTGCCATTATCTATTTCGCTTAAAACTAATGCACATCCCTATTATGGTGGTACAGAAAGGGGAATTTCTGACCTCTCTGGACTTAACAGAAGCTTATGTTCATATTCCATTCCAGAAGGATCACCAACACTTTCTTCAAATTGCCATGCTGGGGAGACATTTTCAGTTTCAGGCTCTGCCTTTTGGATTGGCAACAGCCTCAAGGTCCTTTTTGAAGGTGATGGTGGTAGTGGCAGGGACCCTGTGCAAAGAAGGTATCTTGGTAAATCCTTATCTGGATGATTGGCTGATATGGACAAAGTCCTTTCAGGATAGCGTCATGGTCTCACAGCAGAAGATTTTATTTATTTATTTAGCATTTTTATATACCGACTTTCCAATAACAGAATTACTGATCAATTCGGTTTACATTTTAACAGAACAATAACATTGACAAGAAAAGATCCAGTAAATAACATTGACAAGTAAAGATCCAGTTGTTTCAGGATTTTGGATGGATTGTCAATTTTCCCAAGAGATTGTAAGCCCTCTGGGGATAGGGAAATACCTACAGTACCTGAATGTAAACCAATGTGATATCTCAGATCGAATGTCGGTATATAAAAAAATAATAAATAAAATATATCTGAGAGCTCATTTAAACACAAAGGTAGGGTATGTGCATCTGACGGAACAAAGAGTTCAGAAATTGTGGGGGTAGATCCAAGCATTAGGGTCAGCCAGGAATTAAACAATGTGGTCCTATCTTCAGACTCTCTGTTCCATAGCGGCGGCATTGGATCTGAGCAAGAGCTCACATGCGTCCTCTGCAGAGGGCCCTACTTTCCAGGTGGAATAACTAGTTCCAAGACTATGCTCCGAAGCTGCTGCTGCTGGAGTTAACAAAACTGAGTCTGCAATGGTGGCTGATCGCAAGCACTTGGATAGGGGCGTGAACTTTGTTCCCCCACTCTGGATCATTGTGACATAGGACACCAGTCTGTCATTCTGGGGTGTACGCTGTCAGGAACAGTGGAAACCCTAGGACGTGAGCTTGTGACCACATAGAAGCTGAGGCGAATAGGCTGGCTCTCCTTGGTTGGTCAGGCTGTCAGGGTGATGTCTGACAATGGTTGGTCAGGCTGTCAGGGTGATGTCTGACAATGCCACAGAAGTGGCATACATAAATCATCAAGGCAGCACCCAAAGTCCTCAGAGGGTGTTGGAAATGGTTCTGTGTTTCCTTGGCAGAAAGAAGTTTGCAGGTTTTGTCAGCATCTCACATATCTGGCACGGATAATGTTCAGCCGGATTACCTAAATTGCAGTGTAATGGACCCAGAAAAATAGTCTCTCTCTCTCTCTCTCTCTCTCTTAGAGAACATTTGATCAGATTGCCATCAGATGGGGTCTGCAGGGATTGGATTTGATGGTGACCAGTCAGAATGCAAAGACGCCAGATTTTTCAGGCACAGAAGAGACACTTGTTTGATGCTCTAGTTCAGGATTGACCAATGAAGGAGAGTTGGTAACTGTTTCCTCCTTGGTCCATGATTGGCAGAGTACTTCAGAGGGTTGCAGGTCATCTGGGTCTAGTGCATCTGGTGGCTCCAAACTAGCCTCGGAGGTCATGGTATGCAAATCTTAGCTTCTGCATCACGGGGAGTTGCTTTGCCAGGGTCTGCTGTTTCACAAGGATCTGGATCGATTTTGTTTTACAGTTTGGCCCTTGAGAGGGCATGTTTGTTGAAGAAATGTTATTCTCAGGCAGTGGTAGCTATTGTCCTGAAGGCTAGGAAATTTTCCACTTCCTTGACTTATGTGCGTATTTGGAGAATTTTCGAGGATTGGTGTTCAGGGCATCAGTGCATTCCTGGGAACTCGTCAGTTCCATTGATTTGGGATTCTTTTCAGCTTACGCCTCCATCATAGTTGCCTAACAAGGGCAGAAGCGCCAATCGTGGTAGGAGGCTATCGCAATCCTGAAGACCAACTTCAAATAAATGGGTGGGTGGAGGGGTAGACAGGAAAGGGTTGGGGTGGATGTTGGGGAGAGGGATCTGGAGCCTATGGGATTTCATTTTTTAATTATAAGAGGAAGTAGGATTGGGGGAGGGGGGGACTTCTGGCCCCAATCATTTTTTGTTAACATTAAATTGGGGGTTGGCAAGTTTGGCCCCATAGGGCCTTTGCAACTCGGATGGAAGGGAGGCAGGGGACAGGCCACGATGTGAGGGTTTTTGTTTTTTTTTTTTTTTTTAAATGGAGCCTTACTTAACTGGTTATAGGAAAATTGGTTCTTACCTGCTAATTTTCGTTCCTGTAGTACCACGGATCATCTGCTGGAAGGGAGGTAAAACCCAGCAGTCTGGACTAATCTGGGTACATACAGGAAAATTCTTTTTTGGATATTTCCGGTTAAGTCTAAAGTTATACAGCTAATCATAGCTGAATAACTTTATATATAACTTTAATCGGGGATATTCAGTGAGACCTTTATCCCACTGAATATCCAGAACAAGTTATACAGCTAACTTTAGCCGGATAACCTGTCTACTAAATGTCCTATTAAATATGTACCCCTGTCAGATTTCTGTCTGAATCAAGCAATTTCTTTGCCTTTGTTTAGCAGACGAATGAACTGTGAAGACTATACCCCTCTGCCCCTTGGATGTGAGGAGACCTCTTTTAAGGTATTTCAAGGTTACTAGTGCCTTCAGGACATCTGGTCATCTTTTTGTCCTGTTTGGAGTTGTGCAAAAAGGTGAAGCACCCTCTCGGGCCACGGTAGCGCACTGGATTAAGCAGGTGTTTACAGCAACTTAATGTAGATTCAGGTACACCATTGCTGAAGCAGATATGGGCTACTTTGTGGACTGGGTTGCAGCTGATCTCTGCTTTGGAGATCTGTAGGGCCTCAACTTGGTCTTCCTTGCATACCCTTTTACCAAGCATTATTATTTGAATGTCCAGGTGTAGACTGGTCTGACTGGATGAAAAGGAAGGTGAAATTATTTCTTAGCTGATAATTTCCTTTCCTCAAATACAGTCACACCAGCCCATGATCCTGTCTATGCTACTGATATCTTCACTTTCTTCCTACCTGCTATGCCTTACTGATGATGATTTTAGAGGCAACTCAGCAGAGTGCACACCTTGATGGAGGTATGTATTTCGTTACTGATAGGTGTTTTCTTATGTTACTATTGCAATTGTTTCCATGGTTTCTCATTCCTTATTCGTCTGAAGTCCTCTGGTTTAAAAAAGAAAAAAAAATAAAGACTATAAAAGTAAAAGGGGGAAAAAACTGATAATATGGTTTAATTGTTGGGTGTATTAAAGGTGTCTACAGTTAGCTTGTTACAGAACTTTCAGGCCAATTCAGTATGGTGCGCTCAGGCCGAGCGCACTGTTAGCCCCGTTTGGACGTGCGTTTTCGACGCGCTATTATTACCCCTTATACAGTATGGGGTAATAGCACATGGAAAACGCGCAGCCAAAACCCCCCCACCCCCACCCCCCACCGAAACTAATATTGCGCATCAGGAGTTTATTTCAGCCAGCACTGGGCAAGTGTACAGAAAAGCAGAAAAAACTGCTTTTCTGTACACCCTCTGACTTAATATCATAGCGATATTAAGTCGGAAGCCCCAAAAAGAAAAAAAAAATTAAAAATCTGCCCGCGGGTTGGTAAACGGACGCTCAATTTAGCCGGTGTCTGTTTTCCGAACCCATGGCTGTCAGCGGGTTCGACAACTGACGTCTGTAAAATTAGGCGTCTGCCTTCAAACCCGCTGACAGCCGTCGCTTCTGCCAATACGGAGGCGCTAGGGATGCGCTAGTGTCCCTAGCACCTCCTTATTAGCGCGGGCCCTCATTTGAATACTGGAGAGGTGCCTGGGTGCGCATTGGGAAAGCGGGCGCTCACCTCAGAGTGCCAGCTCTCCCGCGCACTTTACTGAATCGGCCTGAGTGGCAGCACAAAGGTATATAAGAAATGTCAGCGAGCCTGTTCTCTGACTCCATCTACTGGTTGGCATGCATAACCCGTTAGTATGGACTGGTCTGTCTGTATTCGAGGAAAGGAAATTATCAGGTAAGAAGCAAGTTCATCTTCTTTGATATCTACAGGTAGACATAATCCTAGAAGGGAATTAATGCCTTATTCCTCAAACCACCAAGATGCCTCATATTTTGCTTTTTGAATCTTAATCGATTTTAATTTACAAATATTTGATATGTGAAGGAAGTGGCAATAGGACTTATTATTAGTTTTCTTTATATAGAACCCGCTTACCACTAACTGGTTTTCCATCTCTAGGCGTATGAAGAAATTCAGGGGTTAACAGACCAGGCAGATAAATTAATTGGGCAGAAGAATTTGCTCACTCGCAAACAGGATATGTTGATTCGTAAAGTGTCTGGACTCTCAGGTGAGAAGGACTCCATGGATTGTGGTTTACATAGTTGCGGGGAGATGGGCTTTAAGGCTGGCAGTGTTTGAATGCAGAATTGCAGGCTTGGAGACCCCACTTTTGATATTCTCCCAGGACAAGCAGGATGGTAGTCCTCACATGTGGGTGACGTCAGCAGACTGAGCTCTATCATGGAAAACGTTTCTCGCACACTGAGCATGCCATAATTCCTGTAGCCACAGGGGTCTCCCTTCATCTCTTTTTTTTTCCACGCTGCAGTTTGCCTCGCCGTTAGGAGCTCTGTGAGAATTTTCTCACAATTTTTCCTCACGGAATACTTGGTTTACTTCTCCATAAACTTCCCTCACACGGGTCTCCCATCGCGACATCTGTATTCATCGCTCGGTGAGTGATTTTCACCGTCTTTGGTCTGTTCCTGCCTTCCCTTTTTTCGGTGTCCCTTTTTCTGTCATGGCAACAGATTTTAGAAAATGCCCGGAGTGTCTCCGTACCATGTCGATTGCCAACCCGCATGATGTCTGTGTGCTGTGCCTTGGCTCATCACACGACGTGCGTCAGTGCCCAAGTTGTGCCCAAATGACCCCGAAGGGTAGGCGGGCTCACCTCGAAAAGATGGAGTCCCTTTTTAAGATCAAGTTAACTCCATCAACGTCCAAGCAGTCATCACTAGCAGGATCATCGAAGAAACTTGTCAACAAACCTCGCCAGGAGCACCAGGGCAGCAGTGACCATCCGTCACCGACTCCATCTAAGGCATCCGCATCGCCTTACTCGGTGTTGGAGAAAGACCGGAATAAGCACAGAGGGAAACACTGGCAGCAACGCGATTCTAGTCCCGGTGCCGGCACTGACACTCCATCAGCCTCGATGGCTATCGAGCCGATTGCGAAGAGGACACAGGTAGAGGAGCCTCCAACCCCCTCTCCACCCGAGAAACCAAGGTGATTCCCACCGCTATCTGCGCTGGGTACTGAGCCCCACAAATTCCTGTGGAGGTGCCAGTAGTGCCTAGCCTGCCTCCCCCTGTAGCTGCGATATCTACACCAGCTTTCAGGGAGGAACTGGACGGTCTCATCTGCCAGGCAGTGCTCGATGCTCTCCGAGACTTACAGTCATCGAATGCGGCCCCCATACCGGCACTGACACCGGAGCCATCGATGTTTACACCTCTGCTCAACCGACTGTATAGACTCATTTGTGCCCTTCCGACACAACCTAGGCCACCGATGCAAAAGCAGCCCACAAAGTCTCTGAAAGCCCCGATACCCATTCCGGGGTCCTCAAAAGATGAAGGCACGGACTCCAGTCCTCTCTCAACACCGATTTCCATAGATGCCGGAACCGATGCCTGGTCCATCGGGTCTCTTGGGACCGAGATGGCCCACGTTTCCCTTCGATGCCGCCGAAATCCATATCTGTATCACCGAATCTTCCACCAAGGCCAACACGTCCAACAGTACCAACATTCTTCCCTCCTTAAGATTCTCAGCAGGAAGCAGGTTCAGGGAATAGCTGACTCTCTTCCCCAACAACAACAGGATAGTTTCAACGCCATACTACAGAAAGGCCTTGAGGCTGGGAAACATGAGGTATGGGCTGCTTACGACTTCTTTGAAACAGCTTCTCGCTTGTCCACAACAGGAATCAGCACCAGGAGGTGGGCTTGGCTGAAAGCATCTGACTTGAGATCTGAAGTACAAGACAAACTCGCTGATTTGCCATGTACTGGTGACAACCTATTCGGAGACGATATAGGACGCAGTGGCTCAACTAAAAGACCATAACGAGACCTTGCGTCAATTGTCCACGATTGCTACAGAGACCCCTTCTTCTGCAAGAAGACCTACGAGAAGGGACCCTATGAAACCATTTTATCGCCCACGCAGGTACTACCCACTTACATATCGCTTGAGGCCAGCCAAGCCATCTCTGAGAGGACATCCTCGACAGCCCAAGTCATCCAGGCCCAAGTCATCCAGGCCTCAGCCACCACCGCAAACAGGCCAAGCCGCTGGATTTTGAAAGCTATCCAGAGAACAGCAGCCACTCCACAAATCAAAAACCAGACTTGCCAGCAGGAGGTCGAATTCACCACTTCTTAAACAACTGGCTCAGCATTACCACAGACCAATGGGTTATATCCATCATAACCCAGGGATTCCATCTAAACTTCCTCATGGTACTCCCTGATTTACCACCCAATCCACTGTGGATGCAAAAAGATCACACAACCCTTTTAGAATCAGAACAGTTCACCCTTTTGGGCGCCAGGGCTGTGGAAGCCATTTCCCGGGCACAGCTATTTTCTCATTCCAAAGAAATCAGGCGGCCTCCGCCCCATCCTAGATCTCCGCAATCTCAACAAATTTCTACAAAAAGAAAAATTCAGGATGGTGTCACTGGGCACCATGCTTCCCCTTCTGCAAAAAGGAGATTGGCTTTGTTCTCTGGATCTTCAGGATGCTTACGCTCACATTCCAGTATTCCCACATCACCGCAAATACCTGCGTTTCCTAGTGGGACATCAACATTTTCAGTACCGGGTTCTACCTTTCGGACGTGCCTAGCAGTGGCTGCGGCCCATCTACGCAAGAAAAGCATACACGTGTTTCCTTACCTGGAAGATTTGGCTGATCAAAAGCCTTTCCAAACCAGGAGCTCTCGACGCTCTCAAGCTCACTATCAATCTGCTACACTCGTTGGGATTTGTCATCAACTACCAAAAATCCCACCTGACTCCATCTCACCTCTTTACTTTCATCGAGGCAGATTTGGACACCACAGTCACAAAGGCCTTCCTGCCCAATGACCGCGCAGTCACACTCTCCAAGCTAGTTTCGTCTCTGCGCACAAAAGAAACAACCTCAGCCCATCAATTCTTAACCTTACTGGGCCACATGGCTTCCACGGTCCATGTCACTCCTATGGCCAGACTGGCCTGGAGAATCACTCAATGCACTTTGAAATATCAGTGGCTCCAAGTCACTCAACCTCTTTCATCCCAGATTCAAGTAACCCACCAGCTACGTTTATCGCTTCTCTGGTGGACAAACAAAGCCAACTTGCTGACAGGTCTACCCTTCCAGCAACCAATTGCACAAGTGACGTTAACCACAGACACATCCAACGTGGGTTGGGGAGCTCATGTGAACAATCTTCAAACTCATGGGATTTGGACTCAACTCAAAGCAACATTTCAGATCAATACCTTATGCTCTATATGCGTTCAAGGACTGCCTTTCACACAAGATTGTTCTCATACAAACAGACAACACAGTTGCAATGTGGTACTTGAACAAACAAGGAGGACAAGGCTCTTATCTCCTCTGCCAAGTAGCCACGCAGATCTGGGCCTGGGCCCTTGCACACTCCATGCATCTCCGGGCCACTTATCTTGCAGGCATACAAAATGTAGTAGCAGATCGCCTCAGTCGACAGTTCCATCCCCACGAGTGGTCTCTGGATCCTGTGGTAACGAACAAAATCTTCCAACGCTGGGGTCAATCAACAATAGACCTCTTTGCATCCGAACTGAATCACAAAATGGACAGATTCTGCTCCCTGCACACGCAGAACAACAACTTAGCCATGGACGCCTTCGCTCGCCCCTGGATCACAGGCCGCCTATACGCGTATCCCCCGATACCGCTAATAGCCAAAACTCTCGTGAAGCTACAACAGGACAAAGGGTCAACGATACTCAAAGCCCCGTATTGGCCTTTACAAGTATGGTTTCCCATGCTTCTCGACCTCTCTAACAGAGAACCCATTCACCTGGGCACAGCACCCACTCTCATAACTCAGAACCAAGGCATGTTATGCCATCCAAACCTTCAGATCCTATCTTTCACAGCCTGGATGTTGAAAGCTTGATCCGGCAACTGTTCAACCTTTCAACTGATGTCTCTCAAGTGCTTGTAGCTTCACGAAAGCCTTCCACACAAACATCCTATCGTTCTAAGTGGAATAGATTTACCATATGGTGCACGCAAAAAGGTATCGACCCTTTTTCCTGCCCCACTCCATCTCTATTAGACTATCTCTGGCACCTTTCAGATTCTGGTCTCCAGTCCTCTTCGGTGAGGGTACATCTGAGTGCCATCTCAGCGTACCACAAAGGAGTTGGGGATGCCCGGTAACAGCGCAACCCTTTGTGAATAGGTTTATGAGGGGCCTACTATAACTCAAGCCCCCTCTATGGCCACCAGTCACTGAATGGAACCTGAATGTAGTACTTACAAGGCTCATGCGCTCACCGTTTGAGCCTTTGCACTCTTGCGATGTTAAATTTCTTACATGGAAAGTTATCTTCCTAGTAGCCATTATCTGCTCGAAGGGTTAGTGAGTTTACAAGCACTTGTCACATACTCACCCTATACAAGGTTCCTATATGACCAAGTGGTCCTCTGTACTCATCCTAAATTCCTTCCCAAGGTGGTTATTGACTTCCACTTGAATCAGTCTATATTCTTGCCCACATTTTTCCCAAGGCCCCACTCACACCAGGGCGAAAGGGTTTTACACACCTTAGACTGTAAACGTGCACTTGCATTTTACCTATACTGCACTGTAGTCCATAGGAAATTCACCCAACTCTTTGTTTCGATAAAAACAAACTAGGAATTGCAGTGGGCAAACACACTCTCTCCAGTTGGCTCGCAGATTGTATTGAATTCTGCTATGACAACGCAGGCCATCCTCTCCAGAGATGTGTGAAGGCGTACTCAGTGAGAGCCATGGCAACCTCAGTAGCACACTATCGTTGCTGAGATTTGTAAAACTGCAACGTGGAGCTCTCTTCACACATTTGCAGCACATTACTGCCTGGACAAGGAAGGACATCAAGATTCTACCTTTGGCCAATCCGTCTTGAAGAACTTATTTCCAGTATAATCCCAACTCCTTCCACATCTAATCTGCTGTGATTTTCAGGCTGCCTCATTTTTACCATCAGTACACCAGTTGTGCCTGTTGCAAAACTTGTACGCTGTTAGTCCAAACAAATATGTCAGCCTGTAGCTTGCTAATCACCCACATGTGAAGGCTATCATCCTGCTTGTCCTGGGAGAAAGCAGAGTTGCTTACCTGTAACAGATGTTCTCCCAGGACAGCAGGATGTAGTCCTCACGAAACCCACCCACCACCCCGCGGAGTTGGTTCCGAAACGTTTTATTATTTTATTTTTTCGCTCGCACCTTTTTTTTTTTTTTCTTGTCAATCTTTTAGATTTTTATTTATTTATTTATTTATTTTTTATCATTTAATTTTATTGGCATCAGAAGCAATAACAACATAGCCATATTCGCTTCAAATACAAAACAATGAAACTTACAATAAAGCTTTTACAACCGTTGTCGTGCTATGCTTTTTCCTGTTTCCCCCCCCCCCTCCCCCCCTCCCATGTCATTCTCCCTGGTTAAGACATACTCCGGATTTGGGGCTTTCGGGATTGGCTACCTACTGCTCGTCCTGTGGGCTCCCGTCAATGTCCTCATGACCGTATAGTCCAGCCACTCCAGGCCTCAGCTCCCCTGTGAACTTTCATGAACCCTTTAGGCTCCCACATCTCATAACGCATTATACCACTGTAAAAAGGGTTCCCAAATTAAGACATGTTTCACCACCATATCTTGTTGTTGGGCTCTCATGTAGAACCACGAGTGCATGAGCCACAGCCTCTGTATAACAGACTCCACGGCCGGTGGCCTGTCCTGCCGCCAGTGTGCCGCCAGTTCCTGTCTTGCTGCGCTAAGCACATAGTGTACCAACTTTCTCACCCTCCTTGGCCACACCTCTGGAAAGTCGGACAGCAAGAATAGTGCCGGTTCATTAGGCACCGAAATACATATCATCCGTGTTATCGCCCGCCGGATCCATTGTCAAAACGATGTTAGGTTGGTGCACCCCCACCAAATATGCAAATATGTCCCCTTCTGCGTACAGTTCCTCCAGCAAGTTTCAGCTTGTGATGGGTACATTTTGTGCAACTTGGCCGGCGTCAAGTACCACCTCGCCAACACTTTGTAATTAGTCTCCATGATGTTGGCCGAGATAGTCCCTCGGGGGAGGCTTGTAAAAAGCAGCTACTCCAGTGCGACTCCGTCCATTTTAAGTTTAAGTCCTTTTCCCAGGCCTGCTGAAAACTGTGGCGGGTCAGGTTTTGTTCAGATAGCCAAACATAGATATTTGAAATAGTCCCCTTCAATTCGTCCATGGTACTACACAGGCTTTCAAACGCCGAGCTTTGCCTGCTGACATTTACTCGAATATACGGGTCCTGAAGACAGTGTCGTATCTGGAGGTACCGGTAATACTCCCCTCTGGGAAGGTTATATTTACGCTGTAAGTCCTCAAAGGAGTTTATGCGAGGGTCCTGGATCAATTGTCCATACCGCAAAATCCCCCATTTGCTCCACCTATCCAGACCAGCCCCCCCCCCCTCAAATACCCCACAGCGTTGCTGATACAACCCAATAGGTAGGAGGGGTGTCACCTCCTCCTTCCCCGTCAACCTCCCCCTACATTGACTCCAAATTTTTAGCGTTGCCTGCGTAAAGGGATTTTCTACCTCTTTAGAGTACCCTTTCATCTTGAGCCCCCATACTCTCGTATGCAGAGGCACCCCCCCCCCCCCAGGCTTTGCTCCAATTGAGCCCATAGTTTTAGACGTCGCCCTGCGGCCCATTCCGGTATGACCCGGAGCTGTGCTGCTTGATAATACTTAATAAAGTTGGGAACCGCAAGCCCCCCTTCCTCCCTTGGACGGTACAGCACCCCTCGCTATTCGAGGTGGTCTTCTCCGCCATATAAAATGAAACATCTTGGTTTGCAGGGATCTTAAAAATTTCGAGAGCACCGCTATCGGCAGCAACTGGAAGAGATACAACCATCTGGGTAGAATATTCATTTTGATCACTGCCACTCTCCCCAGCCAGGACATCTTATAGGGAAACCATACATCCAGATCCCTAATCATTTGCGTCATCAAGGGTACATAGTTGAGATTAAACAGCTGTCGCCAATTTGCAGACATTGTGATCCCTAGATATTTTATCCCCTTCGTGGCCCATTTGAAGGGAAATTTTGCCTGTAACGCCGGAATCTGCTCATCCGGCATGGTCACATTCAGAATCTCAGTTTTATTCATATTGACTTTGAACCCAGACATGCCACTAAATCTGTCCAGTTCTTTAACTAATACAGGTAGGGTACTCTGAGGCTGAGCTACTGTAAACAGGAGGTCATCTGCGAATAGCGTAATTTTAGAACCAACTCCTCCTACCGCCAAGCCGTTTATATCCCCATTTTGGCGGACAACTGCAGCCAGTGGCTCCATAAAGAGAGCAAATAGAAGAGGGATAGGGGGAACCCCTGCCTGGTACCCCTCCCCAGCGCAAACGCCTCTGAGTAATAGCCATTCACTTTGACACAGGCTTTAGGGTTGGTATACATTGCTCTAAGCCATTGTTGGAAATTAGGACCTAAGCCCACCTTACGTAGAACCCCAAACAAAAACCCCCAGTGCACCTGGTCGAAGGCCTTTTCCGCATCCACCGCCATTAAGACCAAGGGTACCCCCTGTTTCTGTGCAGCCCACATCAAATTTACTACTTTTCGAACGTTATCCCCCGCTTGCCGGCCCTGTATGAACCCAGATTGATCGGGCTGTATAAGGGAAGGTAATACCATATTTAATCGTCTAGCCAGCACTTTAGCCAGGATCTTTAAGTCTACATTAAGCAGGGATATCGGCCTATAGGAGCCACATGGCGTTTTATCCTTGCCCGGCTTGGGCAACACCGTAATCCCCACCAAGCTCATAGTTTCCGGAAGAACTGAAGTCTCGAGGAGATCATTATAGACCTCTTGTAAGTGTGGGATGAGCAGATCCTTAAATTTTTTATAAAACAGCCCAGTAAATCCGTCCAGCCCAGGGGCCTTATGAATTTTCAAACTAGTAATGGCATCAGAAATCTCCCCCCTAGTAATTGGCATATCCAAAATTCGGACTTGGTGTTCCTCTAAACTGGGGAGTGTGATCTCCCCCAAATAATTATCGATTTGTTCTGCTGTCACATTGAGCTCTTCCGTATATAACTGCTGATAAAATTGGGCAAACCGATTCCTTATTCCCAGATTTTCCATAATAATGCTGCCATTAGGGGCCTTTACCTTGAGGATAGTATTTTGTGCTATTTGTTGTTTCAATTGCCCTGCTAACCATTTGCCCGGCTTGTTGCCCTCCAAGAAGTGGATCCCCCTTCTATTATCCAACTTATCCAAGATCTCCCCATCCAACAGTGTACGTAGTTCATTACATTTCTGATCTAAGGCTCGGAGGGTCCTCCATCCCCCTACTCTCTTATGTTCCGTTTCCAAGTGCCCAATGGCCTTTGTCAACTCCTGTTTATAGTGTCTCACTTCTCGCAGCCTCGCTGCTTCCCTGGCAATCAATCGCCCCCGAAGGACAGCTTTAAAGCAGTCCCACACCGTCCGGGAAGGGACTTCCCCATTATTATTTCTCTCGAAATAGTCTTCAATGTCTAGTCGCAGAGACTCATAGGTTTTTGCATCCGTAAGGAGCTTGTCATGAAGCCGCCAATATTTCACCCCCCTTTCTTCCTGCATCAATCGGAAGGTCCCATATATTTGGGGCATGGTCTGACCAAACAATTTGGCCAATCCGTGAGTCTACACAATCCACCACCCATTTCTTACTACCCAACCACATATCTATGCGGGAGTAAACCCCATGCACTCTAGAGAAAAAGGTATAATCCCTATCCTTGGGATGTCGTGTTCTCCAAATATCCATTAGCCCCCAGTGCTCCATCAGGGTTTTTAGCCTTTCTCGGTGCCCCCTACCTCCACCCCGCCCCACACTATGATCCATAGTAGGGCTCAAAGTGGTGTTGAAATCCCCACCAACTAGCACTGGGCCCTGAATAAAATCACTGAGAGATTGCTCCAGCTGGATGAAAAACAGCCCTTGGTTTTGATTAGGAGCGTAGACGCTAATGAGGGTCATCAGAACATTATCAATCTTTAACACTAGAGCTATATATCGGCCCTGCCGGTCTTTTCTAATATCCAAGATCTCAACCCTCAGATCTTTACCCAGCATAATGCCCACTCCACACGTTTTCTTCGCTTCACAGTTGGAAGCCAGAAATACATGCGGATATGCAGTATCTCTCAGTAACCGCTCATCTCGCTTCAGCAGATGAGTTTCCTGTATAAAATAGATCTGCGCCTCTTCCTTGGGTGATTCAGCCCTTTCACATTCAAAGACACTATAGTCAAATTAGCCATTCCTGCTGCCCCATATATGACCGCTACTTGTATATTGCGATGGACTCCCAGCCCCCTTTGTTCCAAAACACCAGAAGAATGTACCCCCTCCCCCCAACCCCATCCACCATCCGTGAGGTAATCATCCTCACCCAAGCCATATGAGGAATGACCCCATCCCGCGTAGCTTCATAACATAGTCTAAACAGTCGCATGTAATAGCTGTGAACACATCATATAACGTTCCCCAACACAACCATCAATACATGTAACCCCCAAAACGTAACCGTTTGAACCATATATTGTGTACCTTACTAGTATATAACACTGGTACCCTCACCCTCAGCCCACTGACAATCCCCATTACAACATATACAGATCTCCATAACTTGAACTCCCCCCCCCTTCAATGTAGAGGTGTATTCCAATGCAGCATGGTAGCCTCCTCATCCCTCGCCGGTTCCTCCTCCTTCCTTGGCAAGCTCCTGGCGTCGCAGCCTCTTTCCACCTTTTCCCATTCGTTGCCAGCGTGGGGCGGGAGCCCCTCTCGATGACGGCTGCCCTGCTTGCTGTGTTTTAACTTCAATGCCCTGTTGTCTCAGGAATTTTTCTGCGCCCTCCGGACTCCTTGCAACACAGGAATTCCCACTTATGGTGAACATAATTCCAAACGGATACAGCCACCTATACCGCACATTCTCCGCTTTCAGCGCCTCAGTAATATTTTTCATCGCCCTTCTTTTTTGTAAAGTAACTGCAGACACATCATTGAAGATTTGTATCTCTGCTCCTTTCCACACTATTCGCCCCAGACCACGTGCTTTATTCATGATTAATTCTTTGGTAGGAAAGTTATGCAAGCAGGCCACAATGTCCCGTGGTTTGTTATTAATGGAATTACCCAGAGCCCGGTGAGCTCTATCTATAAGAATCGGTTGTCCATATGGTTTCTCCGCATCGGTGCTCAAGATGGACCGGCATATGTTTTGCACTACCTGTCCATAATCCACAGTTTCTTCCCCTTCCGGTATGCCTCGAATTCTAATATTGCAGCGGCGCTGCCGGTTTTCCAAATCTTCTAATTTCGTCATTAGCTCCTCCGTGAACTTCTGCAAGTTTTGGATGTCTTTAGTGTGTTGCCCCAGGGCGACAGCCTGCTCATCCACACTCTGCTCCATCACATGGACGCGTTCGCCAAGCTCTTCCACCTCCACTCTAAGCACCCCCATGTTTTCCTTTATTTCCAGTTTCAAGGTTTGAATGATTTCCTGTTTCATGTCCTGTAACCACGTCTGCAATTCCTGCTTAGTAGGGCTAGTCTCAGCATGCTTAGCCCCATGCAATCCGCCGGTTGCAGCTGGGTCAGATGTCACAATACCTTCTTCTTCCCCCCTTGGGGCTCCTTTCTCCCCCTCCATTGTCTCACCATAGGCAAACGCTGACAAATCAATTATTTTCCTGCGTGCTGCCATTCGCTTCCCCTTTACTATCCTGATCTGATCCCTCCTCGGGATTCCTGTGTTCCACGGCCTCCGTCTCAAGGTCGGGCTTCAGGGCTCATTTACAGCTACCACCTCCCGGGGGGTTCGCTTACCGTTGGATTCACCCACACTCCGGTCCAGCGCCGAACCTGCTGTATAATCCGTCCCAGAGGTCGAGCTGCAGTTGCCCCTCTAGGTCCGCTGCTTTTCAGGGCCTCTGTGGGTTTAGTTCGCCGCTGCTCCGTGTTCCGCCACGTGGCCCGGCGCCATTTTGGCTGTCTTCACTGCCCGCAGATCACCCTCCTCCAGCGCCCCGCTTGCATTGCCTGCAGCCGGTTTCTTCAAAGGAATAGGCACCCTACACATCGGGGGCTTCGGGCTGCTTTTACCCAGCAGGTACCAGTCTATTTTTAAGTTTTGGGGAACTCAGGGGAGTTACTTCGCCGCGATCCCGGATCCCTCCTCGTGGTCCGGCACCATTTTTGCCATTTGTAACTCCCACGGGGCTCCCTCTGCCCCGTGCTCACTACCGGCTGCCGCCCTCCGCCTGCAACGAATCCCGCTCAGAGCCCGACATTTCCCCCTGCTTGCCGTGCTCGTTTGAACCGCTGGGGTGCCGATGCGCGCTCCTTGCATGCAGGTTTCCCCTTTCAGCTATCGCGAGCAAGGCGATTAAGCTGCCATTGCCCCGGGATGACGTCACTTCCTCCTCGCTCGCACCTTTTTGCTACAAACGAGACTGAAGGGAGACCCCTGTGGCTACAGGAATTATGACATTCTGGGCATGCTCAGTGTGCCAGTTTGACAGAAAAGTTCTCCGTGATAGGGCTCCGTCTGCTGACGTCACCCACATGTGAGGACTACATCCTGCTGTCCTGGGAGAACACCTGTTACAGGTAAGCAACTCTGCTTTCCTATCCCCCACTCATCCTCAAGCAAATCACTCAGGGGCCTTATAATAAGGGGCGCTAACGTTAGCATATGTTTTTACTCCTGTTTTAGCATGCATTTTTCAGGAGTAAGTTAACTCTGATGTGTAAGAGGGGTTTTAACTCCTAAAAAAAAGTGTGCTAAAATAGACGTAAAAGCCCACACTAACATTAGCACAGGCATATGTAAATCTCATGTAAAAGAAGGCATTAGCTATTTCTCAGTAATGCAGGAAGGTGCATTAAAGGGCAGACATCGTAAAGCCCATTTTCTTAACGCTGGAAATGTAACTCCTAGGTCAGAACAGGTGTAAAACCTAACTCATGTTTTGGCTTCCATATTATACTATTGCTGTACCCATAGTGGTAGTATCTAGCTGCTTCTGCCACGCTGGGCAAAGCAATAGAATAACTTCGGCCTCTAGAAATGAGTTTTACTCCACCTCAGACCCAGGAGTTTAATTTCTGTTGCTCTCAGGGAGCCAGCTTTGGCATACTGTTTAACTGTAGATGCCCACCCTAGAGAGCTTATACGTTGTTCAGCTAGCTGTAAGTGCCCACTCCAAAGAGCAAATTCTTGCATATAAGGCCCTTTTGGCATAGCAAGTAAAATCAAAGCATAAGCTCTTTGGGTGGGCAGCAGCAGCTAGCTTAACAAAGCATAAACTCTCTGAGGGGGTACCTAAAGCCAAAGTCAGATGCACTGCACTAGTGTACATACTGTTCAGCTGAAGGTGCATACTCCAGAGAGCTTAATACTTTGATTTTACTTGCCAAAATGGCATTGCATGTGAAATTGGTGCTGAGCAACTAAACTTGTATGCACATTCTCTCATTCAAGGCCATTTTAATAAGGAATGGCAAGTAAAATAGAAGAATAAGCTCTCTGGGGACCACACCTACAGCTAGATGAATAAAACATAGGTTGTCTGGGTGAGTACCAACAGATGGACAGTAGACACTTTAGCACTACATATGTGTATGCTGTCCAGCTGTTCAGGAAAACAATGGAAACCTGTGACTGGTGCCTGCCTCAGAGAGCTTACATTGGAAATTTATCTCCTAGGTCTAAAGTGGAGTAAACTCATATTTCTGGTGGCAAATGTCTATTGTTCAGCCCAGTGTGGTACTCCACCTCAGACCCAGAAGGATTTACATTTCCAATTTAAGTTCTCTGGGGCAGGCACCTACAGCTGAACAGTACTTCAGAGTCAGGAAGCATAACACCAAGTACATACCATTCAGTTGAAGATGCCTTCCCAAGAGAGCTTATGTTTTGTTCAGTTGTAGGGGCAAGCCCCAGAGAGTTTATGCCTTCTTTGGTCTGATGTGGAGTAACTCACGTTTCTGGTGGCCAGAGTTATTCTGTTGCTGCGTCCAGTCTGATAGAAAGGCACAATCACATGGGCACAACAATAGAATATCATGGCCACCAGAAATGTGAATTAAATTTAAATTCACCTCAGGCCAAGGAGTTAACCTGAAAATGCACTTAAGTGCATTAAACCAGGAGTATGGAGGTAAGCACTTGGTGTTGGAAGAAGTGTAACCAAAATGGACCTGCTTGCAAGATTGTACCCAAGTCGGGGTACCCAGTGTCAGTCTCGCATGCAAGGCCATTTTGCCAAGTGAATTCAAAAGGTAAGCTCTCTGGAACAGGCGACTGCAGACATTTGAGATGCTCAGCACCAAAGTGCATATTGTTCAGCTGTAGTTGCCTGCCCTAGAGAGCTTACCCTTTGATTTATCTTGGCATGCCTTGCTCAAATTTCTTTCGTGTGAGATCACACTGAAGTCAGGATGCCTAGTGCCAATCTTGCATGCATTTTGGTCACTTCAAGCATTTACCTCCTTATTCCTGTTTTAAAGCCCTTTTCTACATTAGTACATATTTTATTTTAGCTGACATTTCAGTGCGCATTTTTTATTTAGTGTGCATTTTTAACTGCTGTTTGATTTGCATACCATTAGCTTGCTGTGTCCCACGGGGACCCCTGTTTTTAACGTGCCTGTTAAGTAAAACCCATTGTAAAATTTAACTCCACTTCCATGCACGTTTTATTATATCAGCTCCTTAAGTATCTTATGTTCAAATTTATGACCTGATTTACTAAGGCTTTTCTCTCATTCTGGGTCTGTAGAAAAAATGCTTAGTAAATGTAGGTGCTTTTGGGTTGGGACAGTGGTGTGTACATAGGACTGTGTAAGATTATTAGGAGGTTCTATTCTGTAACATCCCATCTTCTTCACATAATTTGAATGTCAGTGGGGATTTTTTTTATTATTATTACCCATCAGTTTTAACTTTATTCTGATCAATAAAACATTTAGTTGAACTGTTGTAAGATACATACATGGTCCTCCAAATTTTTTGCTAATTTGAGAAGACTGTATGGCTCTTCAGTATCTGAAAATATTGAGAAGAAAAAGAATTTGGGGTTGAAATTTGAAACTTAAAAGCCAAAATGTGATCAAAAGTTAGGTGAGTTCATTTGAGACTAAATTATATGCAGTAGTTATTTTCCATGAGACAGAGTGACCAGATCCCTATTGAATAGGATACTTGTGATGTAACTTGCATCTTATCAGGGTCTCTAATATACTGTGATGTTATAACAACTATGTCAGCTGCTCCAGGCCAATGCAACACCTCTGCCACCAAGGCTCTAGGTTGCTGCTGCCTTATTGCTGCAGCTCTGGACCGCCACTGCCTCTCTGCTGTGGGGTTCTGAGCCACCACTGTTTCTCTGCCATTGCTACCTTTTTGATACTGCAGCTTCTGTTTCTAATTGTTGCCACAGAAAAACAAGGGACCTTGCTGCTTATTTGAATTGTGTGGAAGCAGTCTGTGATTGAAGAAAGAACTAATTTTGGTATCTCATACCATGCTTATATAGGCAAGACAGAGGAGGTGGTGTTGAAGAAGCTTGAATACATATATGCCAAGCAAAAAGCATTGGAAGCAGAAAAGAAAAGGAAACTGTTGGAAGATGATGAATCCTCCAATTCCTTTAGTTCCATCAGGCAACTGCAAAATGAATCCTATTCTCCCCCTGAAGAGAGCAGACAGATTCTCATGCCCAGCAAGCGGGGTAAACCACTGATACTATCCAGGAAAACACTCCAAGGCATAAGTAAGTTTGGGGCAAGAAGACTGCTTTTATCAAAAACATACAAAAGAGCAATAAAGATGAGCTATTGAACATCTAGAGTAATTAACTCTGAATATGAGGCTCCTTTTTTAGATGTTCTTAATGATGGCATGTAATATATCTGTTAATAATGTATATCTTCTTTTTTTGAATTATTTTTTCTTGTAATGCAGTAGTTGATTTAGACCAGGTTTTCAGTTGTTGTAAGGCACATCATACATCTGTGATCTTCCAATGTACACTTTCACAATTTCATACTTAAGGAACAGGCAGTCCTACTAGTACACAAGCACAGGTGCTGTTCCTGCCAGTTTTGCTAGTTCATAAAATATGTAATTGTGCAGAAATCTTACTTTAGAATTTGCCCTTTTGGGGCCTGCTCTATTAAGCTTTCTTCTCCATAGAGACAGAGGAGACAATAGCTACTGGCTGGCTTGCAAAGTTAGCCGAATAAACTTACCCAGCTAACTATGGCAAGATATTCAGCAGTACGGCTGCACCACTAAAAATACCTGACTCTCTTAAAGGTAGCCAGTTATTTTTATCCAGATAACTTTAGGACTGTTCAGAGTTAGCCGGATAAGTTATCTCTTAACTGCACCCCAGAATGGCCCTACGGTATCTGGCTAAAATGTAGCCAGAGAAGTGTCCAAAGCATTAAAAAGTCAGTAACTGGATAACTCACAAATTATTTGGCTAAATACCTTTGAGTATGGACCCCAGAATAGTGTGAAAAAGCTTTAGTAGATCAAGCCCTTGTGTGTTTTTGTGATATTGTCAATTTATTAGAGCTTACTGAATGGTAGGGTTCTAGTTTTTTTGTCATCCACCATCAAATTGCCATTGTAATAAAATGGATATCAGGCCCACCCCATCTCTTAAAATTAGGCTAGTGGGGTGGGATGAGATATACAGAATTTTAAATAAATTCTTGGGATAGAAGGCTACTGCTAATATTAAAAATAAAAAAAATGTTCATGCAGCTGAATGGAAATGGTGGAATTCCTCTACATCTGAGAATCTAGACCAATATTGGGCAGATCGTATACTGTATAGAGAGTTACTTAGGGGAACTAGAAAGAAATACTTTTCTTCCCAATTAAAAAAATTCATTAAATAAGCCACAAGAAGTCTTTCATACTGTGCAAAGGCTAATTGACCCTCCAGGACTAAAAGTTTCTCAGGAAGAAATTTTGTCACAGGCTTTTGCAAAATCCTCTTAAGTTTAAAGCTAATGAATATTTAGCAGCTGGAAGAAGTGACTTATTGTTCCAATTTAAAAACAAAGTATATGTGGTTTACTGGGAAGCATTTGAAACTGTCAGATTTAGAAGTTTGAAACTACAGTGTTGGATTTGAAAAATTCTTATTGTGCATTGGATCCTCGTCTGATGTGGGTACAATGTTAAAGGAAGAAATTATTGGCTATCTTGTGGATTTGATTAAGAACATAAGAAATTGCCATACTGGGACAGACCAAGGATCCATCAAGCCCAGCATCCTGTTTCCACAGTGGCCAATCCAGGCCATAAGAAACCTGGCAAGTACCCAAAAACTGTCTATTTCATGTTCCCTGTACATACCAGGATCAGTCCAGGCGGTGGGTTATGTCCCCTGTCCAGTAGATGGAGTCAGAACAAAAAGCTTGGGGGGAGGTCCTCTATAACCTCACCTCCCTTGCCTCAATCCTACATAAGAACATAAGAAATTGCCATGCTGGGTCAGACCAAGGGTCCATCAAGCCCAGCATCCTGTTTCCAACAGAGGCCAAAAACCAGGCCACAAGAACCTGGCAATTACCCAAACAGCAGATGTGAGCAGGGGACTGGCTGGTCCCCAGCCCAGGAGCTTAGGTTTCTTAGGCCTCTTTTGTCTGTTCTCTGAGGGATCAAGTGAAGGAAAAAAAAAAAGTGACTTGATTTGGTAGGGCAGGTGGAAGGACTTGCTGACAGGTCTGCTCCCTTGTCTTCCTTCCTCTGTCTCTCTTCCTTCCCTCTTTCTTTCCGGTTTTGGGGGTAAGTGTGTGATTCTGTTTCCTTGCTTTCAGGCTTACTCAATGTTGCTGTGGGCCGCGCTGGATCGCCGGGGTGCACGTTAGTAGTCCTAACCTCTCCCCCCCCCCCCCCCAGCTGCTGCCGACTCACGGCCCCGCAACGTACCATTCCCCGGGGCCGCTAGCCGCTGGGAGGTCAGATTTCCCGGCAGCTCCCTCGGGTCGGTGGGGGGGTGGTCCGTGCGCATTGCTTAATCGGGCGCCAGGGATTTTGCCGCATCTGTTTTGTTCCTGCCCCCCCCCCCCCCCCCGGGGATTCTCTATGCCGTGACCGGCGGTCTGTTCATCTTGCGGCCGGCAGGGGGGTCGGCTGTCGCGGGAGGGGCTCTGCGCGAGCTGCCTCCCCGTGGGGGAAGACAGCTCTCCTCAGGAGGATGGCACAGGAGCCCGCGGAGAGGACAGCGCGACTTGGAAGCGGCAGGCCCCGTTCCCTCTGAGCGCAGGAACAGCGGCCATTTTTTTTCAGATGCAGAGGCCGGCAGTTCGGAGGAGGATAGAGAGGGCCCAACTTCAGCGGCACCACCCGTTTTAGCTCAGTTTGCAGAGCCGGAACCTGGCTTTCAGGAAGGGGAGGCCCCGGTTTGCCTCCCCGCAGAGAGCGAGGCTTCGTTGGGTTCAACAGCTTATCACCTCACAGGACCTGCCGGCTGCGGAGGCTCAGCAGGTGGATGGAGGACATGGTAGCCTATGGGGCGGCGCCCTATATGATCTCCTCAGGGTCCTGGCCCAATCAATGGTGGCTGCGGTTTCGGCCCGTCGTCTCCTGTGGCTCCGAAACTGGTCGGCGGATGCCTCGTCTAAGACCCGGCTGGGGTCGCTCCCCTTCAAATCAAGTTTCTCTTCGGGGAGGATCTGGATCAAATCATCAAATCCCCTCAATGACAAATGTGGTTCATAGACTCCCGGAGGATAGGCCTCGTTCCACAAGATCCTTTAGTTCCACCAGGAACCGTTCCCGGAATCAGCGCCGGTTTTGGACTACAAGGCAGCAGCAGCCACCCCGGGCTCCGTCGTATCGCTCGCATACCTGGAACCGGTCCTTTCGAGGGCGCAGGCCCGGCAAGGAGGGACAGGATCCAGGCACCTCCTCGAAATCAGCTCAATGATGCCCAGGCCGACCCACGAGTCGGTTCCTCGGGTAGGGGGTCGGATTGCTCTCTTCTACGAAGAGTGGGTCCGAATCACGTAGGATCAGTGGGTCCTAGATATTCTAAAACACGGCTACGTCTTGGATTTTGTCCGCGCGCCCAGAGACAGGTTTCTTTTCTCCCCATGCGGGTCTCTTCACAAGCAAAGGGCTGTTCGTCAGACCCTCGACCGCCTACTCTCACTGGGGGCGATAGTGTCGGTTGCTGCCTCCGAGCTGGGTTGAGGGCATTATTCCATCTATTTCGGGCTGCCCAAGAAGGAAGGCACCTTCCAGCCCATCCTGGATCTCAAGACCATCAACAGGTCCCTCAGGGTCCCGCGTTTTCGTATGGAAACCCTCCGCTCGGTGCTGGCTGCTGTCCATCAAGGGGAATTCCTCGCTTCTCTGGATCTCACGGAGGCGTACCTTCATATCCAGATCCATCGGGCATATCAATGCTACCTTCGCTTCAAGATCCTGGGGCAACATTTTCAGTTCCGAGCCCTTCCCTTCAGCTTGGCAATTGCTCTACGCGTCTTTACGAAGATCATGGTAGTAGTGGCAGCAGCACTACGCCGGGAAGGGATCCTGGTGCACCCTTAGCTGGACGACTGGCTCATACGGGCGAAATCTCTGACCCAGGGCTTCAAGCGGTAGACCGGGTGGTACACTGCTCCGTTCTCTGGGTTGGATTATCAACTATGGCAAGAGCAACCTCATCCCATCCCAGTCGTTGAATTTTCTGGGCGGCGCTTTCACACAAAGGGCAAGGTGTTTTTGCGGCTGGAGCGGGCACAAGCGTTGCGCGAGCAGATTCATCGTTTCACTGCGCTCCCTGCCCCCACAGCGTGGGATTATCTACAGGTTCTGGGAACCATGGCTTCCACTATCGACCTGGTTCCGTGGGCTTTTGCGCACCTGCATCCTCTCCGGAAGGCATTGCTGTCCCGGTGGAAGCCGGTATCGTGGGATTTTCAGGCGGTACTTCCGGTCCCGGCTCCAGCACGACTCAGCCTCCGCTGGTGGCTGGATCCTCAACACTTGGCCCAGAGGGTGTCCCTGGAGGTTCCGGACTGGGTGGTAGTCACCACGGACGCCAGTCTCGCCGGCTGGGGAGCGGTATGTCGGTCGAGCTCAATCCAGGGCCGTTGGACGGCGGATCAAGCACAGTGGCCCATCAACCGCCTGGAGACCAGAGCGGTCTGCTTAGCATTGAAGGGCTTCCTCCTGCTGGTTCGTCATCGGGCGGTCAGGATCCTCTCGGACAATGCGACCATGGTGGCGTTCATCAATCGCCAGGGAGGCACGAGGAACCGGCACGTCTCTTGGGAGGCAGACAAGCTGATGCAGTGGGTGGAACTCCATTTGCTCCGCCTGGCAGCTTCCCACATCGCAGGCGTGGACAATGTACAGGCAGACTTCCTCAGCCGTCAGCACATAGATCCCGGAGAGTGGGAGCTCTTGGAGGAAGCAATGCGTCTAATAGTTAGGGTATCCCAACAGAGAGGTTCCATTAAAAGCAAACATAGTTCATATGCCTAAATGTAAAAAATCACCAAAGCTAATGATTTCTGAATTATCCCAAACAACTGTGAAAAGCAGGTTGTTAAAACAAGCAAAAACCACACTTTGAAATGTCTGTATGCCAATGCCAGAAGTCTAAGAAGTAAGATGGGAGAGTTAGTGTATAGCAGCAAATGATGAGATTGACATAATTGGCATCCCAGAGACTTGGTGGAATGAGGATAACCAATGGGACAGTGCTATATCAGGGTACAAATTATATCGCAATGATAGGGAGGATCAACCTGGTGGGGGTGTGGCACTTTATGTCCGGGAGGGTATAGAGTCCAACAGGATAAAGATCATACAAGAGAGTAAATGCTCAGTAGAATCTATATGGGTAGAAATCCCATGTGTGTTGGGTAAGAGTATAGTGATAGGAGTATACTACCGTCCACCTGGACAAAATGGTCAGACAGATGATGAAATGCTAAGAGAAATCAGGGAAGCAAACCAATTTGGCAGTGCAATAATAATGGGAGATTTCAATTACCCCAATATTGACTGGGTAAATGTAACATCAGGACTTGCTAGAGACATAAAGTTCCTGGATGTGTAATAAATGACTGCTTCATGGAGCAATTGGTTCAAGAACCAACAACAGAGGGAGCTATTTTAGATTTAATTCTTAGTGGAACGCAAGATTTGGTGAGAGAATTAACGGTGGTGGGGCCACTTGGCAACAGTGATCATAACATGATCAAATTTAAGCTAATAACTGGAAGGGGGACAATAAGTAAATCTACAGCCCTAACACTAAATTTTAAAAAGGGAAACTTTGATAAAATGAGGAAAATAGAAAAAAACTGAAAGGTGCAGCTGCAAAGGTTAAAAGTGTTCAACAGGCTTGGACATTGTTTAAAAATACAATCCTAGAGGCACAGTCCATATGTATTCTGCACATTAAAAAAGGTGGAAGGAAGGCAAAACGATTACCGTCATGGTTAAAAGGTGAAGTGAAAGAGGCTATTTTAGCCAAAAAAAATCCTTCAAAAATTGAAAACATCTGAAGAAAATAGGATAAAACATAAGCATTGTCAAGGTAAGTGTAAAACATTGATAAGACAGGCAAAGAGAGAATTTGAAATGAAATTGGCCATAGAGGCAAAAACTCATAATAAAAACTTTTTTAAATATATCCAAAGCAAGAAACCTGTGAGGGAGTCGGTTGGACCATTAGATGACAGAGGGGTTAAAGGGGCTCTTATGGAAGATAAGGCCATTGCAGAAAGACTAAATTAATTCTTTGCCTCCATGTTTACTAATGAGGATGTTGGGGAGATACCAGTTCCGGAGATGGTTTTCAGGGGTGATGAGTCGGACGAACTGAATGAAATCACTGTGAACCTGGAAGATGCAGTAGGCCAGATTGACAAATTAAAGAGTAGCAAATCGCCTCGACCAGATGGTATGCATCCTAGGGTTCTGAAGGAACTCAAAAATGAAATTTCTGATCTATTAGTTAAAATTTATAACCTATCATTAAAATCATCCATTGTACATGAAGACTGGAGGGTGGCCAATGTAACCCCAATATTTAAAAAAGGATCCAGGGGCAATCCGGGTAACTATAGAACAGTGAGCCTGACTTCAGTGCCGGGAAAAATAGTAGAAACTATTCTCAAGATCAAACTCGTAGAGCATATAGAAAGACATGATTTAATGGGACACAGTCAACATGGATTTACCCAAGGGAAGTCTTGCCTAACAAATCTGCTTCAGTTTTTTGAAGGGGTTAATAGACATGTGGATAAAGGTGAACCGGTAGATGTAGTGTATTTGGATTTTCAGAAGGCGTTTGACAAAGTCCCTCATGAGAGGCTTCTACGAAAACTAAAAAGTCATGGGATAGGAGGCGATGTCCTTTCGTGGATTACAAACTGGTTAAAAGACAGGAAACAGAGAGTAGGATTAAATGGTCAGTTTTCTCAGTGGAAAAGGGTAAACAGCGGAGTGCTTCAGGGATCTGTACTTGGACCGGTGCTTTTCAATATATATATAAATGATCTGGAAAGGAATACGATGAGTGAGGTTATCAAATTTGCAGATGATACAAAATTATTCAGGGTAGTTAAATCACAAGCGGATTGTGATACATTACAGGAGGACCTTGCAAGACTGGAAGATTGGGCATCCAAATGGCAGATGAAATTTAATGTGGACAAGTGCAAGGTGTTGCATATAGGGAAAAATAACCCTTGCTGTAGTTACATGATGTTAGGTTCCATATTAGGAGCTACCACCCAGGAAAAAGATCTAGGCATCATAGTGGATAATACTTTAAAATCGTCGGCTCAGTGTGCTGCAGCAGTCAAAAAAGCAAATAGAATGTTAAGAATTATTAGGAAGGGAATGGTTAATAGAACGAAAAATGTCATAATGCCTCTGTATCGCTCCATGGTGAGACCACACCTTGAATACTGTGTACAATTCTGGTCGCTGCATTTCAAAACAGATATAGTTGCAATGGAGAAGGTATAGAGAAGGGCAACCAAAATGATAAAGGGGATGGAACAGTTCCCCTATGAGGAAAGGCTGAAGAGGTTAGGACTGTTCAGCTTGGAGAAGAGACGGCTGAGGGGGGATATGAGAGAGGTCTTGAATGAGCAGATGTGACTCGGTTATTTACACTTTTGAATAATAGAAGGACTAGGGGGCGTTCCATGAAGTTAGCAAGTAACACATTGAAGACTACTCGGAAAACATTCCTTTTCACTCAACGCACAATAAAGCTCTGGAATTTGTTGCCAGAGGATGTGGTTAGTGCAGTTAGTGTAGTTGGATTCAAAAAAAGGTTTGGATAAGTTCTTGGAGAAGTCCATTAATGGCTATTAATCAATTTTACTTAGGCAATTGCCACTGCTATTAATTGCATCAGTAGCATGGGATCTTCTTAGTGTTTGGGTAATTGCCAGGTTCTTGTGGCCTGGTTTTGGCCTCTGTTGGAAACAGGATGCTGGGCTTGATGGACCCTTGGTCTGACCCAGCATGGCAATTTCTTATGTTCTTATGATAGTACTACATTGGGGGATTCCCCACATGGATCTCATGGCCACGGCCGGAAATACAAAGGCCCCTCGCTTCTTCAGCCGCAGAAGAGAACACGGCGCGGAAGGGGTCGATGCTCTGGTTCTCCCGTGGCCCCGAAAGGTTCTATTGTATGTCTTCCCTCCGTGGCCCCTTGTGGGGAAGGTAATTCGGCAGATAGAGAGCCATCAGGGTCCGGTAATTCTGGTGGTGCCGGAGTGGCCCCGGCGGCTGTGGTTTGCAGACCTCCTCAACCTGGCAGAGGAGGGGCCGGTACGTCTGTCATCTCCTGCGTCTTCTCCGTCAAGGTCCAATATTTTTCGAGGAGGCAGATCACTTCTGTCTTGCGGCTTGGCTTTTGAGAGGTGTAAGTTGAGGCATCGTGGCTATCCGGAGGCGGTGATTTCGACTCTTCTGCGGGCATGTAAGACATCCACCTCCGTTACTTGCGTGCGGGTGTGGAAGGTTTTTGAGACATGGTGCGGGTCACATACCATTCATCCGTCCCACGCCTCTGTGGCACAGATTCTCTCGTTTCTGCAGGATGGTCTAGATTTGGGCCTCGCTTATAACTCCATCAGGGTCCAGGTGGCGGCTTTGGGAGCTTTCCTTCACAACGGGAATGACTCGCTACTCTCATCCCATCCGGATATACTGCGTTTCCTCAAGGGGGTGAAGCACCTGAAGCCACAGTCTCGGCCACCTTGTCCTTCCTGGAATCTCAACCTGGTACTCCGCGTCCTCGGTGGACCACCATTCGAGCCTCTTTGAGCTGCCGCCCTCAAGGATATCACCTTCAAGACTATTTTCCTGGTAGCGATCAGCTCGGCTCGTCGCATTTCCGAACTTCAAGCATTGTCCTGCCGAGAGCCATACCTTCGTTTCACTGAGGAGGGGGTTTCCTTGCGCACGGTACCATCTTTTCTACCAAAGGTAGTCTCGGCCTTTCATCTCAACCAGTCGGTTGAATTGCCTTCCTTTTCCTCGTTGGACTCCAGAAATCTTCGCAAGCTAGATGTTAAGCGATGCCTGATGCAATGTTTGACGATCACCAATGAGTTTCGGCTTTCGGACCATTTGTTTGTCCTCTGGTCGGGACCTAAGAAAGGTTGTATGGCCTCCAAGGCCACTATCACCCGTTGGCTGAAGGGAGCGATTGCCTCTGCATATCTTGGTGCTGGACGGCACCCGCCGCTGGTAGTTAAGGTTCACTCCCTTCATTCCCAGGCTACGTCCTGGGCAGAGAGTACATCTGTGTCCTCGCAGGAAATCTGCAGGGCAGCCACATGGAAGTCGCTCCATACCTTTTCGAGACACTACCTTTTGGATGTACGGGTGCCAGTTTTCGGTTCTTTCAGGGAAAGAGTCATTCGAGCGGGGCTGTCTGCGGCCCACCCATAGTAGGGAAGCTTTGGTACATTCCACCGTCTGGACTGATCCTGGTACGTACAGGGAAAAGAAAATTATTCCTTACCTGCTAATGTTCATTCCTGTAGTACCATGGATCAGTCCAGACGCCCTCCATGTTTTGGGGGATTTGTTGGGGTACGCCTCTGCTCGACTGTCATTCCCGATTCACCTCTGAGCTCCCTGGGGATCCAGGGTCTGTTTGTTTTACAGTTCTGTTTGCAAGTTCCCATTGGGGTTTTGTTTATTGCAGTTATGAGTTTCTCTAACGTTACCTTGAGAGCGTTTAGTTCCTTGATCCCTCCGTCTCTTCTCTTCTTGGCTTTGCTAGTCTAGTTACTGAGCATTGAGGCAAGGGAGGTGAGGTGTTATAGGACCTCCCCCCGAGCTTTTTGTTCTGACTCCATCTGCTGGACGGGGGACCTAACCCACCGTCTGGACTGATCCATGGTACTACAGGAACGAAAATTAGCAGGTAAGGAATAATTTTCTTTTACCGTTGCTAGTAATAGCAGTGGCTATTTTCTAAGTCAACTTAGTTAATAGCAGGTGATGGACTTCTCCTCCAAGAACTTATCCAATCCTTTTTTAAACACAGCTATACTAACTGAACTAACCACGTCCTCTGGCAACAAATTCCAGAGTTTAATTGTGCGTTGAGTGAAGAAGAACTTTCTCAGATTCGTTTTAAATGTGCCACATGCTAACTTCATGGAGTACCCCCTAGTCTTTCTATTATCTGAAAGACTAACCGATTTTTATTGGAGAGTATTTTTCCTGAGATAATCAAGAAATCTTTAGTTCACTCAATTTTAAAAAAGGGCAATTTGTTAAAAAATGAAACCGGTAGTTATAGGCCTATTTCAAATGTATTGTCTCTAGGAAATATTATGGAGAAAATTGTATTTCATCAATTAAAGGATTTCCTGGATTCTAGGCAAATTTTGTACGATAACCAATGCGAGTTCAGAAAGGGTCAAAGTACACAGACAGTTTTGACTTCTGTCAATGATTCTTTTATGTACATTGAATTCAGGAGGTGATGTAATAACCATCAATTTAGATATTGCCTTGGCGATTGATTCAGTGTGCCAGTCAATACTGTTGAAAAAAGTAAAATAGGGATTGGGGGAAGGGTTTTATTATGGTTTGAAGCCTTTTTAAATTCTCGTCAGCAAAAATAATTATTGGTTCTACAAATTTACAGCAGTTTAAAACCCCAGTGGGTAACTCAGGGTTCATTCTTATCTCCTTTCATTTTTAATATTTTTATTAGTTTATTATGAGCCAGATTTTATAACATGTGCACGGGCGTAGATTTGTTCGCGCAACCCGGCACGAACAAATCTATGACTGATTTTATAACATGCGCGCATAGCCGCGCGCATGTTATACAATCCAGGGTCAGCATGTGCAAGGGCGTGCACAATTGTGCAACTTGCGCGCGCCGAGCCGCCTCCTGGCCGTAACTAAAACACCCCCCCCCCCCCCCCCGCGACCTTTGTCGAAGAAGTTATGCTTGCCTCCGGTCAGGCGTAACTTGCGCGCGCCAGCTCTCCATCCCCCGGTCCGGTGGCTGTTCCAGAGGGCTCTGTCCCGCCCCCAGGCTGGCGCCCTGCCCCCGGAGTGCCTATTTTTTCAAGCCCTGGGGCTTGCGCGCGCTGCCGAGCCTATGCAAGATAGGCTCGGGGGAGGCAGGGGTAGGTTTTCAGGGGTTACGCGCATAACCCTTTGAAAATCTACCCCTATGTGTTTTATTGGATTTATTAAAAATATTTTTTAAATGTTGTGCAGATGATGTACAATTGTATTTTCAAATTAATGCAGATGGGAGTTCATCTTTACTACAAATTTTCGAAAATCTTTTAGCTGTTAAAAACTGGATGGATGTCAGTGTGAAGGGTTTACATTTTTCAAAGTCTAAGGCATTATGGATGTCAAGGAAACCAAGACCAGTCACTCTGAACAATATGTTGTTAAATGGGGAAAGAATTTTATTTGTGGAGCAAGTTAGAAATTTAGTTGATAGTTAATTGAAATGTGTTCCTCAGTTGAAATCAATATTGTCAAAAGGCTATTTTGAATTAAGAATGCTTTGCCATTTGCGACAGTTCTTAGATCCATCAGATTTTAGATGTATAGTACAAGCTTTTATTTTTACTTCAGTAGACTACTGTAATTTCCTATATATTGGCTTGCTGAAAAAACGTTTTACATGTGCTTTAGTTATTGCAAAATTCTGCAGCACATTTGGTAGTTAAAGCAGCTCCTTTTGAATGGATCACTCCCCGTTTACAATGATTACACTGGTTGCTAGTTGCTCAGATATTGAAATTTAAGGTCTTGGTATTAGTGTTTAATGCATACACAATATTATAGTCTGCATTATTTAAGATATTTGTGTAGATTTTATTGTCTGTCCAGAAATTTACAGTCCTCAGGTCAGTCTTTTTTTAGAATGGCTCGATTACAGGAAACTAGAAAGCGAGCTTTATCCATTGTGGGAGCAAAATTATGGAATTATTTACCTGTAGAGTTAAGGCAATTGTAGGATATAAAATTGTTTAAGAAAATGCTTAAGGCAAGCCTTTTTAGGCAAGCAATGGGTAGGTGCAATAAAAACATAGCATTGTACATATATGTGGATTTAATGTAGTGAAAATATGTTTTTATATATGTATGTTTTAAGTCATGTCAGATGTCTGAGATTGTGCCTAATGCTCAGATCCATACCAGCATCTGAGTCTGCTTTCAGCACTTCACAAAAGCAAGTCATTGTGATGGCTCTTAAACATATAGCATCTCCTTTCTAAGAACATGTAATCATGCATGCCTCCTCTTCCTAGCAATCTGAGCCCATCTGAGCAAGGTTAGAGACCGTGCAATTTCAATCGCAGGGCCAAAACTTTGGAACAGTCTGCCACAAGATTTGAGACTCCAACCTAACTTGAAGAGATTTAAAAAGGATTTAAAAACGTGGTGTTTCCAGCAAGCTTATGGGGTTGATTTGCAAGACACAGGCTGAGATCCATATTATGAGTTAAGAGTCATATACGTTTTATGCTTTTACTGTTCTTTTCAGTTATGAATTTAGATATCTTTTAGTTGCACTTTTATTTTATTTTTATTTTCATTGGATGGTTTTATGTAATTTTATTCCAATTTAATATTTTAATTGTATTATTAACATGTAAACCGTGGAGATATAAACTTGTTTTCTCACAGGACAAGCAGGATGGTAGTCCTCACATATGGGTGACATCACAGGATGGAGCCCAATCACAGAAAACTTCTGTCAAAGTTTCCAGAACTTTGACTGGCCCCTACTGGGCATGCCCAGCATGGCACCAACCCTGCAGCCAGCAGGGGTCCCCCTTCAGGCTTCTTTTTTCCACGCAGCAGTAGCCTCGCGGTTAAGGAGCTCTGCAGAGATTCCTGACAGGAGCTTTCCTCACAGAATTACTAAAAGTTATTTTGCCCCACAGGGGGGTCCCTTCTCTAACTTTTTCAAGCCGCGGTACTCCGGTAAGTTTTTACCCGTTTTCCGTCGATTACCGTCGAGTTTGGCCCTCACGGCCTACTGGCTGTCGACCGTACCGCGGCTAAATTTTTGCCATGGTGTCGGGGTTCCGTCAGTGCCCGGACTGTAGTCGCACCATGTCCATCACAGACCCCATAAAGTCTGTGTAATGTGTCTTAGACGAGAGCACGATGTCTTGACCTGCACCAAATGTGCCCTAATGACACCAAAAGGTCGCAAGACCAGAATGGAGAAGCTCAAACCCCGACTCCATCCATTGCATCAACGTCGTCGGAACCGGCACAGTCAACTTCGCGCCGGCATCGTCCACCAGCCGGTGACCGTCAAGCATCGATGACATCTCGGCCTTTGACACCCTCTACTCCCCCCCTCAGGACCGAGGGGATTGTAGAGACAAACATTGCCACCGGCATAGAAAGTCTCGGACCATCGAGGGAGCAAAATCATCGACCTCGCCATCGTCCGAGTCGCTGTCGAAGAAACCCCGTCCAAAAAAGGCACTGACCTTTTCGGTGACCGGGTCACCGAGGCAACCCTACCCTGATAGGGCATCGGGAGCCGCATCTACGCCTTTAACGGTGGTCCCTCCAGCTATGCCTCTGCCTCCTTCTTCTGTTCCGGAGCCGGGGCTGCTTGCACCAGGTCTCCGAGAAGAACTGGACTGGATGGTTCAGGAGGCCATCAACAAGGCATTGCAATGACTCTAGGTTCCTCCAGCATCGACACCGGTACAGATTGCGGACCCGATTCCTGCAGCGTTGACACCACTGCTGTCGAGGATGGAAGCACTCATAGCCGCTTTTCCACTGGGTCACCGATGTCGCTAGTGCCCTCCCAGCTCACTCTGTCATCGGGAGGAGAAACACCATTTCGCATACCTCCTTCGGGAGTTCTGCCTCAGCCATCGATGCCAATAAGTCCATCGCCACCGATCCAACCATCAGTGCCGATACGTCAGTCGGTGCCACCGTGCCATCCATCGATTCCTATGCCGGTGCCTCCAATTATTCCTTCGATTCCTTTGGAGCCTAGACCAGTACCTTCAGGCATCCCACCATCCTGTCCCCCTCTACATCCTGGAGGGGCAGGTGCTGATCCCTATGTTACCTTGCCTGATGATTCCTCACCAGACACCGATGATTTGCCTTCACCTTCACCCACTGAAATTAGAAAGTGTTCTCCTCCAGAGGACCTTTCCTTTATAAATTTTGTGAGGGAAAAGTCTGAATTGGTTCCCTTCCAATTACAGACTGAACAGGATGATAGGCATCAGCTGATAGAGTTGCTCCAATTCCTGGATGCTCCCAAGGTAATAACCTCCATCCCTATCCACCAGGTTCTTCTGGATCTCCTGAAGAAGAACTGGGAACATCCTGGCTCCATGGCTCCAGTCCACAGAAAAGCTGACACTACCTATTTGATGCAGTCAGCTCCAGGCTTTCAGAAACCACAACTGGATCACCAATCTTTAGTGGTAGAATTGGCTCAGAAAAGAGCAAAGAGGTCAAAGCCTCATACTTCTTTTCCCCCTGGCAAGGAACAGAAGTTTCTAGATGCCATTGGCTGCCGAGTCTACCAAGGCTCAATGCTCATCTCCCGAATTGCCGCTTATCAGCTCTATATGACCCAATATAATAGGGTCATTTTCAAGCAGATACAAGACTTAACAGACTCCCTGCCTCAGCAATTTCAAGATCAGCTCCAAACCCTAGTAAACAAGGGTTTTGAGGCAGGCAAGCATGAGATCAGATCATTTTATGATATCTTTGATACTGCTACAAGGGTATCTGCAGCTGCTATTTTGGCGAGAAAGTGGGCCTGGCTTAAGTCTTCTGACCTTCGCCCTGAGGTACAAGACAAGTTATCCGACCTGCCCTGTTTAGGAGAATAATCTGTTTGGCGAACAGATTCAACGGATGGTGGCGGAACTTAAGGACTATCATGAGACCCTAAGACAGCTCTCTGATGCCTTCTGACTATTCTTCTAAACAGCCCTTCAAAAAAGACTCTAAAAAGTCATTCTTCTGCCTGAAGAAGTCCTACCCGCCACCAACCAGATCCCATGCCACGAGACCCTTTCAAAAAGCACAGTCTCGTCAAACACATAAACAAAAACCGCAAGCAGCTCCTCAGCCAAGGCCTGCTTCAGGTTTTTGACTTCCACCTAGAGAGCAGCAGCCAGTTTCCATTGCCTCATATACCAGTGGGAGGTCAATTGTGCCACTTCCACAACATATGGCACTCAATCACCTCAGACCAATGGGTACTGGCGACAATTGCTCAGGGTTACCATCTGAACTTTCTCTCCGTGCCACCGGTCTCCCCACCTCTACCGACGTGGAGAACATCCAATCACTCTATCCATCTGGATCAAGAGGTCTCCCTCCTCCAATCCAAGGCAATAGAACCCGTACCCTACTCTCAGCAAGGCCTAGGATTCTATTCCCAGTACTTTCTAATCCCCAAAAAATCGGGAGGCATTTGTCCTATTCTGGACCTACGGGCCCTCAACAAGTACCTCCAGCGAGAGAAATTCAAAATGGTAACCTTAGGCTCACTTCTTCCTCTTCTACAAAGAGGAGACTGGCTCTGCTCTCTGGACCTCCAGGACGCATTCACTCATATTGCGATAACTCCATCTCATTGCATTCCTCAGGTTGCTAGTAGGCCCCAAGCACTATCAATACCGAGTGCTTCCATTCGGCCTAGCATCTGCGCCACGAGTCTTCACAAAAAGCCTCGTCGTAGTTGCAGCCTTTCTCAGGACTCAAGGTGTTCACTTCTACCCCTATCTAGACGACTGGTTAATCAGGGCTCCCACTCAGCAAGCTGCTCTGTCATCCCTCAATCTAACCTTATACACCCTAATTTCGTTAGGATTTCTCGTCAACTACAACAAATCCTACTTAGTCCCATCTCAAACCTTGTCGTTCATTGGGGCAGACTTGGACACCTTGCAGGCAAAGGCTTTCCTGCCTCGACAGCGAGCTCTCACTCACGTGTCTCTTGCACACCAGCTGCAGTCTCAGCACTCCGCGACTGCACACCACTTTCTCATCCTTCTAGGACACATGGCGTCCTCAGTTCAGGTCACACCAATGGCCCGTTTGGCCATAAGAGTCATGCAATGGACTCTACGGTCTCAATGGACTCAAAGCATTCAGCCCCTGTTGACCATTGTCCATGTAACCGACTCGCTCCGTCAGTCTCTAGCCTGGTGGAAAAATCAGATCAATCTCCTCTGGGGCTTGCTCTTTCAGGCTCCAGACCCTCAATTAATTCTCACCACCGATGCTTCCAACCTCGGATGGGGAGCCCATTTGGCCAATCTGCAGACACAAGGATCTTGGTCGCCAGGGGAAGCCAAACACCAAATAAATTTCCTGGAGCTTCAGGCAATCAGATATGCTCTCAGGGCATTTCAGGATCGCCTCTCAAATCAAGTTATCCTGATCCAGATGGACAACCAGGTGGCCATGTGGTACATCAACAAACAGGGAGGCATGGGCTCCTTTCTTCTGTGTCAGGAAGCTGCACAGATATGAGCGGAAGCTCTCTCCCATTCAATGTACCTCAGGGCCACCTACTTGCCAGGAGTGGACAATGTATTGGCAGACAAACTAAGTCGCATCTTTCAACCCATGAGTGGTCTCTCAACTCCTCGGTAGCGAACTCCATCTTCCAACAATGGGGATATCCTCAGGTAGACCTCTTTGCGTCTCCTCAAAATCACAAAGTAGAGAACCTTTTTGCTCTCTCATTCGCAGCAAACACTCTCAGCCCAGAGACGCATTCTCCCTCTCGTGGGCAACTGGTCTACTTTATGCATTCCCTCCACTTCCTCTTCTCTCGAAGACTCTCTCGTGAAGTTACGTCAGGACAAGGGAACCATAATCCTGATGGAAACCACACTTGGCGTGGCCAGTGAGGTGCTAATACTGCAGGATCTCTCCATTCGCAGGTGCATTCCCTTGGGAAAGGACCCGCTTCTGATCTATCAGAACAACGGATGCCTACGCCACACCAATCTTCAAACTTTGTCCCTGACAGCATGGATGTTGAAAGGTTAATCTTTCAACCACTTAACCTTTCTGAACCAGTTTCCCGTGTCTTGATTGCTTCACGGAAGCCTTCCATGAGAAAAGCTTATTCTTACAAATGGAACAGGTTCACGTCATGGTGCTCTTCTCGGTCCCTTGATCCCTTTACCTGTCCAATTATGAAGTTTTTGGACTATCTCTGGCATTTATCAGAGTCAGGTCTAAAAACTTCTTCCATCAGGATGCATTGTCAGTGCAGTAGCCACCTTCCGTAAAGGTATCGGGGATGTTCCTATCTCAGTACAACCCCTTGTAACATGTTTTCTTTTTTTTTTTTTATCATTTAAAGGTTTATTGAACTTTTAACAGTGTCATAGTCACAAGCAATCAAACATGATAACAGGTATACATCATAACAAGGAAATCTGTATACATATCTCAGCAAGAATGAAGGGTATACCCTTCCCAATAAGTAATTCCATAATGAAGCATTGTATAGCAGAAAAGTACAACTGTGTTTTTCTCCCTTCCCCCCCCTCCCCCCTTCTCCATATATAAAGCCAAAATATGAATTGGTGTAGTTGTTTGAATACCACTAATAACCGCCAAGGTCCCTCCCCAGATATGAAATGAAAGCACCCTATGTCTAGGGTCGCATAGCTCGTCAGGAAGAACCATTGGATTGGGCGGATTTCCAACTTGAATATGCTTGCCAAGTCTTTTCAAATTTATGTATGCATTTATGTCGAAAAGCTGTTATTTTAGACAATAAATATATTTTTTCCACTTTCTGTTGTATGACTGCTTTTGATGGTACTCTGGATTCCTTCCAGAACCTTGCAATTTCCAAACGTGTGGCCAACATAACATAATGAGCCAACCTATTAAAATCATCTGGCAATCCTATAAATTTGAGCCCAAGCAACGCCTGAGCCGGTCCAAGAACTGGTAGGCCAGGTACCATATCTCTTATCCATTGATGAATTGCCTTCCACAGCACCTGTAAGATAGGACAATCCCACCACATATGGATAAAGGTTCCCACCTTCCCACAGTTCCTCCAGCATTGCTCAGAAACCCGGGGCATAAATTTGTGTAACCGCTGCGGATACATATACCATCGATACATAACTTTGTAGGTATTTTCTATCATGGACGCAGCAATATAACCTTTCCCAAGTCCTTGGAAGATTGTCTTCCACTTCTGACTAGGGATAACCAGCCCCAGATCCCGTTCCCATGCAAGTTGAAAATTCGATTTTGCCCCCTGCAGGCTTAGCTAACAATTGATAAATTCCCGATAATAGCTGACTAGAGGTGTCAGCTTTCTTACACATTTGTTCAAAAGAGGATTGACCAAGTGTCAAGTGTGTGCCAATCTGGGTAGTTCTAGCAAAATGAGCTAACTGCATATATGGAAAATAAGCTGAATCGGGTAAATTATACTGACGCTGCAAATCAGCAAATGGTCTAATCCCTTTCGGTCCCCAGATGTGGTCCCACTCCAGAATTCCCCGACTCCTCCAAAATTGGAAGGCCAGGTTTTCTTGCCCAGGTCTAAACTCTTTATGATCATAAAGACTGGTGCTGACATGGTATTCTCTCTGTCCCTTGAGTCTATCCCCCTGCTGATACCATAGTGATAAAATATCCAGAATGGAGGGAGATAATACGTTCCCCGGGTCTACAAGCCAACTCCTCTTTGGTTGCCATATGAGACTCCGCAACGGGGTATCCCCAAGAAGTTCCTGATTAATTTGTATCCACTGTTTGGGATGTTTCCCTTTATGCCAATCTACTAATTTTTTTAATTGAGCGGCCCAGTAATAACGGGAAATATCCGGGACATTAAGCCCTCCCAGCACCTTAGACTGAAAGAGCACTCCCCGAGCTACCCTCGGCCTCCGCCCTGCCCAGATAAAATTCATACATTTCCGTTGCCAGATTTGAAGTTGGGACGCTGGAACTTTTATAGGAAGCGTTTGAAAGAGGTATAATAATTTTGGCAATAAGGACATTTTAAATACCGCCATCCACCCCATCCAAGATATGTGATATCTGCTCCATTCTTCCATCTCCTTAACCAATTATTTCCATAAAAGGACGTAATTGAGAGTAAATAGATCATGGGACGCACTAAGTTTCACCCCTAAGTACTTAATATGAGACGATGCCCATCTGAATGGGAATTGTCCTTTTAGAAACTGTTTGGGAGGAAAGATTAATGTTCAAAATCTCCGATTTCTCCCAACAAACTCTAAAACCCGAAACTCTGCTAAATGCTTCCATCTCTGAAATCAAATTAGTAAGTGAGAATTCGGGTCTAGTAAGTGTGAGCAAAATATCGTCTGCATAGAGGGAGAGTTTAGACGAGATCCGTCCCATTGTTAACCCCATGATAGCCTCCTGCTCCCGAATTTTAATCGCAAAGGGCTCTAAAAACAAAGCGAAGAGTAGTGGGGATAGAGGACAACCTTGTCTGGTACCTCGTCCAACTGTAAAAGTTGGAGAGTAACCGCCATTAATCTTTAAGCAAGCCTGAGGGGCATTATATAATTGTCGTAACCACTGTAAGAAAGGGGCTCCAAATCCCATACTCTTCAAGGTAAGAAATAGATATAGCCAGTGAACCATATCGAATGCCTTTTCGGCATCTATAGACAAGGCTATGGTTGGTACTTGATATTGTTTCGCAAACCAAATACTGTCAAAATTCTTGTGAACGTTATCCGCAGTTGTCCTCCCAGGGATAAACCCTGACTTATCTGCATGTACAAGCTGCGAAATATAACAATTTAACCGATTTGCCAGAATTTTCGCCAGGATTTTTACATCAATGTTTAAAAGAGATATAGGCCTGTACGAACCACAGAGAGAAGGATCTCTACCGGGCTTCAATAATATAGTGATCCCAGCCGTGTTGGCCTGGGAGGACAAAACGGATCCCGACCGCAGTGAATTGAAAAAGTTAAGAAGTACAGGCGCTAACACTGTGGCAAACTGTTTATAAAATCTTGGCGTATATCCGTCCAACCCAGGTGATTTACCTGACTTGAGAGTTTTAATGGCTTCTGTAACTTCCAATAAAGTAATGTCTTTATCCATAAACTGCCTTTGGGTAGCTTTTAATTCTGGCAAAGGGATATCCGAAAGATAATGAGCTATGGCCTCAGCGGAAATATTAGAATCTAAACTGTAAAGCTGAGCATAAAATTGATGGAATCTATGCCTAATCGAAGTATTATCTGTCAGCATAACACCGTCTGCACTCTTGATTTTAAGAATAGTAGCTTGAGCTTGCTTACGTTTTAACGTTTGCGCTAGATACTTCCCAGCTTTATTCCCTCCCTCAAAAAACCTCTGTTGCGCCAGGGTTAACTGCTGAGCAATCTTCGCAGAATCTAGTTGCGCTATTTTATCTTTTGTCTCTTGGATAGCCTGTAATGTCAAGGGGTTAGTATTATCGCCCATATGGGAATGTTCTAAGTCCTTGAGGTGCAACAGTAACCCCTGCCGTTCCTTTTCTGTCTGCTTTTTAACGAATGTAGCTCATGAAATAAACGAGCCGCGCAGAACACATTTCAGGCAATCCCATAAGATCCCAGGATCCATCCCCTCAGTATTATTAGTGTTTAGATAATCATGTATTTCCTTAATGATCTGTCGCTGAAACTCACTGTCTTCCATCAGGGAATCATTTAGGCGCCAAAAACGTTGCCCTCTATCATAATTTTGAATTTGTAGCGTAAACCATATGGGCGAATGATCCAACCATACGATCGGCTCAATGTCCACTGCTTGGACCATGTTTATTCGCAGCTTATCCAGCAGGAACATATCCAAGCGAGAATAACAGCTGTGAGGATGCGAATAAAATGAATAGCAGCGGGATTTGGGATAGCGAGAACGCCAGATATCTATCCCAGAAATCAGGGATTGAATGTTTTTTAAAGCTTTCCGGACTAAAGAGGAATCAGAACTGTGCCCCGTTGAATTATCTAATGAGGGATTAAGGGTCGTATTAAAATCTCCTCCCAGAATCACACTCCCTTCTGCCTTATCAGCGATGGTATTATACAGCTGCGTGTAAAAAGCCTCTTTTTGAGAAGTTGGACCATAGATAGATATAAGGGAGTACAGTTCGGTCCCCAATCTTATATTGAGCAGTAAATAGCGCCCTTGAGAATCGGAATGGGAATTCAGTAATTCATATTGTAAATCCTTGCTTATAAGTATCCCCACTCCCGCATATTTAGCGTCTTTGGTCACAGCTGCCCAATACTGATGCGGATAATTAACGTTATTCAGCAATGCCTCGTACCGCTTCCTAAGGTGCGTCTCCTGTAAATATATCACATCTGCCTTCAAGCGCCCCATTTCCTGGAAGAGGAGCCTACGTTTTCGACCTGAGTTTAGGCCCTTAACATTAAGGGATACAAATTTAATAGTAGCCATTTAAATTTCTGGGTCCTTCCTTCAATTGTGCTGTACGGGCAAGGCAAGCACAGCGGAGCCCGTTGCAAATAACAATAAAAGGCCTGACCAATGTAACAGACATGATCGTTCTCCAACTGGAGTAGGTAAACCCTGGTGGATATATGTTTTATCACACCAAAAAATCCCCGTTATAAAACCACAGTTATACATGTGGAGAAGAAATAGCCCCCCCTCCCCCCTTGAACCTCCTGGGAAGGATAAAATCGTTCCCAGCATCTACTTGTTTCAGGCCCATCCTGAAACAAGAACGAAACCTCCCATCCCCACAGCTGCCGTGAATGATTATCGCAGCTAATTATCACAACAGGTACAAGAAATCCAGAAAATGAAACCCAAGCACATGTAGAACAGCATCCCGTAGAACCGAGACTAACAGAATAAGACCATCCATTTACCCACAAGTTGCCAGATCAAATACAGGTAAACCTGAAAAGAGAAAGTTAAAGTAAAGTCACAAATGTCAGGTTAGAGCGCCTTCCTTGGGGCCATCACTAGGATTTCTTCTCAGTCTTCTACCCCCTTTGGGAACTCGCTGCCATCTGGGTATCTCCGGGCGGCGACCTTTAGGGACCTTAGAGTCCGGAACTGGACCTCCACCGTCATGCCCGCCTCCTTCACAGCCTGAACTGCGTCATCAAATGTATGAGCCTTGAAAGATTTCCCATCCAATTGAAACCATATACCAAATGGAAAGAGCCAACGATAGCGCACTTTTGCTGCTGTTAGGGCCATAGTAATTGGTTTAAAAGCTAATCGCTTCCGTAAGGTGGTAGCTGCCAGGTCCGCATACACTGCAATATCATGTTCTTCCCACCGCCAGTATCGTTGTTGCCTCGCAGCTGTACCGATTCTGTCTTTATACATAAAAGAATGAAAACAGACCACTATGTCCCTGGGATTATTTCCTACTCTGGGTCCCAGCGATCTGTGTGCCCTCTCGATCTGGCTACTGTAGGCGGGCTCACCAGCTCCATGCGATTGTTCCCCCATGATCACAGCACAGATTTTCTTAATCACCGAAACACAATCCTTGTATTCTTCACATTCTGGCACTCACTTAAAACGCAAGTTGCAGCTTCTGTTTCTATTTTCAATGTCCTCGAGTTTATCAGAAAGCTCCGTCTGGTGTACTTGTAAGGCAGTAAGTTCCTTTTGTTGTGCAGCCCAGTGCTCTTCATAATTATCCAGGCACGTGTCAGCCTCCGCTATCTGGCGTGCCATGGTTGCATGTTCTTCTCTCATCTCTTTTAATGTATTAGCAATTTCAGCCTTAAACGATTTGATATCTTTACGAAGTTCAATGAACCATGAGTGCATTTCTGCGCGAATCGAGGGCTCATCCGTCAGTCCACGCTCTGCACAATCAGGATCACCCAACTCTCTCATTTCAGAGTCCGCCGCCATTTTGTATGTCTCTGCCTCCGGATCATTTCAGAGTTTGTTATAGGAGAATTTTTGAAAATCAAAGGTAATTTTTTTCGCAGTCATGTTCCGCTAGTGATCCGATGTCGAATGTGTTAGGTTTCAGGTCAAAACGCCACAAATTTCGCAAATTAGCCTCCGTAAAAGCTCCGGTGGATGAGGAGCCCCGCTCTTAGGCGTCCAGCATGGGAAGTGACGTCACTTCCTCCGTAACACGTTTTCTAAAGGGCTTGCTTCACCTCAAGCCTCCACTGCGTCCTCCGGCTCCTTCTTGGGACCTTAACCTGATTTTGGGTCGGCTCATGAAACCACCATTCGAGCCTCTTCAATCCTGTGACCTTAGATATCTCACATGGAAAGTGATTTTCCTTTTGGCAATCACTTCAGCTCGCAGAGTTAGTGAATTACAGGCCCTAGTTACCTATCCGCCTTACACTAAACTTCTGCAGGACCGGGCAGTACTCCGCACTCACCCTAAATTCTTACCTAAGGTAGTTTCGGATTTTCATCTAAATCAATCCATCGTACGATAAGACACTAGTCTTGAGTATCGGTATATCAAAAGTATTTAAATAAATAAAATAAATAAATACTACCTACCTTTTTTCCCAGGCCCCTTTCCGACCCAGGAGAGCAGGCTTTGCATACCCTTGACTGTAAACGGGCTCTAGCGTTCTACCTAGACCGTATAGCTGCCCACGGGAAAATTACTCAATTGTTCGTCTCTTTCCATCCTAACAAATTAGGGCAGCCTGTGGGTAAGCAGACTCTCTCCTCCTGGTTAGCGGACTGCATATCCTTTTGCTATCAGCAAGCGGGCATTCCATTTCAAGACCATGTTAAGGCACACTCTGTGAGGGCCATGGCGACCTCAGTAGCACACCTACGATCAGTGCCGCTTTCTGACATTTGCAGGGCTGCCACCTGGAGTTCTCTCCATACCTTTGTAGCCCACTATTGCTTGGAAAAAGCCGGAAGACAAGATTCCATCTTCAGCCAGTCTGTCCTTCGTAACCTGTTTACAACGTGATGACGTACCAACACCCTTCCGCCTGCCCGTTAGGGTTCAGGATTCCCTCGACCAAATTATATTCTAGTCCTAGTGCCTTGCGCACCTGGATACATTTGGTGCTTTTCTCGGACATCCTTAGCTCGGTACTCGCCCATATGTGAGGACTACCATCCTGCTTGTCCAGTGAGAAAGCAAATGTTGCTTACCTGTAACAGGTGTTCTCACAGGACAGCAGGATGTTAGTCGTCATGAAACCCGCCCGCCGCCCCGCAGTATTGGGTTCATTACGTTTCTTATTTATTTTTCGGCACTGCCTGTAGCTTTTAAACAAGACTGAAGGGGGACCCCTGCTGGCTGCAGGGTTGGTGCCATGCTGGGCATGCCCAGTAGGGGCCAGTCAAAGTTCTGGAAACTTTGACAGATGTTTTTTATGATTGGGCTCCATCCTGTGATGTCACCCATAAGTGAAGAGTAACATCCTGCTGTCCTGTGAGAACACCTGTTACAGGTAAGCAACATTTGCTTTCTATATAATGGTATAGAAAAGTTGTACAAATAAATAAATAGCATGAGCTCTGGAGTGGTAATTAATAGGTTTCATGCAGGGCATGGATAGCTAGGCCCTGCATTGTGCAGCACACAGAGTGCATATAGCACCACCTCATCTTCCTCCACCTGACCTTCCTCCATTGAGTCCTTCTGGCGTCTCATCCCTAGGTTGAGTGAGACAGAGAAAACATGAGTGAGTGTTGGGAACAGCAGAAGTGGAGGAGCTCTGGCAGCCACATGCGACAGCCATGGCAACTGAGTTAGCCGCTATATCAGATTGTTTGTATCTACCTTATTATATAGAGGGGACTGGTTCATTGTGATGGGTTCATGTATGTCTCAGCCCCCTCTCTCCCTTTGTTTTAAAATTTGGAAGAGAGAGTAATGGGACTTTCAGTGCCTCTCTAGCTCTTCTTTTGACTATATGAGTACTTTTCATGTCCCCACTGCCTGGCCCTGTTAATGTCACTGTGCCTTGGGCTTAAAAAGATTGGGAAACACTGTTCTAAACTTCTTATTAGACTTGAAATACCTTCTCTGTTGTTAGATTCAATAGTCTGTGACAAAATAACACAATTACTTATCCTCCACTATACAACTTTACTCCTTTTTTTACTTTTACAGAGGAGACCCCAGCATCTTCTGTCTCTCTAACTACTGCCAGTCTGGTGATGACCCCTCAAGGCCAAGTATTGACTCTTAAGAGTCCCCTTATGCCAGCACAGGTAACTGCTGTTCCCTCTGCCATCCAGCAAGTTGAACTAGCTCCCCAAACCCCCAGCAACACAACATCACAGCCAGGTAAGTAGCATAATCAGGTTGTGAGAAGATTCAGCAGCAAAAATAAAAAGCAGCAGAGAGGGCTCAGCCTGTAAAATCCAGACAATAAGAGCAGATATAAGTATGAGCCTGGGGTACAAGTGATTGGGAACTTGGTGTGATACACATGCTTATTATTTGTTTGTCTCTAATAATTATCCTTTTGGCTAATTCCTGCTGCTGCTACTACTAAATTTTTGTAACCCTACTAGATGTTGTATCTTCTATTACACTTCTCAGAAATCAGTACTAATTGGCTCTACCTCTTAAGTTGATTAATAGACCAGCACACCTGGAAGTCTTTTAACCATGTATCATCTGACAAGGTTCCTCTAATTTCCTTCCAAAATCAGTCCTTCCCAAGTCTTTTGCAAGTCTCAAATGGGAAATGGCTGCTGGAGCCTTTAGTAAATCTCATTTAAAATAATGCCATTCTTTAAAAATCCAAAAACACCCTAAACTAAAGGAGCCTACTTTCTCTGTGGAAAAGCATCACAATTCAGCCACACAGTATGGGTGACATCTTTCAACAAAGCCAAGTCGAACTCCTTTTTCTTTCACTGCTCAGAAAGTTTTAGTTTCACTTTCTGAGCATGTGCAGAACTTCCACACTATCGTCACCACACACCCTCTTCTTGAAGTCTGATTTTATTTGCTTCGCAGATAATCAGACTTTATCTCTCTCTCAAAATGCATCACCGGAGTACTCAAAACTTCATATTAAAATGTTGGAAAAGAAGGGTGTAAAAGCTCTTTCAAAGCATGTAGAAAATGCAGGCATAAGATGTCAATTTTGGGTCTACATATTTGCTTGAGATGTCTTGGACCAGACCTTAATATGACAAATAATGGCCCCTACAGCAAAATGTCCCAGCGGGCCTAAGCTTTTCAAGATCATCAGGTCAAGATAAGTAATTCCTCTTCAGATCGAGGAAAAAAGAGAGACCAATTACTGCCCTCGGGCTCTTCCTCGAAAAAACACCAAACAAACTCATCGATGCCAGAAGATTCTATAGTGCCAAACCGTCAGTAAAACTGGTGCCAAAAGATAGCAAGTCTGTGCTGAAGTAGTCAGCACCAATGACTCTATGCAGAAATGTCAAGGTGCACATGAACCGGCACCGAAGCAACATGGCGCCTATGAGGAGTTAGTGGCAAAACATCATGGAACCGATGAGACTTGGCGCTGACATGGCACTGCTGGTGCGTCAAAGATCAAAAACTCATGACATCAATTCAAAAGAATCAAAACACATTGGAGACTTCAGAATCTCGAAGTCAAGGCACAATAAAGATGCCAGTGCTTCAGCACCAAATCAATCCACAGACGAAGGATTGTCATAAGGCAGTCATCAAGAGACAACTCAAGTACAGAAGAAAGACAAATACGTTTTTCATCAAGTAGCAACTTCCAGTGTTGGTAGCAGGAATACAACCACCCACAGGAAGCAGGCTTCTACCTTCTTATCCAGAATGCCTTCTTCTCTGGAATGCCATTCCTTTGTCCAAAAATTGTGGATGTATTTCGTGACTGTTTATATGAAAGAAAAACCAAAGCATAAATCTAGGCAACAATGTCCAATTCTAGAGAAATATTTATTTATTCATTTTTATATACCGACATTCAACATTAGTTATCACATCAGTTTACATAGAACAAACTGAGAAATAAAAAAGTTACAATGCAGTAAGGAGTGATAAGTTGGAGAGTAAAGGTAGGGGGAGAGAGATTTAATTGATAGATAAAGCGGACAAAGAAAAATATAAAATTGAATTAGATAACAAGAAATTAGAGAGAGGGGTTTCTCTGATGTATATTTAGGTGTGCAAAGGATAGGCATTCTGTATAATTTTATTAATATAGGACTGATGATGATTGGTGAGAGTATATAAGAGTCAATGGAAAGGTAAAAAGGAAAGGAGAATAGGCTAGAGATGGGTGTGGGAGAGCTGAGTGGTGAACTTTTCTCATCCTGTTGTGAATGCCTTTTTGAATAGCCATGTCTTTAGTTTCTTTTTGAAAGTTTGTGATGACGGTTCAAGTCTTAAATCGATGGGGAGGGCGTTCCAAAGGGGTGGTCCAGCTATTGAGAAGGCACGTTCTCTGGTTGAGTTGTGGTGGGTGAGTTTTGGGTAGAGAGTTGCAAGAAGACCTGTGTTAGCAGAATGTAGATGTCTCTGTGGGATTTGAAAGTGAATTAGTACATTCATCCAATCTGTTTGGTTGTTATATAAGGTTTTGTGTATGAGGGATATAGTTCTATATTGAACTCTGTAGAGGATCGGTAACCAATGTAGCTCCTTGAGTACTGGGGTGATGTGGTCAGATCTTTGGCTGTTGGTAAGTGATCTTGCTGCTGAATTTTGTAGAAGTTGTAGTGGTTTAATAGTGGAAGCTGGAAGACCAAGGAGTATTGCGTTGCAATGGTCAAGTTTGGAACACAAGAGGGCTTGTAATGCTATTCGATAGTCCTGAAAGTGCAGGAGAGGTTTGATCCTCTTTAAGACTTGAAGTTTAAAGAATCCTTCTTTAATTGTGTTGTTGATATGTTTTTTAAGATTTAAATCAGAATCTAATGTGATTCCTAGTTCTTTTGTATCGAGTATTATTTCTTTGTTTGTAATGTAGTTGTTGAGTTGGGGGTCAGATGTAGGTGAGGCTTTGTTACATATATAAAGTATTTCAGTTTTATTGTGGTTGAGGGTAAGGGCCATCTGTATTAGTAGTTTTTGTATTTTATTGAGGTGGGTGTTCCAGAGATATAGTGTATTAGCCAAGTTGTCATTTATTGGGAGGAGAATTTGAACATCATCAGCATATATATAATATGATAATTTAAGATCTGAGAGGAGTTTGCATAAAGGAAAGAAGTAAATATTGAAAAGTGTAGATGATGAGGATCCTTGCGGGACACCATGTGGAAGGGATATTTGTCTGGATTCTGTGTTATTAGTTCTGACTATGTATGATCTATTAGATAGGTACGATGTGAACCAGCTGATGGTGGTGTTACATAGTCCAATTTCCTTTAATCTTTTCAGGAGGATGCTAAGGTTTATGGTATCAAAGGCTGCAGAAATGTCAAGGAGTTTGAGGATATATTTCTGGCCTTTATCTAGTCCTTTGAGGATGATATCAGAGAGAGATAGTAGAAGGGTTTCTGTGCTAAGAGTGCTCCTAAGTCCATGCTGTTCTGGGAAAAGCATTTTATGGTTATCTAAATATTCTGAAAGTTGTTGATTGATGATTTTCTCTAATACTTTGAATATGAAAGAGAGGTTGGAAATAGGTCTGAAGCTGGTGATATCAGATTGATCCAGATGTGTTTTTTTGAGAGTTGGTTTGATCACAGCACATTTTAATTTGTCTGGGAATATGCCTTCATTTAATGAGAGATTTATTATGTCTGCAATTGGCCTGATGATGATGTTGGATACTAGTTTGTGTTTTTATTGGTATGGCATCAATTGGGTGTGATGCAGGATTCATTTTTTGGATGATATGAACTTCAGTGGAGGCTGTGGTTTCAAAAAGAGATCATTTTGAGTTAGATTTATTTGGAAGGGCTGTAATCTCTTCATCCGTTGTTGGAATTTTCATGGTAAAGTTGATGATTTTGTCTCGGAAGAAAGAGGCAAAATTGTCTCATGTGATCAATTGGTTGCCTGTTGGTGGAGGGGTTTTGTCAGGCTGTGTGAGGTCTTTGATATATGTGATAAGTTCTCTGCGGTTGAATTGGTAGTTATGTATCTTTTCAGCATAGTAGTCTTTTTTGGCTTTATTAATATCCGTTTTGTATATATAGAGAATAGTTTTGTATTTATCTTTTAATTGATCTGTTGGGTTTTTTCTCCATTTTTTTTTTCTGTTAATGTTAGGATTTTTTTTATTTTCTTGTTCTTGGGTGTACCATGGGGCTTTGTAATTGGATTTTGGTTTAATTACCTTCCGTATGATTGGGCATTTATTTTTTGCTATTTCTGAAGTGATGGCGAGCCAGGAGTTTACAGCAGAGTTGGTATCAGACTTATTTAGAGTTTTTAAATTTTTAGGTAGGATTTCAATTAAATCATCACTGGAGCATGGTTTGTTAAATTCGATACATTTGACTTGATTGTGATGTTCAAAATGGAAGTAGTTTAGATAAAGTTTAGTTTCAATGAGTTTGTGATCAGACCATGGGAGATCTGTGGTTGAAGGTGGTTCTTTGAGCTCGATCTTGTCATTTATGAATATGAGGTCTAGAGTATGGCCTGATCTTTGGGTTAAAATAAAAACTTCCACCATTATATTTTGCTGCTTCCAAGGAAGAAACAAGAGATGAACCTACTGATACCATTGAAATACTATCATAGTTTGTATGCTTCCCATGATAGCTAGTCCAACATTTTCTCAATAGATCCACTCTCTGACTCATCTCCAGAGTCACCACAAAGCTCTACACCACCGAAAGATATAACATACCCAGCAATTATACAGAAAATGTCAGAGGCAATACCCTTCAAATTCAAAGAGGAACATGAAACATCAACAGAATTAATGGGAGTTCTACAATTCATATAACCAACAAAACAAGTCAAAGCAGTACGGATGCATGCAGCTTTATTAAATGAACAGACTAAAATATGGAAAACACCATAGCCATCACACCAGTGGCAAAAAAAATTGATAGCAAATACAGAGTGCAATCCTGTTCAGGAATTACAAAAGTTCAGCTCCCACATGAATCTCTAATAATAGAGTCCGCAATGAAAGAGGTGATAAAAATAGACAAACTTACAGAATCTTAAAGAAATTTCACAAATGTTGCCAAAAGATTTAAAGCTTCATGACTTTTAGTCTCTGCAGTAGCAGCAAGAAGACTAGCATGGCTTAGGACTTCTAGCCTAAGAGAAAATATACATGACAAAATAGCAGATATATCATGTACAGAAAATAATCTGTTTGGAGACGAAGTCAATGAAACTGTGGAGGTAATCAAGAATCAAAATACAGCACTCCAGTCTTTCAACATTGCAGATAGTGTCGCAGAGAAGATACAAAAATGAGGCAAATGTCCATACAATTACTATAAGAAACCCTTACTTACAGGCAGCATCCTATAAATACTTCAGTAGTTGCAGCAGCCAACTCAACAAGGACAGCAACAACAAATGAGGCCAAGAAATAGAGAAGACCTCAGCAGAGACAAACACAGCAGCCTCCTTAAAGGCAGATCTTGGGATTTTAACCTGAAGATAACCAGAACTCAAGATCCCTTCCCAGATGTTTTGGTAGAGAGAATATGTCAATATTTCAAACATCAATGGAGTCTTAATCACTGCCAGAGAATGGCTATTGAGCATTTCCTAGTGTGTAGCAGATGGATTCAGGACCAATGGGTATAGTGTGCTCCTGATAGCAGTTGGAGACTGAGTCAGATTTCAATCTGACGTCAGCACCAGTACATATACCCATGCAGGAAGCTCTGCTCTTCAGTGTTTTCCGTCTCCATAGCAGTTCGGGACTCTATACATGCTTGCTCAGCGTTAGAGTATTCAAACCAAAGAAAAAAGAAAATTCCAAACAAAGAAGAAAACTGATGAACCAATTGCGAAACCTGCTAGGAGGTCCCCACCCCAAAGTATGGGACTACCTCCAATTCCCAGCACAATTGAGGAGGCTGTGAGGGAGAATAGCCAAGGTCAAAAAAGACCTGAGGTGAATGCCTGTCAGCCCCACTGCTTTTGCCATTACTAGAAGGATTCAGGGGTGGATTGGCCTATCGGGGGATCGGGCATCCCCCAGTGGGCCGGTCAAATTGATCACATGATAAAAGGTAGTAGCGTGATCTCTGTTTTCCCATGCTCTGGTGAATGGCCCAGAAGAGCCATAGTCAGAACCTGGCCAGCAGAACCCAAATGGGAGAAGAAAGGCTGTGGGCTGCTGCCAGAGCCCAAGCCAGCAGCGGCTAAAGAAAATGAAAGGAGAATGCAGGCTGCTGCCAGAGCCCAGGCCAGTGGAGGCCGAAGAAGAAAATAAGAGAGGATGGCAGTGGTTGAAGAAAAAAAAATGAGGCTGTTTTTATGAGAAGGTACCTGCTTTTGTGAGTGTGAGAGTGAGAAACAGCCTGCTTTGTATGTATGTATGTGTGTGAGAAGAAACTTGCTTGTGTGTGTTTGAGAGAGATCATGAGAAAGAACCTGTGTGTGTATCTGTGAGAGAGAGAAGCCTGCTTCCTTTGCACTCAGGTAAGTAGTAATTTCTCATTACAAATTCAAGCAATCAGGTAGCAATTTTGCATAAACAAACAGGGAGGATCTGATTCCTACTAACTTTGCAAAGAAACACTTGCAATATGGAACTGGACAATAGCAAAAAGAATGTAAATCATGACAATTATCTACCTTTCAGAAAAGGACAGTCTCCTGGCAGACAGGCTGAGTCGCCAACTACAGTCTCACGAATGGTCACTCAACGACCAAGTTTTGAAAAACATTTTCAAACTTTGGGGACAACTTGTAGTAGACCTTTTTGCATCTCCACACAATCACAAAGTTCCTCAGTTCTGCTCAAAAACACCATCACAGAATGCGGAAACAAGATGCATTCCTTGGAACAGAGGCCTAACATAAGCCTTTCTTTCCACCAGCTCCACTGATTGCAAAAATGATCCTAAAATGCAGAAAAGACAAAGGAACCATAAGTCTAATAATACCATATTGAACATGACAAAGTTGGTTCCCACAGCTACACAGACTAGGCCAAATATCACCAATCAAATTACCGATTATCCAAGCGCTCCTTTCTCAATACAGAAGAGTCCTTCATCCAAATCTCAATAAATTAGCATTAACAGTGTGGATATTTAAAGATGAATAATATAAACCCTATAAATGTTACAAGAAATAACAATATTTTTAATCACCATAACTTCCACACAATAGAGTAAGTGAATTGCAAGCTCTTGTCACATTACACACAGAGATATTCAAGTGAAACTAAAACTTTGGGCTGTGAGATAGGAGGAGCCCGACATAACGCCAATGAATAATGTCATCCATACTGTGTGACTGATTGTTTTGCTGTCCACAAAGAATGCCTGTTATAGGTAAGCAGCTTTGTTTTCTGGGACATTGCATGTGCATATCCATTGTCTGCAAATACGCATAGATCTGTAAGAACACACTCTGTCCTGATGTCCCCAAACCCTATCCCAATATGTCCTGAACATTTGGTGTGGCTAGGATATCAAACACGCAAGTTATTAGAGGGGGGGGGACGACACATGATAAGCCTTCTTTCTCCAAGTGCAAGCAGGATAGCAGTCTCCACAAGTGGGTGATGTCATCAACAGAGTCTGAGAGGGATCCCTTTATTAGAAATTTCTACAACAGAGGTGTCAAACTCTGGTCCTTAGGGGGCCATAAGCTAGTCTAGTTTTCAGAATACCCCTAATGAATATACATGAGAGAGATTTGCATATAAGTGAGATATTGTGCATGCAAATGTATCTTATGCATATTCATTAGTTATCCTGAAAACTTGAATGGCATGCTGCTTTCAAGGACTGAAGTTGGACACGCATGTTCTAAAGCTTTAGTCAGTTCTCAAAGAGCATGCATAAAATGACCTATCTCATTATTGTCGCACAGGGTCCATTTCAGTCTCATTGTCTGCAATTCCACATGGACATTTTTCTCTTCACAGATACATTTTTCAAGTGATTTTCTTTTTTCTGGTTGACCAGTTCCTGCTGGGCTTGCTTACATATGAAGCCTTTCATTAGGCCTCCTGTTGTGTCTTGTGATCCCAGCTGATGAACGCTGTCTTTTAACCACTGTGCTCCTGTGATCTGAAGTTCCTGAGCTAAAAGGTCATTTTTTGTGCCAATGATTTTGGTGCACAGAATCAGCGAGCTCCTGGCTCTACTGACTTATTCATCTTATATCAAGTTTTATCATGATAGGATGGTTCTGCACATGCATCCTAAGTTTCTGCATAAGATGGTGTTGGAATTCCATCAGAGCCTATCAATCTTCATTCCAACATTCTTTCCCCCGGTGAACACGTACTGCACAGTTTGGACTGAAAAAGAACCTTTGCCTTCAACCTAGAGTAGACTGAAGCCCATAGAAAATCCATCCTTCCTGTACATACTTAGATCATTCCAGACCAGTGGATTTTAGATCCCTACCAGCAGATGGAGTCAGAGAACAAAACTTTGGACACTGCTACATAAGAAAGAGTGCCACCTTGAGTCCTTCAGTATCTCTCTGACTCCAGCAGTCTAGGATTTAGTTAAAAAAAAAAAAAAAAGTTGCAGTTTAGAAAGATTTATATAGGCTAGTTGGTCTTTGCTCCCTGAGGTGTTAAACACTCGTGCAGGCCATCCCTCAGGTGGAGCCAGGCATAGCTCAGGTGTGGTGGTCGCGGTAAGGGCCGCTTGAGGGAGTTCCGTGCTTGGCCGCGTGGTTGCATGGTTTGCTGCATGGCACCCAAATCAAAGATGACCACCTGCCACGCATGCGGCGCGGCAGGGGAGAAATTGGATGCGCGATCCCTCCCTGCGTGTCTAGCCAGGAGGGCCCTTCGGGAGGGGGCTGTCCTGGCAGACTGGGCCTCCTTTCGGCCGGGATGGCTGCCGTGTCTGCGGATGCGGAGACTGCTGATAGCGCAAGGAGGGGGGATTCCCCTTCTCTTCTGTCCCCAATGGAGACTGGCCATGCAACTGCGGAGGATGATCCACAGCGTGACATCTCTCGGGGGGGGGGGAGGATTAGCAAGCTGGCTTCTCCCCAATGTACGTGCTGCTTCTTCATCAAGCATTTTTGGCCCATCAGAAAACCGGAGTGAAAAGGGCCGCAGAGCGACCAGTGGAACCAGTCAGAGGGAGCTCCAAGCATGCGGTCCAAGGGCCTCCTGACATCCTTCCGCATCTGGGTCTTCACCCAGCACGGGGATACCTTACCTTCGGGGACGATTCACAGGGAGTCCTGCACCTGAGTGACCCTCCAGATCCTCCAGGGGCGGACCCAGATGTCGGTACCTCCCCTGAGTGATGGTTCCAAAGATGACCTGACCTTGGATGAGTTCCCCGTCTCGGAGGGGATGACCCTCGGGTCCTTCGTCTGCTCAAGCTGAAAGAGCTGTGACCCTTGCTTCCCCAGGTTCTGGAGGAGTTGGGGGTTAAGATCTTCCAGAAAGAGTCTGATAATGAGGGGATCAATCCAGTTCTTGATGGACTGCAAGGCCCGACGACATCTTTCCCGCTGCCCATGAAGATCAGGAAGTTGGTCATCCAGGAGTGGAACTCCCCAGATGTCGGTTTGAAGGTGGGCAGAGCAATGGCTAAGCTTTATCCCCTTGTGCAGGAGACCTTGGACCTCCTGAAAGTTTTGCCGGTGGATGTCGCTGTTTCGGCAATCACTAAGAAGATGACCATCCTGGTGGCTGGGGCGGCGGCGTTGAAGGACATGCAAGATCGCAGTCTGCAAATTCAGCTGAAACGGTTATTTGAGGTCTCTGCTCTGGGTCTGCGTGCAGCAGTGTGTGCCAGCAAGATGCAGGGAGCCTGTCTGTGTTGGGTCCAGAAGGCTTCCGAGGGTGATAAGTCTGGTGCTCTTTCCTTGCAAGTGGCCTGCCTGGAGGCGGGGGCTGCCTATGTGGCGGATGAGTTGTATGACTTGGTCCGTACCTCGGCCCGTAGCACAGTTTCCTCCATTGCAGCCCGCAGGCTATTGTGGTTGTGGAACTGGTTGGCGGACTTGTCTTTCCAGGTGCAACTTTGTAATCTTCCCTTTAAGGGAAAGCTTCTGTTCGGCAAAGATTTGGACCAGTTCTTGAAACTGTTGAGGGAGATGAAAGGCTATAGGTTGCCGGAGGATAGGAGACAGTCTAAGAAGGTTTTCCCGTCCCGAGCTCGCTTCAGGGACTCGCATAGATTTCGCGCCAGTAAACCTGTTCCTCCTCCCATGTCCAAGCCGAGCCTTGGTCGTCAGCAGTCCTTTCTTGGGGGCCATCGGGCGTCCAGGGATGGCGCAGGCCTGGGCGCGGAAGGCTGCAAGCTTGCCCAGTGAAGCCAAGGGTCCCCACCTCTGCGTGGAAGCTGTAGGAGGCAGATTATCCAGCTTCTACGAGAAGTGGGAAAGGATTACTTCGGACCGTTAGGTCTTGAAGGTGGTCAGGCACGGTTACACTCTAGATTTCTGGTGGCCGGTCCAGCACATCTTTGTAGAGTCTAATTGGTTTCGCAAGGCAGGAGAGAAGCAGTATGGGCGACGGTGTGGAGGTTACTCTACCTGAACGCCATTTGCCCAGTCCCTCCTGCGGTACAGAGCCAGAGTCGGTACTCAGTGTACTTCGTGGTGCCAAAAAAAGAGGGCTTCTTTCATCCTATCCTCGACTTGCAGAAGGTGAAAAGGTGCCTGTGAATTTCCAGGTTTCGCATGGAGATGCACACAGTGATTGCGGTGGTGCGCAAAGGGGAGTTTCTAGCATCTCGACTTGATGGAGGCGTACCTGCATATCCCGATCTTCCAAGACCATCAGAAGTTCTTAAGGTTCAAGGTACTGGGTCAGCACTTTCAGTTTTGAGCGCTTCCCTTCGGTCTGGCCACTGCACCTCGCACATTCACCAAGGTGATGGTGGTGGTGGCAGCAGCTCTACGCAAGGATGGGATATTGGTGCACCTGTATTTGGACGATTGGCTCATCCGGGCGAAGTCTCGGGAGGACTGCGAGAGGTCACTTCAGACAGGGATGAACACATTACGGTCTCTCGGTTGGATCATCAATCTGCAAAAGAGCCATCTGGTGCCCACACAACATCTTATGTACCTGGGAACGCTATTCGATACTCAGGAGGGCAAGGTATTTTTGGCGACAGGCAGAGTGCTGAAGTTAGTCTCAGGTGCAATGCCTTCTTTGTTGGAGGACTCCCAACAGATTGGGATTATCTCCAAGTCCTGGGTTCCATGGCGTCCACTTTAGAGTTAGTACTGTGGGCCTTTGCACACATGAGACCTTTACAACGTGCGCTCTTCTCCAGGTGGAGTCCCTTATCGGAGCAGTTCCATATCCCCCTGCCTCTTTTTCGGGAACCCAAAAAAAGAGGGCTCCTTTAGTTCTATCCTCGACTTGCAGAAGGTGAAAAGGTGCCTGCAAGTTCCCAGGATTCGCATGGAGATGCTGCACATGGTGATTGCTGCGGTGCACAAAGGGGAGTTTCTAGCGTCTCTTTTTTCTATTGTGTCTCTTTTTTCTATCACGTCAAAACTTGGAAAAGGGGGTGGATATGCCCCCCCCCCCCCCCCAGATTGGGTAGTGATATCCACGGATGCCTGCCTCTCAGGATGGGGGGCTATTTGTCAAGACAAGATGGCTCAAGGCCTGTGGCGAAGAAATCTTGGTCCATCAACAGACTTGAAACCAGGGCAGTTCATCAAGCCCTTCAAGTGTTTCTGCCCTTAGTCCGGGGACGGATGGTGTGTGTCTTGTCCAACAACACAATGACTGTTGCGTATATCAACAGACAAGGGGGAACAAGAAGCCCCACAGTAGATTTGGAGGCACGCCGATTGTTCGCCTGGTGTTGTTATTTGTGATGGTTGTGGGTGGATCCTTGGGCCGGTGGCAGCTGACCACGCCCTCAGGGAAAGATCCCGAGAGGGACCACCGGTCAGGCTCAGAGTTGGGAGACAGACACACACAAGTTATTTTATTAAACAGTTTTTGAGAACCACCAGAGGTGGCAGTAGTGAGCTGGAATAGACTGCCTGGGCTGTAGTCCCTCAGGCACTGGAACAGCGATCCCAGGAAGACTGAGCTGTAGAGAAACTAAGATAGTGAGTAGGCAGAGTTCAGGAACAGAACCTTGATAGTAACACTCACACTGTAGTCTCTTAGAATAGCCCAGGAGCTGGAATGAAGTAGGCCCTCAAGGAACAAGTACCTGAGAGAGAGTTGGTAACTCACTGGTGGTGTAGGCAGCGGTGACTTCCTGGCAGAAGATATATTCAGTAGCAGGTCCGGGAACGTGGGCCCTCGAGGAGCAAGTACCAGATCCAGACTGTGACCTGAAAAGTAAAAGAGAGAGCGAGGCCCCCGAGGAGCGGGTACCCCTGGTAAAGTCCGAGGAGGCAGAGTAGCAAGGTATGCGGAAAGCAAATCCCATCCGCAGCGATACCTGGAGGCAGCTAGGTAGGAAACCCTTTGCTAACTCTATTAGTTAGCGAAATGAAAGACCTTTAAATACCCGAAGATGATGACATCATCTCAGGGAGATGCCCCTGAGGTTCGCACCACTGCTGGTATTTGAGTCGGGGCCGCGCGCGCCCTTAGGCCTCAGGAGAACATGGCGGAAGACAGCGTCTAACCGGTTCGGGAACGCCGGAGGAGGTCGGCAAGATGACGCCGCAGCATCCAAACTTCCATCAACCCAGGAGGGAGTCGCCAAAGAGGTAAGGAGGGCGGAGTGGAGACGTCGGGCAGCGACGGTCGCAACACCTGGGCCGAGCTTCACCTCGGGGGGTCTCGCCGCGTCGCATGTTGCAGATGTAGAGAACGTGCAGATGGACTTTCTCAGCAGACAGCAGTTGGACCCAGGAGAGTGGGAGTTGACATCCGAGGCATGGAACCACATTTGTGCCAGGTGGGGCACTCCCCAGTTGGATTTGATGGCAACGCGAACCAACTTGAAGACAAGGTTCTTCAGTCGAAGGAAGGAGAGCAGATCGGTGGGGCTCAATGCCTTGGTGTGTCCGTGGCCCATGGGAATCCTTCTTTATGTCTTCCCTCCATGGCCTTTCATAGGCTGCGTTCTAAGGCAGATCGAAGCACATTCAGGGGTCGATGGTGCTCATTGTGCCGGAGTGGTCCAGATGTCCCTGGTTTGCAGATCTGGTGCATCTGGCGGAGGAAGACTCTCTTCGACCGGCTCATCTTCCGCACCTGCTTCAACAGGGACCCATATTCTCAGATCGGGAGGATCACTTCTGTCTCGCGGCTTGGCTTTTGAGAGGAGGAGGTTGCTCCTGAGGGGATATTCGGAGCCGGTCGATGTCATGCTTCTTCAGGCTCGGAGGCCCGCTATGTCAATTGCGTATGTCAGGGTTTGGAAACGGTTTGAAGAATGATGTCTTCAGAAGGAGCTGAAACCCGCAGTGATAGAAGTGTCTCAAATATTAGACTTTCTTCAGCAGGGGTTAGCTATGGGCTTGGCGTTTAATTCGCTTTGAGTGCAGGTAGCGGCCTTAGGCGCCTTTCGAGACAGTTCTCAGGTTCAGAAACTGGCAGCACATCCAGATATTATCCGGTTCCTTAAAGACATCAAGCATTTGCGTCCACAAGTGCACAGGGTGTGTCCGGATTGGAGCTTAAATTTGGTTGTCCGAGCGCTCTGCGGGGCTCCGTTTGAGCCTTTGCGGAGGACATCATTGAAAGACTTAACTATCAAGACAGTTTTCCTAGTAGCCATATGTTTGTCAAAGAGAATTTCGGAGCCACAGGCTTTATCTTGTAGGGACCCTTTCCTGTGGATTTACAGTGACAGGATTTCCTTGAGAACAGTGCCGCCTTTTGTGCCCAAGGGTAGTCTCTTCCTTTCATGTTAATCAGACAGTGGAGCTTCCAGGCTTTCCGGAATGGTCACGAAGTTCTCCCCAGAAGAGGGAGCAGCCATTTCCCTGTACGTACCTGGATCAGTCCAGACCCTGGATTATGTCACTAATCCAGCAGAGGGAGGCAGAGAAAACATTCTAATGACTCTGACATATACCCTGGAGCACCACCTGCAGTCAATCAGTATTTCTCTGTCTCCCAGCAGAGGTGGATGTTCCTAATCCCTGCAGTCTGTGGTAGTTTATTTTTTAGTCAGGTAGTTTAGGAGTTAATTTTTTGCAGACTTTCTTTTTCTTTTGAAGAGAGCCTGTTCTTTTCATTTAAGTTATTTAAAAAAAAACCAAAAAGGTTTTATTTTTCTTCACAGCCGTTTCACTGCCTCCCGGGAGGTTGCCAAGTCCTGGGAGGACTATCCCTCCTGTTTTTTGAGGCTGCCGGAGTTGGGGAGGTTTTGAACCCAGCAACCACTCCTGGCAGGGGTGATACCGGGGGGGGCCCGGCTCACTCACCCTACTTGGAGCAGCTCCTGGAGGCCGCGGCGTTTCGGTCAGGTAAAAAATAAAAATAATTCTTCACAGCTGAATCGTTGTTTACTTACTTTTTGGTGTTCGGTGGGCCCGTGTCTTTGTTTTTCGCCAGGGTTTCTTTTCGTTTTTTAGTTTATTTCATACTTTTTATTTTGCGCCGTTTTTTCTTTATAAAGTCGCAAGGCGCGGCCTGCCGTGCTTGTGGAGATGCGCGCGCGTCTCTGCAGGGAGAGTCTCTGTTCATCCTGTCTCCCCGGGGGGGAAGGTTCATCAAGTTTGCCGATAACAAAAGGGACTCAGCCACTTCGCACGGCCCCAAAACCTCAGCCCAGCTGCTCTCCTGCCCTGGACTCATTTTGCTGCAGTGCTGGAACTGAGGCACTCCTGTCTACTCTGAGGGTGGCGACACAACAAGTTATTCAGGGTGCTTCTGACCCGCCTCTGCTGTCGCCGCAGCTGGCGGTCCCTGGGGGGGGACTAGCCATGCGAAACAGGGCCATATTTATCGGCTGAAAGCCTGGAGGAGATTTCAGATTCTTCTTCCTCTTCTCCTGCCTTTTCAGGGGATTTTCTTTGTTTTCTTCGCAAAGCTTACAAATCTAAGGGGTCAGCTCCGAAGCGTCCCCTTCGTCGGGGTCCGGATCAGACAATTTTTTCTTCTTCAGATGATTCTGAGCATGGCTCTTTACCTATCCCGGACAAGTCCTTGCCGGAGGGGGATTTAAATGAAGACCCTGCTTTGAGTATTAGTTCAGACCCTCATGTTGTAGATGGGGATGACCCCAAAGTAGTCCGCCTGTTTAGACGAGAGGAACTTAGTCCCTTAATTCCAGCAATTTTACTGGAATTGGGTCTCAAGGCTCCAGTGAAGGATTCTCGGATGGGTAGCGTTGACCCAGTGTTGCTTGGCCTTAAAGGTCCCACAACATCATTTCCTTTTCATCTTTCTCTCACTGACCTTATATACCGGGAGTGGGATACTCCTGAGTTGGGGCTTAAGGTAGCACGAGCCATGGAAAAATTGTATCCATAATTGTATCCATTACCTGAGGAAGCTTTGGAAATTTGAAAATTTCCTAAGGTGGTTGCCGCTGTTTCAGCCGTCACTAAAAAAAACAACTATTCCAGTAACTGGGGCTACGGCTTTTAAAGATCTCCAAGATCATAAGCTGGAGGTTCAGCTTAAGCGAATTTTTGAGGTTTCTGCTCTTGGTGTGCGGAAGGCCATGTGTAGTAGCTTGGCTTTGTGAGCTGGACTAAGATGGGTCCAGGCTTTACAAAACAATTCTTCCCTCTCTGAAGAGGAAGTTGCTCAGGCTGGTAGACTGGAAGCTACAGTTGCTTATAGTGCAGATGCTTTATATGATCTCATTAGGACCTCGGCTCGCTCTATTGTTGCTTCTGTATCGGCTCGCAGACTTCTCTGGTTGAGGAATTGGTCCGCAGACGCATCCTCCAAAGCTCAATTAGGGGCTTTACCCTTTAAGGGAAAATTATTATTTGGTAAGGAATTGGAAGATTTAATTTTGTCCCTAGGGGAAAATAAAATTCACAAATTGCCAGAGGACCGTCCTAGACCTAGAAGCTCTTTTTCATCTCGCTCTCGTTTTCGGTCTAACAGAAGATTTCGTTCTTCTCGTCCATTGGCTCCTCCAGCTAAACAGTCTTCAGGTAGACAACAGAATTGGTCTCAGTCCTTTCGTGGCCGCCGCTTTGGTAGACCTGGAACTTCAAGTCTCAGGAGGCACAAAGTCTGTCCAATGAGATAAGGCCGGTCCTTTCTCTGTTTCCCGTCATAGGGGGCAGGCTGTCTCTGTTTTACGGAGAATGGGCCAGTTGTACGTCGGATCAATGGGTTCTATCCAAGACTCGCTACAGCGTTTAAGCGACCTAGGAGCTATAGTTCCAGTTCCAACATCAGAACATCGGAAAGGTCGTTATTCAGTTTTCTTCGTCGTTCCCAAAAAGGAAGGAACCTTTCGTCCCATTCTCGATCTCAAAAGGGTCAACCGTTGTCTAAGGATTCCATAGTTCCGGATGGAGACTCTTCAGTCTGTCATAGCTTCGGTTCACAGAGGAGAATTTCTAGCATCTCTCGACCTCACCGAAGCTTATCTTCATATCAGCATTCGATCCGATCATCAGAAGTTTCTCAGGTTTTGCATTCTAGGGCAACATTATCAATTCAGGGCTCTCCCGTTCGGATTAGCCACAGCTCCCAGAACATTTACCAAGATAATGGTTGTGGTGGCCGCTCAACTCAGGAAGGAGGTCCTGTTGGTACATCCGTACCTGCACGACTGGTTGATTCGAGCAAAGTCGGAATCCCTTTGTTATTATACAATCAACAGGGTAATCAGCCTTTTGCAGTCTCTAGGCTGGGTGATCAACGAAGACAAAAGTCACCTATTATCTTCCCAATCTCTGGAGTTTTTGGGTGCACGGTTCGACACTCTTCAAGGGATAGTGTTCCTTCCGGAGCAACACCTTCTCAAGCTTCAATCACAAATTCGAGACTTACAGTCTATTCCTATTCCTTGTGTGCGGGATTAATTGATAGTTTTAGGTTCAATGACCTCTACTCTGGAGTTGGTTCCCTGGGCCTTTGCGCACATGAGACCACTTCAGTCTGCATTGCTTTCACACTGGAATCCGGTTTCGGAACTATACCATCTTCCCCTTCCTCTTACAGAGACGGCTCGTTCCAGCCTAGATTGGTGGTTACAGACAGCGAATCTGCAACGATGTGTACCGCTGGAGATTCCGGAATGGACTGTGGTCACTACCGACGCCAGCCTTTCAGGCTGGGGAGCGGTATGTCAGAATACATCTGTTCAGAGTCAGTGGTCTGAAGAGGAAGCGCAGTGGTCGATCAGTCTTTTAGAGACCAGAACGGTTCTTTTAACCTTAATCGCTCTTCAACCTTTCCTTTGCGGGAAGTCGGTACAGGTTCTTTCCAACAATGCGACCACGGTAGCGTACATCAACCGTCAGGGAGGAACCCGAAGCTTCCTGGTAGCTCAGGAAGCACAACAGCTGATCGCCTGGGCGGAGCAACATCTGCTCAGCATCGCAGCCTCACACATTGCCGGGGTGGACAACATTCAAGCCGACTTTCTCAGTCGGCATCATCTCGACCAGGCGAGTGGGAACTGTGCGAGGAGTTCCATCAAATGATATGCAACAGATGGTCCACTCCGGCAATGGATCTCATGGCCACATTTCAGAATGCCAAAGCCCCTCGGTTCTTCAGCCGCAGGAGGGAAAGAGGAGCGGAAGGAGTAGATGCTCTGGTACTTCCTTGGCCAAGGGATGTTCTTCTCTACATGTTCCCTCCCTGGCCTCTGATCGGCAAGGTTCTGCGTCGGATAGAAGTTCAACAAGTCGACGTTGTCTTAGTGGCTCCGGAGTGGCCATGCTGTCCGTGGTTCGCGGACCTGGTCAGACTAGCACTGGACGGTCCCCTTTGATTTCGAGATCTTCCATGCCTTCTGTCTCAGGGTCCGGTTTGTTTGGAAGAGGTCGAACGCTTCTCTCTAGCGGCATAGCTTTTGAGAGGCGTCTGTTAAAGAATAAAGGCTATTCAGATGCTGTAGTGACTACTTTATTGCGTTCTAGAAAACCTTCTACATCTTTGGCTTATGCAAGGGTGTGGAAGGTTTTCGAATTTTGGTGTAATGAGCATCAAGTAGATCCAGTTCACTCTTCTGTATCCAATATTTTATCTTTTTTACAAGATGGATTAGCCAAGGGTTTGTCCTGTAGTTCCTTATGGGTACAAGTGGCAACGCTTGGATGTTTTTGTGGTAAGGTTCAGGGATTATCCTTGGCTGCGCATCCGGATGTAACTCGTTTTCTCAAAGGTGCGCAACATCTACATCCTCCATTTCGGAATCCTTGTCCTGCTTGGAGTTTGAATTTGGTTCTTAGGGCTCTGTGTTCGGCTCCCTTTGAACCCCTTAATCATGTGACTTTGAAGGATCTCACATTGAAGGTGGTGTTTCTTGTGGCCATTTCTTCAGCTCGTAGAATTTCAGAGTTGCAGGCCTTGTCTTGCAGAGAGCCTTTTCTTAGAATTTCTGATACAGGAATTTCATTACGGACTGTACCATCTTTTTTACCTAAGGTAGTATCTTCTTTCCATTTAAATCAGTCCATAGAGCTTCCGGCTTTTTCGTGTTTAGATCGTTTGATTCCTTCCTCTAGGGATCTTAAAAAATTGGATGTACGACGAGCTCTGTTGCGTTATCTTGAAGTTACAAACAATTTTCGATTGTCGATCATTTGTTTGTTTTGTGGAGTGGCCCTCGCAAAGGTCATAAGGTTTCGAAGGCTATGATTGCTCGTTGGTTAAAAGAGACAATTCATTCAGCTTATCTTCTAGCTTGTCGTGACCTTCCTGAAGGATTGAGAGCTCATTCTACTAGGTCACAGGCTACCTCTTGGGCAGAATGTCAGTTAGTTTCTCCTCAGGAGATTTGTAAAGCAGTGACTTGGAAGTCGTTGCATACTTTTGCTCGTCATTACCGCTTGGATGTTCACGCTCCAAGTTCGGCAGCCTTCGTAGAGAGTGTTCTCCGAGCGGGACTCTGTGGGTCCCACCCTAATTGAATCAGCTCTGGTACATCCCAGGGTCTGGACTGATCCAGGTACGTACAGGGAAAGGAAAATTGGTTCTTAAACCCCCCCCCCCCCCCAAAAAAAAAAAAAGCACTACTAAATTCACAGGTAACCATCACTTTGACACTTTACAGACAAAATGTGTTGTAGTCACATTCCAGATTGTAATTGGTGTTTCCTTATCTTATTTTGAAGGTGTTACTTCCGTGGTGATCCAGCTGCCTAATTCAACAGTTCCACTGCAGGTGAAGGGCTTCCTCACCAACTCTGCAATCCCTATAACACTATCTGCTGTTCCTACCAGTGCTATTGTGTCTTCACCCATGGTAACTGGCACAAAACCCACTACCGGTATGCTATTACATTTAATTTCAATTTATTAAAAATGTATATACCACTAATGCATAGTCCAAGTTTAGACATGGATTAGCCCCATTTAGGTTTTACCATTAAAGTGAATCATGTTTTTAGTGCTATGCAGTTTACTTTGCTTATTTAGAGGGCTATTATGAACGCACACCCCTTCCAACATCCTCGGTAAGCTGATTTTCAAGGAAAAACTCCCCACAAAGTTTCCCTTTAAAAATCTCGTCACTGACAGAGTTTGCAGATGCAAACTCCCCACTGGGAAGTATGTGCAGGGAGTTAATAAACTCCTTTTATATACTTTGTCGGGTAACTCTAGCCCCGCCCCAATACTGCCCATTTTCCCCATGGAGCTGCTGTTGGCAGCTTATGTACATTTCCCGCAGAGGAAGGAGTTCAATTGAGACCTGCTCTGCAGGTAAACTCCCATTTACCTGTGGAGAATGCCTTTGAAAAATTGTCCCCATTATGATACAATGTGATATTGGTGTAATATTTATTTCCGTGGCTCTTCCTTTTGCTGATAATTAAAAGGATGTATAAGGCGAACTGAAGGTATTTCAGTCAACTAGGAGACAAATTATTTACATTTCCTAAGTTTATTAATCTAACACAAAAGAACACATTTTTCACAAAACAAAAGAAACTGATTTCCTAGCGTGTAGCAGATGGACTCATTACAAATGGGTATAGTGTGCTCGTGCTAGCAGTTGGAGACGGATCTGACGTCAGCACGTAGTACATATACCCTTGCAGGAAGTGCAGGCGCTCAGTAATTTCCATCTCCAAAGCAGTTTGGAGCTACCTTACGCTCGCTGAGCGTTTTTCCAAATTCTAACGACTAAATTCTTAGAAGAATCCTACTTGAAGACGAGCCCCGCACTCCTGCGGTGATACCCTCGGGTCCCTCCCCCAGTTGAGTTTCCCGAGGTGATTTCCGTGGTCCCTCGGAGGTAAGAGCCTCGGTCCGGTGGCCGGATCGCGGCAGGGACCTAGCCCCCGAGTGAGAAGGGCTCGGGCGCGGCATAGAGGCAGCCTCGGTCCCGATCCATTCGCGGTGAGGACTTGGCCCTCGAGCGAGACGAGTTCGGGCGCGGCTTAGAGGCAGCGGGTGCACTTCCTCGAGCGCGGCGGTGACGGTACTCACCCTCTCCCCCCGCAGCCAGAGACCACCCGGGTCGCAGCCGGGAAGCGCCGAAATCAGGTAAGGCGTACATCTTTACTTTACTGGTCTCCGAAGAGTGAGGAATAGCGGGGTCTGCCTACGTGGCAGCCCGCCAAGGAGGTCACCATTTTGCCTGCCTGCTCGCCGTCGCCATCTGCCCTGGTTCGCCGCCTCAAACCCAACTTTATTGCAATAACGGAATCATGGTTAAAAAAATCTGATGTAGTATTAAAAAATCAAATAGCTCACAAAAACTATGATGTCTTCTCTGTCCCCAGAATAAACAAACGAGGAGGTGGATTACTTCTAATCATTGAAAAAGCCCTGAAATGTAAACCAATGCTAATAACACCACCACCAAATCATGAAATCGCCATCTTTAATACAAGCAATATACAAATTTGCCTAATATACTGTTCCCCTAGTTTACTGGATCTAAATATATCACCTTTGATTGAGTTCCTTACAACACAACTGAACACTTCAAAACCAACTATAGTGTTAGGCGATTTTAATCTGCATATGGACACCTATCCCCCATCTAACACTTGCCAAACCTTAATGGATGCCATGACAGCACTTGAGTTCACACTAATTACAGATAAACCAACACATAGAGCCGGACACTCTCTAGACCTAACTTTTATAAACAATAAATACATCAAACACCTAACAACTAGCTATACTCAAATCCCTTGGTCTGACCATTTCCTGATCCAATCAAACATTAAAATTCGACACCATCAGACCATAATAAAACAAACCCCCATTGAACTTACATATAGACCACCCTACAACTGCGAAGAACTAAAGGACAAATTAGAAGACGAACTAACCAACATACCACCTACAGACTGTTGCCTAGCTACAAACCATTGGTTAGAATCAACAAAAAAAATAGCCAATACGATAAACCCCTTGAAAACAATACATATCAAAGATACAAAACAAAATAACCAATGGCACAATACAAAAATAAAGGATGCAAAAAGAAAACTCAGAAAATTCAAAAAAACATGGAGGAAAAACAAAACAATTGAAAACCTAACCAAATTCAGGAAACACCTAGCTTACTACAAACAACTAATCTTAAAAACTAAAAAAGAATACTACAGTAATAAAATAGAAAAATTCGCCAACAACCCAAGGACACTCTTTGCTATAGTAACAAATCTTACAACCGATGAGCAAGAGTCAACTCAAAGCATACCTGAATCAAAATGTAACGAAATAGCCCAATTCTTTAGTGACAAAATATCAAACCTAAGAAATAAGCTCCCAAATAACACCAAACAAGCAATCATAATGCAAAAGAGAGATGTTAACCCATGGTCAGCCTTTGAAGAAATATCACAACTAGAAGTAGAATCAATGATAAAAAATACAAACCCAGCCCCCCATATGATTGATACCATACCCACAACAGAGATAAAAAAGATCACCAAGGTAGTAGCCCCAACCTTAACGAATATCATAAACCTATCCCTAACTGAAGGAAAAATGCCAGACATACTGAAAGGGGCAATCATAAAACCAATAATAAAAAAGAAAAACAGTGACCCCCTAATTCTCAACAACTACCGTCCAGTCTCTAACCTTCCATTAATAGCCAAATTGATAGAGAAAGCAGTACAAAAACAATTAGCTGAACACCTAGATGAAAACAACATACTATACCCTTCACAACACGGTTTCCGTAAACACTACAGCACTGAAACATTACTCCTCTCATTAACCGACAACATCTTAAGAGGTTTCGATAACAGCAAACACTACATCCTTATAATGCTAGACTTATCCGCAGCTTTTGATACGGTAAACCACCAAACATTACTCAAAAGACTAGAAGAAATAGGATTATGTGACAAAACGATTAACTGGTTTAAATCTTACCTCAGCAATAGGTTCTTCCAAGTTATGATAAAAAACACTCTTTCAAAAAAACTTAAACTCGAAACTGGAGTACCTCAGGGTTCAGCTCTGTCTGCCACCCTCTTCAATAGATATATATGCTGCCCCTTTGTCATCTACTGGCAGGACTAGGGATAATTCATTACATTTACGCTGACGACATTCAGCTAATTCTACCAATAGAGGACTCCATCGATAAAACACTAGGATTAGCAAACATGTACCTTGGAATAACAAAACAACTTCTAACCCAAATGGAGCTGGTTATTAACATTGATAAAACAGAATTCCTACACCTTGAACGAAGACAATCTGAAATCGTCAAAACACCAATAATGCTAGGAAATAACCAGAAAATAGAACTGGCCGAAAAAGTAAGAAACCTGGGAGTAATAATGGATCCAGAAATCAATTAAAAACAACACATATCCTTAAAAGTAAGGGAAGGTTACGCAAAACTCATGATCCTGAAAAGATTGAAACCATTACTCACACCTGCCCACTTCAGAACAATACTACAAACACTTGTTTTCGCCAGTACTGATTACTGCAATGCACTCTTACTGGGACTCCCCAGTTCATCAATCAGACCACTACAAATACTCCAGAACACTGCAGCCAGAATTTTAACAGGAAAAAAAAGAAGGGACCATATAACTGAAACTTTAGCAGAACTACATTGGCTACCAATTGAATACAGGATCAAGTACAAAGCCTTATGTACAATACACAAACTAATATATGATAAAGAAGCTGACTGGCTAAATACAGCTCTAAGAGTCCATGTACCGCAAAGGAACCTTCGCTCAGCTAACAAGGCACTACTAACAATCCCTACAGTAAAATCAGCAAAACTAACCCAAGTAAGTGAAAGGGCTTTATCACTGGCTGGGCCCTTTCTATGGAACACAATGCCCACTGAACTAAGATTACAGAGTGACATCAAATCCTTTAAAAAACCTTAAAGACATGGCTCTTTAAGCAAGCCTTTCCAAAAGAAACAGTGGGGTAGAGAGGGAAAGAGAGAACGAAAAAATACAGAAAACGCAGCCAGAATAAATGGCACCTCAATATGATAAATACACAGTACAGTAAAGAAATAGATCAAAATAAAGTACATCAATAAACCTTCCCAGAACTAATTCATCACTACCCAAAAATTTATCTTTATTAATGATATTGTAACTGTTTTTAGTTGGCACTTGTTAGAATGTACGATACCCACCTATATATACATTATTTGTGCCTATTTGTAAACCGTTGCGATGGTACATAACTTAGCGACGGTATAGAAAAGTTTTTAAATAAATAAATAAATAAATAAATAAATCAAGCGCACAGGCATCGGTCGCGTATGTTAGGCGCCCGAAATTGATAGGCGCACGTTCATAGGCGCCCGAAATTGATAGGCGCACGTTCATAGGCGCCCGAAATTGATAGGCGCACGTTCATAGGCGCCCGAAATTGATAGGCGCACGTTCATAGGCGCACGTTCATAGGCGTACATTGATAGGCGCACGTTCATAGGCGCACATTGATAGGCACACATTGAAAGGCGCATACTTTCGGCTGAGAGCACACCGGAGCGTACAGATAACAGACGCGATGGAGCGTATGAGAGCCCATGCGTCCGCAGAGCCGGCACCTCCAGAATCAGGCATAAGAGCTCTAGGCCTCTGCTCAGCATGCCAACTCAGAGCCACACAGAGCGAGGAAGCAGACTCCCTATGTGCCCAATGTGAGGAAGCCCTGGGAGTTCCAGGCCAGGGCCAGTCCCAGCCCAGATTGACTGCCAGTTCCTCAGGGAACACCCCGAACTTAGCAGGCGCGGTGAGCAGCCAGGGAACCCTACAGACCTGGTGCCCCTACGGCTAGAACCTGCTTCGCTCTCCTGGGTGGAATTATTCAAGGGGATTCACGCCTTTGTCAAGATGCAGGATGACCCTGCCCCTGGACCCTCAAGACCTAGGCACGGCCACCCGCCACCTGGAAGCCCCACTTATGGGGACTCAGATTACTCTGAGGAAGAAGGCGAGCTCCCCGAGGAGGGAGAACTTCCCTTGGGGATAGAGCCGTATCGGACCATGAGACGCTTCTTTCTTAAGGAGGATCTTCCAGATCTGGTCTCTCAATGCCTGTCGGAGCTGGCTATCCCGGGCCCAGGCACCCTAGGGTAACCCAGAATGAACCCCCTGCTAGAGGGCCTGCGTCAAACGGCTCACCATTTTCCCCTCCTACAAGCAGCACAGCAGCTAATCGATCTGGAGTGGAATGCGCCGGAGGCCTCATTCAAAGGGGGTCGGGCCTTGTCTAGCATGTAACCCCTGGACCCGGCAACCAAGGAGCTGCTGGCGTGCCCGAAGGTGGACGCCATAGTTAGCGCAATTGTGAAGCGCACCACCATTCCGGTGGAGGGAGGGGCGGCCCTCAAGGATGCACATGACCGGCGCATGGACGCCATTCTGAAACAAGCCTTTGAGGTGGCAGCCATGTCCCTACGAATTGCGACCTGCTGCACCGTGGTGACGCGTTCCTGCTTATCACAAGCCAGGAACAACACCCCGGGAGAAGAAATGGAATCAGCCCTCTCGTTCCTCACTGACGCTGCCTCCGACTTAGTCTGTACAGCAGCCAAGGGAGTGTCATCCTCAGTGGCAGCCAGGAGACAGCTCTGGCTACGAAATTGGTTGGCTGACTCCTCCTCCAAGACACACCTTACAAGAATGCCCTTTAAGGGATCCCTCCTGTTCGGCAGCGACCTCGAGAAACTGGCTAACAAATGGGGCGCCTCTCCATTACCCCGTCTACCAGAAGACAAGTCAAGGAGGAACCAGCGCCCTGTTCCTAGGCCATCCAGAGGGAGAAGCTCTCAACGCTTCAACCCCTACAGGACTCGCTACCAAGCGCCTCGTTCTCAGACCAGGAACCAGTCCTTTCGAGCCAGGCACAACAAGAGGGGAACCGGCTCAGGTTTGGGTCCCGGCCGCACCCCACAATGAGAATCAGCCGACCCATCTGGGGGACGAAGCCATAGGGGGCAGGCTAACCCTATTCTACCGCAGATGGGTCGAGATTACTTCGGACCAGTGGGTCCTCGCCATCCTCCGAGAGGGGTATTACCTGGACTTCCTTCATCCCCCTCTGGACCAGTTTGTGGAATCTCCTTGTCCACCACTCAAGAGGGCGGCACTGGAAGCTACCTTGCGGAGGCTCCTGTCCCTAAAAGCCATAATCCCAGTGCCTGCATGGGAGATAAATTCTGGGCATTATTCCATTTATTTCATCGTACCCAAAAAGGGGGGCACCTTCAGACCTGTCCTGGACCTCAAGTCAGTCAACCGGCACTTAAGGGTCCCAAGATTTCGCATGGAAACTCTGCGGTCAGTCCGAAGTGCAATACAGCCAGGGGAGTATCTCACATACCTGGATCTGTCAGAGGCCTACCTGCATATCCCAATCGATCGGGATCACCAGCGCTACTTACGCTTCAAAGTCCTGAAACAACACTTTCAGTTCCGGGCGTTACCCTTCGGGTTGGCCACCACGCCACGAACCTTTACCAAGGTAATAGTAGTGGTGGCGGCGTCCCTCAGGAAGGAAGGAATTCTCGTCCATCCCTACCTAGACGATTGGCTGATCAGGGCAAAGTCACCGGAGGAGAGCCACCGGGCAACCAACAAAGTTATATCTCTTCTGGAAAGCCTAGGATGGGTAGTCAACACGAACAAGAGTTCCCTACAGCCTTCGCAGTCACTGGAATACCTAGGAGTCCGATTCGACACCCAGGAGGACAAAGTCAGCCTGACCTCCAAGAGGAGATCAAAACTCCGGAATCGTTTGCAGGCCCTGCTGAGCACCTCCCGGCCCACAGCTTGGGATTATCTACAGGTCCTCGGCCTAATGGCATCCACTCTGGAAGTAGTACCATGGGCACGGGCTCATATGAGACCGTTACAACGCGCCCTCCTATCTCGGTGGAGCCCGCGATTACGGAACTACACCATGCGTCTACCTCTACCGGCCAGGGTACGGAATCTGTTACGGTGGTGGCTGCAGCCCGGCCACACAAGCCAGGGGGGCAAAAATGTCCTCCCCAACCTGGACCCTGCTCACTACAGATGCCAGCCTGAGCGGCTGAGGAGCACACTGCGAAGAGCTAACCGCCCAAGGGCTGTGGAGCAAAGAAGAGTCGGGGTGGAACATCAACCGACTAGAGGCATGGGCAGTCAGGTTAGCCTGCCTGAGATTTGCGCACAGACTTCAAAACAGAGCAGTCAGAGTGATGTCGGACAATGCCACCACGGTGGCATACATCAACCGACAGGGCGGGACCAGAAGCCGACAGGTATCCCTAGAAATAGCCCTCCTGATGGTTTGGGTGGAAGCAAATCTCCAGGACATCTCCGCCTTCCACATCGCCGGGAAGGACAACACCACGGCAGACTTCCTCAGCAGAGAAAGCCTAAACCCGGGGGAATGGCAACTGTCACCCACAGCCTTCCAGATGATTGTGGACCTATGGGGGACTCCGGGCATGGACCTACTAGCAGACAGGTCCAACACTCAAGTACCCATATGCTTCAGTCGCAGACGAGATCCTCTATACCACGGGATCGACGCCCTGGTGCAACCATGGCCTCAGGGGATCCTGCTATATGCCTTTCCCCCATGGCCCCTGCTAGGCGCCATTATACACAAGATTCAGCGGCACAGAGGCCTAGTTCTTCTGGTGGCCCCGGACTGGCCAAGAAGACCCTGGTACGCAGACGTGAAAAGATTACTGGCAGGGGATCCCCTACCCCTTCCCCCTCACAGGGACCTGCTGAGACAAGGTCCCATCCTCCACGAGAATCCAGCTCAATTCTCTCTTACGGTCTGGCCATTGAGAGGGGTTCGACTGAGAAAAAGGGGATACTCGGGGGCGGTAATAGATACACTCCTCCGAGCACGCAAGTTCTCCACATCACTAACTTATATACGGATCTGGAGAGTATTTGAAGCCTGGTGCGAAACTCGCAGCATCAATCCACATGCTGCTAAAATCCCCATCATTCTGGATTTCCTGCAAGATGGACTTCAGAAGGGTCTGTCCCTCAATTCAATCAAGGTTCAGGTGGCAGCGCTATCCTGCTACGGCCCCAGGAGTGACGGCAACAGCATTGCCACACACCCAGACGTTTCACGTTTCCTGAAAGGAGTCAAACACATTCGCCCGCCACTGAAGTGGCCAGTGCCCCTGTGGAACCTCAACCTAGTTTTGGAATTCCTAGCGGGACCCGCCTTCAGACCTCTCCGAGGCCTGTCCATCCGTTTGTTAACTTTGAAGATGGTGTTCTTGCTGGCCGTATGCTCGGCACGTCGCATCTCAGAGCTACTGGCGCTGTCCTGCCACGATCCGTTTCTCAGAATCACCCCAGGGGCTATCCATCTTCGCACGGTTCCTTCCTTCTTACCCAAGGTAGTCTCCCACCTCAACCAAACCATATCCTTGCCAACCATGGAAGGTTGGTTGGTTTGTTTGTTTGTTTGTTTGTTTATTTATTTATTTGTTTATTTATTTATTTATTTAAGGCTTTTATATACCGACTTTCTTGATACAGATCAAATCAACTCGGTTTACATCAAACAGAGCAGAACTATAACCAACCATATAACAAATGACAATTTGAAGGAGCATGAAAGTTATATTCTAACAAGGTAGCCTTAACTGGGAGAAGGAAAAAAAAAAAAGAGGGGGAGAACGAAGATAGATTACTATATACAATAAATAAAGTACTATTTACAATGGAGAGTGGGAGGGAGGCATGATAATTCTAAATCAGGCTGTTGGGCTATTGGCAGGGAAGGCTCGGCAGAATAGCCATGTCTTCAGTTTCTTTTTAAAAGTTAGAAGACAGGTTTCCTGTCTGAGGTCCGGGGGTATGGCGTTCCAGATGGAGGGTCCAGCGGTGGAGAATGTCCTGTCTCTAATGTTAGCGTGTTGTACAAATTTGATTGGGGGAACATGTAAGGATCCCTTGTATGCATCTCTTAAGGGTCTGGTCGTCGAGTGTAGTTTGAGAGGGTGTAAAAGATCTACAGGAGTCTGATGGTGAATATTTTTGTGGATAATTGTCAGTGATTTATGAAGGATCCTAAAGTTTACTGGGAGCCAGTGGAGGTCCTTTAGGATGGGGGAGATATGCGCTCTCCGATTAGTATTTGTTAAAATTCTCGCCGCTGCATTTTGGAGCAATTGGATGGGTTTTATAGTTGAAATCGGTAGACCTTGCAAGATGGAATTGCAGTAGTCTATCTTGGAGAAAAGAATAGCTTGAAGGACGGATCTGAAGTCGTGGTGGAATAGAAGCGGTTTGAGTTTTTTGAGTACTTGTAGCTTATAGAAGCACTCCCTTGTTGTGTGTTTTATAAATTGTTTTAAATTCAATTGACTATCTATTATAACTCCAAGATCTCGGGCATGGGATATTTGAATGTTAGAATGAAGTTGGTTATGAAGTGGACTGCCTTCTGGGGTTATTAGCAGTAGTTCAGTCTTGGAAGTGTTGAGTACCAGGTTAATGCTTGAAAGGTGTTGGTTGATCGTTTGTAAATGAGAGTTCCATAATTTGAGAGTATAGTCCAGTGACCTGGACTATACTCTCTTCAGGTTTGAAGAAGTCGGAAGAAGGTTGAATTCTGCGTCATCTAGATGTCGGCAGGCTGCTGTCCAGATACCTGGAAATGTCGGAAGCAGTACGTCCTTCACAGTGGGAAGAGGCAAGGTGAAGCGGCCTCACGGGCGACTTTTGCCCGCTGGATCAAAGAAGTTATCAAGGCGGCCTACGTAGAAGCGGGAAAACCACCACCTCTACGGGTCAAGGCGCACTCTACCAGAGCACAAGCAGCCTCCTGGGCAGAAACTAGGATGCTATCGCCTGCAGAGATATGCAGAGCGGCAACGTGGTCCTCCATCCATACCTTCTCCAGATTCTACCGTCTGGACGTCCAGGCCAGGGAGTACACAGCATTTGCAAGGGCAATCCTAAACGGATCTCGGGCAGCCTCCCACCCGGTCCAGGAGTAGCTTTTGTACATCCCATTTGTAATGAGTCCATCTGCTACACGCTAGGAAATGGAGAGATTACTTACCTGATAATCTCGTTTTCCTTAGTGTAGGCAGATGGACTCAACATCCCGCCTGGCTGCCAATATATATGGGGATTCACCGTTTCAAGGTAAGCCATGTTTCCTTACATAGGGCATCCACCCTGCCTGGTGTCGACGCCTTCCGGTTGAGAACACTGGCGGTCTCCAGCTACTGTCAATCGGTCAGGTTAATCATGTTCAGTTAATTGATCGGTCAGTCACACATATATCCATAAAGCTTTTGCAAGGAAGATTACTGAGCGCCTGCACTTCCTGCAGGGGTATATGTACAACGTGCTGACGTCAGATCCGTCTCCAACTGCTAGCACGAGCACACTATACCCATTTGTAATGAGTCCATCTGCCTACACTAAGGAAAACGAGATTATCAGGTAAGTAATCTCTCCATTATACTGCAATAAAACTATTTTCAGATTATTAAACATTGTGCTCCAGAGGTGTCATACTGTAAACAGCAGTATGATCTTTACTGTAAAGGAGATCAACAAATTACATATGTGATGCCTTTCCAGATGCCTACAGTGGTCAAAAGTTATAGGGCTATGGATTCTGCAGTCTCAGCTAGACGCCTCCTCTGGCTTCGCAACTGGTCGGTGGATTCTTCTTCCAAATTGCAGCTGGGATCCCTACCCTTCAAGGGCAAGCTACTATTTGGGGAGGATCTGGACCTGATTATCAAGTCCCTCGGAGAGAATAAGGTACACAAACTGCCAGATGATCCCCCTCGTTCTTCTAGGTCTTTTAATTCCACTAGAAGCCGATTCAGGAATCAACGTCGTTTCCGCCAGGCAAGGACTGCAGCTCCTCGTCAGCCGTCCTCTCGATCTCAATCCTGGACTCAGTCCTTTCGTGCCTGAAGATAGCCCCGCTCTGGTCCGGCCCAGGGGACGTCCTCCAAGTCTTCACAACGAAGCTATGCCAGCCCACTCCCCGATCCCCAGGATAGGGGGATGTCTCTCCCTTTTCTACGAGGAGTGGGTCAACATCATGTCAGATCAGTGGGTCCTGGATATTCTAAGACACGGCTACGCGTTAGAATTTGCTCGGCCACTAAGAGATAGGTTCCTCTTCTCTCCATGTGGCCCAGTCCAGAAACTACTCATAGTCCGGCAGACATTCGACAGGCTTCTGGCTCTCAGAGCAATTCGTCCGGTGTCCGTCCCCACCCCCACCCCCCTCCTGGAAGTAGGCTGGGGATATTATTCGGTATACTTCGTAGTCCCCAAGAAGGAAGGTTCCTTCCGCCCAATCTTGGATCTCAAGATGGTCAACAGGGCCCTCAAGATTCCCCACTTTCAGATGGAAACCTTATGCTCCGTGATAGCGGCTGTACACTCCGGAGAATCTTTGGCCTCCCTGGATCTGATGGAAGCTTATCTACACATTCCCATCCTCCAAGCGCATCAGCGTTTTCTGTGATTCAAGATTCTGGGACAGAATTTCCAGTTCCAGGCTCTACCCTTTGGTCTTGCGACCACTCCTCTAACCTTCACGAAGGTGATGATAAGAACATAAGAAATTGCCATGCTGGATCAGACCAAGGGTCCATCAAGCCCAGCATCCTGTTTCCAACAGAGGCCAAAAACCAGGCCACAAGAACCTGGCAATTACCCAAACACTAAGAAGAACCCATGCTACTGATGCAATTAATAGCAGTGGCTATTCCCTAAGTATAATTGATTAATAGCCATTAATGGACTTCTCCTCCAAGAACTTATCCAAACCTTTTTGAACCCAGCTACACTAACTGCACTAACTACCTTCTCTGGCAACAAATTCCAGAGCTTTATTGTGCGTTGAGTGAAAAATAATTTTCTCCGATTAGTCTTAAATGTGTTACTTGCTAACTTCATGGAATGCCCCCTAGTCCCTTCTATTATTCGAAAGTGTAAATAACTGAGTCACATCTACTCGTTCAAGACCTCTCATGATCTTAAAGACCTCTATCATATCCCCCCTCAGCCGTCTCTTCTCCAAGCTGAACAGCCCTAACCTCTTCAGCCTTTCCTCATAGGGGAGCTGTTCCATCCCCTTTATCATTTTGGTTGCCCTTCTCTGTACCTTCTTCATCGCAACTATATCTTTTTTGAGATGTGGCGACCAGAATTGTACACAGTATTCAAGGTGCGGTCTCACCATGGAGCGATACAGAGGCGTTATGACATTTTCCGTTCTATTAACCATTCCCTTCCTAATAATTCCTAACATTCTATTTGCTTTTTTGACTGCTGCAGCACACTGAGCAGACTATTTTAAAGTATTATCCACTATGATGCCTAGATCTTTTTCATGGGTGGTAGCTCCTAATATGGAACCTAACATCGTGTAACTACAGCAAGGGTTATTTTTCCCTATGTGCAACACCTTGCACTTGTCCACATTAAATTTCATCTGCCATTTGGATGCCCAATCTTCCAGTCTTGCAAGGTCCTCCTGTAATGTATCACAGTCTGCCTGTGATTTAACTACTCTGAATAATTTTGTATCATCCGCAAATTTGATAACCTCACTCGTCGTATTCCTTTCCAGATCATTTACATATATATATATATATATATATATATTTATTGAAAAGCACCGGTCCCAATACAGATCCCTGAGGTACTCCACTGTCCACTCCCTTCCACTGAGAAAATTGTCCATTTAATCCTACTCTCTGTTTCCTGTCTTTTAGCCAGTTTGCAATCCACGAAAGGACATTGCCACCTATCCCATGACTTTTTACTTTTCCTAGAAGCCTCTCATGAGGAACTTTGTCAAACGCCTTCTGAAAATCCAAGTATATATCTACCTGTTCACCTTTATCCACATGTTTATTAACTCCTTCAAAAAAGTGAATCAGATTTGTAAGGCAAGACTTGCCCCGGGTAAAGCCATGCTGACTTTGTTCCATTAAACCATGTTTATATGTTCTGTGGTTTTGATGTTTAGAACACTTTTCACTATTTTTCCTGGCACTGAAGTCAGGCTAACCGGTCTGTAGTTTCCCAGATCGCCCCTGGAGCCCTTTTTAAATATTGGGGTTACATTTGCTATCCTCCAGTCTTCAGGTACAATGGATGATTTTAATGATAAGTTACAAATTTTTACTAATAGGTCTGAAATTTCATTTTTTAGTTCCTTCAGAACTCTGGGGTGCATACCATCCGGTCCAGGTGATTTACGATTCTTCAGTTTGTCAATCAGGCCTACCACATCTTCTAGGTTCACCATGATTTGATTCAGTCCATCTGAATCATTACCCATGAAAACCTTCTCCATTACGGGTACCTCCCCAACATCCTCTTCAGTAAACACCGAAGCAAAGAAATCATCTTTCCGCGATGGCCTTATCTTCTCTAAGTGCCCCTTTAACCCCTCAATCATCTAACGGTCCAACTGACTCCCTCACAGGCTTCCTGCTTCGGATATATTTTTTAAAGTTTTTACTGTGAGTTTTTGCCTCTACAGCCAACTTCTTTTCAAATTCTCTCTTAGCCTGTCTTATCGATGTCTTAATTTAACTTGCCAATGTTTATGCTTTATCCTATTTTCTTCTGTTGGATCCTTCTTCCAATTTTTGAATGAAGATCTTTTGGCTAAAATAGCTTCTTTCACCTCCGCTTTTAACCATGCCGGTAATCGTTTTGCCTTCTGTAGCTGCTCCTTTCAGTTTTTTTCTAACAATTTTTCTCATTTTATCAAAGTTTCCCTTTTAAAAGTTTAGCACAAGAGCCTTGGATTTGCACACTGTTCCTCTTTCAGTCATGAAATCAAATTTGATCATATTATGATCACTATTGCCAAGCGGCCCCACCATCGTTACCTCTCTCACAAAGTCCTGTGCTCCACTGAGAATTAGATCTAAAATTGCTCCCTCTCTCGTCTGTTCCTGAACCAATTGCGCTATAAAGCTATCATTTATTCCATCCAGGAACGTTATCTCTCTAGTGTGTCCCGATGATACATTTACCCAGTCAATATTGGGGTAATTGAAGTCTCCCATTATTACTGCACTACCAATTTGGTTAGCTTCCCTAATTTCTCTTAGCATTTCATTGTCCGTCTCACCATCTTGACCAGGTGGATGGTAGTATACCCCTATCACTATAGTCTTCCCCGACACACAAGGGATTTCTACCCATAAAGATTCAATTTTGTATTTAGTCTCATGCAGGATGTTTATCCTGTTGGACTCTATGCCATCCCGGACATAAAGCACCACACCTCCTCCTGGGTGCTCCTCTCTGTCATTGTGATATAATTTGTACCCCGGTATAGCACTGTCCCATTGGTTATCCTTTTTCCACCATGTCTCTGAGATGCCAATAAAGTCTATGTCATCATTCACTGCTATACATTCTAATTCTCCCATCTTACTTCTTAGACTTCTGGCATTAGATTACAAACATTTCAAAGTTTGTTTTTTGTTTGTATTTTCATTCTGCTTTTTAATTGATAGGGATAAGTTAGACTATTTTAGCTCAGGTGAGTTTTTAGTTACAGGCACTTGGACTATTTTTCTAATTATTGGACCCTCACTGTCAGGATGCCCTAATTCTAATGCATCATTAGTATCCTTTGAAGATACCTCTCTCCGAACCATGTGCTGCTGAGCGACTGTCAGCTTTCCCCTTTGTTCTAGTTTAAAAGCTGCTCTATCTCCTTTTTAAAGGTTAGCGCCAGCAGTCTGGTTCCATCCTGGTTAAGGTGGAGCCCATCCCTTCGGAAGAGACTCCCCCTTCCCCAAAAGGTTCCCCAGTTCCTAACAAAACTGAATCCCTCTTCCTTGCACCATCGTCTCATCCACGCATTGAGACTTCGGAGCTCTGCCTGCCTCTGGTGACCTGCGCGTGGAACAGGGAGAATTTCAGATAATGCTGCCCTGGAGGTTCTGGATTTAAACTTTCTACCCAAGAGCCTAAATTTGGCTTCCAGAACCTCCCTCCCACATTTTCTTATGTCGTTGGTACCCACATGTACCACGACAGCCGGCTCCTCCCCAGCACTGTCTAAAATCCTATCTAGATGACGCGTGAGGTCCGCCACCTTCGCACCAGGTAGGCATGTTACCAGGCGATCCTCACGCCCACCAGCCACCCAGCTATCTACATTCCTAATAATTGAATCACCAACTATGACGGCCGACCTAACCCTTCCCTCCTGGGCAGTAGGCCTTGGGGAGATATCCTCAGTGTGAAAGGACAATGCATCACCTGGAGAGCAGGTTCTTGCTACAGGATCCTTTCCTGCTGCACCTGGTTGGTGCTCTCCCATCATGAGACCTTCTTCCTCTAAGGCAGCACCAGGGCTGCCTGTCTGAAGTTGGGACTTGACTACTATGTCCCTGAAGGTCTCATCTATATACCTCTCTGTCTGCCTCAGCTCCTCCAGGTCTGCCACTCTAGCCTCCAGAGATCGGACTCGTTCTCTGAGAGCCAGGCGCTCTTTGCATCGCATGCACATGTCTGTGCTGACACCAGGCTGTCAGTATTCTCTATTTCTAGCAGATGGTGGACATGCTTCATGTGATGGAAGCTAAGTTCTAGCTAGGCCAGATGCACAGTAAGACTCTTATGGGACTGCTCCTGAGATGACAGATACATTCTTCCTCCCACAGTTGAGCATGGACCTGGATTAGACTGATTTACTACTTAAGGTGGCTCCTCAAGTGAAAAATTCTTTCTACCTCCCTCAGTTGTGCATGCCCTAATTCAAACAATTTGCTAGGCAGCTCTGGAGGTGAGCTCCCTCCCTCCATAGAGCAGGGCCTGGGCCAGGATGTTGCCAGATTGGCTGATTCATGGCCTTCTCTCCCAACCCTCCTATATCCTTCATTCTTTCCCTTGCAAAAAAAAAAAAAAAAAAAAAGAAATGAGAAGGCTGTCAACAGAGGTGGAAGCTTTGTCTTTGTTAAAAGTTAGTTTGAAAAAAAAAAGGGGGAAATTGAGTGGAAAGGATGGTGCACAAGCTAGATACTTGGAAGGAGCAGGAGTATGGAGAAGTTTCAGAGAGCCCTGGTTAGTCTGGGGTGTTCCCGGCCGGGGCGGTGAACTTTCTTCAGTGTGTCTGGGAAACCAATGCAGCCTCTACACAGTGTGACTACAAGTGCACCCTGTAGCTTTAGGGAGGCCCAGTGGTGGCTTTGAGCTGATCAGAGAGATTCTGTCAATCCTGACTAACAGGCTATTTCAAGTGCTCTGTGATTGCCTGGAGAAGAAGGAGCATGGTAAGCTATTTTGGTCGGCGCTCAAAACCATGCTCTGCAGTTCCAATGCAGTTCTTCTGCAGCTCAGAGGCAGCAAATGGCATTTGCAAGCAAAGGAGCAGCCCAAGAACAGCAATTTGGAGCTCCGGGATGGGGAGTTCCCATTCAGTGGGCTCGCTCAAACAGCCTATCATGGTGGGGGTGTACGGCACCATGGCTCACCCACCCGCACCCTAGTTCCTGCTGGCAGGAACAGCGGCTATGTTTGGGGACTGTGGCTGTGAAAGGTACAGAGACCTCCCTTACTCATCCCCATAGAATACAGTTAGTCTGCCCTTCTAAGAGCAGCTGATGGCGCTCCATTTTATTTGAGGATGCTCCTTTATCCCATTTCAAGTAGCTTTGAATTCTTACAAAAATATCCCCAGCATGGAATTTTCTAGTATTTATGACCTTTCCTCTGTAGTGGCCTTCTATATCATGAGCTTCAGAGCCCCCATATGTTCCAAATTACTGACAAAATTCGCAGGAGCAGTATTTGGTCCTGAAGCCTGCTCCAAGGTTTTTGCTCCTCTTTGGCAGCTCCTAAGGGACTGGAGAATTTGAAGGAAGGAAAATTCCCTTCATTGGGGAGGATGGATCTTTGGTTTCCTAAGGAGGAACTTGCCATCTCATTTATTCTGGTATGGCAGATGTGGAATTAAAAAAAAAAACATTTCTCAGGGATAAGAAAGCAGTGCTAAAGCAGATATGGACCTCTTCAGAAGTATATTCGAAAGGGGGATGCTTCTTATTTCAGCGGTACCCCTTAGTGGCCATTCATGCATTATGTCCTTAACACTTCTCTCCAATTGTTAGGGAGGAGATTAGTAATAGGGGCTTTTAAGCCCTTCCTTACATGAGTCTGGGCGAGATGAGATATAGGCCTCTTCAATAGTGTTTTCAACAGGAGGGATGGTTCTTGCTTTAGCTATACTCCTGACCTCTCTCCAGTTAGGAAGGAAAATATCATCTGAATGCCAGGATGGTTCCAGGATCTGGGGGATATAATCCAAGATCAAGGGGGGAAGGTTTGAATTGTAGTATAAAGAGAGGAGGGAGGTATCCCTTCTATCCTCTGGTCCTGCACTTTCTTGCATCCCCCTTTCTTAAATCCTACCCAATATGACATACACACACACAATCTCTTGTCACCAATCCCTTCTCTCTCACACACATGAACACTGCTCCTTACATTTGTTCCCCTTTTTCTCACACACTGACATATGCCCCCCCCAGCCGATCACCCTTTCATCTCCCAGCCTCTCTTCCCACCCTCCAATGACCTCTACTTGGCCCCTCTTAATTCCTGCAAAATGATCCTCCTTTGCTCTGTCTGCTGCAGGCTCTCCTGTTCTCCTCATGCTGTCTGGAGGAACAAGCTAGATCAAGAAAACACGGCTGTTTTCCGTCAATAAGCGGGCTGAATTAGCTATGCTATTTGGGTGAAGTCATCACGGCAGCACCCTGGCGGACATCCATGTCTCCAAGCTGAAGTTTTTGATCTGCTGCGCCTGCATGGTGCTCGTGAGCCCGGTCTCTTCAGTTAGTTTTTTCCACGCTCAGGCATGGACGTTTCTCAATCTCTCCACGTCTCTTCACATTATATCTTTCTTTTTTTCTCTTTTCAATTGCATTAGCGATTCCCTAAACAGCACTTTTCAGTGCTACGATGTCAAACCCTTAAAAACCAGGGTTTAAATACTGTCAGTGCAGACATATAATGTCTGTCTCTGACAGCCACAATTACTGCTACATTTGCCTAAGTCCAGACAATTATTTATTTATGTATTTATTTGTAGGCTTTTCTTTGCTGACATTCGTAAAGCACATCATGCCGGCTTACATTGAACTGAAAAGGAGGAAAGTACAATGAACAGAGTAACATATCATAGTTAAACATTATATGGTTATATATATAAGAAAATAAAACATTATATGGTTATATATAATAACATGAAAGAACTGATAGGTAGGGTAGAAAAAAGGTATAAAGAGAAAAGTAAACTTTGTACAAACTATACAGCTTTATCTTTAGCATTGCGTGCGAAAGCAGGGGTTACAAAGTGCGTAGAAAAATTCCTGGGGGGGAGGGTAAGAGGCACTAATGGAAAGGGGTAGGGGCACAGGGAAAGGGCTGGCAGTGGAAAGTCTTAGAAAAGGTCCATTTAGGAGAGGTCTATGCAGTAAATGAGTCAGGGTATGCCTGCTTGAAGAGCCAAGTTTTGACTCCTTTTTTGAATTTGTTGAGTGACGGCTCTATTCAGAGGGAGGGGGGGAGAGAGTTCCAGAGGTAGGTGCTAGCTATGGAGAAGGCTCTTTCCCTGGTGAGGGACAGATGCGCAGCTTTCAGGGAAGGAATGTGTAAGGTACCTGCATGAGCACTTCTTGTGGGGTGGTTCGAAGTGCGGAAACGAGGCATTTCTTCCAGCCATGTGTGATTGAGTTTGTATAATGCGGAGTGAAGAATGGTCAGTGTTTTGTATTGTGAGCGGAAGGAGATAGGCAGCCAGTGTAGGTCTTTTAAAATTGGAGTAATGTGTTCTGTTTTGCGTGTGTTTATGATTCTAGCCATGGAGTTTTGGAGGATCTGAAGAGGCTTGATAGTGGTAGCAGGAAGGCCGAGTAGAAGGGCGTTACAATAGTCCAGTTTCGAAAGCATAGTAGCCTGGACTACAGTTCTGAAATCGTTAGTATGGAGCAGTGGTTTGAGTTTCCTGAGGACATTTAGTTTGTAGAAGCTTCCTTTTATGAGGGATTTGATGTATGGTTTAAAGTTTAGTTGATGATCGATAAGGACGCCCAGGTCTCTTACCGCATGTAATTTGTGTTGTGGAGCAGTTGTGTTCTGTGGTGTGTTGTGGGGAGAGCAGTCAGGATGAGTGGAAATGATGAGTAGTTCTGTTTTTGCTGTGTTTAGAGCTAGGTGTAGGTTGGATAGCATTGATGTTATTGAGGTGAGGCAAGATTCCCAGAAATGCATGGATTCTTCAGTGGATTTTTGTATAGGGATAAGAATCTGCACATCATCTGCATAAAGGAAAAATTTGAGGCCTAAGTCAGATAGCAAATGGCAGAGGGGTAAGAGGTATATGTTGAATAGGGTTGATGATAAAGATGAACCTTGGGGGACACCTTGTGTGATTGGGATGTATGAGGATTGGTGTCTGTCAGTTTTTACTACGTATTTTCTGTGGTTAAGATAAGAAGAGAACCATGAAAGTGCGGTGTCAGCAATGCCTATTTCCGCCAGGCGGGTCATTAGGATTTGATGATTGACAGTGTCGAAAGCTGCCGAGATATCTAGGAGGGCGAGCAAGTATGAGGTTCCGTGGTCCATACCTTTGAGGATGGTATCTGTCATTGATAGTAGTAGGATTTCTGTATTGCGGGCTTTATGGAAACCAAATTGTGAGGGGTGGAGGATGTTATAGTCTTCTAGGAAGTCGGAGAGTTGTTTTTAACGACTCTTTCCAAAATTTTTTAAATGAAAGGCAGGTTGGAAATGGGTCTATAGTTAGCTAGGTCTGAGGGGTCAAGGTTTGTTTTTTTAAGGAGGGGTCTAACTACAGCAAGTTTGAGTGGGTCTGGGATTGCTACCATGTGTGATGGAGCAGTTGATGAGTTCAGCAATGGATTTTGCAATGGTGGATGGGATAGCGAGGAGAGTTTTTGAGGGAATGGTGTCTAGGAAGTAGGATGCAGGTTTCATCTTCTTTAGACAAGCTTCAATTTCGGCAATTGTTATGGGGTTGAAATTTCTGAGTATGCTCTTGTTGTCAATGCATGGCGGTGAGATAGGGGAGGGCTTGGTAGGTAAACGAGTGAGGATGTTGTCAATTTTATTCTTGAAAAACATTGCTAGTTTCTGGCATCTGTTGCTCGAATTGTCCTCGTTAAGAGGGGTGGAAGCGGGGTTTGTGAGGTCTGAGACAAAGGTGAAAAGTGTGTTTGCGTTGAATTGATAGGCATGGACTTTTTTGGCGTAGTAGTCTCGTTTGGCTTGGGTGATGGCTTGCCGGTAGGTATGTGAGGCGTTGATGTAGGTGGCTTTGAGAGTTGCAGATGGTTGTTTACGCCATGCACATTCTTTAGATCGTAGGTCGTTTTTGATCATCTTTAGATCATTCGTGTACCATGGTTTTCTTTTTTCAGTTTGCGTAAGGGGAATTTCCTTGTGGATGATAGGGCAAAACTCATTCGCAATGTTGGTGGTGAGATTATTCCAGGAAAGCAATGCTGTGTCTGGGTCTTTAAGGTCAAGGTTGTTAGCTATTTTGACAAATGCAAGAGTGATATCCTCTGTCTTACAAGGTTTGTGGAAAGAGATGGTCTTGCTGTGATTCTGTGGGGAGGGAGTAGGGGTGTTGGACGTGAGACTGACATTGATTAGGGAGTGGTCGGACCATGGTACAGGGGTAATTACAGGTGGGTTAAGTATAGAAATTTGTGAATTAATGAAGATGAGGTCAAGCGTGTGACCTGCTTTGTGTGTGGGTTCATTGATGATTTGACTAAAACCTAGGGCTTTGAGGGTATCCAGCAGGACCTCGCAGGCTGAGTTGGTAGGGTGGGCGTCTACGTGGAGATTGAAATCTCCTAATATAATTGAGGGGAGTTCGTTTTTGATGTTGTCAGTGAGGTATTCAATGATGGGGGAAGGGTCGTGTTCAATTATGCCTGGGGGGGCATAGACGAGGCAGATCTGTAGTGATCTGGACTTGAAAAGTGCTATTTCTAATTTGGGGGGGGATTGTAGAGGTTGGAGTTTGAGGCCACCAATTACCAGGCAAAACGTAGAGACTGCGGCCGCATGTCTCCTAGGGCAAGGAGACCGAGAGCAGCAAAGATCGCTAGCCTCTGGGAGCAGGAAGGTGCTTCGTCATCCGGCAGTTATGCGCCCTCTCCAAGGCACTCCGTTCATTCGTCCCCAGGACCCAAGTCTATGTCGCATGAGGTGCCCAAGAGAGCTTCATCAGAAGTAACTTAGGGGTAAGAAACACCCAGTTCCTCTAGGGGTAGAGGTTGCCTTAGCACCTAAAAAACATAGATCAGCTTAAATTTCGGAAGCTCCTGAAAAAGAGGTGTCAAAAGCGCCGTCTGAGCCTAGGCGCCATACTAAAGAACATGATGCGTTGGAACCGCTGAAGGAAACGTCTGAAAAGAAATGCGTCGATTCGCATGATGCATTGACATGGCCATCGACGCGGCCCTCTGTGCACAACGCAGTGAAGCAGCCCTCGACGCACTGTGCATCCTTTGACATCGATGCAGCTCTCAACACATGAAGCACCTGCGCCAAAACCAACCAAGTTCTGCGCATCGACGCAGACTAGTCATTCTAAGTCTGTCACAGTCTCCACAAACCACTCTATAAATCATGCAACACAAAAAAGCAAACACTTGACTGACAAAGTCGAATCGCACAAATCTCCGATCCTATCATCTGATCCCTTCCAGGAAATCCTTTCTCAGCCTCCCTGAGTATCACCTCCTCCTATACCGATTAACTCTAGATCAGCGTCATCACTTGAGGCCCAACTGTATGTTCTGGATTGTCATCCCATTCACCCTTACAACGCTTTCCCTGTATGTACCCGGATCAGTCCAGACTCCTGGGTTGTGCCTCCCTTCCTTCCAGCAGATGGAGACAGAGAAAGTTTTACTGACACTGCTACTTAATTACATGTGCTACCTGCAATTCCACAGTATTTCTCTGACTCCAGCAGATGATAGATGGGTGCAAACCTGCAGTTCTGCGACTGAGACAATTTTTGTTTTTACCTTTTGAGCCTTCCTCCCGGGGTTTTTTTTAATTATTTTTCTGAATCCTGTGGGATTCTCCCTGTATGGTTGAGGTGGGCAGGCCAGAGGTTGGTGACCCTTGTGTATGCCCGACCCGTGCGCCCATAGGGTATAATATGGTGGTCCAGATCCTTACCCTTCACAAGGCCTCTTGGTGGCTGCAGGTTCTAGGTACCCCCTTTTTTGTCTGAGACAGCCAATATAAATTATTAAGGATTTGTCTCAGGTTAGAGTACTGGTTATTAAAGTTTAAAAAAAAAAAAAAAGAGGCAACAGTGCTCTGGCTGTGAAATTGGGTGGGAAATGTTTCCTTCAAGGCGCAGTTGGGTTCGCTACCCTTTAAAAGTCGTCTATTGTTTGGCGAAGATCTGGAACATTTGATGCAGTCTCTTGGGGACAATAAAGTACTCAGGTTACCAGAGGACAAGCCTAAGGGCAAACTATTTTTTCAGTCATGTTCGAGGTTTTGGCTTGATAAGGAGGTCTTGGCCTTCCAGACCAGTGTCCGGCCTCCAAAGGCAGTCCTCCTTTGGAGGCCAATCCGGAGGCCAGTCTTTTCTAGGGGCTCAAAGGCTTTTCCAGGGAGCCGCTGCAGGGGGTACTTCCGGTATTAAATCCCCGCAGTGAAGCGAAGCTGGTCCACTCCATCGTTCCCACTATAGGGGGTCGCCTTGCGAGGTTTTACGAGGAGATCATTGGGTTCTCAGTATGGTAAGGGTCGGTTATGTTTTAGAATTTGCTCGTCTCATCCGTGATTTGTTCCTAATCTCCCCATCCAGCTCATTAGAGAAGCATGTAGCAGTCCGAGATACGTTAAATTGTCTACGTCTCCTGGGAATGGTTCCGGTGGCCCGCAAGGAGATGTGCAGGGGACGGTATTCGATTTACGTTGTGGACCCATAGAAGGCGTGGACTTTTCATCTGATTTTAGATCTGAAGAAGGTGAATTCTGCACTCAAGGTCCCGTTTTTCAAAATGGAAACCCTGAGGTCCGTGGTGGTGGAGTTAGCGAAGGGGAGTTTCTGGCCTCCCTAGATTTGATGGAGGCCTATCTGCACATCCCCATTCATCAAGCCTCATGACATTTTCTGCGTTTCATGATTCTCGGACATTTTCAGTTTCAGGCCCTTCCTTTTGGTTTAGCCACGGCGTCACGTGCCATCACCAAGGTAATGGTGGTGGCAGCGGCATTCCGAAAGGAGGGAGTTCTGGTGCATCCTTATCTGGAAACTGGCTTATCAGGGCCATGTCGGAAGTCCTCTGTCACCAGTCGGTTCAAAGGGTTCTCGATGTACTGCAGTCGCTTGGTTGGGTGGTGAATGTAGCAAAGAGTCATCTGGCACCAACGCAGTCCCTGGAGTATCTGGGGCTCGATTCGACATCCTGGTCGGCAAGGTGTACCTCTCAGAGGAACGCGTGTTGAAACTGCAGAGGCAGATTCAGCGGTTGTTGCAGTTATGGCTGCCCATGGTATGGGATTATTTGCAAGTGCTGGGCTCTGTGGCCCCAATTCTAGAATTAGTGCTGTGAGCTTTTGCTCACATGAGACCATTGCAAAGAGTGCTTCTGTCGCGATGGCACACGGTATTGGAGGATTTCAACTTCCATTGCCCCTCGAGGGCATCGCATGGGAAAGTTTTTCCTAGTGGCTTCTGCCCTCCAGACTGGTCTGGGTATGGATCTAGAAGTCCCGGATCTGGTTGGAGAGCAGTATGTCGGCATCAGTCAGCTCAGGGTTGCTGGTCCAGGAAAGAGTCTGGTCTATCAACAGCCTAGAGACCAGAGCAGTCCGCTTGGCCTTGCAGAAATTTTTTCCTTTGGTGAGAGGCTGATCAGTGAGAGTTCTCTCCGACAATGCGATGACGGTGGCTTATATTTATTGTCGGGGCAGACAGGGAGGCACAGAAGTTGATTCATTGGGCAGAACAACACCTGGAGCATATAAAGGCATCACACATCGCCGAAGTAGACAATGTTCAAACAGACTTCTTGAGTCAGACGGTATTAGATCCAGGCAAGTGGGAGTTGTCTGAGTCGGCGATGCATCTCATTCGCAAGTGTTGGGGCTCTCCCCAGGTAGACCTAATAGCGTCTCGTCGGAATGCCAAAGTGCCTTGGTTTTTCACTCGAAGACAAGAGCATGGAGCAAAGGGGGTCGATGCCCTAGGAATTCCTTGGCCGAGAGATATGCTACTTTGTGTTTCCTCCCTGACTGCTCGTGGGAAAAGTGTTGCATCACATAGAAAAAATATCAGGGAAAAGTGGTCTTGGTGGCACCGGAGTGTCCACGCCATCCGTGGTTCGCAGATTTGATCAATTTGGCGTAGACTGACCAATGTGCTTGGGTCATCTGGAGGGCCTTCTCCAGCAGGGACCCATATTTTCCAACCAGGCTGCTCTCTTTTGTCTAGCAGCCTGGCTTTTAAAAGGCGACGGTTAAGACGTAGGGGTTACCAAGAGGCGGTTATTACTACTTTGTTGCAGGCCAGGAGAAAGTCTACTAATCTTTCATATGTACGGGTCTGGAAGGTTTTCGAGTCCTGGTGTACCACCAATGAAGTTCACCCTCTCAGGTTGTCAGTCGCTGACATTCTTTCTTTGCTGCAGGAGGGTTTAGCCAAAGGATTGTCTCTTAGCTCTCTTAAAGTTCAAGTAGCAGCTTTAGGTTGTCTTCGGGGCTAGATTGATGGTGTATCTATGTCGAAACATCCAGACGTCCTTAGTTTTCTTCGAGGGGCGAAGAATTTGCGTCCTCCACTTCGAGTGTGCCTTCCTGGAATCTTAATCTGATCCTCAGGGGCTTATGTGAGGCTCCTTATGAACTGCTCTGAAGAGCGAAAGACTTGACTCTAAGGGTGGTTTTTCTGGTGGCCATATGTTCCACTAGAAGGATTTTGGAATTACAGGCGCTGTTGTGTCTGGATCCTTTCCTTCAGATTTCGCAGTCAGGAGTTTCTTTGATAACCGTCTCTTCCTTTTTACCAAAAGTGGTTTCCTCGTTCCACATGAATCAGACAGTGGAGCTTCCAGCTTTTTCCGGGCTGGACCCCTCTATTCCTCATGTGAGGGAACTCGGGTTGTTAGATGTCCAAGGGCTTTGTTGATTTACCTCAAGATAACGAATTTCTTTAGGAGGTCAGATCACCTTTTTGTTCTGTGTAGCAACCCGAGGAAGGGACTTCAGGCTTCTAAGGCTACCATTGCTCTTTGGCTTAAGGAGGCTATTGGTTCCACCTACATTCTTTGAGATCGACCAGTTCAGAGGGGTTACTTCCTCATTCCACATGTTCTCAGGTGGCCTCATGGGCGGAAGCTCAGCTAGTTTCTTCCCAAGAGATTTGCAGAGCAGCGACTTGGAAGTCGCTACATACTTTTGCTAGACATCATCTGGATGTGGGCGATAAGAGCTCCTCATCAATTGGCAAAAGTGTTCTGCGAGCGGGACTCTCCAGCTCCCCACCCTGACTAGGAAGCTTTGGACTGATCCGGGTATATACAGGGAAAGGAAAATTGGTTCTTACCTGCTAATTTTCATTCCTGTAGTACCAGAACCTGGCCATTTTGAGGGGGAGAGTCATCTGCTCATTCAGATTTTTTATTTAAAATAGAAAATATTTTTCATGTTTTGTAACCTTTTTAGAAGTTGAGATGTTGTTCAGTTTTGTGGTGTTTGGCTTAGGAATAGACAAATACTGAGGAACTGCAGGTAGCACATGTGGTTAAGTAGCAGTGTCAGTAAAACTTTCTCTGTCTCCATCTTCTGGAAGGGAGGCACAACCCAGGAGTCTGGACTGATCGTGGTACTACAGGAACGAAAATTAGCAGGTAAGAACCAATTTTCCTTTATTCTTCAGGAAGATCTTTTTCCCGTCGATAGCAGGGCTGAATTAGCCATGCTGTCATGGGATCTGTCAATCAGGTCCGGGAGGCGGAGCTATACAAAGCAGAGATTTGGATTTTTGCTCTCTGCGGCTGCGCGTATGTTCCCGTGCAGGAAAGTAACAGATTCTCCTCAGTCTGTTTTTTCCGCGAGCGGGATCACACGCGGGGCTGACTTCTCCTCAGCGTTAAATCTTATTTTTTCTTGAAATGTCAAAGAAGCCGGGGTTTAAACCCTGTGCATGTGGCAAGGAAATGTCAGTCACGGATGGCCATGACCGATGTTACCGATGCCTGGGGCCAGAGCATAATTTACAAAATTGTGATTTTTGTGCTCGTATGTCCCCAAGAGCCCAAAAACAACGGGCCTACAAGATGTTTGAACTTTTCACTTTCTCTGAGCCATCGGAGGCTCATTCTTCACCGGGTCCCTTGTTAACGGCGGCTCCGTCAAAAAAAAAGAGCGTTGTCGTGGGATCCTCAACGCTCCAGGCTTGGAGGTAAGGACTTACCGAGCTGACATAGGCCTTCGGATCCGAGAGGACCGAAAGAGCCTCTGCGATCAGCGCAGGAAACAACGGCGCCTGAAACTTTGGCGCCAACGACTTATGCGCCTGAAGCACCTTCTGCGCCCAAATCACCATTGGCGCATAACATTTCTGTGTCCGAATCAACATTGGCGCACAAGAAACTGGCGTGCATAGCGCAGGAAACATATGCGCATAAGGTGCTGAAGATGTCTGCACGCACGGCGCCAGAGCGCACATCGCCAGAGACTTCTGCGCCGAAAACAGCGGCGCCGACACCATCTGCGCACACGGCATGAATGATTTATGCGCACAAGTCGCTATACGCGCACAACTTACAACAAACATCAGCGCACACGGCACCGAAGACATTGGCACACTCGACAGCATACAGATCGACGCACAGTGGACTACAAAAGTCCAAACAAACATTATCATTCAATATCACATGGGGTAAAACGAAGATATCAATCTCCAGATGTACCTCATTCCACCTCTTCAGACTCTAATCCTAGAGGTGAAGTCAAGACGAATCAGACGATCACTGTCTGGAGATGAAACCCACACAGGATCTTCGTCACACCATCACCATAGATGATCGCGTCACTCACATCAAAAATCAACGAAAACGAGAAATACATGGGCAGTGAGCCCTTCCACTTCTAGGTCATCTCACCCACGAAGTGTAGATTCCTTATCTCGTAGACAATTTTTTTTTTTTTTTAATTTTGCATTTTGCATTTTCATTTTAACAAAATGGTAACCATTGAATATAGATGATCAAGAAATCAAACTTATAATGATAATTACATTTCTTCTACTATCAATACATCTTATATTCATAAAAGAAATTTCATACACAAACAATAGCTCTAGAAAGCAGACGAAATAATGAGCAATTACATAAGGAAATCTATAGAGAAAAAAACATCCCCTAAAGAACAACAATTGAAATATTGAGTTCAACTGGTATCATTTACTGCTGCTACTGATTCTACAGCTACATTCTCATGGGTAATTGAATTTAGAAACACACGGAGCTGTGATGTTTCAAAAAAATATATATTTCTGCTGTTGATAAGTGACTTCACATTTGCAAGGAAATCGCAACAGCATTTTCCCTCCTTTTGCTTCAGTCTCTGATCTTAAGCCTAGAAATTTTTTCCTCTTATCTTGTGTCAACTTTGAGAAGTCGGGATATATCCATATTCTATTACCATGGAAACTAGTCATCTGATTACGCATATAAGCTTTAAAAACTGTTTCTCTGTCTATTGCAAAAGAGAATGAAACATGTAAAACAGACCTGTTCTTTATAACAGTGTTTGAGTCAGATTCAATTATCCCTGTTAAATTTAAAGATAATTCTTCCTTTTCATTTTTTCCAGGTAAATATCCTCTAGATGGAACATAATATATCTTTGAAACAGTAGGAATAGCCTGTGAGGGCAATTTCAAAACCTCAATCAAATATTCTCTAAACATATCATAAGGGGAGATTAAATCATGTTTAGGGAAATTTAATACCCTTAAATTTAAGTACTTCAAGGTATTTTCCAATGTTTCAAACCTTTTTTCATACACTATTTCTGCTTTCACATATTTCTGCTGATATTTTTCCATCTTATCTAATCGTTTCTCTATTTGAGTTACTTTAGCATCAGAATTTGATATGGATAATTCAATATTTTTAAACCGTTGATTAGAGTCTATAGTAATTTTAGTTAAATTCACTAATGCAGTTTCCAATGATTTTATTGCTCCCCAAAGAGTGTCCATTGTTATTTCTTCAGGCTTGGTCAAAGCAGGATATAAACTCCCAGATGCTTCTATTTCAAATTCCCCACTTGTAGCTGGAACTCTTTCTCTCTCCTTTTGCATCAATGGATTTATAATTGAAAAATCAGAGGTAATATTTAAAGGTGGAGGAGGAGTGCTCGGTGCACCGGGGCTTAAAGATATTTCGGCCATTAATCCCGGTGTTTGCTCTCCACCAGAGGTTAAAGCGGCCAAGTCCTCCGGTTTTAACCCAGATGCTGGAGTATAAAAAGTAGATATCAGGGGCTGGGAAGTTTCCGGTATAGGAGAAGATGCAGTTATCTCTTTTACCTTTGCCTTCCGTTTTGTATGAGGCATACTACTAATTGGAAATAACAAATGCCACCTGATTACTTCTTAAACCTTTTTCTCAATACGTTTTGCTGCTTTCAAAAGTGAGTTGGAGGCTTCAGATATATATTCTAGGAAAAACAGTTCAAGGTACTTACTATTACCAGGTCTTATTGGTATAGTCCGATCGAAACCTTTTCCAATAAATTTTCATCAAAGCCGCGCACCCGGCTTCGGCGACACGCCGGCACGTCGACGCGCCTAAGGGGTCCGGTTCTTATACCTCTCACTGGTCGCAGTCGGATGACGTCAGGAAATGCGAAAGTCCTTGTAGGGGCTAGAGAACCCTTTAGCCCTCTATTTGAAATTGAAGAGGCAATTTTTCAATAGCGTCCACCCTCCGATAGGCACTTCAACTCTCCTCCACCTCCTCTCGTAGACAATTAATACAAATCACTTCCTCTGCTACATCTTCGTCCTCAGATAATTCTGTTAAGACGACAGAGAGCAAAATGAGAATCAAGTATGGTGTACCAGCTACTTCCGCTAAAATTCCTACAGTATCACCTAAAACAGGTGAACTACCAAAACAATCTGGTCATGCAGCAATGCCTCCTCAAACAAAAGAGGAATTTCTTCAATTATCCCAATCATTGGCAGGGTTTTATGAAACTCTTCAATCATCTTTTAAGATGTCTAACGAGCTATCTGCGAGTTCTCCGGAACACAATATACATACCTCTAGATAACCGTCAGTGGAGCCTTCGGCATTCCCTATGACGAAACGGCCTATTTCACCAATTAAACAACAAGAGATACCCCTATAGATTCTCTGTCTCCACAAATGTCCCCATCGTCATCTACTGGATTCCCATCAGATCCACAGTAACAACCACAGGAACCGTATTCTCCCCCAGAGGACCTAACATACCCAAAATTTTTAGAAAAACTGGGCACAATACTACATCTAGAGCAGGGGTCCCCAACCTTTTTTGCACCAGGGACCAGCTTCAAGCAAGACCATTTTTCCATGACCTGGCAAGGTGGGGCGGGGCTTTGGATGGGGTTGGATTTTAGTACATACTTATCATTTAATTATGACATTTCTAATGTGAATGTGACTCAACTCACCATAGGTTCAGAATGTCTCTCACACATACACTATCACATACATAGACATTCATGCTCTTATACCCAACCATTAGCTCTCGCTCTCGCTCTCACAGACACTGACACACTCTCAGGCTGTAAGATACTCTTTCGCCGTCCGTCCGTCCCCCCCACACACACACTCTCTCTTACTCCCCTGGATTTTCTCATACACACTCATGCTCTCACTGGCTCCCTCACAACCTCAGAGCCTCTCTCATTCCTCTGCTGCCACTGTCACTGCTGCAGCTATTGGGGAGGTGCTGATTGCTGCTACTGGCACTGAAGCCCATTCTGCACATAGAGAAAGTGCACATTCCCAAAGATTCCATGTGCCAATCAGTAAAAAGTAATTTTTTTTTTTTTTTACATCTGCTGTCTGATCTTAGTTTTTTAATCGGTTGGTCACAGGCTTTTTTTCCCACCTTCCCTTTCTTATTTTTTTGCCAATTACTTTTATATTGTCTTTTTTTTCTGTTTCTTTTCTATCCATCTTCTTCCCTCAAACACTCAGTCAGTTCTCACAGGACAAGCAGGATGGTAGCCCTCACAAATGGGTGACATCGAGGATGGAGCCCAATCACGGAAAACTTCTGTCAAAGTTTCTGGAACTTTGACTGGCCCCTACTGGGCATGCCCAGCATGGCACCAACCCTGCAGCCAGCAGGGGTCCCCCTTCAGTCTTCCTTTTTCCGCGCAGCAGTAGCCACGCGATTAAGGAGCTCTTACCACATTCCTGACAGGAATTTCTTCACGGACTTCTTTGAAGTTAAATTCGCCCCACAGGGGTCCCCCCCCTCTATCTAAGTTTAGCCCGCGGTACTTCGGTAAGTTTTTTGCCGTTTTTCCGTCGATTACCGTCGAGTTTGGCCCTTGCGGCCTGCTGGCCGTCGACCGTCCCGCGGCTAAATTTTTGGTCAATGGCCATGGCGTCGGGGTTCCGTCGGTGCCCAGACTGTTCGCGCACCATGTCCATCACAGACCCTCATAGAGTCTGTGTAATGTATTTAGGCAGTGAGCATGATGTCCTGACTTGCACCAAATGTGCCCTTATGACACCAAAAGGTCGCAAAGCCAGAATGGAGAAGATGGGGACTCCTCTTCCATGCTCACACTCCGACGCCGTCCATCGCATCGACGTCCTCGGAACCGGCACCGTCAAAGTCACACCATCGTCGACAACCTCCCAGTGACCGTCTGCCATCGACGTCTCCACGGCCATCGACTCCCGTCCCTTCCCCCGATGATCGAGGGGATCGGAGGGAGAAGCATCGCCATCAACATCGCAAGTCTCGGACCATCGAGGAATCGAAGTCATCGACCTCAGTACCGTCCGAGCCTCCACCGAAGAAGTCTCGATCAGAAGCGGCACCGTCCACTTCTGTCTCTGAGACACCGAGGCAACCCTCACCCAATCGAGGTTTGGGAGCCGCGATTCCACCAGTGACGGTGGTCACTCAGCCTCAGCCTCCCTCTTCCACGGAGCCGGGTCTTGTTACCCCAGGTCTCCGGGAAGAACTGGACCGGCTGGTCCAGGAGGCCATCGACAAGGCGATGCAACGGTTCCAGATTCCTTTGGCACCGATTCCGGCACCGAGAGTGGAACCGGTCACCAACCCGATTCTAGCAGCGTTGGCACCGCTGCTTGCCCGGATGGAAGCACTCATGACCGCCCTTCCACCGGTGATACCTGGGTCACCGACAGCACCGGTGCGCTCCCCGATGGCAATCTCATCTGGTGGAGAAACACCATATCTAATTCCTCCTTCGGGAGTTGTTCCACCGATGCCGTGTCGTCCCTCGCCACCGATACATTCCTCGTGGGCGATACGCACATCAGCTCCATCGATGCCGGCACCGATGCCTCCGAAGGTATTCTCGATGCCCCCGGTGATTCCTTCGAGTTTCTCGGAGCCTCAACCAGGACCTTCGGGTATCCAACCCCCTCGTGGTTCTACAGGTCAACTACCTGATCCTTATGACACCTGGGGTGATGATACCTCCACAGACACAGATGATTTACCTTCACCACCCTCTCCTGCTGAAAGTAGAAAGCGTTCTCCCCCAGAGGACCTCTCTTTCATCAGTTTTGTGAAGGAAATGTCGGAATTGGGTCCCTTTCAGCTTCAGTCTGAGCAAGATGACAGGCACCAGATGATGGAGCTACTCCAATTTCTGGATGCCCCTAAAGTCATCACTTCCATTCCAATTCATCAGGTTTTTCTGGACCTTCTAAAGAAGAATTGGGAAACTCCTGGATCTGTTGCTCCAGTAAACAAAAAAGCTGACTCTACTTACCTTGTACAGTCAGCACCTGGCTTTCAAAAACCTCAGCTAGAACACCACTCTGTAGTGGTAGAGTCAGCTCAAAAGAAAGCTAAAAGGATGAAGCCATACTCCTCTATACCTCCTACTGAGGAAAATAAGTTCCTAGATAGTATAGGCAGAAGAGTATACCAAGGGGCCATGCTCATTTCCAGGATAGCTTCTTATCAGCTGTACATGACCCAATACAATAGGGTCATTTTCAAGCAGATACAGGAATTTTCAGATACCCTACCAGAACAATTCCAACAACAACTTCAAGCCCTGGTAACTAAGGGGTTTGAAGCCGGGAAGCATGAGATAAGAACAGCTTATGACATCTTTGATGCTTCTACTAGGGTGTCTGCTACGGCCATCTCAGCAAGACGCTGGGCTTGGCTTAAGTCTTCTGACCTTCGCCCAGAAGTTCAGGACAGGCTCTCCGACCTGCCCGGGGATAATTTGTTTGGTGAGCAAATTCAGCAAATAGTTGCTGAATTAAAGGACCATCATGAGACCCTTAAACAGCTCTCATCGATTCCTTCTGACTTCCCTTCTAAACAACCATTTAAGTAGGACCCTAAAATGTCATTCTTCCGTCCACGGAAGTACTATCCCCCACCAACTAAATCCAGGTCGACGAGGCCTTATCACAAACCTCAGCCTCGCCAACCTCGAAAACAAAAGCCTGCAGCAGCTCCATAGCCAGGACATGCGTCAGGGTTTTGACTACCACTTAGAGAGCAGATGCCTAATCCCTCTACCAAGCATACCAGTAGGAGGTCGATTAAGCCACTTTACAGAAAAATGGCATCTCATCACCACAGATCAATGGATGCTGGCGATAATTGCACAGGGTTACCACCTAAACTTCCTAACTCTTCCTTCGGACTCTCCTCCTCTGCAAGCCTGGAGACTTACCGACCACTCTGTTCTTCTAGAGCAGGAAGTTTCCCTTCTCCTCCAGTCAAACGCTATAGAACCCATTCCTCTCTTACAACAAGGACTAGGGTTCTATTCCAGGTAATTTCTGATCCCAAAAAAGTCAGGAGGACTTCGACCAATCCTGGACCTACGGGCCCTCAACAAGTACCTTCACAGAGAGAAGTTCAAGATGGTAACCCTGGGTTCGCTTCTCCCTCTGCTGCAAAGAGAGGACTGGCTCTGCTTTCTAGACCTAAAAGATGCTTATACCCACATTGCGATAGCTCAGGCTCATCGCAAATACCTCCGGTTTCTAGTAGGCCAAAACCACTATCAATACCGAGTGCTCCCATTTGGCCTAGCATCTGCACCACGAGTTTTCACCAAATGTCTCGTGGTGGTTGCAGCGTTTCTCAGGAAGGAAGGTGTCCACGTCTACCCCTACTTGGACGATTGGTTAATCAGGGCCCCAACCCAGCAAATCACTCGGTCCTCCCTGACCCTGACCATTCAAACTCTAATTTCTCTAGGGTTTCTTGTCAATTACGAGAAATCCTACTTAGTCCCATCTCAAACCTTATCCTTCATTGGGGCAGACTTGGACACCTTACAAGCAAAAGCCTTCCTTCCTCATCAACGAGTCCAAACCCTTGTGCCCCTAGCTTGCCAGTTGCAGTCTCAACGCACAGCAACAGCTCGTCAATTCCTAATTCTGCTGGGACACATGGCGTCTTCAGTTTATGTGACTCCAATGGCCCATCTGGCCATGAGAGTCATGCAATGGACTCTGAAATCACAATGGATTCAAGCCACTCAGCCTCTGTCGACCATTGTCCGTATTACCGACGGACTCCGTCTGTCTCTTGCCTGGTGGAAAAATCAATCCAACCTTCTACAAAGCTTACCCTTTCATCCACCGGATCCTCAAATAATTCTCACCACCAACGCTTCCAACGTCGGCTGGGGAGCCCATGTAAACAGTTTACAAACTCAAGGATCCTGGTCTCCAGAGGAAGCCAAACACCAGATAAATTTCCTGGAGCTTCGAGCAATCCGATACGCTCTCAGGGCTTTTCAAGATTGCCTATCAAATCACATAATCTTGATTCAGACAGACAACCAGGTGGCCATGTGGTACATCAACAAGCAGGGAGGCACAGGCTCCTTCCTTCTCTGTCAGGAAGCTGTACAGATTTGGGCAGAAGCCCTCTCCCGTTCGATGTACCTCAGAGCCACCTACTTGCCGGGGGTGGACAATGTCTTGGCAGACAAGCTGAGCCGTGTTTTCCAACCACACGAGTGGTCGCTCAACCCACTGGTAGCGACCTCTCTTTTCCAGCAATGGGGTTACCCCCACATAGACCTCTTTGCGTCCTCTCAGAACCACAAAGTGGACAATTACTGCTCTCTCATTCGGAGTCAGCACTCTCCGCCCAGAGATGTATTCTCCCTCACGTGGACAACCGGTCTGCTTTATGCATTCCCTCCACTTCCTCTTCTGTCGAAGACTCTCGTGAAGCTACGTCAGGACAGGGGAACCATGATCCTGATAGCACTGCACTGGCCACGCCAAGTGTGGCTTCCCATTCTCCAGGATCTCTCCATCCGCAGGTACATTCCTTTGGGAATGGACCCGCATCTGATCACTCAAAACGACGGATGCCTCCTCCATCCCAACCTCCAAGCCTTGTCCTTGACGGCATGGATGTTGAAAGGTTAATCCTTCAAACACTTAACCTTTCGGATTCAGTTTCTCGTGTCCTGATTGCTTCACGAAAGCCTTCCACAAGAAAATCCTATTCCTATAAATGGAAAAGGTACACATCATGGTGCATTTCTCAGTCCCTTGATCCCTTTTCCTGTCCAATCCCTAAATTCTTGGACTATCTCTGGCATTTATCGGAATCAGGTCTAAAGACCTCTTCCATTAGAATGCATGTCAGTGTGGTAGCCACCTTCCATAACGGTTTCGGGGATGTCCCTATTTCAGTACAACCCCTTGTAACACGTTTTCTTAAAGGTTTGCTCCATGTGAGGCCACCTTTACGTCCTCCAACCCCATCTTGGGACCTTAATCTGGTTCTTGGTCGGCTTATAAAACCACCTTTCGAACCTCTTCACTCTTGTGACCTTAAATATCTCACATGGAAAGTGTTATTCCTTCTAGCTATCACTTCTGCTCGCAGAGTTAGTGAGTTACAGGCCCTAGTTACCTATCCGCCTTACACTAAACTCCTGCAGGACCGGGCGGTACTCCGCACTCACCCTAAGTTTTTACCTAAGGTAGTTTCGGAGTTTCATATTAATCAATCCTTCATACTACCTATTTTCTTTCCCAGGCCCCACTCCAACTCCAGGGAACAGACTCTGCATACCCTCAACTGTAAACGAGCTCTAGCTTTCTATCTAGACCATACAGTTGCCCACAGGAAGAGCACTCAATTTTTCGTCTCTTTCCATCCCAACAAGTTAGGGCAACCTGTGGGTAAGCAGGCTCTTTCCTCCTGGTTGGCGGACTGCATCTCTTTTTGCTATCAGCAAGCAGGCATTCCTTTTCAAGACAGTGTTAAAGTACACTCTGTGAGGGCCATGGCGACTTCAGTAGCACACCTTCGATCGGTGCCGCTTCCTGACATCTGCAGGGCTGCTACCTGGAGCTCTCGCCATACATTTGCAGCCCACTACTGCTTGGACAAAGCCGGAAGACAGGATTCCATCTTCGGCCAATTTGTCTTGCGTAACCTTTTTCCAACCTGACGTACCAACACCCTTCCGCCTACCCGGTGGGGTGCGGATATCCTCCACCAAATTCCATCCCAGTTCTTGTGCCTGTTGCACGCCGTTGGGTACATTTGGTGCATGTTCGGACATCCTCAGCTCGGTACTCACCCATTTGTGAGGACTACCATCCTGCTTGTCCTGTGAGAAAGCAAATGTTGCTTACCTGATGTAACAGGTGTTCTCACAGGACAGCAGGATGTTAGTCCTCACGAAACCCGCCCGCCGCCCCGCGGTGTTGGATTCGTTTCTTATTTTATTTTTCGGCACTGCCTGTAGCTTTGAAACAAGTCTGAAGGGGGACCCCTGCTGGCTGCAGAGTTGGTGCCGTGCTGGGCATGCCCAGTAGGGGCCAGTCAAATTTCCAGAAACTTTGATACTTTCCGTGATTGGGCTCCATCCTGTGAACCCAATACTGCGGGGCGGCGGGCGGGTTTCATGACGACTAACATCCTGCTGTCCTGTGAGAACACCTGTTACAGGTAAGCAACATTTGCTAATCTGCTGCTGGATACTCCTGTAGTGGGAGGAGTTAGCAATCTGTTATGAGTCACGATGCAGAGTTGTAATCTGTTAGGGACTGGCTCCCGTGGAAGGAGGAGTTTAGCAATCTGATGTGCTCCGTAGGTGGAACTAGCAATCTTGTTATGATATAGACTGCTGAGTTGGCAATCTTTACCAGTGGAGTGCTAGAGAGGGTACCCAGCTGGAAAGGAATGTAAATAGGTGAATCCTTGGGCCGATGGCAGATGACAGCGCCCCCAGGAAGATATCCTGAGAGGGACCACCGGCTAGGCTTGGTTATGGAGTCAGACACAGATAGTTCTTTTATTAGACAGGTTAGTAGAACCACCAGAGGTGTCTGTAGTGAGCTATTGTGCCTGGCAGGGCTGAAGTCCCTCAGATACTGGAACAGCGCTCCCAGGGTTGCTGAGCTGTAGAAAGACTATAAATAGTGAGTAGACAAGGTATGCTGTATACATAGCCAGAACTAGATGACAATTCTCACATAAGGTCTTAAAGAGGCTCAGTAGCTGGAAAGAGTTAGGCCCTCGAGGAGCGAGTACCTGGTTCCAGGGAAAGCCCTGAGAGAGCAGTGGTAACTCACAAATGTCTGTCTCTGCGATAGCTTCCAGGCAGTAGAGAACTTCAGAGTGTCCAGGAACATGGGCCCTCGAGAAGCGAGTACCGGTTCCTATCTGAAATAGAGAAAAGAGAACGAGGCCCCCGAGGAGCGGGTACCCCTAGTAATTCCGAGGAGGCAGAGTAGCTTGGACGAATCCGTAGCAAGTCCGAATCAGTCTGAATTCATAGTCCGATTCGTAGTCCTTGCTAACTCAAGTCATAAGCGAAAGTGAAGACCTTTTATGTTGGAAGCAGATGACGTCAATACAGGGGGACGCCCCTGAGGTTCGTGCCCTTGCTGGTACATAGTTCAGAGCGTGCGCGCGCCCTACATCATCGGGAACATGGCGGATCCGCGGCAGCAAGCCGTCCATCAGGCCCAGAGGGAGTCGCCACAGAGGTAGAGAGGGTGGAGTGAGGGCTTAGAGCAGCCACGAATGCAAATCTTTCCTTCGCACATTCCCGGTCCAAGTGGAGACGCAAATCCACCTTCCAATCTTTCTTCTCCTGCGGAGCAATCATCTCCAGTTCCGGAGGATCATCCTCATATGATCCCACACGCTCCGCTAGTCAGTAACCATGGTTCTCCACAGGATTACTCTCCACAAGACCATTCCCTGGATAACTCAACAGGAATTCCATCTGATCCCCCAGAGGAGCCTCTGGACCATTCCTCTCTGCCAGAGGATCTCACCTACTCAAAATGTGGGAAAACTGGGCAGTCTACTGGGAGTAGAGGTTCATAAGATCCCTGACTCTCGAAGTGTTTGGGTTACTAAAAATTCTAGATGTACCGGCCAAACCATCAGCTCTTTCATCACTTAAGCTGCTGGACTCAGTCCTGTCCAAGATGTGAGAAACCCCTCAGTCAATTCTTCCAGTATCCAGGAAATTAGATTTAAAGTTTAGACTACAAAAGTCGGCCACATACAGTGTTGTTCAGCTTCCTCACCAATCAGTTGTTGTGGAGTCGGCGATGAAACAGGCAAAGAAGTCTAGACTGCATGCTTCTAGTCCTCTGTTGAAAGAACATAAAATCTTAGATGACTATGCCAAGAAAAGTTTTCAGAGTGCCATGATAACGTCAAGAATTCAACAGCACCAATTATATATTGTGCAGTATCTCTACGAGACCTTACAACTGCTGAAACCATTTTTATACTCTGAATCAGGCCAACCGGTTACATCTCAGCCATTCTATGACCTACAGGAAGGTCTACGCCGCCACCTCAGGGCAATATATGAATCTTTTGAAACATCTTCTCAAACATCAGCTACTGCTTATAGCGGCTTGTTGAATGGCCTCTCTCCACTCTAGCTTGATCAGAGAATATATACACGAGAAGCTAGCCAATCTTCCATCCTTTCCAGACAACTTGTTTGATGAGAAACTTAAGGATACGGTGGCCCAATTAAAAGCACAGAACGTAGCTGTTCAGTCTCTTTTAGCAGTTTCCAACTGTCACTCTTCAAGATGCTACTTTCAGCAGTACAAGAAATCATACTATAACCAGCGGAAACCATACAAATATTTTCCACCTTACAGCCCACAGCAGTATCAACCATTCCAACAGCCACATACCTAGACTCAACCAGTTCCATCTAGAAACTGTCCAAGGGATAGAAAACAACAAAAGCTGTCCCAGCCCTCACTTAAAAAAACTCCATCTTTTTAAAGAATGCAGAGCCACAGCCTCATCTTCCAGTGGGGGCCAGAATAGCATCCTTTGCCACGCAATGGAGTCACATTACCTCGGACCAATGGATCCTTCAGATTGTCCGTGAGGGTTATCACCTGAATTTCCTATCCCATCCTTCTCTTCCACGTCTTATAACCTGTTTCATGGATTCTTCTCAGTCACCTCTTCTGGAACAGGAGTAATATGCCCTTCGACATCAGAAGGCCATTCAAGTGGTGCCCAAGCACCAGATAAATACAGGTTATTACTCCCAGTACTTCCTCATTCCCAAACACTCAGGGGGGTCTTCATCCATATCTGGATCTACGCTCCCTAAACAAATATCTTCGGAAAGAGAAATTGAAGATGACTTCCCTCAAGCTAGTATTCCCTTTCATTCAGGAGAACGATTGGATGTGCTCATTAGACCTCAAGGATGCTTACACCCCTCCTGTTGGTGATTCCTGTGTTTCCAAGTCAATTCCAGACACTACCAATACAAAGTTGTACCCTTTGGTCTATCTTTGGCTCCCAGAGTCTTTATCAAGTGTCTGGCTCTGGCTGTAGCTCACCTAAGGCATCAGGGTATCCCCCTATTTCCTTATCTGGACGATTGGTTGATAGTTTCCCCCAACCAAACATCTCTGTGTTGCCATCTAGAATCTCCTGTCTGGAGTCACTGGGATTCATCATCAACTAAGAGAAATTGGTACACAAACCAACTCAAATTTTGCAATTCATAGGAGCCAGAATAGACTCGATCCAATATCTAGCCTTCCTTCCCCAAGAAAGAATCTATCATCTTCATCACTTCACGGACTTGCTCCTCAATTCAAGAAACACGGCCCTTCAAGTACTAGTATTGTTAGTCACATGGCAGCAACTATTCATGTAGTATCTCACACTCGTCTTCATAGGTGCCGTCTATAATGGGGACTAAAAGCACAATGGACCCAATATCTTCAACCAATGTCCACTCAGATAACCATATCAAACTCCATGAAGAAGGACATTCATTGGTGGTTAAATCCAGAAGTCCTAACCATCGGATCACCTCTTCCAAGATCCCACCCACACTCTCATATTAACCACAGACTCTTCCTCTCAGGGTTGGGGAGTTCATCTACTCCATTACAAGACACAGGGTCAATGGTCAAAAGACGAACTTGCTTGCCAAATAAATCTTTTGTAACTCAGGGCCATAAGATACATCTTAATGATCTTCACACATCTCCTATGAGGTTATACTGTCATGATTCACACGGACAATCTAGTTGCCATGTTTTATGTAAACAAGCAGGGAAGTGAGCATCCTGGATTCTCTGCAGAGAGGCAGTATGGATCTGGGAGTGGGCCCTCAACAATTCAATAACCTTGAAAGCCACATACTTTACCGGGCATAGTGAAACCTTTAGCCGACCGTCTCAGCAAACTGTTTCAACCCCAAAAATGGTCTCAACCCATCAATAGCAGACAAAATCTTTCTACACTGGGGTCGGCCTTGGATAGATCTTTTTGCCACAGAATGAAACCGGAATGTTCCTCAGTTTTGTTCCGTACACCTAAGCTATCTCAAAAGAACACAAGCTGCCTTCCTAATGTCATGGTCAACAGGTCTCCTTTGTGTTCCCTCCGATTCCTCCCATCTCAAGAACAGTTCACAAATGATACAAGACAAAGCTCATATGATACTCAGCACTCACGTGGCCAAGACAACCCTGGTTTGCTTATCTGGTGCAGTACTCCGAACCCTTAGATCTCAGTCAAAACCCAGATCTTCTGACTCAGGAGGAAGGATCTCTTCTACACCCTCTTCACTCCTCCCTCCACCTGATGGCTTGGATGTTGAACGCAAAGCTTTATAAACCTTAACACTTTCAGCAGGTGTCCAGAAAATTATCATAGCAGCAAGAAAACCATCAACCAGACGCAATTATTCCTTTAAATGGAGAAGATATGCAGACTGGTGTTAGTCAAAACATTAGCCCTTTCTTCTCCGCACCCTCAGAAATCCTTTTCTACTTACTACATCTGCCTAACACAGGGCTAGCAACATCATCAGTTAGAGTTCATCTAAGTGCTATTGCTGCTTATCACGAAAGGATGAAAGACTCTTCAGTAGCATCTCATCCGTAGTTTCACATTTTATGAAAGGAATTTAATCTTCATCCTCCAATCCGCAAAACTCCAGTGCCCTGGGATTTATTTGAATGTGGTCTTATTAGCTCTAATGAGAGCCCCTTTCAAACCACTTCACTCTACATTTGAAGTATCTCATTTGGAAAGTGTTTTTTTTTCATAGCAATCACCTGTGCCTGAAGAGTCAGTGAGCTGCAGGCATTAGTTCACTTTTTTCCCTACTTGCAGTTTTACCCTTGACAAAGTCGTACTCTGGACCCATCCCAAGTTTCTGCCTAAAATAGTTTCAGCTTTTCACATTAATCAAGACATTTCATTACCCATCTTTTTTTCCCAAACCTCACAGGAACAGAAGAGAAACTCTGCTCCGTATTTTGGACTGTAAAAGAGCTTTGGCTTACTTTAAACAACCTCACTGTCGAGCCTCATAACTGTTTGTCTCCTTCAACCCTAACTCTCTAGGAGTAGCAGTTTCAAAGAGAACAATATCCAATTGGATCATGAATTGCATTCAGTTCTGTCACTCCTCAGCACAACTGCCCTTATCAGTTCAGTCACGGCTCATCAGATGTGGGCCACAGCTTCTTCTGTAGCGCTTCTCCATAATGTTTCTATAGTAGACATTTGTAAAGCAGTTACTTGGTCATCAGTACACACCTTTACTGCACATTACTGCCTTGACCAACTTTCAGCTTTAGATAGCGGTCTGGGAAGAGCAGTTTTATCAAATGTGCTTGGTCGACTAGACATATACATGGAAAAGTAAAAACAAAAAAAGACTCAATCGCGCTGCTAAACGCTTAATGATTCACCAGCCGACCTCATAATATAAAGTTTTCTTTCCTTTGGGCTTGGGACTCCCAAATAGCATGGCTAATTCAGCCTGCTTATCAATGGAAAAGAAACAAGTTTGCTTACTGTAAACGGTGTTTTCCATAGATAGGATAAATTAGCCATGCTACCCTCCCTCCTCCCTGGACATATCTCCTGTCCCAGATTTTCCATCTTTCTACTGTCTTCTAGCTTTCTCACTAACTGAAGAGACCAGGCTCGCGCTTTGCGTGGGAAGCATCACGTAGGTGCAGCAGATCAAAAACTTTAGCTTGGAGACGTGGATATCTGGCCGCCGTGCTGATGTCACCCAAATAGCATGGCTAATTAATCCTGCTATCTATGGAAAACACCATAAGCAAACTTGTTTCTTATCTGCTGAGTGAGATTCAGCACAGCTGAATAGGGATTTGCAGCCAGAAAAGATTTTTCTTTTTCAGTTTGTTTCACTTTTAAAATTCATGTGTTGGGGTTTTTTTTGTTTGTTTTTGTTAAGTTTTCATTATTTTGTGTGCACACTAATTTTTTAATGTACACTTTAAAAACAAAAACAAATTAAACGCACATCCCTACAGCTGAGAGCATATTTTCACCCAGGCTGCTGCTGTCTCAGATTTCTGCTGCCCAATGCACAGGCCTAGTGTGTCTATCGACAAATCCAGACCTGCTTTTTCTACTGTTGGGATACTCTACTTTCATTCAGGCTTCAAGCTTCCTGTTTTCTTCTGGAAGTCCTCTAATTAAAAAAAAAAAAAAAAAATCTGTGACAAACCAGTATTCAGCTTATATTGTAGAGTGTGTTAAAGTTGTCTACAGTTAGCTTGTTTCAGAAATATAGGCAGGCAGCTTAGAGGTATACAAGGAGTGACATCAGTGAGTATATTGATCTGTCTCCATCTTCTAATTGGCATGCATAACCAGTTCATCTGAACTGGTCTGACTGTATTCAAGGAAAATAAATTATCAGGTAAAAAGTAATTTCACCTTTTCCCTCTTACCAAGACTACGTCTATATTTAGCCTAATGTTTCCCCAGTTCTGTCTCTTTTCTCTTTATGCTTACTCTAAGTCAGGGCTTCTCAAACCTGTCCTGAGGACCTCTCATACACTGAGTCTCCATAGTATGTAAATTTATCTCATGGATATTCATTGTGGCTACCCTGAAAACCCGACTGGCTGTGGGGTCTCCAGATCAGGTTTGGGAAGCCCTGCTGTAAGTTCTGCTAGTCCTCTTTCCATTGTAACTCAGCCTCTAGCTTTTTGTGTCTCTTCTCCACTTCATGGTTCCAGCTTGTCTCCTGCTCTGACTAGTTTTTTATTGTTTCTTCCTTTCCCAACTACCACATCCAGCATAAAGAATCCCTATGTAGTATAATGTATTTAAAATCTATTCTTGAAGTCACTAAAAGAGAAAAATAAAGGGGTAGATTTTTAAACTTGCGAGAGTGTGTCCATATGCGCGCGCTACCCAGCGCGCACAAATGGACATGCGATTTTATAATATGCGTGCGCAGGTGCATGCATGTTATAAAATTGGGGATCGGCGCGCGCAAGGGGGTGCACAATTGTGCACATTGCGCGCACCAAGCCGCGCTGCCTTCCCCCGTTCCCTTCCCTTCCCCTACCTCCCCCGCCCTTTCCCCCCTACCTTTTTCTTTTTTATTTTAAAACTTACTTCAGCCCTGGGGCTGAAGTAAGTTGCACACTCCGGCCAACTGCCGGAGCGCGATCCCCGGCACAGCGGCAAATGGCCGCTGTGCTGGGAGCCTTTGACCTCGGACCTCCCCTCCCCTTTTTGCAAGCCTCGGAACTTACACGCGTCCTGGGGCCATATGCGTGTTGCCGGGCCTTTTGAAAATAGGCCTGGCATGCATAACCTTTTGAAAATCTGCCCCAAAGTGTTTATCTTTCTCATAGAGTGAAGGGTCTATATTTGCCTCTTTCCCTAAGAATCTTTTTAACATGGTATAGTGTTTATTAAAATCACTTGAAAACTACTAATAGCAAGATCGACAGATGACTTTCTTTATCATTTCTTTATTTATCATTTTGTCTAAAATTGCCTATTTATTAGGCATGATCTTACACAGAAAAATATACACATAGATAAAGCATATGGTAACAGATAAACTAAGCAGTGCATAGGGGTGATCTTTAAATAGTTTAAACCAGTAGAGCATTAAAATAATTCTGAAGCAAAGGGGAAAGACTAGACACTTCTGCAAAAAGATTTAACTGCAGTACAGAAAGTTGATATAATAGACATTTTGTTCAAGGGGTACAGCATTCTTTAATAATGCTTTGGTATATAGTCTCTAGGGTGCAGAGCTAAAGGTGAAAGAGCCAAGTATATTTGGATTTGACTGATGGTCTTTTCTTTCTTTGGCTATTGCAGACTGTGAAGATTTATTTATGATGCCGAAGATTGTGAATGTGACATCACTGGCCACTGAAACCGGATTGAATTTACAGGCTACTCCTATGACTGTAGATACCAGTGCCACGGCCCCTAGTAAACTTGCAAAGAGAACAACTAGAAAGTGTGAGGATGCTGCCAAAAAGGAGGGTAAAAATGACCAGCTTGCACCACTGTCTGGAGTAAGCGTAGGTCCCACACAAATTCTTCTTGAAGATAAAGAACTTGCCTTTCCAGATATGCTGAAAGTTGCCAGCACAGTTGATTCTTCAGAATCTGGCTTCTTGGAAAAGCTTGGCATAGGAGAGATTGGTGAAAGCCAAAGCCAGGGGAAAGAGACTAATGGGGGTACTGAGCGGCTAAAAGTGAAAGATTCTCCATTTCGCAGGCTGAAAGACTCCAGAATAGAGGTCGAACTGAGGAAAGTGGCTTCTGCTATAGAAGAAGCAGATTTAGACCCCAGTGACTTAATGGGCAGCATTGAGGATCATGACGACACAGACGAAACCCTCACATCACTTCTGAATGAGATTGCGTTCCTTAACCAACAACTAAACAATGACAATTCCAGTTTGTCAGTGAGCCCAGATTTCTCCCAAGGAGACTTGGAACTTCACAGGGGAGCATCCAGTGAATTGGATGCAGGAGATGCTGCCTCTTTCCAATTTGGCAATTTTAAATCATTTTCTGATGCGAGAGAGAGTAGTGGCTCCATAAGCCCCCTCTTGCTGCACCTCGAGGATGATGAGCTTCATGACCATCAGAAGCACTTGGAGCAGCCTTCTTCTCAACCCAGTATCTTGAAATTGGTTATGGGTTCTGAAAAGGAAGGCATTTCTACAGTCAGTGATGGAAAGAAAAAGACAAAAGACCTATTAGCAGAGGCTGGCAGATTATCATGTACTCCTGTCCTGCAGATGAAAGCTAACCAGGAAACCAGTGGCACAGATTCTTTGTGGAGGCCCATGCCAAAATTGGCACCTTTAGGATTAAAAGCTGCACACCTGCCAGCAGATCAAGAAGGGCAAAGTACTAAGGTGATGCCATCTCTGGCCCCTGTGGTTTTAAAACTGGGGCCAGTGGGCGTTAGATCAACTGAAAAGGAAGAAGAGAGTACCAGAGTGATGCCTGTGCTGTCCCCTGTTACAGCACCAAACAGTTCTGGTACATTGCCTTTAAGTACTGCAGGCAAATGACCCAAAAGATCTCTGAATATTGGGGAACCTTCTTGCTGTAAAGGGTTTGGTGCAAAAATCAAGTTCAACATTTCACCCCTCCTCTCAGTCTTCTTATCTAGATCTGCAGTAGGACCTTGCGGCTTCCACAAGATATGGGGCTATTAAATGCTCAGCTTTATTTTTGTCTCAAAGGGGCAGAAATTGTAGGTTTGGTAACCACTTATGGATAGTATAATGCATTGAAATTAAAAGTGTCAGATCTGTGCTCCCCCTAAAAGTGTAAGAGTTACTTACAAAAGCAGATGCATGATTTTTTTGAATTTCAGACTATCACACTAAATTGACAAATAGAGTTCCTACCTAGAGTGGGAGGAATGTTGATTCAGGAGGTCAGGTTGTCATATAATAGTTGTAAAAATGTGTCCTCTAGGCAAAGCTTGTCATTCTAATTCAAAAGATTGGCTTATTAAGGGGATTATAAAATCAAACTACTGGGCCTTACATACTGAGTGAACTATTTATACAGCTACACATAGGTCTGCATTGTCTGAGGTCCATGTTCATTCATTGTCTGGATAGCAAAGTTAGCCAAATAAACTTATCCAACTAACTTTGGAGGTATATCTGTAGTGCAGCCACAACATTAAATATAGCTGGCTAAGATAAGTTAGTTGGCTAGAAAATATTAGGACAGGTCTATGGGCCAACCAGGTTTAGCAGGTTAAGTTATCCAGCCAGCTGAATATGACAGCCAGATAACGTATCTGGTTAACCTAACTCCTCCCAGTTATGTTCTAGAATTCCCCTAACTTAGCCAGTTACATTCTAGCTGGCTATCTTATTAGCCGGATAAGTGCCCAGATATTCATTTTGCCAGCTAATTTCTGAGTTAGTAGGCTAAATGCTTCTGAATTATAGACCTCTTTGTTTTTAAGCCTCACTAAAAGGGATAGAGAAGAAAATGGAAAATAAGTCTATTACCACTAATATGATGGATAAGAGAGATAGCAAACTATCATCTGTTCATTGAGGAGTGTAAAAATAATCATCCTCTGCCTTTTCTACAGTAGCTTCTATCTTTGCAGCTTAATTGCTTTTAAAAATATAAAAGGTATTTTCCTGTACAGCAAAGAGGTAAATGACCTGCAGAAGACTAAATTCAGGTCAGTTAGTTCCCCTGCAATGGGCACACATTTTCAGGGACCTCCTCCCATTTCAAGTCTCTTCTTGCTAATCATACCTTGCATATGTTTGAGGATAGGAAGTGCCATCCATTGTTAAGTTTGAGATATGAGATGGTCCTTGGATGACAATAGTCTGTTAAAAACGTGTGCGTGTGTATGCAATTTTATATATATATATATACATATATATATATATATATATATATGTACACATATATCTCATGCTAGTTGACACAATGCCCTCTTCAAACAAATCATTGTTCCAGCAGGGATTAAGAAACTTATTACCAGGGAACTAACTAGGGCAGTATTTGAAATTCCAAGATATATTTTTTATATTATCCTTTCATTGCTGGTTACATGAGTTGTACATATACGTTTCCCAGTAATTGATGAACTAAAAGGTCCTGCAGACTGTATATATTTATATTTTTGGAATATTTTGTACACAGATTTGTTTTTGTATTTTCCTTGAGTACTGGGTTTTCCACTTATGAGGAAGAGGATTTTGATAAATGTAAATTAGTTATCCTCTCTGATTTGTACATATATATGAATTATGCATTAGACTGACTGCTCATTTCTCCTGTCAGTTGAGCACTGTGAAAATGGTAGAGGTCTTAGGAAGTGCCTGTGGCTATTTGCCTTTCTGGAACAATGGTGCTTCAGGATATTATCTAAGCCCCTATTTTTTCAAGGCCTTGCCACTTTCAGATAGATTTGAATAACATTTTATTAAATTCTCAGATAACTATTACAGACTTTATAATTCCTTTAACATCACTGCATCTTATAAAAATGTGTGTAAATCATTGTTTCCATTTATAATCAAGTTTTGCCTCATTTTTCCTGATTCTGTTCGTGGATGTCAGAATTCAAAGAACTTCTGAAGGTTGCAGCTGTGATTTATTCACATTGCAGGGGACATAATCTATGAAAATACTTCTGTCTCTTCACCCTCCTCACATCTCCTCCTTTCTGTTGCCTCTATAGAGTCCCAGTTGCTAATATTAGTACTTAAACTAACTTTCTTTAATTAATGTGCCTTGCTGCCCATGGGACCTGCCTTATTGTTAAAATCTATAAACAACCTCAGAATACATGTAATTTTGTATTACGGTGATGGCACCTGGGGTACCACCATAGATATTTTCTGTATTTACAAATAATACTGTTTTATATTTCACATTACTGATCTACCTGTGCATCATTCTGGGTGAGAAGCAATACTGGTGAGAGTGCACATGCATGTCCTGCCTTCTATTCCCACATTACTGAGCGGCTTCTGAGACAAAATGGTATATGAAAGTACACATCACTTTGTTTTGCCACTCTTCTGCCTCCAGTATGCACCACTGTCCATGGTGTCTAGGAACATTCCTTTGTTGGTTCTTGCATGGTAGTGGTTAGCTCATACTTAGGTAATTTACTATAAGATGGAGTGCATATGCATGCTTTTTCAATATCATTTGTATACACAGTGGCTTATATTTATTCAGTTTGCTGCACAGTATCTGGTCTATCTTTGAGTATTTTCTCAATATATAGACTACCAAAGTTTAGATAGTGATAAATGACTTCCTTGCTATATGCTAACAGAACTTAAATGTTTTCTTTATTCTGCTTAAATTCATCTATACAATGCAGGATGGGAAGCTTCAGCAAAGGCATGTAACCCATTTTGCACTAGTGCTTTGTACATATGAAATACTTAGGTCAAATGATTTTAAAAGGGAGGAAAATAGAAGTAGTACTGTACTTGAATAGGAAAATAGTGCAAAACCATTTCAAATGTCTTTTTTTAAACTAAGGCAGCTGTGAACATTCATCTGTTCAGAACATTTGTAAATACGTTTTCCACACTCACTTCTTACTTTGCTTAAAAGTAAGGAGACAGTCTACCCCGATAGCTTGAGCTAATGTTCAGTGGCAGGCATCATAAATCACACTCTGAAATTCCCACCAGAAGCTCATTCCCACCTCATGAATTGTCTTCGTAACTTTACATTTCATAAGAAGTGTCAAATCGGGGGGGGGGGGGGGGGGCAGCAGGTTCATAACAAATATTTGAATACTGGGGTTTTGTTTTGGGCAATTAATGGGATTTGTGCGTTTGCAAGATGATGTGGGAGGAAGGAATCTAAATTCTCTCCATCTGTATCAGGAAATCTTTTCAATCCCTTCCAGAAGAGTGCCTCACTAGTCTAAGAATCTGAGATTGTTTATAACATATTTCTGTAAATACACTGGAATGTTAAATATTGAATTGTAAAAAAGAAAACATTTTTATATGCAAAATCCTTCCATCATTTTCTTTCCTCTTAAAAGATTTGTTTTTTTCATTTTTAAATCTGATACAAAACTGTTTACCCAACTGTTTGTGTCAGAGGGATCAATGTAATCATCAAATAAACTAATCAAATTTAAATTCTTTGTGCAGTTTTGTTTGGGGCATGTATTACAAGTGACTGGATGTTACCATAGACCTATCGGTTGATTTGTTAGTAGAAATGTATTAAAATATCCACAGGATTATCATTAAAATATTCATGTCATTCTCTGAAGATGACTAGTTCGCCTGAGTCATACAATTGGGTCACATGAGAATGCTTAGTATTAAATGGGCAACATCTTTCAGAGCCTTCTGGAAAGGCAAGTGTCTTTGACTGCTCTGCTGCTGATGCACAATAATTCTATGCTGCAGCAGCTTGCACAGCTCAGCTCAGTTCACCTTTGCCCACTGAGATTGAGGAATGCGTTTTCCAGTACTGAGGGCCCCACAGAATTTCTGAAGAAAAATGCTCTCTTTTCTTCCAAAACCTAAGGGCTTTTTAATCATCTTTGGGATAGATATTCAAAAGCCATTTAGACAGATAACTCCCAAGTTATCTGTCTAAATGGCAAATCTGGCATATTCAGCCACTTATCCAGCTAAAGTATAAGTAATTCTCACAGAACAAGCAGAATGGTAGTCCTCACATATGGGTGACATCACAGGATGGAGCCCAATCACGGAACACTTTTGTCAAAGTTTCCAGAACTTTGACTGGCCCCTACTGGGCATGCCCAGCATGGCACTAACCCTGCAGCCAGCCAGGGGGGTCCCCCTTTAGTCGTCTTTTTTCTGCGCAGCAGTAGCCTCGCAGTAAAGGAGCTCTGCAGAGATTCCTGACAGGAATTTTCCTCACAGAATTACTGAAACTTAATTTGCCCCACAGGAGTCCCTCCTTTAACTTTTTACAGATCGCGGTACTCCGGTAAATTTTTACCCTTTTTCCGTCAATTACCGTCGAGTTTGGCCCTTGCGGCCTACTGGCCGTTGATAGTACCGCAGCTCAATTTTTTCCATGGCGTCGGGGTTCCGTCTGTGTTATGTGTCTAGGACGCGAGCACGATGTCTTGACCTGCACCAAATGTGCCCTAATGACACCAAAAGGTCGCAAGGCCAGAATGGAGAAGATGGAACTTCTCTTCCGTGCTCAAACCCCAACTCCGTCCATTGCATCGAAGTCGTCAGAACCGGCACTGTCAATTTTGCGCCAGCATCGACCACCAGCCGGTGACCGTCCGGCATCAACGACATCTCGGCCATCGACACCCTCTACTCCCCCTCAGGACCGAGGGGATTGTAGAGACGAACATCGCCACCAGCACCGTATGTCTCGGACCATCGAGGGAGCGAAATCATCGACCTCGCCATCGTCCGAGCCGCCGAAGAAACCCCATCCAGAAAAGGCACCGACCTTTTCGGCGACTGGGTCACCGAGGCAACCCTCACCCGACAGGGGATCGGGAGCCGCGACTCCGCCTTTAACGGTGGTCCCTCCAGCTATGCCTCTGCCTCCTTCTTCTGTTCTGGAGCCAGGGCTGCTTGCTCCAGGTCTCCGAGAAGAACTGGACCAGATGGTTCAGGAGGCCATCGACAAGGCGATGCAATATCCCCAGGTTCCTCCGACACCGGTACCGATTTCAGAACCATCCACTGACCCGATTCCAGCAGCATTGGCACCGCTGCTCTCCAGGATGGAAGCGCTCATTGCCGCTTTTCCAACGCCGGACCCCAGGTCTCCGATGGCTCCGGTGCCCTCCCCGCTTACATTGTCATCGGGAGGAGAAACACCGTTCGGCATCCCTCCATCGGGAGTTCTGCCTCAGCCATCGATGCCGATACGTCCCTCGCCACCGATTCAACCATTGGTGCGATACGTCCGGCGCCACCGAGCCATCCCTCGATGCCTGCGCCAGGGCCTTCGATTCCTTCATCAGGGCCTCCGATAATTCCTCCGATTCCTTTGGAGCCTAGACCAGGACCTTCAGGTATCCCACCATCCTGGCTCCCTCTAGTTCCTAGAGGGACAGGTGCTGATCCCTACGACACCTGGACTGATGATTCCTCTCCAGACACTGATGATTTACCTTCACCCACTGAAAGTAGGAAGCGTTCTCCTCCAGAGGACCTCTCCTTTATAAATTTTGTGAAGGAAATGTCTGAATTGGTTCCCTTCCAATTGCAGACTGAACAGGATGACAGACATCAGATGATGGAGTTGCTCCAATTCTTGGATGCTCCCAAGGAAATAACCTCCATCCCTATCCACCAGGTTCTTCTGGATCTCTTCAAGAAAAACTGGGAACATCCTGGCTCCATTGCTCCAGTGCATAGGAAAGCTGACACTACCTACCTGGTACAGGCAGCTCCAGGTTTTCTGAAAACTCAATTGGATCACCAATCTGTAGTTGTTGAATCCGCACAAAAAATAGCAAAGAGATCAAAACCTCACACTTCTTTTCCCCTTGGCAAGGAACATAAGTTTCTAGATGCCATTGACCGCCGAGTATTCCAAGGCTCAATGCTCATCTCCCGGATTGCTGCATATCAGCTTTATATGACCCAATATAATAGGGTCATTTTTAAGCAGATACAAGATTTGACAGATACCCTGCCTCAACAATTCCAAGATCAGCTTTAAACCCTAGTAAACAAGGGTTTTGAGGCAGGCAAGCATGAGATCAGATCATCCTATTACATCTTTGATACTGCTAACAGAGTATCTGCAGCAGCTATTTCTGCAAGGAGATGGGCCTGGCTCAAGTCTTCCGACCTTCGCCCTGAGGTACAAGACAGGTTATCTGACCTACCCTGTGTAGGTGATAACCTATTTGGGGAACAGATTCAACGGACAGTGGCGGAACTTAAGGAACATCTTGAGACTCTCAGACAGCTCTCTCTGATACCTTCTGACTACTCTTCAAAACAGCCCTTCCGAAAGGACTCTAAGAAGTCCTTCTTCCGGCCGAAGAAGTCCTATCCGCCACCAACCAGATCCCGTGCCATAAGACCTTTCCACAAAGCCCAGTCTTGTCAGGCACAGAAACAAAAGCTGCAAGCAACTCCTCAACCAGGCCCTGCTTCAGGTTTTTGACTTCCAACTAGAGAGCAGCAGCCAGCTTCCATTGCCTCACATACCAGTGGGAGGTCGACTGTGCCACTTCAACAACATATGGCACTCAATCACTTCAGACCAATGGGTACTAGCAATAATTGCCCAGGGTTACCATCTGAACTTTCTCTCCGTGAAACCGGAATTCCCACCTCTGCTGGCGTGGAGAACATCAGATCACGCCATCCTTCTGGAACAGGAGGTCTCCCTCCTACTTCAGGGTAATAGAATCCGTACCCTACTCTCAGCACGGCCTAGGGTTCTATTCCCGGTACTTTCTAATACCCAAAAAATCAGGAGGCGTTCATCCTATTCTGGACCTAAGGGCCCTCAACAAGTACCTCCAGCAAGAGAAATTCAAGATGGTAACCTTAGGCTCACTTCTTCCTCTTCTACAAAGAGGAGACTGGCTCTGCTCTCTAGACCTCCAGGACGCATACACTCATATTGCGATAACTCCATCTCATCGCAAACACCTGAGGTTTCTAGTAAGCCCCAAGCACTATCAATACCGAATGCTTCCATTCGGCCTAGCCTCTGCGCCACGAGTCTTCACGAAATGCCTCGTAGTGGTTGCAGCCTTCCTAAGAACTCAGGGTGTTCACGTCTATCCCTATCTAGACGATTGGTTAATCAGGGCTCCCACTCAGCAAGCTGCTCAGTCGTCCGTCAGTCTAACCTTACATACTCTAATTTCTTTAGGATTTCTCGTCAACTACGACAAATCCTACTTAGTCCCATCTCAAACCTTATTGTTCATTGGGGCAGACTTGGACACCTTGCAGGCAAAGGCGTTTCTTCCACGACAGCAAGCTCTCACTCTCGTGTCTCTGGCACACCAGCTGCAGTCCCAGCACTCCGCGACTGCACGCCACTTCCTCATCCTCCTGGGACAAATGGCGTCCTCAGTTCAAGTCAATCCAATGGCCCGTTTGGCCATGAGTCATGCAGTGGACTCTACGGTCACAATGGACTCAAAGCATTCAGCTCCTGTCGACCATTGTCCACATAACAGACTCACTCCGTCAGTCTCTAGCCTGGTGGAAAAATCAGAACAATCTCCTCCAAGGCTTGCCCTTCCAGGCTCCAGACCCTCAAATAACTCTCACCACCGATGCTTCCAACCTCGGATGGGGAGCCCATGTGGCCAATCTGCAGACACAAGGATCTTGGTCTCCAGAGGAAGCCAAATACCAAATAAATTTCCTGGAGCTTCGAGCAATCAGATATACTCTCAGGGCATTTCAGGATCGCCTCTCCAATCAAGTCATCCTGATCCAGACGGACAACCAGGTGGCCATGTGGTACATCAACAAACAAGGAAGCACGGGCTCCTTCCTTCTGTGTCAGGAAGCTGCGCAGATATGGGCGGAAGCTCTCTCCCATTCGATGTACCTCAGGGCCACCTGGTTGCCGGGAGTGGACAATGTGTTAGCAGACAAGCTGAGTCGCATCTTTCAACCGCACGAGTGGTCTCTCAACCCCTCAGTAGCGAACTCCATCTTCCAACAATGGGATATCCTCAGATAGACCTCTTTGCGTCTGCTCACAATCACAAAGTAGACAACTTCTGCTCTCTAATTCTCAGCAACCACTCTCAGCCCAGAGACACATTCTCCCTCTTGTGGGCAACCGGTTTACTTTATGCATTTCCTCCACTTCCTCTTCTCTCGAAGACTCTCATGAAGTTACGCCATGAATATGGAACCATGATCCTGATAGCACCTCACTGGCCACGCCAAGTGTGGTTTCCAATACTGCAGGATCTCTCCATTCTCAGGCGCATTCCCATGGGAAAGGACCCGCTTCTGATCACTCAAAACGACGGGTGCCTACGCCATCCCAGTCTTCACGCCTTGTCCCTAATGGCATGGATGTTGAAAGGTTAATCCTTCAGCCACTTTAACCTTTCTGAACCAGTTTCCCGTGTCCTGATTGCTTTGCGGAAGCCTTCCACGAGAAAATCTTACTCTTACAAATGGAACAGGCTTAAGTCATGGTGCTCTTCTGTTACGATTCCTGCCCGCGGAGCTACTCTCCGCGAGCAGGCCTCTCTACCCACTTGGTGTCCCCGACGCGGCAGGACGCCGCCGACTCCGTTCACTGCGGCCCGGAGGCCTTGGTCGTCTCCGTCCCTGCGCAGTAGGGCTGACGCCGCCGCTGCCGCTCTTCCTTCGCAGCAGGGAGCCGCTCCCGGGGTCCTTGCTGGGCAGGGAGGCTGCCTTTGCTAATGCCTGCCTCTCCCTGCCTTCTTCGCGGCCTAGTGCCACCGCCGAGATCTGCGGCCTGGAGGCCGCACCTATCGGCGCTCTTGTGGCAGGGAGCCACTGCCCTGGATCCTCTTCGAGCGGCATGGGATAGCCCGCTGCCGCTCCGACGTCAATCGTGCGGCCTGGAGGCCACCCCGAAGCCTGCCTGCTCCTGCGCGGCCGGGTGCCGCTGTCCGCGGTTCTGCGGTTCCTCTCTTCTTGCTTCAGCCTTTTTTAGGTGCCGGCGCGTGCCTCTTCACTCCATTTAAAGCGCCAGCCACAGGAAGTGCTGCTGGCTCCTTCTGATGATGACTTCCTTCTTCAGCCCTATAAAAGGGATTCCTCTTCAGTCTCTCGTTGCCTTCGGATCGGGTTCCACAGTCGTCTGTGTCTTCTTCTGTCTTTACGGCTTCGTCTCCATTTACCGATGTCCGACGTCCAGGTCTTTAGTTGTCTCCATGTTCCAGATGTTTTCGGGTTCGTGACGTCCTCTGTCCCTGTCGTCCAGATGTCTTCGTGTCCCCGGTGCCTGATGTCATGCTCTTCTGTTGTCTCGATGTTCCTGAGGTCCTTACCTTCGTCACTGCCTCCATGCTTTGGTTCCTAGATGTCCACCTTCTTGGCGTACCGTCGTCGTGGTCCGTGACCAGCTCACTGGTAGAAGTTGTGTAGGGCGCCTCACGGTACAAGGCCATCCTCATCTCCGCAGTGCAACCCTCTGGAAGACCTCCTGCTTCAGTCCATTGTTTTTAATCCTTGAGAATCGAATCCTGCTTCAGAGTTGTTCCAGTCTTCAGAGCCTATTGCAACCTACGTTAAGTCCATGTCAATTCTCTGTTTGAACTTGCCCTGTGTCCGGCGTGGTCCGCGACCAGTCCCACGGGGGGGGCTGTGTAGAGCGCGCCCCAGTGCAGGTCTCTGCAGTTGTTTGTCATGTTCCGGTATCAGATTCCACTATTTCTCCTGAAGTACTGCCTCGAGCCCAGCGTAGTCTGCTACCAGTCCCCACGGGTGGACTGTGTAGGGCGCACTGTGTCGCAGACTCGCACCAGCTCTTGATCCTGCTTCAGCCCTCATCTACAGTGTCTTGCTTCAGCCCTCATCTACCGTGTCTCGCTTCAGCCCTCATCTACCATGTTTTGCTTCAGCCCTCATCTACGATTTCTTCGCTCCAGTCCTCGTCTATGATGTCTTTCCTCCAGCCTTCGTCTACAGTGTCTTCATTTCAGCCCTAGTCCAAAGTCTTCTGTGTTCCAAGGACTCCGTCTGCCCTCGTCCTCTATCCGGCCTGCCGCCCATTGCCGTACCCAGCGGGAGGTCTAAAAGGGCTTGGAACAGTCGGAGGACTGTTCATCAATCAACATTGCATTGTTGGTCATCCTGGGCGTGCAGGTCCGGTTGAGGGTCAGACTTTGTACCCTAGTCCTTGCTTCAGCCTTGCCTGCTTTCGTTACCCATGCTCGCACCATCTCCCCCCCCCCCCCCCCCCCCCGGCTGTATGGCTTGGGGCTCCTCCCTGGGTCATGCCGTGGCCCAAGGGCTCACATCACCAGCTTCAGAGACGACCGCGCCTCCGTGCCTCGGAGTGTAACAGCTGCCGGAGGTTGTACTCATAATAGGACCCGAAGGCCACCGAGCCCTCTGGTCATAATGGGATCCGAAGACCCCAAGCCCTTGGTCCCTACATCTGCCTGAGGTCGCGCTCGTAACATCTTCTCAATCCCTTGACCCCTTTACCTGTCCAATCACGAAATTTTTGGACTATCTCTGGCACTTATCAGAGTCAAGTCTAAAAACTTCTTCCATCAGAATGCATGTCGGTGCAGTAGCCGCCTTCCATAAAGGTGTCGGGGATGTTCCTATCTCAGTACAACCCCTTGTCACACGTTTTCTGAAGAGCTTGCTTCACCTCAAGCCTCCACTGCGTCCTCCGGCCCCTTTTTGGGACCTTAATCTAGTTTTGGGTCGGCTCATGAAATCACCATTCGGGCCTCTTCACTCCTGTGACCTTCGATATCTCACATGGAAAGTGATTTTCCTTTTGGCAATCACTTCAGCTCGCAGAGTTAGTGAATTACAGGCCCTAGTTACCTATCCGCCTTACACTAAACTTCTGCAAGACCGAGCAGTACTCCGCACTCACCCTAAATTCTTACCTAAGGTAGTTTCGGATTTTCACCTCAATCAATCCATCATACTACATACCTTTTTCCCCAGGCCCCATTCCAATCCAGGAGAGCAGGCTTTGCATACCCTTGACTGTAAACAGGCTCTAGCCTTCTATCTAGACCGTACAGCTGCCCACAGGAAGAGCACTCAATTGTTCGTCTCTTTCCATCCTAACAAATTAGGGCAACCTGTGGGTAAGCAGACTCTCTCCTCCTGGTTGGCGGACTGCATATCATTTTGCTATCAGCAAGCAGGCATTCCATTTCAAGACCGTGTTAAAGCACACTCTGTGAGGGCCATGGCGACTTCAGTAGCACACCTACGATCGGTGCTGCTTTCTGACATTGCAGGGCTGCCACCTGGAGTTCTCTCCACACCTTTGCAGCCCACTATTGCTTGGACAAAGCTGGAAGACAAGATTCCATCTTCGGCCAGTCTGTCCTTCGTAACCTCTTTACAATGTGACGTACCAACACACTTCCGCCTGCCCGGTGGGGTTCAGGATGCCCTCCACCAAATTCCACCCCAGTTGTTGTGCCTGTTGCACGCCATTGGGTACAATTGGTGCATTTTCGGACATCCTCAGCTCGGTACTCACTCATATGTGAGGACTTCCATCCTGCTTGTCCTGTGAGAAAGCAAATGTTGCTTACCTGTAACAAGTGTTCTCACAGGACAGCAGGATGTTCGTCCTCATGAAACCCGTCCACCACCCCACGGTGTTGGGTTCGTAATGTTTTATTATTTTATTTTTCGGCACTGCCTGTAGCTTTTAAATAAGACTGAAGGGGGACCCCTGCTGGCTGCAGGGTCAGTGCCATGCTGGGCATGCCCATTAAGGGCCAGTCAAAGTTCTGGAAACTCTGACAAGTGTTCTGTGATTGGGCTCCATCCTGTAATTTATTTATTTATTTAACAGTTTTTTATACCGACCTTCATAGTAAATTTACCATATCAGATCGGTTTACAATTTAACAAGGGAAAAACTAGAGTAACAGATTCACGTAAACGAAAGATAACAATAAGTAGGAATAAGTCAAAGTTACAATCAACAGGGGGAGAGAACTTGGATGCTTGTAACAAGCTGGAAAGAAGATAGGCCGGTAAAAATTTTTACCATAGAGTGTACAAGTTAAAAACTTAAGGACAGTGCTTTAACCTGAATGTCTCAGAGTCCATTTATTTTTTCTTTGAGAAACGGAGTGCCAGACCGGGTAGGAATGAAGGCCAACTAGTGATTGTCTGGTGGTTCAGGGAAGGCTTGTTGAAAGAGCCAGGTTTTAAGACTTTTTCTGAAAGATAAAAGGCATGGCTCCAGTCTGAGGTTTGATGGGATACTGTTCCAGATCGATGGGCCTGCTATCGAAAAGGCTCTGTCTTTGGTTATAGCGAGGCGTGTGGCTTTAGTAGGGGGAACATTAAGAGTGCCTTTGTAAATGTCTCTAGTTGGTCTGATAGAAGAGTAGAGTTTGAAAGGTATTTCCAGGTCAAGTTGAAGTTGATGATGGATGGTTTTGTGGATTAAGGTAATCGATTTGTATAGAATTCTGTAATTTACTGGTAACCAGTGTAGTTTCCTGAGAATTGGTGATATGTGATCGTAGCGGCTGGTACTGGTTAACAATCTTGCTGCCGCATTTTGAATCATCTGCAGAGGTTTAGTAGAGGATTTGGGAAGTCCTAGTAGAAGTGCGCTGCAGTAGTCTATTTTGGCGAACAGTAGCGCTTGGAGGACTGTCCTGAAGTCGTGGAAGAATAAGAGAGGTTTAAGTCGTTTTAGAACCTGTAATCTGTAAAAGCAGTCTTTCGTTGTAGTATTGACCATTTTCCTTAGGTTTAGTCGGTTATCTAGAATCACCCCAAGATCTCTAACCTGCTTACATGTGATGTGAGAGTCGAGTGGTGTAGGTTGGTGGATATTGTTGTCATTTGAGGAGATGAGGAGAAGCTCTGTCTTAGAAGCGTTAAGGACCAAGTTTAAACTGTTGAGTAGATTGGTGATGGAAAGTAGGCAGTTATTCCAATGGGTGAGCGCTTTTGAGATTGATTCTGTTATGGGGATTAGAATCTGTACGTCGTCTGCGTACAGATAATGAATTAGGTTGAGATCTGTTAACATTTGGCAGAGGGGGAGGAGGTATATGTTGAAGAGGGTTGGGGATAAAGAAGATCCTTGTGGTACGCCAAGATTAGATTTTGTTAGGGGTGACTCTTTATTATTGATTTTGACTTTGTAAGTCCTATTGCTGAGGAAGGACTTGAACCAATTGTACGCAGATCCAGAGATGCCGATATCTGCTAGGCGATCCAACAGGATGGTGTGATTGACTGTGTCGAAAGCCGCCGAAATATCTAACAAGACTAGTAAGAAGGAGTGTCCTTTATCTAACCCCATAATAATATGGTCTGTTAGTGAGATGAGGAGGGTTTCAGTGTTGCGTGATTTACGGAAACCATATTGCGAAGGGTATAAGATCTTGTGGTCTTCCAGGTAGTCAGAAAGCTGTGTGTTTACCAGTTTCTCCGTTAGTTTAGCGACGAAAGGGAGGTTAGAGATGGGTCTGAAATTTGCTGGTACATTTGGGTCCAAATTGTGTTTCTTGAGGAGGGGCTTGAGTGAAGCGGTTTTTAGGATGTCTGGGTAGCTTCCTTGGGATAGGAGGCTGTTTATTATGCTGGTCAGAGGTCCTGAGATCAAGTTTGGGATGAGAAGCAGGAATCTCGATGGGATATTGTCAGCTGGATGGCTAGCAGGTTTCAATTTTTTTAGAAGGGATTCAGTCTCTTTGGTGGAGATTGATTCGAAACAGTCAAAATTGGGTCTATTTAGAGAATTGGAATTCTCACCTGACTTGATGGGAGTTGTATTAGTAGGAAGGAGGGCGAGGGTATTTAAGATCTTCTGTTGGAAGTAGGAAGCGAGTTCGATAGCTTTTGAGAGAGCTTGTTCATCTGGAATAGGTGGTGAGGTTGATTTAGTGATTTGTGATACGTAAGCGAAAAGGGCCTGAGCATCATATTGAAAATGGTGTATTTTGTTTGCATAGTATTCCTTCTTTTTCTGTAGAATGGCGGTCCTGTAGTGATTTAAGAGTCCCTTGTATGATGAGAGGGTTGTTTTGTTTGGGGTTTTGCGCCATCTATTTTCTTTCTGGCGTAAGTCCTGTTTCATTTGTTTCAGTTCCGAGCAGAACCAAGGTTGGTTTCCCTTTTTTGTTGGGTTGATTGATTTGGAGATTAATGGACACCATTTGTTTGCGACTGTTTCTGTAATCTTTTGCCAAGAGGATAGAGCTGAGTCAGGATTAGCTAGGTCTAGGTTGGAGAATTCTTTGGATAGCTGATCGCTGAGTATGTCAGAAGGACATGCTTTCCTATATTGAATGGTAGAGGTGTGTGGAGAGGTGTGTGTCTGTCTGTGTGTGGAAAAGGAAGATTCTATTAGGAAATGATCTGACCAAGGGATTGGGGTACAGGAAGGTTCTGTTGTGCAAGTGAAATTAGAATTGATGAATATTTGATCCAGGGTGTGACCAGCTTTATGTGTGGGGTTGTTGATGGTCTGAGTGAATCCCATTGCGCCGAGGGTGGTGAGGAGAGCTTCACAGTTGGTAGAGCGAGGAATTGCATTCGTGTGGAGGTTGAAATCCCCCATATAATGTCACCCATATGTGAGGACTAACATCCTGCTGTCACCCATGTCACCCATATGTGAGGACTAACATCCTGCTGTCCTGTGAGAACACCTGTTACAGGTAAGCAACATTTGCTATATCCAGCTATAATTTTGCTGAATAAAAAAGGGGTATTTCGTTCCAGGGAGGGGCTGAGAGATCCAACTAACTTACCTGAATATCAGGTATATCCAAGCTAGGTTAGCCAGATAATTTAGACCTGCTGCTGAGCAGGTTTAAAGTTATCTGGCCTTGTGTAGCTGGATAACATGCCACTTAACAAGATATCTTCAAAAGATACCTGGTTAAATGGCAATGCTAATAGAAAAAAAAAAAACAGGAGCCCAAAGGCCCCAACCAGCCCCTCTCCTCCTGCCAACCGATCTCCAAAGGTTCGGCCCTGCTAGACTGAGCCTGTCGCCTGCTCCCAAAAATACCCTACATTGGCTGGGTTACAAAAAGTAGAGGCCAGAGTTGGTTTACTGTCTCTCTCCCCCTACCCCCCCACACCTCAGTCCCTGGTCCAAATTTTTTTTTTTTTTATACAAAATACTCTACCTCCAGACCCTCATAAGAACATAAAATATGCTATATTGGGTCAGACCAAGGGTCCATCAAGCTCAGCATCCTGTTTCCAACAGTGGCCAGTCCAAGTCACAAGTACCTGGCAAGTACCCAAACATTAAATAGATCTCAAGCTACTATTACTTATTAATTAATAGCAGTTTATGGATTTTTCCTCTAGGAACTTATCCAAACTTTTTTTAAATCCAGTTATACTAACTGCTGTAATCACATCCTCTAGCAATGAATTCCAGAGCTTAACTATCCACTGAGTGAAAAAGAATTTCTCACAGGACAAGCAGGATGATAGTCCTCACATATGGGTGACATCACAGGATGGAGCCCAATCACGGAACACTTTTGTCAAAGTTTCTAGAACTTTGACTGGCACCTACTGGGCATGCCCAGCATGGCACTAAACCTGCAGCCAGCAGGGATCCGCCTTCAGTCTTCTTTTTTCCGCGCAGCAGTAGCCATGCGGGTTGAGTTCTACAGAGATTCCTGGCAGGAATTTTCCTCACGAAATTACTAAAAACTTTCATACCCCACAGGGGTACCTCTTTCGAATTTTTGACTCCACAGTACTCTGGTAAGTTTTTTACCCGTTTTCAGTCGATTCCCGTCAAGTTTGGCCCTCGCGGCCTACTGGCCATCGACCGCACCGCGACTCAATTTTTTTCAAAGGCCATGGCGTCAGGGTTCCGTCGATGCCCGGACTGTACTCGCACCATGTCCATAACAGACCCTCATAAAGTCTGTGTAATGTATCTCGGGTGTGAGCATGATGTCCTGACTTGCACCAAATGTGCCTTAATTACACCAAAAGGTCGCAAGGCCAGAATGGAGAAAATGGAACTTTTCTTCTGTTCTCAAACTCCAACGCCATCTATTGCATCGACGTTGTCTGAACCGGCACCGTCCACTTTGCCCCAGTATCAGCCACCGCCTGGTGACCGTCTGGCGTCTATAACTTTTCAGCCTTTGACTACCTCTACTCCCCCTCAGGTCCGAGGGGATCGTAGAGATAAACATCAGCATTGACACCGGAAGTCGCGGACCATCGATGAAGGAAAATCATCAACCTCGCCATCGCCAAGCCGCCATTGAAGAAACCCTGTCCAGAGAAGGGCTACCAAAATGATAAGGGGAATGGAACAACTCCCCTATGAGGAAAGACTAAAGAGGTTAGGACTTTTCAGCTTGGAGAAGAGACGACTGAGGGGGGTATGATAGAGGTGTTTAAAATCATGAGAGGTCTAGAACGGGTAGATGTGAATCGGTTATTTACTCTTTCGGATAGTAGAAAGACTAGGGGACACTCCATGAAGTTAGCATGGGGCACATTTAAAACTAATCGGAGAAAGTTCTTTTTTACTCAACGTACAATTAAACTCTGGAATTTGTTGCCAGAGAATGTGGTTCGTGCAGTTAGTATAGCTGTGTTTAAAAAAGGATTGGATAAGTTCTTGGAGGAGAAGTCCATTACCTGCTATTAAGTTCACTTAGAGAATAGCCACTGCCATTAGCAATGGTTACATGGAATAGACTTAGTTTTTGGGTACTTGCCAGGTTCTTATGGCCTGGATTGGCCACTGTTGGAAACAGGATGCTGGGCTTGATGGACCCTTGGTCTGACCCAGTATGGCATTTTCTTATGTTCTTATGACCCTTTCTGCAACCGGGTCACCGAGGCAATCCTCACCCGGACAGGTATTGGGAGCCGCGACTCCGCCTTTAACGGTGGACCCTCCGGCTATGCCTCTGCCTCCTTCTTCCCTTCCAGAGTCGGGGCTGCTTGCTCCAAGTCTCCGTGAAGAACTGGACCGGATGGTTCAGGAGGCCATCGATAAGGCGATGCACAGACTACAAGTTCCCCCGGTGCCGAAATCTGTGCCGGTCACGGAACTGACTATAGATCCCATTCTGGCAGCATTGGCACCACTGCTCTCAAAGATGGAAGTGCTTATAGCCGCTTTTCCACCGATGAATCCTGGGTCACCGACGGCTTCGGTGCCTTCCCCGCTTACCCTGTCATCGGGAGGAGAAACACCGTTCTGCGTTCCTGCATCGGGAATCCTGCCGATGCCTCAACCATTGATGCCGATGCGCCCATCGGCGCCACCGATCCATCCATCGATGCCCTCTATGCCTTCATCGGTGCCTCCAGTACTTCCCTCGATGCCTTCAGAGCCTAGACCAGGACCTTCAGGAATACCATTGTCCCGTCCTTTTCAGGTTCCTAGAGGGGCAGGTGCTGATCCCTATGACACCTGAACTGACGATTCATCTCAAGACACCAATGATTTATCATGGCCACCTTCTACTAATGGATCCCTTCCAATTGCAGACTGAACAAGATGACAGACATCAAATGATGGAGCTGTTACAATTCCTGGATGCTCCCAAGGAAATAACCTCCATCCCTATTCACCAGGTTCTTTTGGATCTTCTCAAAAAGAATTGGGAACACCCTGGTTCCGTAGCCCCAGTCAACCGAAAGGCAGATACCGCTTACTTGGTACAGTCAGCACCAGGGTTCCAGAAACCTCAGCTGGATCACCAATCTATGGTTGTAGAATCTGCCCAAAAGAGGGCACGACGCTCAAACCCCCATTCTTCCTCACCCCCCCCCCCCCCAAGTAAGGAGCAGAAATTCCTGGATGCCATTGGCCGGCGTGTCTTCCAGGGTTCAATGCTCATCTCTCGGATCGCCTCTTACCAGCTCTATATGACCCAATATAATAGGGTCTTATTCAAGCAGATACAGGACTTTGCAGAGTCCCTGCCTCAGCAATTCCAGGAACAGCTTCAAACCCTGGTACACAAGGGTTTTGAGGCAGGGAAGCATGAAATAAGATCCTCTTATGCTATCTTCGACACCGCTTCCAGGGTATCTGCAGCTGCTATTTCTGCAAGAAGATGGGCCTGGCTTAAGTCTTCGGACTTGCGCCCTAAAGTACAAGACAGATTGTTTGATCTGCCCTGCATAGGAGAGAATCTGGCGAACAGATTCAACGGACGGTGGTGTAACTCAAGGAGCATCATGAGACCCTTCGCCAGCTCTCTCTGATGCCTTCTGAGTATTCCTCCAAACAACCATTCAGGAAGGATACTAAAAAGTCATTCTTCCGTCCAAAGAAGTCCTATCCACCACCATCTAGAACTCGTTCCACGAGACCTTTCCAAAAGGCCCAGTCTCGTCAACCTCAGAAACAAAAGCTGCAAACAGCTCCTCAGCCGGGCCCTGCTTCCGGCTTTTGACTCCTGCATAGAAAGCAGCAGCCAGCTTCCACTGCCTCAGATACCAGTGGGAGGTCAATTGTGCCATTTCCACAACAGGTGGCACACAATCACCTCAGACCAGTGGGTCCTTGCCATAATCTCTCAAAGTTATCACCTGAACTTTCTCTCCATCCCACTGGACTCCCCACCTCTGACGTGGGGAACATCCGACCACTCACAATTCCTGGAACAGGAGGTCTCCCTCCTCCTCCTCCAGTCCAGAGCAATAGAACCAGTGCCCTACTCCCAACAAGGCCTAGGATTCTATTCCCGGTACTTTCTAATCCCCAAAAAATCAGGTGGAGTTCGTCCAATTCTGGACCTACGTGCCCTCAACAAGTACATCCACTGCGAAAAGTTCAAGATGGTAACCTTGGGTTCTCTCCTTCCTCTTCTGCAAAGAGGAGACTGGCTCTGCTCTCTAGATCTCCAGGACACGTACACACACATTGCGATAACTCCATCTCATCGCAAATTTCTGAGATTTCTGGCAGGCTCAAGCACTATCAGTACCGAGTGCTACCATTCGGCCTGGCATCTGCACCACGAGTCTTCACCAAGTGCCTCGTAGAGGTAGCAGCCTTCCTCAGGACTCAAGTTGTTCATGTCTACCCCTATCTAGATGATTGGTTGATCAGGGCTTCCACTCAGCAAACTGCTCTGTCATCCCTACATCTTACCTTACACATTCTGATTTCGCTAGCATTTCTCATCAACTGTGAGAAATCCTGCTTAGTTCCATCTCAAACTTTGTCCTTCATAGGGGCAGACTTGGACACCCTTCAAGCAAAGGCATTTCTGCCTCGACAGTGAGCTCTCACTTTCATTTCTCTCGCACACCAGCTACAGTCTCAGCACTGCTCGACTGCACGCCACTTCCTCATCTTGCTGGGACACATGGCATCCTCAGTACAGGTTACCCCATTGGCCCACTTGGTCATGAGAGTCATAAGAAACATAAGAAAATGCCATACTGGGTCAGACCAAGGGTCCATCAAGCCCAGCATCCTGTTTCCAACAGTGGCCAATCCAGGCCATAAGAACCTGGCAAGTACCCAAAAACTAAGTCTATTCCATGTTACCATTGCTAATGTCAGTGGCTATTCTCTAAGTGAACTTAATAGCAGGTAATGGACTTCTCCTCCAAGAACTTATCCAATCCTTTTTTAAACACAGCTATACTAACTGAACTAAAAACATCCTCTGGCAACAAATTCCAGAGTTTAATTGTGCGTTGAATAAAAAAGAACTTTCTCCAATTAGTTTTAAATGTGCCCTATACTAACTTCATGCAGTGGACGCGAAGGTCACAATGGACTCAATCCGTCCAACCTCTATCAACCATTGTCCACGTCACCGTCCCACTTCGTCAGTCTCTAGCCTGATGGAAAAATCAGATCAATCTCCTCCAAGGCCTACCCTTCCAGGCTCCAGACCCTCAAATAATTCTCACCACCGATGCTTCCAACCTCGGCTGGGGAGCTCATGTCGCCAATTTGCGGACACAAGGATCTTGGTCTCCAGAGGAAGCCAAACACCAAATCAATTTCCTGGAGCTGCGAGCAATCAGATATGCTCTCAGGGTATTTCAAGATCACCTTTCCAACCAGGTGGCCATGTGGTACATCAACAAACAGGGAAGGATGGGCTCCTACCTACTATGTCAGGAAGCTGCACAGATATGGGCAGAGGCCTTCTCCCATTCGATGTACCTCAGGGCCACCTACTTGCCGGGATTGGACAATGTGATGGCAGACAAGCTGAGTCGCGCCTTTCAACCGCACGAGTAATCCCTCGACCCCACAGTGGCAGACTCAATATTCCAATGTTGGGGTTATCCTCACATAGACCTCTTTGTGTCACCTTAAAACCGCAAAGTAGAGAACTTTTGCTCTCTCACTCACAGCCAACACTCTCAGCCAAGAGATGTGTTCTCCCTCTCATGGGCAACCGGTCTCCTATATGCTTTCTCTCCACTTCCACTTCTCTCGAAGACTCTCGTGAAGTTACGTCAGGACAAGGGAAACATGATCCTGATAGCACCTCACTGGCCTCGCCAAGTGTGGTTTCCAATACTTCAGGACCTCTCCATTCGCAGACACATTTCCTTGGGAAAGGACCCGCTTCTGATCACTCAGAACGACGGGTGCCTACGCCACCCCAATATTCAGGCCTTGTCCCTGACGGCCTGGATGTTGAAAGGTTAATTCTTCAGCCACTTAACCTTTCGGAGCCAGTTTCCCATGTCCTGATGGCTTCACAGAAGCCTTCCACAAGAAAATCTTATCTTTACAAATGGAACAGGTTTAAATCATGGTGTTCTTCTCAATCCCTTGATCCCTTTACCTGTTCCACCACGAAGTTTCTAGACTATTTCTGGCACTTGTCAGAATCAAGTCTAAAAACTTCCTCCATCAGAATGCATGTCAGTGCGGTGGCCGTCTTCCATAAAGGTATCGGGGACGTTCCTACTTCAGTACAACCCCTCGTAACATGTTTTCTGAAGGGCTTGCTTCACCTCAAGCCTCCACTGCGCCCTCTGGCCCCTTCTTGGGACCTCAATCTGGTTTTGGGTCGGCTCATGACCACCATTCAAGCCTCTCCAATCCTGTGATCTTCACTATCTCACGTGGAAAGTGATTTTTCTTTTGGCAATCACATCTGCTCGCAGAGTTAGTGAGTTACAGGCCCTAGTTACCTATCCGCCTTACACTAAACTTCTGCAGGACCAGGCAGTACTCCGCACTCACCCTACGTTCTTACCTAAGTTGGTATCGGAGTTTCACATTAATCAATCCATTATGCTATCTACCTTCTTTCCCAGGCCCCACTCCAATCCAGAAGAACAGGCTCTGCATACCCTTGACTGTAAACTTGCTCTAGCATTCTATCTAGACCGTACAGCTGCCCACAGGAAAAGCACTCAATTGTTTGTCTCTTTCCATTCCATCAAATTGGGGCAGCCTGTGGGCAAGCAGACTCTCTCCTCCTGGTTAGCGGACTGCATATCCTTTTGTTATCAGCAAGCAGGCATTCCACTTCAAGACCATGTTAAAGCACACTCTGTGAGGGCCATGGCGACTTCAGTAGCACACCTACACTCCGTGCCACTTCCTGACATTTGCAGAGCTGCTACCTGGAGTTCTCTCCATACCTTTATAAGCCCATTGTTGCTTAGACAAGGCTGGAAGACCAGATTCCATCTTCGGCCAGTCTGTCTTGTGCAACCTTTTTACAACTTGACGTACCAACACCCTTCTACCTGCCCATTAGGGTTCAGGATGCTCTTTACCAAATTCCACCCCAGTCCTTGTGCCTATTGCACATCTTGGGTACATTTGGTTCATTTCTCGAACATCCTCAGCTCGGTACTCACCCATATGTGAGGACTACCATCCTGCTTGTCCTGTGAGAAAGCAAATGTTGCTTACCTGTAACAGGTGTTCTCACAGGACAGCAGGATGTTAGTCCTCAGGAAACTCGCCCACCACCCCGCGGTGTTGGGTGCGTTACGTTTTCTTATTTTATTTTTCGGCACTTCCTGTAGCTTTAAACAAGACTAAAGGGGGACCCCTGCTGGCTGCAGGTTTAGTGCCATGCTGGGCATGCCCAGTAGGTGCCTGTCAAAGTTCTAGAAGCTTTGACAAAAGTGTTCCGTGCTTGGGCTCCATCCTGTGGTGTCACCCATATATGAGGACTAACATCCTGCTGTCCTGTGAGAACACCTGTTACAGGTAAGCAACATTTGCTTTTCTTTTATTTGTTTTAAATGAGTTACTTGCTAACTTCATGGAGTGCCCCCTAGTCCTTCTGTTATCTGAGAGACTAAATAACTGATTTACATTAACCTGTTCAAGTCCTTTCATGATTTTTGTAGGCCTCTATCATATCCCCTTTCAATCTTCTCTTCTCCAAACTGAACAGCCCTAACTTCTTTAGCCTTTCCTCAAGGGTGAGCCGTTCCATGCCCCTTATCATTTTGGTCACCCTTCTCTGCACTTTCTTCAGTGCAACTATATCTTTTTTGAGATGTGGCAACCTTCTCTCTACCCCAACCTAACCCACCCTTGCTGTATCTAATAATTCTGTTTTTCTTCAGCCCAGATTGTGGTAGCCTCAAGTGCCCTGCATTGACCCAATTACAAAAAACAGAGGTCAGGGTGTCTCTCCCCCTCCTCCCTTGGATCTTGCTACCTGGACCAATTTTTTTCCAAAAGCATCTACTGCCATGCCCCCCACCCAAACCCTAATCTTCTTATCCTTGTTGTAGCTTATATTTCTGTTTTTCTTCAGCCCAGATCGCGGTAGCCTCCTACCACAACCTAGGCCTGACGCTTCTGGCAAAGCTAAGCAGTTAGGATAGAAGGGAATCTCCATCCTAACTGCTTAGCATTGGGCCCAGGTCATGGTAGGACTCTACTGTGATCTGGGCTGATGAAAACATAAATATAAGACACAGCAAGGATGAGAAGGGTTAGGGTTGGGAAGGGGGAGACCCAGAGGTAGATTGGGGGGGAAAAAATTGGACTAGGGAGTGAGATCGGGGGGGGGGGGGGGAGGGGAGAGAGTCTCTTCACCCTGGCCTCTCTATTTGGTAATACAGACAATGCAGAGCACTTTTGGGAAGAGGAGGCAGGCTCAGCCCAGCAGTGCCAAGCTTTTGGAGCTTGAATGGGAGAGAGATGAGGGTCTGGTTGGGTCCTTTAGGTTTGCAATCTTTTTTTAAAAACTCTTAAGCACTTAACTGGTTATAGTTGTTTGAATATAGCGGTTAAGTCTCAAGTTATTTGGCTTAGATTAACCAGATACTCAATACAGCTCTAAGACATGAAAACTATCATTTCATGTCAGTTATCTGTACCCTTAGCCTTATGTACTAAATCAATTTAAAATACGCTAGAAAATTTCACTTGATATTGCCTGCCAATGAATACCACCTCTGTAACCAATCATTATTTGTTTGTTGAGTTTTAACTATGAATGTCACTTTGTAAACCACTGTGATCTATACATGGAATGATGGTATATAAAATGTCTAAAATAGCTTTAAACATAACCAGGTACTTTTTTAGATACAAAAAATTAAATAACAATACAAAATGTAGTTCATCAGGTTTACAAACAGCACTGGGAATTCAAACTTTAAACAAAATTAAATAGGGCCAGCCTGGTAGTTCAGATGGCAAGTGCTGTGCATTGCGGAAGTTCAATCCCAGAGTTACATAGTAATGATAGCAGAAAAAGATCAAATAGTCCATCCAGTCTGCCCAGCAAGTTTCTTATGGTAACATTTTGAAGAGGGGGTGAATATGAAAACAAATTTAAAAAAAAGGCATGAGATAAATACTGTAGAGCCCTAAAGTCTATAGTTGGAAATTAAGAAAAAGGTTCATGGGGGGTAACCAGCATGGAGCTGCAGCTACTACCCTTAACAGAAGGTATAAGGATTACTACCCTTAACCAATTAGCTTACATGATTTTGATGCAACTGCAACAGTGCTCTCTGCTTCAGCAGGGGGAAATGAAGGGAATTTGGATTCAGATCACAGCCAATGCTGGGTCCTCACTTTTACGGTCCAGGATACTGATACACAGTTATTAAGGGAAAAGCGCAGGACTGCTTCGACAGCCAAGTCCAAAAGAAAAGCATATTCAAGTAGTAACTTTATGTGAATTATCAAGAAGGCTGCTCACCCTGTAAAAATGTTGCTAGCAGTAATGAGTTTGACAGTTGCTTGGTTTTGATTTTTTAATATTCTCACAGGACAAGCAGGATGGTTGTCCTCACAAATGGGGTGACATCGAGGATGGAGCCCAACCACGGAAAACTTCTGTCAAAGTTTCTGGAACTTTGACTGGCCCCTACTGGGCATGCCCAGCACGGCACCAACCCTGCAGCCAGCAGGGGTCCCTCTTCAGTCTTCTTTTTTCCGCGCAGCAGTAGCCACGCGGTTAAGGAGCTCTTACCACATTCCTGTTAGGAATTTCTTCTCGAACTTCTTTGAAGTAAAATTCGCCCCACAGGGGTCCCCCCTCTATCTAAATTTAGCCTGCGGTACTTCAGTAAGTTTTTTTGCCGTTTTTCGCCGGTTACTGTCGAGTTAGGCCCTCGCGGCCTGCTGGCCGTCGACCATCCCGTGGCTAAATTTTTGGTCAATGGCCATGGTGTCGGGGTTCCGTGGATGCCCAGATTGTATGCGCACCATGTCTATCACAGACCCTCATAGAGTCTGTGTATTATGTTTAGGGAGTGAGCATGATGTCCTGACTTGCACCAAATGTGCTCTTATGACACCAAAAAGTCGCAAAGCCAGAATGGAGAAGATGGGACTCCTGTTCCATGCTCACACTCTGACGCCGTCCATCGCATCGACGTCCTCAGAACCGGCACCGTCTAAGTCCTTCCATCGTCGGCAACCTCCCGGTGACCGTCTGCCATCGACGTCTCCACGACCATCGACTCCCGTCCCTTCCCCCGAGGATCGTAGGGATCGGAGGGAAAAGCATCGTCATCGACATCGCAAGTCTCGGACCATCGAGGAATCGAAGGTACCATCCAAGCCTCCACCGAAGAAGTCTCGATCAGAAGCGGCACCGTCCACTTCTGTTTCTGAGACATTGAGGTAACCCTCACCCCATCGGGGTTTGGGAGCAGCAATTCCACCGGTGACGGTGGTCCCTCTGGCTCAGCCTCAGCCTCCCTCTTACCCGGAGCCGGGTATTGTTACCCCAGGTCTCCGGGAAGAACTGGACCGGCTGGTCCAGGAGGCCATCGACAAAGCGATGCAATGGTTCCAGACTCCTTCGGCACCGACTCCGCCACCGAGAGTGGAACCAGTCACCGACCCGATTCCAGCAGCGCTGGCACTGCTGCTCGCCCGGATGGAAGCGCTCATGACCACCCTTCCACCAGTGATACCCGGGTCACCGACAGCACCGGTGCGCTCCCCGATGCCAACTTCATCTGGTGCAGAAACACCGTATCGAATTCCTCCTTCGGGAGTGGTTCCATCGATGCCGTGTCGTCCCTCGCCACCGATACATTCCTCCGGGGCGATACGCACATCGGCCCCTTCGATGCCGGCACCGATGCCTCCAAGGGTATTTTCAATGCCCCCGGTGATTCCTTCGGGTTTCTCGGAGCCTCAACTGGGACCTTCAGGTATCCAACCCCCTCACAGTCCTACAGGTCAGCAACCTGACCCTTATGACACCTGGGGTGATGATACTTCCACAGATACCGATGATTTACCTTCACCACCCTCTCCTGCTGAAAGCAGAAAGCGTTCTCCCCCCAAGGACCTCTCTTTCACCAATTTTGTGAGGGAAATGTCGGAATTGGTCCCTTTTCAGCTTCAGTCTGAGCAAGATGACAGACACCAAATGATGGAGTTACTCCCATTTCTGGATGCCCCAAAAGTCATCACTTCCATTCCAATTCATCAGGGTTTTCTGGACCTTCTAAAAAAGAATTGGGAAACTCCTGGATCTGTTGCTCCAGTAAACAAAAAAGCTGACTCTACTTACCTTGTACAGTCAGCACCTGGCTTTCAAAAACCTCAGCTAGACCACTACTCTGTTGTGGTAGAGTCAGCTCAAAAGAAAGCTAAAAGAATAAAGCCATACTCATCCATACCTCCTACTAAGGAGAACAAGTTCCTAGATAGTATAGGCAGAAAAGTATACCAAGGGGCCATGCTCATTTCCAGGATAGCTTCTTATCAGCTGTATATGACCCAATACAACAGGGTCATTTTTAAGCAGCTACAAGAATTTTCAGATACCTTACCAGAACAATTCCAACAACACCTTCAAACCCTCATACTTAAAGGATTTGAAGCTGAAAAGCATGAGATAAGAACATCTTATGATATCTTCGATGCTTCCACTAGACTGTCTGCTAAAGCCATCTCAGCAAGATGCTGGGCTTGGCTTAAGTCTTCTGACCTTCGCCCGGAGGTTTAGGACAGGCTCTCTGACCTGCCCTGTTTAGGGATAATTTGTTTGGTGAGCAAATTCACCAAATAGTTGCTGAATTAAAGGATCATCACGAGACCCTTAAACAGCTCTCATCGATTCCTTCTGACTTCCCTTCTAAACAACCATTTAAGAGGGAACCTAAAAAGTCATTCTTCCATCCACGGAAGTATTATCCCCCACACACCAAGTCCAGGTCAACAAGGCCGTATCAAAAGCCTCAGCCTCGCCAACCTCAAAAGCAAAAGCCCACAACAGCTCCGCAACCAGGCCCTGCGTCGGGGTTTTGACTTTCACTTAGAGAGCAGATGCCTAATCCCTCTACCAAACATACCAGTAGGAGGTCGACTAAGCCACTTTACAGAAAAATGGCATCACATCACCACAGATCAATGGGTGCTAGCGATAATTGCACAGGGTTACCATCTAAACTTTCTAACTCTTCCTGCGGACTCTCCACCTCTGCAAGCGTGGAGACTTACCAACCACTCTGTTCTTCTAGAGCAGGAAGTTTCACTTCTCCTCCAGTCCAACGCTATAGAACCCGTTCCTCTCTCGCAACAAGGACTAGGGTTCTATTCCAGGTACTTTCTGATCCCAAAAAAGTCAGGAGGACTTCGACCAATCCTGGACCTACGGGCCCTCAACAAGTACCTTCACAGAGAAAAGTTCAAGATGGTAACCCTGGGCTCGCTTCTCCCTCTGCTGCAAAGAGAGGACTGGCTCTGCTCTCTAGACCTCAAAAACGCTTATACCCACATTGCGATAACTCAGTCTCATCGCAAATACCTCCGTTTTCTAGTAGGCCAAAACCACTATCAATACCGAGTGCTCCCATTTGGTCTAGCATCCGCACCGCGAGTTTTCACCAAATGTCTCGTAGTGGTTGCAGCGTTCCTCAGGAAGGAAGGCGTCCATGTCTACCCCTATTTGGACGATTGGTTGATCAGGGCCAAAACCCAGCAAATCGCTCGGGCTTCCCTGACCCTGACAATTCGAACTCTAATTTCTCTAGGTTTTCTTGTCAACTACGAGAAATCCTACTTACTCCCATCTCAGACCTTATCCTTCATTGGAGCAGACTTCGACACCTTACAGGCAAAAGCCTTCCTTCCTCATCAATGGGTTCAAACCCTTGTGTCCCTAGCTTGCCAGTTGCAGTCTCAACCCACAGCAACAGCTCGCCAATTCCTCATTCTGCTGGGACACATGGCCTCCTCAGTTTATGTGACTCCAATGGCCTGTCTGGCCATGAGAGTCATGCAGTGGACTCTGAAATCACAATGGATCCAAGCCACTCAGCCTCTGTCGACCATTGTCCACATCACCAATGCACTCCGTCTGTCTCTTGCCTGGTGGACAAATCAATCCAACCTCCTCCAAGGCTTGCCCTTTCATCCACCAGATCCTCAAATAATTCTCACCACCGACGCTTCGAATGTCGGCTGGGGAGCCCATGTAAACAATTTACAAACCGAAGGATTCTGGTCTCTAGAGGAAGCCAAACACTAGATAAATTTCCTGGAGCTTCGAGCAATCCGATACACTCTCCGGGCCTTTCAAGATTGCCTATCAAATCACATAATCTTGATTCAGACAGACAACCAGGTGGCCATGTGGTACATCAACAAACAGGGAGGCACAGGCTCCTTCCTTCTGTGTCAGGAAACTGCGCAGATTTGGGCAGAAGCCCTCTCCCGTTCCATGTACCTCAGGGCCACCTATTTGCCGGGGGTAGAAAATGTCTTGGCAGACCGGCTGAGCCGTGTCTTCCAACCACACAAGTGGTCACTCAATCCCTTGGTAGCGAACTCTCTTTTCCACAAATGGGGTTATCCCCACATAGACCTCTTTGCGTCCCCTCAGAACCACAAAGTGGCCAATTACTGCTCTCTCATTCGGACTCAGCACTCTCGGCCCAGGGATGCATTCTCCCTCACGTGGACAACCGGTCTGCTTTATGCATTCCCTCCTCTTCCTCTTCTGTCGAAGACTCTTGTGAAGCTACGTCAGGACAAGGGAACCATGATCCTGATAGCACCTCACTTGCCACGCCAAGTGTGGTTTCCCATACTCCAGGATCTCTCCATCCGCAGACACATTCCCTTGGGAAAGGACCCGCATCTGATCACTCAAAACGACGGATGCCTCCTCCATCCCAATCTCCAAGCCTTGTCCCTGACGGCATGGATGTTGAAAGGTTAGTCCTTCAACCACTTAACCTATCGGATTCAGTTTCTCGTGTCCTCATCGCTTCACGAAAGCCTTCCACAAGAAAATCTTACTCCTATAAATGGAAAAGGTACACATCATGGTGCATTTCTCAGTCCTTTGATCCCCTTTCCTGTCCAATTCCTAAATTTTTGGACTATCTTTGGCATTTGTCAGAATCAGGTCTAAAGACCTCTTCCATTAGAATGCATGTCAGTGCGGTAGCCACCTTCCATAAAGGTATCGGGGGTGTCCCTATTTCAGTACAACCCCTTGTAACACGCTTTCTTAAAGGCTTGCTCCATTTGAAGCCACCTTTATGTCCTCCGGCCCCATCTTAGGACCTTAATCTGGTTCTTGGTCGCCTTATGAAACCACCCTTCGAACCTCTTCACTCCTGTGACCTTAAATATCTCACATGGAAAGTGATTTTCCTTTTGGCTATCACTTCAGCTCGCAGGGTTAGTGAGTTACAGGCCCTAGTTACCTATCTGCCTTACACTAAACTCCTGCAGGACCGGGCGGTACGCCGCACTCACCCTAAATTCTTACCTAAGGTAGTTTCGGAGTTTCATATTAATCAATCCATCATACTACCTATTTTCTTTCCCAGGCCCCACTCCAACTCCGGGGAACAGACTCTGCATACCCTCGACTGCAAACGAGCTCTAGCTTTCTATCTAGACCGTACAGTTGCCCACAGGAAGAGCACTCAATTATTCGTCTCTTTCCATCCTAACAAGTTAGGGCAACCTGTGGGTAAGCAGGCTTTTTCCTCCTGGTTGCTGGACTGCATCTCTTTCTGCTATCAGCAAGCTGGCATTCCCTTTCAAGACCATATTAAGGCACACTATGTGAGGGCCATGGCGACTTCAGTAGCACACCTTCGATCGGTGCCGCTTCCTGACATCTGCAGGGCTGCTACCTGGAGTTCTCTCCATACATTTGCAGCCCACTACTGTTTGGACAAAGCTGGAAGACAGGATTCCATCTTCGGCCAATCTGCCTTGCGTAACCTTTTTCCAACATGACGTACCAACACCCTTCCGCCTACCTGGTGGGGTGCGGATGTCCTCTACCAAACTTCACCCCAGTTGTTGTGCCTGTTGCACGCCGTTGGGTACTTTTGGTGCACGTTCGGACATCCTCAGCTCGGTACTCACCCATTTCTGAGGACAACCATCCTGCTTGTCCTGTGAGAAAGCAAATGTTGCTTACCTGATGTAACGTGTTCTCACAGGACAGCAGGATGTTAGTCCTCATGAAACCCGCCCGTTTTTCTTATTTTATTTTTCGGCACTGCCTGTAGCTTTGAAACAAGACTGAAGGGGGACTCCTGCTGGCTGCAGGGTTGGTGCCGTGCTGGACATGCCCAGTAGGGGCCAGTCAAAGTTCCAGAAACTTTGACAGAAGTTTTCCATGGTTGGGCTCCATCCTCGATGTCACCCCATTTGTGAGGACTAACATCCTGCTGTCCTGTGAGAACACCTGTTACATCAGGTAAGCAACATTTGCTATACTACCCTTAACATAAGGCTTTGGGGGTAACCTGCACAGAGCGGCAGTTACTACCCTTAATGGAAACATGGTAGTATCCTGCATGGAGTGGCAGCTACTATCATAAGAAACTTGCTGGGCAGACTGGATGGACTATTTGGTCTTTTTCTGCCATTATTACTGTGTTGTTATATTTACTGTTTTTGTCTTTGCCTTCTCTGGAAGGGAATTCCAGGCATCCGCCACCCTCTCTATGAAGAAATATTTCCTCTGAGTTGTCCCATCTGCAATTTTTTTTCTTATAATTCATTTTATTGTGGAAAAACAACATCTTACAGCTTTATGAAAGAGCATACGAATAAAAGCAAGTTTGTTTACCGTAAAAGGTGTTTCCGTAGATACAGGATGAATTAGCCATGCTGTCATGGGATCTGTCAGTCAGGTCCGAGAGGTGGAGCTTGTCAAAGCAGAGATCAGAGCTTTGCTCTCTGCGGCTGCGCATGTGTTCCCGCGCAGGAAAGTAATGGAATCTCCTCAGTCTGTGATAGAGGTGTTTAAAATCATGAGAGGTCTAGAACGGGTAGATGTGAATCGGTTATTTACTCTTTCGGATAGTAGAAAGACTAGGGGGCACTCCATGAAGTTAGCATGGGGCACATTTAAAACTAATCGGAGAAAGTTCTTTTTTACTCAACGCACAATTAAACTCTGGAATTTGTTGCCAGAGAATGTGGTTAGTGCAGTTAGTATAACTGTGTTTAAAAAAGGATTGGATAAGTCTGGGATGTAGCTCCAATAGGGAAATCTGACATACCAATTAGCCTAGTTGGAAAGAAGTACCTAGTCTTCCCCGTCAGGCTTGTCCGCCAGTTATACCACACTGCCAAGGTACACTGCATAGAAGGCAATAGAGAAGGAGACCAAAGGGCTGAATCGAATTCAGTTCTGGGAGGGGTAAAATCCTTCACCTCCCTGCAGAGTGAATATAATTTGGCTGTGGGGACTTTTTGGCTTATGCACAGATACGTCACTTTCTCCTCCAGAAGGATGTAACCCGGGATCTTACCCTAGGAGTCTCTTTAATGGAACGGTTTTGTATCGCCACCAGGAAATCTCCCAGATTGATGTCCAAATTATATAAATTATTGGAAGATACTGCCATTTATCAAGCGTCTCATATGAGAGCATGGGAACGTGATTTGGAGGGTGAAGGGATAAGGAAAGATGGGACTCCTGTTTCCAGGGATTGGGAAGGCATTCCATGTCCACGTCTATGGTGGAAAATGAGTATAAACTGTTGTACAGGTGGTATTTATGCCCGGCGATTTTGGCTAAGAGGTATCCTCACCTGTCCAGCCAATGTTGGCGCTGCAAGCAAGAAGAGGGTACATTTATGCATATATGGTGGACCTGCCCGGTTCTCCAACCATGGTGGAAGGGCATACAACAGCTGGCCAAGGACATGCTAGACATGGATTTGGTTCAACGGCCCGAAGCGTGGTTGTTAGGCCTCTGGGATGAAGGGCAACAGGTATCCAAGGTGAGGTTATTGAGATACCTCGCTGTAGCAGCACGCTTGGTAGTGGCTAGATGGTGGAGACAGCCAGTGGCGCCCCCTATTGCTGCTGTAGTCCACAGGCTCAGAGGCATCCAAGCTATGGAGAAAATAGCGGCTTATCGTAAGAATGCGATTTCCCGGTATGAGAACATTTGGACCCCTTTTGACGAGTGGAGACAATCCTCTTGCTCTTGATGGGGGGATAAGGGGTTGTGCCTGCACAGGTTATGCATTTTCTTGTTGCTAATGTGCTTGTTTACCACAGATCCTATGTGTTAGGGTTGTCTTAGAAATATTATGGTCATTGTCATTCCTATGTCTTTTTTATGCATTGATTCGGGTGGGGGTGGGGGGTTGGGGGGGATGATTCAAAATGTTTCTTTGAAATACCAGATTGTCTGGATGACTCAGCTGTCTGTTTACAATGTGTGGCATTTGTAGTACTGATTGTATTTCAAATAAAAAGTTAAATACAAAAAAAAAAGGATTGGATAAGTTCTTGGAGGAGAAGTCCATTACCTGCTATTAAGTTCACTTAGAGAATAGCCACTGCCATTAGTAATGGTTACATGGAATAGACTTAGTTTTTGGGTACTTGCCAGGTTCTTATGGCCTGGATTGGCCACTGTTGGAAACAGGATGCTGGGCTTGATGGACCCTTGGTCTGACCCAGTATGGCATTTTCTTATGTTCTTATGTTCTTAAGCCTTAGTGTAGTCGAAGACTTGGTGACTGCCAGGGAGGAGGGTGGGTCAGCATGGCTAATTCATCCTGCTATCTACGGAAACACAGTTTACGGTAAGCAAACTTGCTTTTTCCCGTCGATAGCAGGACTGAATTAGCCATGCTGTCATGGGAGTCCCAAGCTCCTGATCACGTTGTTTTGAATTATATGTTTGTACGTGATCTTTGACAGTGTGGCAGTCACCTTGGACAGGAGGCTAGAGATTGCAGGATTGTTTGCCCTATCTTCGCATCCGTGGCTGCTTGTTGATCAAGGCAGTAGTGAGATGTGAAGGTATGGAGCAATGACCATGTAGCTGCCTTGCAAATGTCTATGGGTTGCACATTCCTTAGGTGTGCCAATGAGGCTGCCACTGCTCTGACTTGGTGAGCTTTCGGCTCTGAATGTAGTTGTAGTTTCTGTTTATCGTAACAGAATTTGATGCACTGCGCTATCCAGTTGGAGATGGTGCATTTAGCCACTGGTAATCCAGGTGCCTTTGGGTCAAAGGAGACAAAGAGTTGAGAAACACAGGAGTCCGAGTTTGTCCTTTCTTTGTAGTATGCTAAAGCTCTTTTACAATCTAATGTATGCAGTAATTTTTCCCTATCATTCACATGAGGTTTAGGGGAAAAGGTGGGTAATTCCATTGTCTGATTGAGATGGAATTGAGAAACCACTTTTGGTAGGAAGGATGGCTGAGTTCGGAGAACTACTTTTTGGTGATGAAATTGTAAATATGGAGAATAATGGACCAAGGCCTGCAATTCACTAACTCTTCATGCTGATGTTACTGTAACCAAGAATACCACTTTCCATGTGAGGTATTTAATATGTGCCGAGTCCATGGGTTCAAATGGGGAAAGCTTGAGCTGTTCCAGAACTATGTTGAGGTTCCATGGAACTGGAGGCTTAGAGATCGGAGGTCGAATGTGAGTTAGTCCCTTAATGAAACGAGATAGTAAGGGGTGATTGGATATAGGAATATTGTTAACTGGTCTATGATATGCCCCTATGGCACTGAGATGAACTCTGATGGATGATGTTGCTAGACCAGCTGTATATAGTGTATGAAGATAATCTATGAGCAACTCAGGTGAGCAGTCCAATGGTGGTACACCTTTGGAAGTGCACCATGTAGAGTAGCGTTTCCATTTATAGCTATAATTTTTTCTTGTGGAGAATTTCCTGGATTCTAACAAGATGAATTGTGCCGAGGTGGAAACTCCCTGTTCTGTTAGAAGGAGCCTCTCAATCTCCACGCTGTCAAGTGGAGAGATGAGTGTAGTGGGTATAGAAGCGTCCCTTGATCTTGGTAGAGAAGATCCTGGCGATTCGGTAATCGAATTGGATCCCTGATGGATAGTCAGAGAAGGAAACTACCACGGTTGTCTCGGCCAAGCCGGGGCTATGAGTATCAGTTGAGCTTTGTCTGCTATGCACTTTTGAATTATACTCGTTATGAGTGGTATGGGAGGAAAGGCATACAGGAGTCCTGTTGTCCACGGGATGAGGAAGGCATCTTGAGCAATCCTGAATTGGCTTGGTCTTATCGAGCAGAATTTGGGAACTTGAGCATTGATTTCTGTTGCAAAGAGATCTATTGAAGGTGTCCCCCATTGCATGAATACGTCTTTGGCTGTTTCTGTATTGAGTGCCCATTCGTGAGGATGAAAGATGCGGCTTAATTTGTCCGCTCTTGTGTTTGCAACTCCTGGTAGTAAGTTGCCTGGAGTTGAATGCAATTTCGGTGAGCATGTTCGAAGATTTTCAAGGTCTCCTTGCAAAGGGACCATGAACCGGACCCTCCTTGTTTGTTGATGTAAAACATCGTGTCTTGATTGTCCGTGTAGATCATGACTCTGCATCCTTTCAGGTGGTCTTGGAACACTCGTAATGCATTGCGAATCGCTCTGAGTTCCAATAAATTTATTTGCAGGTTCCGTTCCAAGATTGTCCATAACCTTTGTGTTTCGTAAATCTCAAGATGTGCACCCCAGCCCTTGCGAGACGCATCTGTGGTTAATACTGCGTTGTGAGGAGGGGAACTGAACAATGCTCCCTTGGATAGGGTGGAGTTTAGGAGCCACCATGTTATATCTTTTCTCATTTCAGTGATCAATGATAACTTCGGTGTCAATGGTTCCGAGTGCTGTTTCCATTGACGTTTCAAGCCCCATTGCAGGCATCTCATGTGTAGCCTGGTGTTGGGAACCATGAAATTTGCCGCTGCCATGTGGCCGAGGACTACTAAAACCTGTCTCGCTGAAGGTCTCTGAGTATGGTTTAAGGTATGTAACAGAAGACGAAATTGTGATATTCTGTCGCTTGGTAGGTATGCCCTGTTGCACGTAGTGTCCAGGCATGCTCCTATGAACTGTAACTGTTGTGTTGGTTGTAGGTGTGATTTCTGAAAATTGATCACCAAACCTAATTCTTGCAAGCATTGTATCACTCAATGGAGGTGCTTGAGTAAGATGTTTGGAGTTGGGGCGATTATGAGCCAATCGTCCAGATATGGAAAGATGGTTATACCTTGTTGTCTGAGATGAGCCACCACCACTACCATGCATTTGGTGAACACCCTGGGTGCCGCCGATAGGCCAAAGGGGAGAACTTTGTACTGGTAGTGTTGATGCCTGTAGCGAAAGCATAGGTAACGCCATGAGGATGGATGGATTGGAATGTGTGTGTAAGCATCCTTCAGGTCGATGGAACACATCCAGTCGTTGGTTTGAATGAGAGGAAGGATTGATTTCAAGGATACCATTTTGAATTTCTCTTTGGTGAGAAATTTGTTCAATTCCCTTAGGTCTAGAATGGGGCGAAGGCCATCCGACTTCTTGGGTATGAGGAAGTATGGGGAATAAAATCCTACTGATTGGGTTCCTGGGTAAATTTGTCAAATTGCTTGTTGCTTGCGAAGCAAAGCAATTTCCTCTCCCAGTTGTGGTTGGAAGTTGTGAATCTTGGAAGTGGAAAGAGGAGGTAATATGGGTTTTGTGACAAATTGGAGTTGGTAGCCGTGACGTACTATCTCTAAAACCCATTGATCGGATGTTATCCTCTCCCAGGCTGTCAGGCAGGAATGAATCCTGCCGGGTGGTGCTTGATGTTGTGGTGGTGGCTGGGTAACTAAAAAGATGAAGTCACTTTCACTGCAGTAGCCGGTTGTTGTGCCTGTTGTCTCTAGTTACATGGTTTACCTCTAAGTTGGTTTGAGGTATTTTGTTGTGGAGGAGGACGCTGGTAAGAAGGGTATGTCTGTGTACGAAAGGACTGGTAAGATCTGTAGGGTCTCCTGGCATATGATTGCCTACGAGTAGATCCAATATAACGACGTGTGGTCGCATAGTTAGGATGTGATGTTAATGATTGTACTGCTAGAGCTTCTTCCTTCAGTTTACCCACTGTATCCTGAAATCGTTCTCCGAGCAGGTTATCTCATGTACATGGGAGGTTCGTTAGTTTCTCGTGCAAATTTTCACGTATGGAACTCGAGCGTAACCATGCTAGTCTGCGGGCTGCAATGGCTATTGCCGATGCCCTAGACGATGCTTTGTAGATGGACCTCAAAAGGTGTCGAGAACACTCTTCCATGTCATGAAGAGGCAGAGGTATTTGATCCGCAGTCGAGGAAAGCATACCTTTTATAGCTTGTATGCAATCATATAGGTATTGTACCATATAGAATTGATGGTGCATAATTCGGGCATTCAACATTGAGTTATGGTATATTTTCCTGCCAAACTCATCCAAATATTTGTTGTCTTTGCCTGGTGGGTATGAGGAATGTGACTTTGTTTTTTTTAAATCTTTGCATCGCCGACTCTACTACAATTGAAGCATGAGGTAATTGTGGTACAGAGTACGGTGATGTTTTCCTCATACGGAATTTTATGTCCGTTTTCCTGGAAACCGCTGCGGTTGCGTAAGGTGTTTCCCAGGATTTCTGTAAGACGGAATGCAGGAGCTCTTGTGGTGGAAGAGATGTTGGTTCCCCTGGAGTCTCAAAAATCTTTAGGAGACCAAGGGTTTCTGACCTATTGTCTGTCTCTTTTTGGACCTCTAGATGCAGTATTGTACCCAATTTTTCTAGAAACTTTGGGTATGTAAGGTCTTCCGGAGGGGAATACGGCTCCTGAGATTGTTCCTGGGATCCGATGGGAATCCCCTAGATGATGATAGGGATGTTTGCGGTGAAGGAGAATCAAATGATGTATCCTGTTTATAATTTGGTGAAGCTGGTCTGTTTGCCATGGGAGATGTCGGAGGCTCCACCAACTGTTCTCTATTAGTCTGCGTCTTATGTTCCGGAGACCTGTCAGTATCAATAGTAGTCATTCAAGCATTCAATAGTAGTCATTCAAGCATTCAATAGTAGTCATTCAAGCATTCAATAGTAGTTATTCAAGCAAGCTTTCCCAGACACAATCTAATGACACAATCCAAGGACTCAATCCAAGGACTCCCCAAAACATTCAACCATTAACAATACCATTTGTACATAGTATTTAATTAATTTAATTTGTATTTTGTCTAACCAGTTATTCTTTCCTATCTCTTCCTTCTTCTCCAAGTTCTGTGACCCTTGTTAATTGTAACTGTTTCCTTCGATCACCACAGTTTTAGTTTGATGTATTTAATGCACCCCGTTTCATGTAAACCAGCAAGATATGTCCTCATGATTGCCGGTATATAAAAACCTTAAATAAATAAATAAATAAATAAAATTTTGAATGATGACTGAAGAGTTTCATAAAAACCTGCTAAGGATTGGAACAATTGATAAAATGCCTCTCTTGTACGAGGGGGCATTATTGTATGATCATCTGGTTCTTGTGACTCACATGCTTTAGGGTGCATTGGTTTGTTCTGAGGTAAAGTATTGTATACTTTATGGTCTTTCTGTTTTTTGTCGCATATGATGTCCCTCGAATCCTCTGAAGCTGTAGAAGAGGTAGAGGAAGCAACTTGTATTATCTCTCTGTGAGAGAAGGTATTTGAAGTTGGTATATGAGATGATTTAGAAGTCGAAGGGCTTACTTCCCATGTTGCACTCCTCTTTGCCGACTTTTTGTGGTGGGAGTGTCGTGAGTGTTTATGATGATAGTGGGATGACGAGTCTGTATGACTTCTCTGTGAAGACGGTGATCGTTTTCTACGTTTTATTGTAAACTCAGTTGAATTATCTCTCGAAGAAAGGGAAGTACCTGAATGAGGTGAGATTATTGATGGAGAGGCTGAAGAAGACCTGTGTGAGGGTCCACGTCTTTGTTTCAACTCATTTTGTAATCCATGAGATGGGTGCTCATGTGTCTTATGCGCGGATTTGGATTTATGCGCGGATCTAGACTTATGCGCATATCTTTCTGTTTCCGTACGCACAAGAGTGATCAGCGCTGGAAATCGGTGCCGTGCGCATGGATATGGTTGGCGCCGGGCGCACAGGTGGTGTCGGCGCCATGCGCGCAGATGTCGACGGCGCTGTACACATAGATTTTCCTTTGGTTGTGCGCACGGCCTGCTTTAGCGTCTTGCACGCCGATGTCTTCGGCGCCCTGTGCGCAGAAATCTTCTGCGCCATGCGCGCAGGGTCCTTCGGCGTCATGCACACAAGTGTCTTCGGCACCATGCGCATAGAAATGTTGTGCGCCGATACTTCTTCAGGCGCCGAAGTGTTATGCGCAGACAGTTTTGTATGCGCATAAGGCACCTTAGGCGCAGAAGTTTGCGGCGCCAAGATTTTTGGCACCAATGTGTCCAGCACCAGCAATTTTGGCTCTTTGGATTTTTGAAAATCCGATGGCCCTCGTCGGCTTGCCACCTCCTTACCTCCAAGATTGGAGGACTGAGGATCCCACGATGATGCCCTCTTTTTTGTGGGAGCCAATAAAATCGCAGGGCCAGGCGACGAATGAGCCTCCGATGGCTTCGGTGAGGCAAAAAGTTCCTGAAGTCTATAGGCCCTTTGTTTCATTGCCCTGGGTGACATTTTTGAGCAAAATTCATAATCTTCCCAATTGTGATCTGGTCCTAGGCATCGGTAACATTGGTCATGGCCATCCGTGACCGACATTACCTTGCCGCAATTACAGGGCTTAAACCCCGATTTTGACATGTTTTGTTTTAGTAATGCTGAGGAGAAGAATAGCTCCGTGTGCGATCCCACGCACGGAAAGAACAGACTGAGGAGATTCCGTTACTTTCCTGCGCGGGAACACACGCACAGCTGCAGAGAGCAAAGCTCTGATCTCTGCTTTGACAAGCTCCGCCTCCCGGACCTGATTGACAGATCCCATGACAGCATGGCTAATTCAGCCCTGCTATCGACGGGAAAAGTAAGTCCACGGTTCAGTAAACTTATGCACAGAGTGACTTGTCTTATTTCACTTACAACCAAAATAATCAAAGTAGTATAAAGTTACTATTCAGTTTCCACAGTGAGGTGTTTTTTTTGTTGTCTCCCCCACCCCCCACCCCTTCCCCTTACTCCCAATACCTCCCCATCCCAACACACCTATCTCTCAAAATACCATACACGAGCCCTCTTTTCTTCCAATCATCCACTTAAGAGCTATTTCATCTCCTTCCAAGGAACATAGTGGCGCCATATTTTTTCAAATTTCCCCATACGTTTCCATTTAACTGCAGTTAATTTATTCATATAGGGGTAGATTTTAAAAGAAGCGCGATCAGCCTACTTTTGCTTGCGCATCAGACTCAAGCAAAAGTACGCTGGATTTTAGTAGATACGCGCGGAGCCGCGCGTAACCACTAAAATCCTGGATCGGCGCGCGCAAGGCTATCGATTTTGTATAGCCTGCGCGCGCCGAGCCGCGCTGCCTCCCCCCGTTCCCTCCAAGGCCGCTCCGAAATCGGAGCGGCCTCGGAGGGAACTTTCCTTTGCCCTCCCCTCACCTTACCCTCCCTTCCCCTACCTAACCCACCCACCCGGCCCTGTCTACACCCCCCCCTTACCTTTGTCGGGGGATTTACGCCTCCCGGAGGGAGACGTAAATCCCCGCGCGCCAGCGGGCCTGCTGCGCGCCGGGCCGCGACCTGGGGGCGGGTACGGAGGGCGCGGCCACGCCCCCGGGCCGTAGCCACGCCCCCGTACCCGCCCCCAAAACGCTGCCGACACGCCCCCGGAACGCCGCGACGACCGGGCCCGCCCCCGACACGTCCCCCTCCGAGAACCCCGGGACTTACGCGAGTCCCGGGGCTCTGCGCGCGCCGGGAGGCCTATGTAAAATAGGCTTCCCGGCGCGCAGGGCCCTGCTCGCGTAAATCCGCCCGGTTTTGGGCGGATTTACGCGAGCAGGGCTCTGAAAATCCGCCCCATAGTGCACTCTATCCAACCATTGCAAAACTTTTTTCAGTGGAGGCATACTCGTTTTCTTCCAATAGAATGCTATTGCCCCTCTGACTGCCAGTATAACTTGGTGAGAGAAAGAAATAACATGAGAATTGAAGCCAGAAACTGGGATATTTAACAGAATAAAGAGTGGATATTTTTGGGTATCCTTTCCCCCATGATAGCAAATATAAGTTGCAGTATGGAATCCCAAAACAGAACAATCTTAGGGCAATTCCACCGGATATGCAGAAAAGTGCCTTTCATCCTGCACCCCCTCCAGCAAATATCACTTAAGTCAGGATATCACATATGTAACTTGGATGGAATAAGGTACCAATGAAACATCTTATATTTATTTTCTACTACTAAAGATATGGGGCTCTTTTTTTGTATTGGCAAAACATAAGTCCCATGTCTTTGCCCCTATACGTCCTTCTCTCACTCTTTAATGTGTGAGAGTACTGACACCAAATCTTTATTTAAAAGGTTGTATATTCTGGATATCCTTCGCGATACCATAGAAGCCTGAGCACAATAGCCTTCAAGTAAGGATTTTCCTTTTTCCAGTGCTGCCCTTATACTCTTTGGGAATAAGAAGCTATGTAATTGTAAGTAAAAATAAGAATCTATAGACTCCAATTTAAACGTAAGCATAACATCATTAGTCTTTCAACAGTTTACTATCCCACAGATGTTCAAAACTACAACAACCCTTCTGCTCCCAGTATCTAGCCAAGATTTTGGAACATCCAGACACAAAAACATTATTAAAGAAGATAGGAATTATTTCTATAGTTCTCCTATCTCCCACCAAACTGCTCTTCCACTTATCCCAAATCTTTAAGGTAAGAGCTACAGTATAGTCCTGGGAGAATTCTGTGCAGAAAATAGCAAAGGAGACCCCGGCATGCCGCAAACTGAGCACACGAAGACGAAAGTGTGCGTGTGCTGGGGGATGCGCTCCCGTTTGCGGAGAAGATGGAAGGCCCCTGTGTGCCGCGAATGGAGTGTGCTCCGCTCGAGGTGAAGATAAAGGCCCCAGTGAGAGAGAATAAGTGAGAGAGAGCATGGGAGGTAAGAGCGGGGGGAATGCTTGAGTGTGGGTTTCAGAGGGAGCCTATCTGAGGGAAAGGGAGCAGGAGGGTGTGAGCATGGGAGGTAAGGGGTTTCAGAGGGAGCCTAAAGGAGGGGAGGGGATGGGAGGTAAGAGCGGGGGGGATGCTTGAGTGCGTTTCAGAGAGAGGGAGCCTATATGAGGAGATTGTGAAGGAGTGTGTATGTGTGTGACAGATTGGGAGCTTGTGTGTATGAAAAGGATAAAGTATGTGAAGCCTGTGTGAAGGGATTTTGTATGTGTGAGAGACAGCCTGTGTTAAGGTGTGCAAGAGAGAGAGAGACAGGTAGCCTGTGTGAGGTATGTGTGAGAGAAAGGGAGCTTGTGTGGGTGTGCATGCAAAAGATAGGGCCCTGTGTGAGGGGATGTGTGTGCGAGAGAGAGAGGGAGCCTGTATGAGGGTGTGTGTATGTGTATTAGAGGGAGCATGTGTGTGAGGGGGAGGGGCAGTACTGAGAATGGGGTCAAATTCTGGGACTGGCAATAGAATGGAAGGGGTTGAGCCTAGAAGTGGAGGGGAGATATACAGGCAGGTGGAGGAGTTGGGGCCTGAGGGCAAAGTGGTCAGTGGAGTAGGGAGAGCGAGTGGAAGGGACACTGAATTTCTAGGGAAATTCTCAAAATATTTAAAATTCTGCATCTTTAAGTAATAACTTTTTTTCTGTATTAAATTAAAATGTAATTAAAGACTGTCATGTAAATTGTGTTATTTTGACCAATATAAAGTTTGCAGAGTTTTAAGTTTTTGTGCGCAGAATTTTAAATTTTTTTGTACAGAATTCCCCCAGGAGTATACAGTAGGAGGAATGTGCTGAGGCAACTTTCATGCCTTCTCATTTAACAACGCCAACTTGTCTGGAGAAATACCCCCAAGCAGTGCCCTTTCCAATTCAATCCATCTTTCCCACCATGCTAGTCCAATACTGTTTTGAGTTGAGATGCCACATAGTACCAAAGTAAACAAGGTACCCCCAACCCACCCCCGTCCTTCGACAAAAACATAACTTTACTGTTAACTTGTGGGGGGCCTTATTTTCCAAATATAATGAAAAAGTTTGTGCTGCCAAATTGTGATATGGACATCCGAAACCAAGACTGGCAAAGTCTGGAACAGATAGCCAACACTCGGCAGGACATTCATTTTTACAACCGAGATTCTACCTAACGAGGATAAATCACCCCGTCCCATCTCTGGAGATCCTGCATAACCTTCTCCCAAATCCAGTCATAATTAAGGGAAAAAAGATTCTCCTAGGACAAGCAGGATGGTAGTCCTTACATGTGGGTGACATCATCCAATGGAGCCCAGCACAGAAAACATTTGTCAAAGTTTCTAGAAGCTTTGACCAGCAGACTGAGCATGCCCAGTCTGCTACTATCCACGCATCCAGAAGAGGTCCCCCTTCAGTCTCTTTTCCATGGTGCAGTTGCCTCACTGCCCATGGAACTCCAACTTTTTCGAATTTTCACTCGATTTCTTCAGGCTGTTTTTCAAGTCCTCAGGTCCTCTTTCGCGGTCAGTGCCTCCTCGGTATGATAAGACTCTGCCAGGGGGCCTTGCATATAACGTCCATGGGTGCTGTCTGTGCAATCTGACATCCAAAGGGCGTCGGGGGCGCCTCAAAGTCCTGCACACCTGCGTCAGTTTCTTAGACTCCCATGGATCGTGGAGAGCCTTCCAAACCGCTCTCCCTTGGAACCCCTCTAGCTAGCACCTCCAAGGACCAAGGAGAGGGAGATTGATCCTTGATGGTCTCTCCACTCTCCCAGACCTCGGGGTCATCAATTTCCCAGCACCGGAGAAAGGCTGGGCCGAGCACCGGAAATGGTCCAGTAAGCACCGGCACCAGTCACTGACCAGGCATGATTCCGGTTCCGGAGCAGCATTGGCAGCTGCCGAGCCACCATCGAAGCGGCACCAGCCATCAGAAGCCCCATCTTCCGGTGCCCCTGGTAGCCCAAGGCGTTCCCCACCGACATTAGTGCAGGGAGCCGTGCCTCCTCGGGGACCTGAGGCTGAGCTGGAAATGCCTCGTCCCCCTCCATCAGTCCTAGCCACCCAGGACTCCAGGAGGAGTTGAACAGTGTGCAGTTGGTGCTCAAGGTGCTGCAAGGCATTGAGCTGCCGGTCCCACCGGCCCCTATACTGGTGTCCGAGCCTCTGCTATCAATGTTAACACCTCTGCTGGAACGTCTGGACATCCTTGGTGCCCTTCCGATGCAGCCGGTGCCCGAGGGGCCCTCGAAGCCCCATCGGCCACCAGTACCCTCCATCAAAGCAATCCCGATTCTCGGGTCCTCAGAGGAGGAAGATGCAGCCGGTACCGTGTTCCCTCACTTACTGTTCCCGAGCCATTGCCAGATCCCTCCGACTTACCACGGCCGATAATCCCCTCGATGCCAGGAGATCCATCAGTGCCTTAAGGCCTCTGAAGCCCTCGGAGCCCCTCACGGCCCTTGCCCTCGGCATCCTGGCCCAAGTGAGGAGGGTCCCTATGACCCCTGGGGTGATGACTCCACAGACTCGTCCTCAGACTACTCAGACAACTCCCTCTTGGAACCCTCCCCTCCAGAGAAGCGGTGTCAGTCACCACACAAGAACCTATCCTTTGCGGGGTTTGTCAGGGCTATGGCTGAAGCCATCCCCTTTCAGCTCCTAACAGAGGAGGATGCACATACAACAGAGAGTAGGATTAAATGGACAATTTTCTCAGTGGAAGGGAGTGGGCAGTGGAGTGCCTCAGGGTTCTGTATTGGGACCCTTACTTTTCAATATATTTATAAATGATCTGGAAAGAAATACGACGAGTGAGATAATCAAATTTGCAGATGATACAAAATTGTTCAGAGTAGTTAAATCACAAGCAGATTGTGATAAATTGCAGGAAGACCTTGTGAGACTGGAAAATTGGGCATCAAAATGGCAGATGAAATTTAATGTGGATAAGTGCAAGGTGATGCATATAGGGAAAAATAACCCATGCTACAGTTACACAATGTTAGGTTCCATATTAGGTGCTACAACCCAAGAAAGAGATCTAGGCGTCATAGTGGATAACACATTGAAATCGTCAATTCAGTGTGCTGCGGCAGTCAAAAAAGCAAACAGAATGTTGGGAATTATTAGAAAGGGAATGGTGAATAAAACAGAAAATGTCATAATGCCTCTGTATCGCTCCATGGTGAAACCGCATCTTGAATACTGTGTACAATTCTGGTCGCCGCATCTCAAAAAAGATATAATTGCGATGGAGAAAGTACAGAGAACGGCTACCAAAATAAGGGGAATGGAACAGCTCCCCTAAGAGGAGAGACTAAAGAGGTTAGGACTTTTCAGTTTGGAGAAGAGACGGCTGAGGGGGGGATATGATAGAGGTGTTTAAAATCATGAGAGATCTAGAACGGGTAGATGTGAATCGGTTATTTACTCTTTCAGATAATAGAAAGACTAGGGGTCACTCCATGAAGTTAGCATGGGGCACATTTAAAACTAATCGGAGAAAGTTCTTTTTTACTCAACGCACAATTAAACTCTGGAATTTGTTGCCAGAGGATGTGGTTAGTGCAGTTAGTATAGCTGTGTTTAAAAAAGGATTGGATAAGTTCTTGGAGAAGTCCATTACCTGCTACTAATTAAGTTGACTTAGAAAATAGCCACTGCTATTACTAGCAACGGTAACATGGAATAGACTTAATTTTTGGGTACTTGCCAGGTTCTTATGGCCTGGATTGGCCACTGTTGGAAACAGGATGCTGGGCTTGATGGACCCTTGGTCTGACCCAGTATGGCATGTTCTTATGTTCTTATGAATAGGAGGTTTCAAATATTTGGCCCCTCTGAGGAAACGAATGATGTCCGGATGAGTCGCCACCGAATATCCATCCACGTTACTTATGAGGGACCTGAGGGCGGATACCTGAACCCGCAAGGAGCTGAAAGACAACCCTTTAGATAGACCCTTCTGGAGAAAGGAGAGGACGTGCGGTATCTGAGCCTTACGAGCCGAAACACCTGACTCGGCACACAAAAACTTTCCAGACCCAAACATAAGAGAACGCAACAGAGTGAAAATAACTTCCTCCTTGGTCTCCGCCGTTCAAAAGCCAGGACACTAGACAGAATCGATCTGCCTGATCAAAAAATACGGGACCCTGCCGTAGTAGGCACGGGAGATGGCCGAGACGAAGAGGGCCATCCGTCGCTAGGTTTACCAGGTCCGCGAACCACGGTCTGCGAGGCCACTCGGGTGCCACAAGAATGACCGGACCCCTGTGAAGTTCTATTCTTCTGAGAACTTTGCCCACTAGGGGCCACGGAGGAAACATGTAGAGGAGAGTGTCGTGATGCCACGGGAGGACCAAGGCATCCACTCCCTCCAAGCAGTGTTCCCACCAGTGGCTGAAGAACCTGGGAGCTTTGGCATTGCTCAAGGTCGCCATCAAGTCCAGACGAGGAGGAGGACCCCACCTGCGAACAATCAGACTCATCGCTCCGTCGGACAACTCCCACTCGCCGGGATTGAGACGTTGCTGGCTGAGGAAGTCGGCTTGGACATTCTCCTTGCCTGCTATGTGAGACCGCCAAATGTTCCAGGGGCCTCGCCGCCCAGGCAAAGAGCTTGCTGGCTTTGAGAGCCACCAGACTCCTCCTGGTGCCCCCTTGATGATTGATAATAGGCCACTGTGTTGGAATTGTCGGAGAGAACATGCACCGCTTTGCGGCGGATCAACGGAAAGAACACCTTGAGAGCTAGACGTACCACTTGGGCCTCCAGCCGATTGATGTGCCAGCGGGACTGGAGTTGGGACCAGTGGCCCTGCATGGCCTGGAATTGACAGACCACACCCCACCCGGAGAGGCTGGCATCCGTCATCACTACGATCCACTGAGGAGTCAATAAGGGCATTCCCTTCAAGAGGTGTGTTGGCGACAGCCACCATAGTATGTCGGCGATGGTAGAACCGGAGAGGGGTAGGGGCGTTTGAAACTGTTCTGACACCGGCTTTCAGCGGGATAGCAAAGCTTTCTGTGTTGGTCGCATATGCGCAAAAGCCCAAGGGACTAGATCTATAGTGGAAGCCATGGTCCCCAGTACCTGAAGGTGGTCCCAAGCCGTGGGAAGCGGAAGCGAGAGGAGTTTGAGCACTTGATCCATCAGTTTGAGCGCCCAAGCGTCTGAGAGAAACACCTTGCCAACCTGGGTATCAAAGCATGCTCCCAAAAACTCCAAACCTTGGGAGAGCTGAAGCTTGCTCTTGGAGAAGTTGACTATCCACCCGAGAAAGGTGAGGAGAGCAAGAACCCGATCGACCACTATTCTGCAGAGAGCCGCCGACTTGGCCCGCACAAGCCAGTCGTCCAGGTAAGGATGGACTAGGATCCCCTCCCGTCGAAGAGCTGCGGCCACCACCACCATGACCTTGGTAAAGGTGCACGGAGCTGTGGCGAGACCGAAAGGCAGAGCTCGGAATTGAAAGTGTTGGCCCAAGATGTTGAATCGGAGAATCCTCTGATGCTTGTGTCGAATAGGGATGTGGAGATAGGCTTCCGTCAAATCGAGGGAGGCCAGGTATTCGCCTGGATGAACTGCCGCTATCACAGCCCTCAGGGTTTCCATCCGGAAATGGAGGGTCCAATTGAATCTCTTGAGATCCAAGATGGGGCGGAAAGAAACATCCTTCTTTGGTATGATGAAGTAGATGGAATACTGGCCGACGCCTTGTTCCTCCACTGGAACTGGGGCTTGGCAGATCTCGAGCAAACTCTAAAGCGTAACCTTTCTCTATGACCTCGAGGATCCACTGGTCTGACGTGACTTTGACCCATTCCTCCAGAAAACGTGAGAAACGACCACCTAACTCTGGAAAAGAGGAATAGGACGGCTGTATCTCATTGGGAAGCGGGCTTTGCTGTTGAATGTTGTGAGTTACCATCCCGGAAGGCACGGCAGCCACGAAAGGAATGAGACCAGGACTGGGACCAGGAGGAGTTCCCCCTCAGGAAGTAACCCTGTGCCCTGTTACTAAACCTCTGCTGGCCTCTGAAACGGGAACACATAGGGAAAAAGACCCTAGGCTGATTAGGGCGGTCCTCCGGCAGTTTATGAACCTTGTTTTCACCCAAGGATTTAATAAGCTGCTCTATGTCTTCGCCAAAAAGCAACTTACCCTTGAAAGGAAGCGTGCCCAGCTGGGATTTAGAAGAAGGATCCGCCGACCAGCTGCACAGCCAGAGGAGGCGTCTGGCCGACACTGCGGAGGCCATTGCTTTGGCCTCACACAAAATAAATCATAAAGTGCATCTGCTCCATACGCCACTGCACCCTCCAGCCACTCGGCCTGCTCCGCCTCTGCAGACAGAAGGTCCTAGGCACTGAGCAATTGTTGAACCCACCTAAGACTTGCCTGCTGCATGAGACTACCGCAGATCGTCGCCCGGACTCCCAAGGCCAAGACTTCGAAGATACGCTTGAGATAAAATTCAAGCTTGCGGTCCTGGACATCCCACCACTGGGATAGTAGTGTGCTTGGTGACCGCAGAGACGGAAGAGTCCACCTTGGGAATCTTTAGCAGTTCCAGGAAATCCTTGGGAAGAGGGTAGAGCTTGTCCATAGCCCTACCCACACGTAGCCCCGACTCGGGAGCTTCCCATTCCCGGAGGAGCAGCAGCTTATGCAAGGGGTGGAACGGAAAAGTGCAAGGAGGAGCCCTGAGTCCCACCAGGACTAGGTCCATCTGAGCTGGCATTGCGGCCGTAACTGCATCAGCTGATGGCGCTTCAATCCCCAGTTCTTCTAGGATGAAGGGAATGAGAGGCTCGAGCGCTTCCCTTTGAAATAAACGTAGCACACGGGCGTCATCCCCTTAGAGGTGGGCCCGGCGAAGACCAATCTGCATCCGGATCCTGGTCGGGAGTAGCAGGTGGTTGGGGCAGATCCGGAGGGAGGGGCACCCCCGGGACCACCCTAATCCTGACGGAGCTTTGAGGATCCGGTGCTGCGGGAGCGGGCGGAGTGGCCATCCATGGAATTTTGGCGGGCGGAGGGCTTGGGGGAGAGTCCTCCTCCTGCAAGCTAACCAGGTATGATTTGTGCATCAGTAGCACAAATTCTGAAGAAAATCTGTTCCTGAGTCTCCTGGGGGGAGGGGGAGAGGAGGAGGAGAAGTCAGGGGGGGGGTGTTTGAAATCCTCATTAGGGGGTACAGGACTCAAATCGGGGGGGGGGGGGGGACCTGAAAATCTGACTCCCCTTCTTCCCCCTGCAGCTCCGAATCGGGAGCTGAAGAAATACTCAAAATGGCCGCTGTTCCTGCGGTTTGCCGAGAAGGGAATGGCCTGGCTATGCGGCGGGAGGAACACCCCCAGGTCCCCAATGGAGTCGGCACCTTGGAGGAACCCTCCCCATCCGGAAAACAGCCCGATCAAAGCCCTTCGCAGGAGAGCCACAAGGCAGGCTCTCTGCAGTCTAAATAACAGTGTGATCGCAGCATGATTGACAGGACAGCCCGCGAGCAGGAGAGAAAACAGCTGATGAATGCCGGGGAGAGGGAGCGAGTGCAGGCGAATGAACCCTGCCCGTTCCCTTCTCTGCTACAGCAGAGGAAATAAACTGCCTTCCGATTAGAGGTAAAAACTTTTTTTTTTCCCCAAACTTAGGGGAATGACCTTCCCTGTAATGGCTGCCGGAAAATCACCACGTCCCGGGGCTCAAGGCAGTTACTTAGGGGGAGTGACTGGACCACCAGTATTGCCCCAATAGCCGGGTCACCGGGAAGGGAACCTAGACTGAGAAAACTCAAGGGGCAAGCCCCTCTAGGTCCCCCAAGAGCAAGGAGACAGCGCTGTCCCCTAAAGATAGAGCCGCTTCAAAAACAGTTGTAAAAGTTGTTTTTTTTAAATTAAAACAACCAGAACACTAATACTTGCTTGAGCTTGAGAAATATAGAGAAGAACCCCACAGGGCATAGAAACAGTAACAAAGTGAGGGAACCGCAAGGTGAGCTGCCTGCATCTGCTGGAGACAGACAAATACTGAGGGATGCAGGGTAGGCTCTGTCCTGATATAAGATACCCTTTCAGTTTTGGTCTGTCTCCACCTGCTGGACAGGAGGCTCAATCCAGGGTCTGGACTCCTGGGGGAAGGGGGAGAGGAAAAGGAGTTAAAATAATCCAATTCATTCATAACTGCTGCTTCAGTTATGAGTTTTAGTTCTGAGCAATTTAAGAATGGCTTGATTCAAAGTAGTAGTTTATGAAAGGAGCCCCTGACCAAAGTCTTGACTCAACCAGTATTCCCAAGTCTCTAGCTTCAGAATTGATTGGAATGATTACATCATTAAATGTCCAGCTTTCTGATGTTTTGGCTATCTCAGAGCAGGAGAGCAACATAATCTCAGCCTTGTGATTCAAAACAAAATTATTTTCAGCTAGCCACACATGCATTTTAGAAAAGCAGAGTTTGTCATGCTGAGGTGAAAGAAGTGGTGATAGGAAAAAAAACTGTATGTCATCTGCATACAGTTTAAAACTAATATCAAGCTGTGAGAGGATGGCCTATAAAGATAGCAAATAGATATTGAACAAAACTGGCGAAAGTGATGATCCTTGAGGTACACCTGTATCTAAGGGAAAAGAACTGGAATAAGAATCTTATCCCAGGACAAGCAGGATGCTAGTCCTCACATATGGGTGACGTCACCAACGGAGCCCTAGTGCGGGAAAGCTTTCTGTCAAAGTTTCTAGAAACGTTTGACTGGCACTGTGGTGCCACTGAGCATGCCCAGCATGCTATGATATTCTCTGCCACAGGGGCCTCCCTTCAGTCTTCATCTTTCCACGCTGCTGTAGGCATTGCGGGATAGGAGCCGTTGAGATTCTCTCAACACACTTTTTGACTGCAAAGTCAAAGTTTTCTTGATATTCTCTCTCTCAAATCTCTCGGGGTATTTTCTTCACCGGCAGGTGAGTACCTCTCTGTCATTTTCCTTTCTTTTGAAGGAAAATTTTTCCTCTCACGAATTCTCATTTCTTTTCGACGGCTGTCGACTGGAAATATGGCTACAGGATTTTAAAAATGTTCTGTATGCGCTCGAAAAATGTCTATTACCGACCCGCACATCGAATGTGTGCTGTGCCTCGGAGAAAAACATGAGGTAAATAATTGCCTACTGTGCGCCGAGATGACGCCAAAAGGCCGCAAAGCTCAACTGGAGAAAATGGAACATCTGTTCCATCTTCAGCTCATCCCATCTCCTTCGACATCATCGAAGTCGTCTCCGGCCGGAGCGACCAAGCACCTGTTACTTAAAAAACCCTGCCCGGGACCGTCGGGGGATCGTTCGTCACCTTCATCGTCTTCGACGAAATCCATCGAATCTCAAAAATCAAAACACAAGCATCGACATCGACATCGACGACCATCGATGTCTGAACCCACTTCCCAGGAACCATCGATGGCGAAGCGGCCTCGGACCAAGGAAACGTGGGCGCCTGGGCCTCATCCTCCGTCTTCGATACCTGATCCTCTGCAGGGCTCTGCACTGGATCTTACACCTCAGCCTCCGCCACCGCTTACAGCTGCTCTGGTACCATCAGTTGTAACGCCAGAATTGTCTGATATCATCAAACAAGCGGTATCACAGGCTTTCATGGAACAACAATTGATTCCGATGGGCTTGTCGATGCTCCCAGCATCGATGCCGGCAACTTTGCCGATTCCGGTGGGACCACCGATGCAGGTGTCGACGTTCACACCGAGGACAAAAGGTGACTCTATGTCAACACCAAGAATAATAACTGCGTCGACATCGATATACGCACACCTGCTATCGACCTCTTCGATGTCGATTCCAATGTTACCGCCGACGGCAGTTTCAATACCGAGGCGACCACCTTCGACATTGACGTCGATTCCTACTGCTATTCCATCGACGCAATCACCACTGGAAGAGCCAGAAGTTCAAGATCTAGCTTTCTTCCAGCATCTACTACAAAGATATCAGTGTCATCGACACTTTGCCAAAAAAACCAGTGGAACAGACATCTCCATTACTGCCCATCATTGACCCATTACCAGGTCCATCAGGAATACATCTACCACCCAAATCCACCACAAAATCTCCTTATAGAGATGATGAGGACAATTCTTGGGATAACCACGATACAGACACGTCTTCTGAGGACTTCATGTCGGAACCTTCACCACCGGAACCGAGAAAAAAGTCCCCACCAGAAGACATGTCATTTTCCACCTTTATCCAGGATATGGCAGACGCCATTCCTTTTAAGTTGGCAGCAGAACAAGACACTAGACAGCATACTCTAGAGGTCCTGCAATGTGTAGATCCACCCAAGCAAGTTTTGGCCATCCCAATTCATGAGGTGCTCTTAGATCTCCAACCCGGGATCTGGGAGCATCCATCTACAGTTTCAGCAGTAAATAAACGGGTGGATTCAACTTATCTGGTACAGACAGCACCTGGTTTCCAAAAGGCACAACTACCACATCAATCAGTGGTAGTTGAATCTGCCCAGAAAAAATCAAAGTGTATCTGCCCTCACTCCTCAACTCCCCCGGGTAAGGTTCACCGCTTCCTCGGGAAGAAAAGTGATGAGGCTGAAATCCTAAATTCCAGAATCTCTGCATACCAGTTATACATGACACAGTATCAGAGAGACGTATGGAAGAATTTACAAATTCTTTACCTGCACAGTTTCAAGAACCAGCACAGGCCATAGTTAACAAAGGCCTAGAAGCAGGGAAACATGAGGTGAAGAGCGGCTTATGATAGCTTTGACACTGCCTCCAGGACTGCAGCTGCTGGGATTACTGCTTGCAGGTACGCATGGCTCAAGGCCTCTGATCTCAGGCCTGAGGTCCAGGAAAAACTTGTAGATCTACCGTGTTTGGGAGACAACTTATTTGGTGTTAAGGTCCAAGAAGCAGTCCAACAGCAACAGCTAAAGGACCATATAGAAACATTACGTCAGCTGTCCCAAATGCCTCAGGATACTTCCACACAACCTCAACTATGCCTACCCCGGAGGGAACCTAGGCATTCTTACTACAGGCCACGAAGATACTACTCCCAAACTTCCAGGAGTAGATCTACTAGGCCTCAACAACAACGCTCCCAAACAAGACAACCTAGAGCTCCTCGCACGCAACCTCCGCCTCAGTCAGGCCCAGCGGCTGGGTTTTGAGATTCAGACCAGAGAACAAGCCACACCTTTAAATCCTCAAACACAACTTCCAGTGGGAGGAAGAGTATCCCACTTTTACACACACTGGCAAACAATAACAGACCAATGGGTACTCTCTATAATCGCCCATGGTTACAAACTAAATTTCCTCTCCATGCCACCAGATTCTCCACCGAGTTTCTGCCCACAGCAAAAATCTCAGCTAACTCATCTACAAGCAGAATTATCCGCCCTTCTGAGAGCCAAGGCTATCCAGTTAGTACCTCGGACTCAGCAGGGCAGAAGATTTTACTCCCATTACTTCCTCATTCCAAAGAAAACAGGAGGCCTACGTCCCATCCTCGACCTCAGAAATCTCAACAAATTTCTAAAGAAAGAGAAGTTCAGGATGGTTTCTCTAGGCACCATGCTCCCACTTCTTAAAAAAGGAGATTGCCTTTGTTCTCTGGACCTTCAGGACGCTTACACTCACATCCCAATATTCCCTCCTCATCTCAAGTATCTGCGCTTCATGGTGGGTCATCAACATTTCCAATACAGAGTACTGCCATTCGGACTTGCCTCTGCTCCCAGAGTTTTCACCAAATGTCTGGCAGTAATAGCAGCACACTTGCACAAACAAGGTGTCCATGTTTCCCATATCTAGATGACTGGCTCATCAGAAGTCAATCTCACCAAGGAGCAATAACTTCTCTCAACCAAACAATTGCTCTACTTCACTCCATGGACTTTCTCATCAATTATCAAAAGTCCCATCTCACACCATCTCACCTGCTCCAATTCATAGGAGCAGAACTGAACACCGTCCTTGCAAAGGCCTTTCTACCCGAGGATCGAGCAGAAACATTGTCCTTGTTGGCAAAGACACGATTCACTCAAAGACACAAGCAACAGCTCATCAGTTTCTAACTTTACTAGGCCACATGGCCACTACAGTTCATATCACGCCTGTAGCAAGGCTCGCCATGAGGGTAACCCAATGGACTCTAAGATCACAATGGATCCAAGCCATTCAACCACTACATTCTTCAATTCAAGTAACCCACCAACTACGTTCCTCCCTTCTCTGGTGGGTAAACAAGGACAATTTACGCAAGGGCTTACCCTTCCAACACCCAGTCCCACAGATAACTTTAACTACAGATGCATCCACCTTGGGTTGGGGTGCTCACATAGACAATCTCCAAACCCAGGGTACTTGGACAAAACTCGAAGCAACTTTCCAAATCAATTTCCTGGAGCTTCAAGCTATACGTTATGCACTGCATGCGTTCAAGGACTGCCTTTCACACAAGACTGTTCTCATCCAAACAGACAACACAGTAGCCATGTGGTACATCAACAAACAGGGAGGTACAGGCTCGTATCTCCTTTGTCAAGAAGCTGCACAGATTTGGGGTTGGGCCCTAAACCACTCAATACTTCTCCGGGCCACTTATCTGGCAGACATTCACAATGTAGTGGCGGATCAACTCAGTCGTCCGTTCCAACCACAGGAATGGTCACTGGATCCCTCAGTAGCGACCAGGATATTTCAACGTTGGGGTCAACCAACAATAGACCTCTTTGCGTCACATCTGAATCACAAAGTGGACAACTTCTGTTCTCTACACAAACAGAAGAACCAGCCAGCCAGCCAGCCAAGGACGCCTTTGCTCGCCCTTGGAACTCAGGCCTACTATACGCGTATCCTCCGATACCGCTCATAACCAAAACTCTAGTGAAGCTACAACAGGACAAGGGGTTCATGATACTCATAGCCCCATATTGGCCTCACCAAGTATGGTTTCCCACACTTCTAGACCTCTCGATCAGGAATCCAATTCGTCTGGGAATAGCTCCCACTCTCATAACTCAGGATCAGGGTCGGTTGCACCATCCAAACCTTCAATCCCTATCCCTGACAGCATGGATGTTGAAAGCTTGACTTTGCAACCACTCAATCTTTCAACCAATGTCTCTCAAGTGCTTATAGCTTCACGTAAACCTTCCACAAGAAAGAACTATTCTTCAAAATGGAAGAACATAAGAACATAAGAAAATGCCATACTGGGTCAGACCAAGGGTCCATCAAGCCCAGCATCCTGTTTCCAACAGTGGCCAATCCAGGCCATAAGAACCTGGCAAGTACCCAAAAACTAAGTCTATTCCATGTAACCATTGCTAATGGCAGTGGCTATTCTCTAAGTGAACTTAATAGGTAATGGACTTCTCCTCCAAGAACTTATCCAATCCTTTTTTAAACACAGCTATACTAACTGCACGAACCACATTCTCTGGCAACAAATTCCAGAGTTTAATTGTGCGTTGAGTAAAAAAGAACTTTCTCCGATTAGTTTTAAATGTGCCCCATGCTAACTTCATGGAGTGCCCCCTAGTCTTTCTACTATCCGAAAGAGTAAATAACCGATTCACATCTACCCGTTCTAGACCTCTCATGATTTTAAACACTTCTATCATATCCCCCCTCAGTCGTCTCTTCTCTAAGCTGAAAAGTCCTAACCTCTTTAGTCTTTCCTCATAGGGGAGTTGTTCCATTCCCCTTATCATTTTGGTAGCCCTTCTCTGTACCTTCTCCATCGCAATTATATCTTTTTTGAGATGCGGCGACCAGAATTGTACACAGTATTCAAGGTGCAGTCTCACCATGGAGCGATACAGAGGCATTATGACATTTTCCGTTTTATTCACCATTCCTTTTCTAATAATTTCCAACATTCTGTTTGCTTTTTTGACTGCTGCAGCACACTGCACCGACTATTTCAATGTGTTATCCACTATGACACCTAGATCTCTTTCTTGGGTTGTAGCACCTAATATGGAACCCAACATTGTGTAATTATAGCATGGGTTATTTTTCCCTATATGCATCACCTTGCACTTATCCACATTAAATTTCATCTGCCATTTGGATGCCCAATTTTCCAGTCTCACAAGGTCTTCCTGCAATTTATCACAATCTGGTTGTGATTTAACTACTCTGAACAATTTTGTGTCATCTGCAAATTTGATTATCTCACTCGTCGTATTTCTTTCCAGATCATTTATAAATATATTGAACAGTAAGGGTCCCAATACAGATCCCTGAGGCACTCCACTGTCCACTCCCTTCCACTGAGAAAATTGCCCATTTAATCCTACTCTCTGTTTCCTGTCTTTTAGCCAGTTTGCAATCCACGAAAGGACATCGCCACCTATCCCATGACTTTTTACTTTCCTAGAAGCCTCTCATGAGGAACTTTGTCAAACGCCTTCTGAAAATCCAAGTATACTATATCTACCGGTTCACCTTTATCCACATGTTTATTAACTCCTTCAAAAAAGTGAAGCAGATTTGTGAGGCAAGACTTGCCCTGGGTAAAGCCATGCTGACTTTGTTCCATTAAACCATGTCTTTCTATATGTTCTGTGATTTTGATGTTTAGAACACTTTCCACTATTTTTCCTGGCACTGAAGTCAGGCTAACCGGTCTGTAGTTTCCCGGATCGCCCCTGGAGCCCTTTTTAAATATTGGGGTTACATTTGCTATCCTCCAGTCTTCAGGTACAATGGATGATTTTAATGATAAGTTACAAATTTTTACTAATAGGTCTGAAATTTCATTTTTTAGTTCCTTCAGAACTCTGGGGTGTATACCATCCGGTCCAGGTGATTTACTACTCTTCAGTTTGTCAATCAGGCCTACCACATCTTCTGGGTTCACTGTGATTTGATTCAGTCCATCTGAATCATTACCCATGAAAACCTTCTCCATTACGGGTACCTCCCCAACATCCTCTTCAGTAAACACCGAAGCAAAGAAATCATTTAATCTTTCCGCGATGGCCTTATCTTCTCTAAGTGCCCCTTTAACCCCTCGATCATCTAACGGTCCAACTGACTCCCTCACAGGCTTTCTGCTTCGGATATATTTTAAAAAGTTTTTACTGTGAGTTTTTGCCTCTACAGCCAACTTCTTTTCAAATTCTCTCTTAGCCTGTCTTATCAATGTCTTACATTTAACTTGCCAATGTTTATGCTTTATCCTATTTTCTTCTGTTGGATCCTTCTTCCAATTTTTGAATGAAGATCTTTTGGCTAAAATAGCTTCTTTCACCTCCCCTTTTAACCATGCCGGTAATCGTTTTGCCTTCTTTCCACCTTTCTTAATGTGTGGAATACATCTGGACTGTGCTTCTAGAATGGTATTTTTTAACAATGACCACGCCTCTTGGACGTTTTTTACTTTTGTAGCTGCTCCTTTCAGTTTTTTTCTAACAATTTTTCTCATTTTATCAAAGTTTCCCTTTTGAAAGTTTAGCACAAGAGCCTTGGATTTGCACACTGTTCCTTTTCCAGTCATTAAATCAAATTTGATCATATTATGATCACTATTGCCAAGCGGCCCCACCACCGTTACCTCTCTCACCAAGTCCTGTGCTCCACTGAGAATTAGATCTAAAATTGCTCCCTCTCTCGTCGGTTCCTGAACCAATTGCTCCATAAGGCTATCATTTATTCCATCCAGGAACATTATCTCTCTAGTGTGACCCGATGATACATTTACCCAGTCTATATTGGGGTAATTGAAGTCTCCCATTATTACTGCACTACCAATTTGGTTAGCTTCCCTAATTTCTCTTAGCATTTCACTGTCCATCTCACCATCTTGACCAGGTGGACGGTAGTATACCCCTATCACTGTAGTCTTCCCTGACACACAAGGGATTTCTACCCATAAAGATTCAATTTTGTATTTAGTCTCATGCAGGATGGTTATCCTGTTGGACTCTATGCCATCCCGGACATAAAGCGCCACACCTCCTCCCGACTGCTCCTCTCTGTCATTGCGATATAATTTGTACCCCGGTATAGCACTGTCCCATTGGTTATCCTCTTTCCACCATGTCTCTGAGATGCCAATTAAGTCTATGTCATCATTTACTGCTATACATTCTAATTCTCCCATCTTACTTCTTAGACTTCTGGCATTAGCATACAAACATTTCAAAGTTTGTTTTTTGTTTGTATTTTTATTCTGTTTTTTAATTGATAGGGATAAGTTAGAATTTTTTAGCTCAGGTGAGTTTTTAGTTACAGGCACTTGGACTACTTTTCTAATTATTGGAACCTCACTGTCGGGATGCCCTAATTCTAATGCATCATTAGTATCCTTTAAAGATACCTCTCTCCGAACCATGCGCTGCTGAGCGACTGTCGGCTTTCCCCTTTGTTCTAGTTTAAAAGCTGCTCTATCTCCTTTTTAAAGGTTAGCGCCAGCAGTCTGGTTCCACCCTGGTTAAGGTGGAGTCCATCCCTTCGGAAGAGACTCCCCCTTCCCCAAAAGGTTTACTTTGTGGTGCAGACAAAACAATATTAATCCTTTTACTTGCCCCATCACTTCTCTACTAGACTATTTATACCATCTTTCAGACTCTGGCCTCTAGACTTCATCAGTAAGAGTACATCTCAGTGCAATCTCATCTTACCATGACAGGATAAGAGATGTACCAATCTCCACTCAACCTCTTGTCAGTAGGTTTATGAGAGGTTTGACTCAACTTAAACCACCAATTCGGCCACCAGTCACAGAATGGGACCTGAATCTGGTTTTAACAAGACTTATGCGTTCTCCTTTCGAACCCATAGATTCCTGTGATCTCAAATTTCTCACATGGAAGACTATCTTCCTCATAGCTATTACATCAGCTAGAAGGGTTAGTGAGTTACAAGCACTTGTAACATACGCCCCCTACACAAAATTCTTACATGATAGGGTGGTTCTCCATACACATCCAAAATTCCTTCCCAAAATAGTTACGGAATTTCACTTGAACCAATCCATAGTTTTACCAGCTTTCTTCCCAAGGCCCCATTCTCACCAAGGAGAACAGGCTTTTTACATACCTTGGACTGCAAACGTGCCCTATCCTTCTATTTAAACCGCACGGCAGTCCACAGGAAATCCAATCAACTTTTTGTTTCTTATGATCCAAACAAACCAGGGAAAGCAGTGGGTAAACATACTCTATCCAATTGGCTAGCAGATTGCATACATTTTTGCTATGAAAAAGCAGGCCTTCCTCTCCAAGGAAGAGTAAAGGCACATTCAGTAAAAGCAATGTCAACCTCAGTAGCACACTATCGTTCAGTGCCAATCCTTGACATATGTAAAGCAGCAACATGGAGTTCTCTTCACACCTTTGCAGCTCATTACTGTCTGGACAAACAGGGACGACAAGATTCAGCCTATGGACAATCTGTCTTAAAAAACTTGTTTCCAGTTTAAACCCAGCTCCTTCTGCAACCAATCTGCTGTAATCTTCGGCTGACTCATTTTAACAACACCACTTCACTGTTGCCTAAATACTAAATGACTCAGCCTCTAGCTAGCTAATCACCCATATGTGAGGACTAGCATCCTGCTTGTCCTGGGATAAAGCAAAATTGCTTACCTTGTAATAGGTGTTATCCCAGGACAGCAGGATGTAGTTCTCACGAAACCCACCCGCCACCCCGCAGAGTTGGGACACATTCCTTTTCTTAGTCTATTTTTAGCTAATACTTATTGCTACATACGAGACTGAAGGGAGACCACTGTGGCAGAGAATATCATAGCATGCTGGGCATGCTCAGTGGCACCACAGTGCCAGTCAAAAGTTTCTAGAAACTTTGACAGAAAGCTTTCCCGCACTAGGGCTCCGTTGGTGACGTCACCCATATGTGAGGACTACATCCTGCTTTCCTGGGATAACACCTATTACAAGGTAAGCAATTTTGCTATCTATAACTTCTTTGTAAGAATGATTTGATAAGAAAAGAGAATCAAAAGAGAAATGTAATGTAATACCCAATGACTCAAGCCAACCTAATAGTTGAGGGTGTCAAATGCTGGGCTGCATAGAGAGAGGAATATCTAGTAAGAGGAAGGAAGTGATGATCCCCCTTGTACAGGGCCTTGGTGAAGCCTCACCTGGAGTACTGTGTTCAGTTCTGGCGAGCGTATCTCCAAAGGGACAGAGACAGGATGGAGGCGGTCCAGAGAAGGGTGACCAAAAAGATGGATGATCTTCATAAAATTTATTTATTATTTTTTTATACCAACATTCAATCTCAATTGAGATATCACACAGGTTTACATTCAGGTACTGTAGGTATTTCTCTATCCCCAGAGGGCTTACAATCTAAGTTTTTGTACCTGAGGCAATGGAGGGTAAAGTGACTTGCCCAAGGTCACAAGGAGTGACAGCAGGACTTGAACCCTGGTCTCCTGGTTCATAGTCCACTGCTCTAACCACTAGGCTATTCCTCCTGACTTAGGAGGAGAGATTGAAGAACCTAAATATGTATAGCCTGGAGGAGAGGAGGAGCAGGGGTGATATGATACAGCCTTTCAGATACTTGAAAGGTTTTAATGATCCATGGTCAACATAAAACTGTTTCCAATGGAAATAAAATCAGTAGAACTAGGGATCACGATTTGAAACTCCAGAGAGGAAGACTCAGAACCAATGTCAGGAAGTATTTCTTTACGGAGAGGGTGGTGGATGCCTGGAATGCCCTTCCGGAGGAAGTGGTGAAGACTAAAACTGTGAAGGATTTCAAAGGGCCATGGGATAAACACTGTGGATCCATAAAGGCTAGAGGATGGGAATGAAGAGAAGAGGCATGGGGGTGGTGTGCTGGAATGGTGGCTACTAGCTGGTGATTAACTCCCTTACTCAACAAGCCTTCACACAACTCCAACATTGCTCTCTGTTTCAATGGCAAGGGGAAATGTGGAAAAGAGAATTTGCATTCAGACAACAACCAACAAGGACTGAACTGCACAGTCTGGGTAAACAAATATGCATGGGGGTAATTTGATTGTTGCGGCGGTTACTACCCTAAACCAATTAAGTCATCATTTGAATGCATATCCAGCATTGCTCTCTGCTTCAATGGTTGTGATAGGGAGTAACCCCTACATAGATGAGAGTAACTTCAGATACCAGTCTTCCTGACTGGGGATGGGGGGTCACACTGCCTGGAGCAGTTCACTTAAGGGCAGTGGATGACTGAAAAATAGCTCAGGCTTCAAAATAATGTCCAGCAGTGCTACAGTCATGGCTTACATAATTCATCATTCAAAACAGTTTTACCCCATATTGATCAATTAAAAAATATAGAACAGCTAACCCTTACCCCTTGATCCACCCTAAGTGCCCCTTTAGCCCCTCTATCATCCAGCGGTCCAACCAACTCCCTCGCAGGCTTTCTGCCTCGATATATTTTTAAAAAAATGTGTGAGCTTTTGCCTCTATGGCCAACTTCTTTTCAAATTCTCTCTTAGCCTGTCTTATCAATGTCTTACATTTAACTTGCCAATGATTATACTTTATCCTACTTTCTTCTGATGGATCCTTCTTCCAATTTTTGAATGAAGATCTTTTGGCTAAAATAGCCTCTTTCACTTCACCTTTTAACCATGCTGTAATTGTTTTGCCTTCCTTCCACCTTTCTTAATGCATGGAATACATCTGGACTGTGCTTCTAGGATGGTATTTTTTAACAATATTCATGCCTGTTGCACACTTTTTACCTTTAGCTTCACATTTGTTTTTTTCTTTTTCTCATTTTATCAAAGTTTCCCTTTTGAAAGTTTAGCGCTAGAGCCATGGCTGGGCCACGCGCGCACCAAGTACAATTTCAGAGCAGCCCAGCCACGCCCGTATCTCCCAGTATGCGCGCAAGTACCGGGTTAGTAAAAAGAAACTGTCTGGGCAGGCCGGGGGCCAGCTGGGACAGCGCCAATAGGATCACCAATTTAAGGGTCACGTTAGATGTGGTAACTGTTCCCGGTGCCCTCAAATGATGCAAATGGTTTCCTTTATTTAGCCTGTTACTACCAAGCAATACTTTTTGAATCATTTTACTAACTGTAATTTAGAGAATGTGATTTATGTTGTCCAATGCACCTGTAACCTCTTATACGTTAGGAAGACTAAAAGAAAGTTAAGGGTTAGGCTTTTGGAACATGCAAGTTACATTAAAAGGCATATACAAGATGCACCTTTGGTATCACACTGCAAAGGTTCAATCATGTCTTTGAGGAATTGAGGTTCTGTGTTTTCAAGTCTATCAAGTTGTCATGGAGAGGAGGATGAGACTCGGACTATGTTTTCCTAAAAGAAAAACAGAGATGTATTTTTGAGTTAAGGACAGTAGACCCTACAGGTGTTAACATGGAACTAGATCTAGCTGAATTTTTGCCATCATATTTGTTATGGGCTGGATCATTGTATTTACTATTATTTTTATTTATTTTATTTTTATTCATTTATTTTAATGGATTGTTTTATTTTTATTTTCATCATTTTTTCCCGGTGTATTGCATTTATTCCCTTTTTCCCGGTGTATTGCAGTAAACAGCAATACACCGTGAACAAGTAATTGAAAGATGGAGTCGTTTGCTCTTGTCTTACAACGGATTATAAATAAGACATTGATAACACTGTTCCCTACTTCCCACTCCCTCCCCCCCAGACCTTGCTTAAACAGTCAGTCAGTGTCCATCAAGATGTAACTTTATTGATGAATGACTTCTTGGTATCCATTGATCATCATATTGTATCATGACATGTAGTTGCGCAAGTGGTGCCAGCATGGTACAGGTATTTCTCATCCTAGGAGGTTTTCGACACAGTGTGCCATATAATATAAGAAATAATAGACATCAAAGAAAAGAAGAGAAGAAGAAAAGAAGAAAACAAGGAGGAGAGAGAAGCGGTAAGAAATGGTAGTAAGAAATAATAGTATGATCCAGGCGCCCTGAAGAAGAATAGCCTATTAACATGGCAAACACTCTAAATATCATTAAAGGTTATTAGACAAGCAATATGTACATTAAGTATATGGATATTACCATAAACAGACAACAGCTAGCAGTAATACTCAAGGTATGCTGCAAGGCGGTCGCAACGGTTTCCAGATCAAAGTATGTTTGACTATTGTCTCATGCTGTACTGCCGTTAAGTAGTGCAAACGCCTATGGACTTGCAGTTTCGTAAATGTCTCTCCTTATGTTGGAATTTGTTTAGATTTCCATAGCCGAGCAATGGTGGTGCGTGCAGCTAATAAGATATATGTACTTAGTGTTTTTTTATTACCATGTAACAATTCTAGAGGGGCATTCAAGAGCGCCGATATGGGTTTTAGGGTAATGTTAACCTTAAAAAATCTGAGTTAGCCACTGACTAATAGCGTGCCAGAATGGAGTAATCTTCGTACATTCCCACCATATATGGAAATAAGATCCATCATCCCCACACTCCCTCCAACATTTTAGTGAGAGAGATGGGTACATACTGTGCAATTTTACGGGGTCTAAGTGCCATCGATACAGCATCTTGTAGCTGTTTTCTTTTAAGTGGGCAGAGATGGAGCACTTACTGGCTTTCTGGAATATCAGGCTTCCTAATTTAGGATGTAGTTGGTCTCCCAGATCTGCCTCCCATTTTAATAGGTGGGGTAGGTTTGGGTTATCATTGGTAATAAGCAGTGTATAATTTAGAAACCCCATTAGATATGGCATCCGCTTTGATACACATATTCTCAAAAAGTGAGCGTGTGCTTCTCAGGTTCTGGGTCCTACTTACTTCAAGAAGAAAATGTCTGGCTTGGGCATATGGCAGGAAGCTAGTCTCTGTAAGGTCATATTTGTCCATTAACTGTACTAAAGGAAATATCTCCCCTCCTTGAATCAGGTGCCCAAGTGTGATGATGCCCTTATGTTGCCATTCCCTGAAAGCCTCGGATTGATGTCCAATTGCAAACTCCCTATTGTGGGCTAGGGAAGTTTGATAGAAGTAAGTGTAATCTCCCACTAGTTTCCTTTTCCAGCTGTCCCATACCCTAAGGGTGGTTTCCAATGACCACGGTATACATCTGATATTGGTCCACGTAATTCTAGGTTGCCATGGCATGGAGGCCATAGACATTGTGCCAATCATTAGTTGACCCGCTTTGACCCAATGTTTGGGATGGCACACCCTGGTCATATCAATCACTGTTTTTAGTTGCGCAGCTACATAATAAGCTTGCAAATCTGGCACTCCCAAACCACCCTGTTTTCTGTTTTGATAGAGGACTCACCTGGCCACCCTAGGGGGCCGCCGCCAAATGAAATCAAATATTTTCTTTTGTGTCTTTCGCAAAAAGGACGTGGAAAGGAGAATTGGCAAGGTGGTAAACAAGTACAAAAATCGGGGTAATACATTCATTTTAATTATTGTGTTTCGGCCTAGCCAAGTAAAGGGGCCCTTGTGCCACTTATCCAGATCCCAATCAATGGCTTTAGAAAGTGGTAGGTAATTTAGAGCATGGAGATCATCTAAGTTGGCATTAATATTAACTTCCAGATATTTCAACGCTTTTTTACCCACCTAAAAGGGGGAATGCTTGGGAAATTTGCTGTATGTCACTTCGTGTTAAGTTGATGCTTAATAATTCCAATTTTTCCATGTTTACTTTGAATCCAGAAACACTATAAATCGTTTTAATTCGGATTCTACTTCTACCAGGGATTGGGTGGGATGCGATAGAATAAACATAATGTCGTCTGCAAATAACGAGAGTTTAAAATTAATATCCTTTAAAGAGATTCCTGTAATGCCGTCGGACTTTCTGATTCTATGGGCAAATGGTTCAAGAAAAATGGCAAATAATAATGGAAATAGAGGACATCCTTGTCGGGTGCCTCTTCCAATAGTAAATCGGTCTCCATATCCTCCACTGACCTTCACTGCTGCCTGTGGGCCATTATACAATTGTAGGATCCATTGTATAAAAGAAGGTCCAAAATTCATTTTAGTTAATGTTTGGAACAGGAAAGGCCAATGGACCATGTCGAAGGCCTTCTCTGCATCTTTGGATAACAATGCTGCTGGAATGTTCTCTCGCTTTGCCCACCATACCAAGTCCAATATTTTTCTCACATTGTCGGCCACCATCCGGTGGGGCACGAAACCCACTTGATCTGATTGTACTAGATGAGGCAAATATTTATTAAGCCTCATAGCTAAGAGTCTAGCTAAGATTTTTAAATCTTGGTTTATGAGGGAAATTGGCCTGTATGAGCCGCATAATGTAGGGTCTCTGCCAGGTTTAGGTAAGACTGTTATGCCTGCTGTATTGGATTGGGCATAAAGGAGGCCCTCATCATGAATATAATTAAAGAATGCTACAAGGTATGGCGCCAAGCACTCCGAAAGTGATTTATAATATTCCCCAGGCAGACCATCTAACCCTGGTGATTTGTCATTTTTTAAGGTGTGGATAATGGATATCACTTCTTCTGTGGATATGGGTCTATCCATCTCTTGTTGGTCTAGATTTAATGTAGGGAGTTCCAAGTTCTCTTAAGTATTCTACTATATCATGGTCTCTAATCTGAGTATTAAGGCTGTATAAAGCGGCATAAAAATCCGTGAAGCATTTTCTAATGTCGGTAGGGTTCCTAGTTAATTGGTCGTTGGAGGTTTTGATTTTAGTGATGAGGCTTTGCGCTACTTGGGCCTTCATCTGTCTGGCTAAGAGCTTTCCCGCTTTGTTGCTACCTTCATAATATGTTTGCTGAGTTCTCTCTAAGTTATAAGCCAATAGAGAATCATCCAGAGTAGTTAGTTTAAATCGGGCTTCTAGTAATAGCCTATAAATTTTGGGGGATTGAGTTTGGTAATGTTGGTGAGATAGACCACTAATTTCTGTTAACAATTGTTGGCGCTTGCTTTCTCTTTCCCTTTTGACCGCTGTTGGCAATACATTGCCCTCTAGCTACCGCTTTCGAGCATTCCCACAAGCAGCTCATTGAAGTCTCTGGTTGACTATTGACTTAGAAACGGGAGTGGTGCCGAGTGATTGGAGAAGAGCAGTGGTGGTTCCGCTTCACAAGAGTGGGAACAGAGAAGAGGCTGGTAACTACAGACCGGTTAGCCTCACTTCGGTGGTGGGAAAAGTAATGGAGTCACTGTTGAAAGTGAGAATAGTGAACTATCTACAGTCCGGAGAATTACTGGACCTGAGGCAGCATGGATTCACCAGGGGAAGATCCTGTCAGACAAATCTGATTGACTTTTTTGACTGGGTAACCAAGGAATTGGATCGAGGAAGAGCGCTCGATGTCATCTACTTAGATTTCAGCAAAGCTTTTGATACGGTTCCGCATAGGAGACTGGTGAATAAAACGAGAAGCTTAGGAGTGAGTGCCAAGTTGGTGACCTGGATTGCAAACTGGTTGACTGACAGAAGACAATGTGTGATGGTAAATGGAACTTTCTCTGAAGAGAGAGCGGTTTTAAGTGGTGTACCGCAAGGATTGGTGTTGGGACCGGTCCTGTTCAATATCTTTGTGAGCGACATTGCGGATGGGATAGAAGGTAAGATTTGTCTTTTTGCGGACGACACTAAGATCTGCAACAGGAGTGGAGAGAATGAGACGGGATTTAAGGAAACTGGAAGAGTGGTCGAAGATATGGCAGCTGAGATTCAATGCCAAGAAGTGCAAAGTCATGCATATGGGGAGTGGAAATCCAAATGAACTGTATTCGATGGGGGGGGGAAAGGCTGATGTGCACGGAGCAGGAGAGAGACCTTGGGGTTATAGTGTCTAATGATATGAAGTCTGCGAAACAATGCGACAAGGCGAAAGCAAAAGCCAGAAGAATGCTGGGCTGCATAGAGAGAGGAATATTGAGTAAGAAAAGGGAAGTGATTATCCCCTTGTACAGGTCCTTGGTGAGGCCTCACCTGGAGTACTGTGTTCAGTTCTGGAGACCGTATCTTCAAAGAGACAGAGACAAGATTGAAGCGGTACAGAGAAGGGCATCCAGAAAGGTGGAGGGTCTTCATCGGATGTCATATGAGGAGAGATTGAAGAATCTAAATATGTACACCCTGGAGGAAAAGAGGAGCAGGGGTGATATGATTCAGACTTTCAGATACTAGAAAAACTTTAACGATCCAAAGACAACAACAAACCTTTTCAGTCAGAAAAAAATCAGCAGAACCAGAGGTCACGAGTTGAGGCTCCAAGGAGGAAGACTAAGAACCAATGTCAGGAAGTATTTCTTCACGGAGAGAGTGGTGGATGCCTGGAATGCCCTTCCGGAGGAGGTGGTGAAGTCCAAAACTGTGAAGCACTTCAAAGGGGCGTGGGATAAACACTGTGGATCCATCAGGTCTAGAGGACGCGTATAAAGAGCAGGCAGCAAAACACTGCTCGGAGCGGCAATAGCCACAGAGGCATTCACGGAGCGGGATGCCAGTGGCCAGTGGTTGGTGTTCCACCTTCATGGAGCGGAAGGATGGAGGGCTGCCATCTCCCAATTAAAAAAAGAAAAACAAACAAACAAACAAAAAAAAAAACAGGGATGGGTTCATGGGCTATAGGTATTACCAATTATTAGGCTTATTCAATTACCAATTATTAGGCTTTTCAATATTTGATGATAGTTAATGTGACTTTCAAGGCATACTTCACTTTCAATGCATATCCAGCATAGCTCCCTGCTTCAACGGCAGGGGAGAAGAAAAACTAATACTTTCCTAGCGTGTAGCAGATGGACTCAAAACAAGTGGGTATAGTGTGCTCATGCTAGCAGTTGGAGACGGATCTGACGTCAGCACGGGTATATATACCCCTGCAGGAAGTGCAGCAATTCAGTAATTTCCGTCTCCAAAGCAGTTTGGAGCTACCTTACGCTCGCTGAGCGTTTTTCCAAATTATAACGACTAAATTGTTAATCTTGAAGATGGTGTTCCTGCTGGCTGTATGCTCAGCCTGCCGCATCTCAGAGCTACAAGCACTGTCCTGCCGTGACCCGTTTCTCAGAATCACTCCAGAGGCTATCCATCTTCGCACGGTTCCTTCCTTCTTACCCAAAGTAGTCTCACACTTCCACCTCAACCAAACCATATCCTTGCCTACCACGGAAGGTTTGAAGAAGTCGGAAGAAGGTCGAATACTACGCCATCTCGACATCGGCAGGCTGCTGTCCAGATACCTGGAGATGTCAGAAGCAGTACGAAAGACGGACCACCTGTTCGTCCTTCACAGCGGGAAGAAGCAAGGGGAAGTGGCCTCACGGGCAACCATCACCCGCTGGATCAAAGAAGTTATCAAGGCAGCCTACGTAGAAGCGGGAAAACCACCGCCTCTACGGGTCAAGGCTCACTCTACCAGAGCGCAAGCGGCCTCTTGGGCAGAAACTAGGATGCTGTAACCTGCAGAAATATGTAGAGCGGCGACGTGGTCCTCCCTCCATACCTTCTCCAGATTCTATCATCTGGATGTCCAGGCCAGGGAGGACACAGCATTTGCGAGGGCAATCCTGAACGGACCTCGGGCAGCCTCCCGCCCAGTCCGGGAGTAGCTTTTGTACATCCCACTTGTTTTGAGTCCATCTGCTACACGCTAGGAAATGTAGAGATTACTTACCTGATAATCTCGTTTTCCTTAGTGTATGCAGATGGACTCAGCATCCCGCCTGGCTGCCGGCATACATGGGGATTCACCGACTCATGGTAAGCCATGTTTTTCTTATAATAGGCCTTCCACCCTTTCGGGTGTCGACGCCTTCCGGTTGAGAACACTGGCGGTCTCCAGCTACTATCAATCAGTCAGGGTAATCCTGTTCATTTAATCGATCGGTCAGCTACAGCTTTTGCAAGGAAGATTACTGAATTACTGCACTTCCTGCGGGGGTATATGTACCCGTGCTGACGTCAGATCCATCTCCAACTGCTAGCACAAGCACACTATACCCACTTGTTTTGAGTCCATCTGCATACACTAAGGAAAACGAGATTATCAGGTAAGTAATCTCTACATTCACGCATATCCAGCATTGCTATCTGCTTCAACGGCAGAGAGCTATGCTGCCGCTTACCCAACTAATCAAACTTAATATTTCACTTGGAAGCAGCTCCATCACTGCTCTCTACATTAATAGTGGGGGTGAAAGGGAAATAGAACCTAAGGTTACTAAGAGCCAAGAGAAACAGATAAGTATGAGAAAAAAGTGTGAAGCTTGCTGGGCAGACTGGATGGACCGATTGGCCGCCTTCTGCCGTCATTTCTATGTTTCTATGACTTGGAAATATTCTGTGAGCCGTCGGGCTAGCTGTTGAGCGAAGGTCTTTTGCTTTAATAATGAGGTATTGAGCCTCCAGAAAAATTGTCCCCCTTGTCTTTCCTGGATTTCTAGGTCGAGCCAGACCATCCCATGATCCGACCAAGTGATCGGTTCAATCTCGCTTTGTTTAACTTTGGGGACCAGACACTTATCAACTAGGAAGTAATCAATGCGAGAGTAGGAGTTGTGAGGTTTAGAGTAAAAAGTGTATGATCTAGTTTTTGGATTATTATGACGCCATATGTCCACTAGCTGTCCGTCCTTTATTGCGGTGCGAAGTATGGCTCTGGCTTTCTGCCCTTGAGATGATGTAGGTGTACTACTAACATATGAATTGTCAAGGTCTGGCAGTGGTGTAATATTAAAGTCACCCCCCTAAACCACATTCCCCTCTCCATGGTTGTCTAGTAAAATTGCATTTTGAGTATAAATTCTGCCTGATTGTATGTGGGAGCATAAACTGAAACTAGTGAATAGATGTCACTGCCCACTCTGATTTTGAGAGAGATACCTACCATTATCATCTACAATTTGTTCCAACAAGTCAAATAAAATGGTCGATGAGATGAGAATACCTGTCCCTGCGTATTTGTTAGCTTTCCCAGTAGCAGCTAAATATACGTGGGGGAAATCACGGAAGGATATCAAGCGCTCATGCCTCCCCCCCCCCAAGTAAATACAAATTAAACATAGTAAGATTAGCAAGTGAACCCGATAACAAAGCTAAATATAGTTGACCATTCTAAAATCTGTGTACTGAGCACTCAGCACGAACCCCCTCACATGTTATCACTGTGATCTAATATTATATCCAGTCTTTGGCAAGAGAGACACAGTGACAGTAACATATGAATCCAATGTCAAACTGGAAAAAAAGAGAATAAACTGGGAACTGCAGACTGTGCCCGTAGCACTGCCCCAACAAAAGCTAGCATTGAAACCTGTCGTGATGGCAGATCTGATCCAACTCGTTGTTACTGATCTATTTTTTCTTTTTTTTCCCTCTTTTGTTGAAGCACGCAGCTATCTGCATTGATTAAAGTGTCCGAGTTCCGATGCCCACACTACATATCCGATCTAACCTTGATCTGATAGACTCGCTGGTTGGGCGCTTTGTTTATAAGCTGCTCTTCTTTTAGGCTGTTCAACCCACTGCCATTTTGAAGTTGTGGCGCCTCATGGCTTAGCAGCCAGGCTCGATTGCACTGGGAGCTCTAGCGGGACGTCTCCATCCAGAAAAGCTGTTATGGCGTCTGAAATCTATTTTATTCTGTAAGTTTTACCCGCATGCTGGAAAGATAAGGCAAAAGGGAAGTTCCATCTATATTTAATATCTGCTCGTCGTAATGCCTCTGTTGCCAAGCGTAAGTCTTACCGCTTTTTTAAAGTACTCGTGGCGAGGTCTTGGAATACTGCCACCTCCGTATTTTGCCAGCTCCATGATTTTTTCTTTCGAGCAATGGTCAGCAATTGCTCCTTCTGGGTAAAACTTTGAAAGTTTAGAATCAGGTCGCGTGGTCTATTATCTCTCCTCGCTCCTAGCGCCCGGTGGGCCCATTCAATGAGAAAAATGATGGTATCTCCATCTCCACTCCGCTTGTTCCCGGGTGTCTGTTGGGTCCAGAGGAAGCTGCAAAATGCTGTAGCTGTAGCCATGCTGTCCTCATATTCCTTGGTCTCAGAGATCCCCCGAAGTCTTATATTATGGCGCCTCGATCTGTTCTCCAGATCTTCTAGCTTTTCTGTGATTGAAGCTAGCTCTATGGTAGTCTCTTCATTATTTTTTTCAAATTATTTTATAGTTGCGTCCTGATCCTCCACTCGTGTATCTAGCTCGTCGACTTTGTGCCCAAGAGCTAAAAATTAATCTCTAAGTTCTGCGAATGAAGCTAGTAACTCATGCTTGTTGTTTTTAATTTCTGAGCGGAGGTCAATAAACCATTCCCTCAATTGGGACTTAGTAGGTAAGTCAGCCATAGTCGGTATAAAGTCCATTGCTTGCTGTAGCGATAAAATCGGGGCCTCCACCTCCGTACCATCCCCCTCTCCTGCCATGCAATCCAGCTATCTCCGTCCCAGCTTTTCTGGAGTCCGCGGCCATTCTTGTAAAAGAGAACTTCTGCAACTCACTTTTTTTCTTAGTAGTCATCAGTCTGCATGTGGGATTCAGATTCTGCACTTTTGACTCACTTTTATTGAATCTGTGCTGTCGGGATCGGGTTACTTAGGTGGGCGATCTTGGGAGCTATTGAGTTAAGCAGCCATCTTGACTTGTGGCGAACGGTGCCCCCACTTTCTATCTTTTTAAGTTTATTTACTATTAGTAGTAAAAGTCCTTCCAAGGACTAAAAATTACTGTGAAATGTAAGAAGTGCATAATTGAGATGTAATAGAATCGAACTTCATCCCCTCCTCCAAAACTCCATTGATCCCCTCACTCTCCCTCTTTCACTTCCTCTCCCCAGTTGATCCCTTCTTCACTAAGAGGTAAATTTTTTTTTTGTTTTATTGTTACATTTTTGGCATAGCTGATACCCATTTTAACTTTTTTCTCCTGTATGTATGAAAAACTTTTCCATTAAAGACTTTTTCCGTTATAAAGATTTGTTTATGTACATTTTTATATACTTTCCATTCTTATCACTGGATAGTGTATATATTTATATTGTTAGGCATTTTACAGCTTGTCACTACTGTTTCTGATTTTGAATTCATATATTCCCTGAAGCAGGCAGTGGTCAAAACATAATCATGTTGGGATTGCATTGATTTTTTTTTATAGTTTATTATTTATTAAAAATGTTTTCAGTTTATTGCATTTTATATCTGGTAGTGACTTTGTGACTGCTTCTTATCATTGCTTTCACCCTTGTTATTATTTTAACTATTCATTTCCCCTTTGCTATTAGTAATGTACTACTCTTTTCCTCATTCCTTTTGCTACGACTTTGTCACGCTATTTCAATATCTTGAGATCATCAGATACAATTATCAGGAGTGCCATTTACTGTTGGATAACAATATCTCCCTTTTCTATGCTTTTTTGTATGACTCCCTTGGATTTGTGCACCCCCAAATGCATAAGTTTGAATTTTTTAGTATTGAATCTTACCTGCTAAGCACATGCCCACTATTCGAGTTTGCTGAGACTGAACAATGAACATAAGGCTTCCTATACTGGGTCAGATTGACGGTCCATCAAGCTCAGTATCCTGTTTCCAACAGTGGCCAAGCCAGGACACAAGTACCTGGCAGGATCCCAAGGGGTAGATAGATTCCAAGCTGCTTATCCCAAGAATAAGCAGTGGATTTCTGCAACTCTAATAGACTTTTCTCCAGAAACTTGTCCAAAAGTTTTTTTTTTTAATTTTTTTATTTGATTTTAACATTACATAGCCATAAATGACAAAGAAATGGCAATTTAAGGAAGTACCGTATTTGCCGGCGTATAGGACGCACTTTTTTCCCCTCAAAACAGGGGGAAAAAAGGAGTGTGCCCTATGCGTCTGTAATCAAAATTAACAGCACCCGGTGGGGGGGAGAGTAATGCGGTGGCATCGGGGAGCAAGGGCGCACTGCCCGATTGGCCAGTGCTGAGTTAAAGGGGCTTGCCGAAGCACGGCTTTCCCAATCAAAATCCATCAGCTTCAAGATTTTGAAGCTGATGGATTTATATGCAGCATACAGAAGATGTGGACAGCCTCAGCACCGGCCAATCGGGCGGCGCGCCTTCACTCCCGGACGCCACCGCATCACTCCCCCCCCCCTCTCCACGGACGCTGTTAGTAATTTTGAGCCGGTAATCAAAATTACTAAAGGTGCCAGTTCTGCTGGGAATCAGGGGAGCTGACAAATTCTGACATTGCAGTGACTTCCGGCGATATGTAAGTAACCCAGTTCATTCAGCCCATGCGCCTCCTTTCTCCAGGACCCGATGCTAAAATACGGTATAATTCTACATACAAAAAGAAAAACACAATGCCTTAGTCCACAATAACGGGGGGAGGAGGTATAAACTATTAAGGAAGTGAAGAAAAGGAAAAAACAAAAAAAAAAGAAAAGGCTTAACTTGCTCAAAAGGTCGAAAATCATATTATTGAACGCCTGATTCTTAAGGAGCTGAGAGAGACGTCTTCTGATCTAGGAAAAAACATAAATGTTCAGGGGAAAAAAAAGTATATCTATTGGGGCAGATTTTCAGGAGGATTTACGCATGTAGGGGGGGGTTACGTGCGCCAGGCCTAAGTCCTGGGACATGGTTGGGGGCGTGGCCAGAGGTCTCTGCAAGGCCACTGGGCCGGGGGATCGCACACCAGCACTCGGCTGGCACGCACAAGTTACGCCCACCTTTGACAGGCGTAACTTGTCAGATAAAGGTATGGGTTTTATTTTTTTTTCAGGCTGGGGGCGGAATGGGGAGGGGGAAGGAAAGCGAGGGAACTGGGAAAGCCAGCTGGTCTCCCCAAGGGCTCGGCGCACGCAAGGTGCACTAGTGTGCACCCCCTTGCGCGTGCTGACCCCTGATTTTATAACATGTGCGCGGCTGCGCGGGCATGTATAAAATCGGGCGTACATTTGTGGATGGACTCTCTATCTGGGTAACATCAAGCTAGGTTGAAAGAACATTGCACAAATCTCATCTTTGGGTGAATTTCCTCACTCTGAAGATCATCAAATCTTCACAAGAGAGCACTGTTCTTTTCGTACGTCTCACTTTGAATGTCAAAGTGGCCCCTAACCCTACACTAATACCTAAACCTCACGTCGAGTTACTAGATGGGCCTCCCATATAAATACCTATCTAGCGTGAGGGCATTATGGCTAGTCTGTCTCTCTCTCACTCAGCTTAAACCTACTAAACATGGTCCCCCCAGTGGTTGTATGTAAGAAATACAACAATTCTGGCACTTACTGCCTATTACCATAAAACACACCCCTTTTCCTGTGGCATGCGGTATTTAGTGCATTTTGATAAATCCGGGCCTAGGTTCCCAAACTGTTTTAACCAACAGCCCCAGTGTCAGAAGCACAATTAGAAATAGCCAAGTCCACATGAAGTAAAACAGACCACAGGGAATCCAAAGTCACTTCAGGAGGCCTTACCAAAAGTTGTAAGGAGGAACTCATAAAAAAGGATCTGTTTTGAGGTGCAGCATCCCTAAGAGAGATGAGATTGCAAGATCTCTCCAAACCCTCCAGAACTGGAGGATTTGGAGAGGATATTTATACCCAGGATTAGGGGATAAATATCGCAAATCCCATTTCGGGCATAATGCACAGCATAATGCTCAGAAAAAAAGGTGTAGCTATTTCTTGGTGTTAAATCATGCGATAGTGTGCTATCGCACGCAACGTTAAGTGCCCCTCATTTTCATTTACTCCACCTAAAGTCCTCCCAGTTGACCAAATTTTTAAAATTTGCATACACATCTCGCGATGCTTATCGCATGTGTTATGGAATTATCGCGAGCATTAAGGCTCTAATGCGATTTGAAAAATGACTCTGGCAGGATTTTCCCTTCGTGAAACCATGTTATCCGGTGTGCTGTAATCTACTTGTTTCAAGGTGTCTGCACTATCTTTTTCTTTAATAGGGTTTGCAAGCTTTGCCCACATCTGGGGTTAGATTAACATGGCTGTATTTACCCACCTCTTGCCTGTCTCCAGTATTGTATAGCGCAGTGCTTCCCAATCTTTTTTGTTTTGCGGCACAACTAGCTCAGGGTTCACTTAGTTATGGCACATCAACCACATCCTCTTCTTTTCCCTTACCCCCTCCCACTGGCATCATCATCACCTTCTCCCTTCCCCCAACCCTTGGCACCATCATCTTCTCCCTTTCCTCTTTCTCCACCATCATAATCACCTCTCTCCACTGGTATCTTCTTCTTCCTTCTCCACCACTCCCTGGCATCATCACTTTCTCTATCCCTCATTCTCTTCTCCTCAGCTCCTGGTATCACCATCATTACCTTCCCCCTCCTACCATCATAAGAACATAAGAAAATTCCATACTGGGTCAGACCAAGGGTCCATCAAGCCCAGCATCCTGTTTCCAACAGTGGCCAATCCAGGCTATAAGAACCTGGCAAGTACCCAAAAACTAAGTCTATTCCATGTTACCATTGCTAATGGCAGTGGCTATTCTCTAAGTGAACTTAATAGCAGGTAATGGACTTCTCCTCCAAGAACTTATCCAATCCTTTTTTAAACACAGCTACACTAACTGCACTAACCACATCCTCTGGCAACAAATTCCAGAGTTAAATTGTGCGTTGAATAAAAAAGAACTTTCTCCGATTAGTTTTAAATGTGCCACATGCTAACTTCATGGAGTGCCCCCTAGTCTTTCTACTATCCGAAAGAGTAAATAACCGATTCACATCTACCTGTTCTAGACCTCTCATGATTTTAAACATCTCTATCATATCCCCCCTCAGTCGTCTCTTCTCCAAGCTGAAAAGTCCTAACCTCTTTAGTCTCTTCCCCTCCTCTCACATTATCTTCACCATCCCTCTCCTATCCCCCTATCATCACCACCTTACCTCTCCCTCCCCCCTAGAATTATCCCCTTATCTCTACCTTCTCTCCCCTGGCATCATCATCACCTTTCCTTCTACGTTTCTCCCCACCCCCTGGCTCCATCATCACATTTCCTCTCTCCCTCTATCTCTTCTCCTCACCCCTGGCATCATTACCACCTCCCCTTCTCTCAGTCCTTGGAATTATCTCCTTCTCTTTCCCTCCCTATCATCATCCTGCTTTTCTCTCTGTCCCTCGCCCCCACTCCCTGCTATCACCTTCCCTTTGCCTCTATCTCTCTCCCCCCTCCCTCAGGCACCATCATCACCTTCCCTCTCCCACCACCTCTTCCATGCCACCCCTTGCATCATCATCTCCTCCCCCCTCCACCCCTCTCCTTCACCTCCTGGCATCATCACCTTCTCATCCCTGCAATCAGTCACCTTCCCTTTCCCTCTCCCCCACCCCCTGGCATCATCACTTTCCTTCTCTCTCCATCCCTCCTACCCACCCCCAGGCATCATCATCACCTTCCACATCTTCCCCCCCGCCCCCACACTCGCATCATCATGACCTTCCCTATCCCTTCATCTTCCATCCTCACCTTCCATCTCCCTCCATCTAGCATCATGTCCTTCCCTCTGCCTCTACCCCTCTCCTTCAACCCTTGGCATCATCATCATCATCAACTTCCCTCTCTCCCCTTCCCCATGCCAATCATCTTTTCCCTTGCCCTCCACCCCTTGGAATCACTTGCCTTCTCCCTCACTCCCTGGCATCATCATCAACCCTCTTCCTCACCCTGTGGGCTTCATCACCTTCCTTCTCTCTCCATTCTTCTCCCCCATCATTATTTTCAATCTTCCCTACCCCGTCATCACCTTCTCTTCTCTTCCTTTCTACCACCTGACATCATCTTTCCTCCCCTCCACCTCTCCTCCTCACTTCTTTGATGTATCATCTTCCCTTACTCCCATCTCCTGGCAGCATGAACTTCCTTTCCCTTCCCCCACATCCAGTGGAACATTCAGCTGACCCTTTCCCCATCCCATTCCCAATCCTTGAACAGCAGAAGTTTTGGGAGCAGGCTTACCCACTACTGCTTCTTCCATCTTTGCCAGCTTCCCTCTGCAGTCTGAACTGCATGGGGCACAAAAGTCTCACAAGCCTACAGAGCAGTTTCCACTGCAGAGGGAAAGCAGGAGCAGCTGCCATAAGCCCTGCTCTCTAATGCCTCCTGCTGGTGGGAGGACATCTGGCGGTCCAGACTAGAGAGAGAGGCAAAATAAAGACTGCAGCTGTGGTACATCTGTATTTCAGCCATGGCACAGTAGTGTGCTGCAGCACACTGGTTGGAAAACACTGGTATATAGTGGTACCATATCTGTTTGTAGAAAAGCCTCCCCCACCCCCGCTTTTAAGGACAAGTTGAACAAAGTTGCCAGAAGTTGAACTAATTTATCCTGGGGTGTACTACATCCACTCATTTTTTTTAGGTTTTTCAAGTACCTCTTGCTCTGGAATTCTGTGCATAATCATATCACATTATCAATTTTGTTTCCTATCTTAGAGCCATTGCCTTCCCCTTCATCTGTAAATACTGAGCAAAAGTACTTAAGATATTTGCCAGTTCTCCTCGTCACAAATCCCACTTTCACCCATGCCTCCTTTTGTTTTTCCCCTCTACCTTCTAAATCTAGAGAATTTCTCTTTTTATTGATTTTGGAAATGTTCTACTCTGTTTGGGCCTTTTCTCTTCTAACCACCCTCATTACTTCCCTTTCTGTTTCTTCATAATTCAGCTTGTCGCCCTATGCCTGTGTTTGGGGCTTCTTTTTGAATTTTTTGTTGAACGCTAACCTCTTACCCGTTTTACTACCTCCTCAGCAACCCATATATGTTCGGCGGGGTGCGCCAGTTGTGCCTCGCCGAAAGTAATAATGGGGCGAGTCTCGCGGAGGCGGTCATGCCGGGGGTGGGGTGTGTGTGTGTTGAGTGCCACACATTTTTTATGAAGCTTATGGCCAGGGAACCAAGAACACTTAGATTTTGGTAGAAAGCATGATTTTTTTTTTTTTTTAGTATAAGTATTCTTGGGAGATGCGGATGCCATGTCTCTTACACACTGACTACCAGCATCTCATCATATACAGGAAGTGATCCTTCTTTTATAGATAACATTCAATATTGTGGAAGATTCTAGTGTACGTGACTGCCCAAAGAATCATTTACAAAGGTTGTCATGTCAACCACATGATGACTATCTCTTAACTGCCCTGATTAGTTTTCCCAGGTGTGGCCCATTTGCCCTCACTCTCGAGATAGTCCTTTGTTCTGTTAAAATCTTACTGGTCAAGGTAATTAACACATGGCTGTGTTGAGAAAGAGTGCCTCTGTAGTGTTCGTATGGCCTGAAGTTCCCGCCATTGCTTTCTTCTTTGTGACCCTATGAATAGGCCTTACCTTTCTGGTGCCAGCTTGATTGCCTTTATAGATATCCAGGGAAATTCTGTAAGTCATGCTCAGAAAGGCACTTAGAGTTCATACAGCCCAGGTAGGCTAAAGAAAAACACAGGATTCTGGGGATTTCCTTCTCCATGTTAGTTTTCTGTTCAGGCCCACTCATCATTTCCCTCTTGTGCCACTTACAAATGGCAAAAGTGGCACACCCAAGTACCAGAGGTGAAGACAGAACTGTGAGAAGTGATTATGGCAAATGGGCTGAAGTATGTAGGCTAGCAACTATCCTCGTGTGTGTGTTGTGATCCCTCTAGATCCCCACTAAAGTAAATGAGACTCATAGATAGCCACGCACTCTCTAAGTAACAAATAGTAGCAGTATGACTGAGTGTCACTAGGTATCCATTAGCTTTATAATTGAGCTATAATGATACCTGCGTCATAAAAATGACCTAATTTATAATAGCAAGACCACATATGTTATCTTTCAGAGTTAAGTAATTCAATAATAGTGGTGTAACTTGTAAAGAAGAACAAAGAGAGACTAGTATGAAAGTTTTATTTTTCTCATATAATACTAGGTATACTGGGCAAGTCTCTGCAAGGAGTACTGTTATTGTAAACAACTACCCAGGATAATATTCATTAAAATGGCAAGCAGGGATATAATGAATGCACATAACCCTAAAAGTGAAGGAAGCCCAGAAAATAGAGGACAACCAAGAATCAGCAGAAAGCAAATGTTGCTTACCTGTAACAGGTGTTCTCACAGGACAGCAGGATGGTAGTCCTCACATATGGGTGAGTACCGAGCTGAGGATGCCTGAGAGTGCACCAAATGCACCCAAGACGCGCAAAGGCGCAATGACGGGGGTGGAATTTGGGACGGAGGGCATCCACAGGTTGGTGGAAGGATGTTGGGTGGTTAAACCGAAAAGAATAGGATTAGACAGACTGGCCAAACATGGAGCATGCCGGCTAGTCGTATCTAAGCAATAATGGCTGCAAAGGTATGGAGAGAGCTCCAGGTTGCAGCCTGATAAATATGAACAAGCAGCACCGGCCGAAGGGAAGCTATTGAGGCTGGGATGGACGCAACAGAGTGTGGTTACACACAGTGTTGTAGTGAAATGCTTGCTTGTTGGTAGAAAAGAGATACAGACCGTCAATTTATTTATTTATTTAACATTTTTATATACCGAAATTAATGTAGACAATTACATATCACTTCGGTTTACAGTATAACATAAACTAGCATGTAAGAATGCTTTTACATATAACAGGTATAAGATAACTTGGTGCCAAGTAACAGGGTCAAAGAACAATAGAATTATAGGCTTTTAACGAGGAGCCAGCGAATTGGCTGTCTAAATATCTGAATGAAATTTGGATAAACTAAGGGTAAAAGGTAAAAATGGATCCTAATTAGATTAGACATCTGTCAGGTTAGAGTACTAGCCTGAATTCTAGTCTATTGGTGTGAGAGTCATGACCTAGGAAGATCCTCTGAATGAAAGAAAAGCTTGGTCGAACAGCCACGTTTTCAGTCTCTTTTTGAAGGTACTATGGCATTGTTCTAGCCCAATGATGGCTAACCTATGACACGCCGAGACGTTTCGGCTGACACGCGCAGCGTTTCAAGGACTATCGAGAATTTTTTTTTTATCGGCTGTGTCGAGCCTTTTCTTTTTTAGCTGCGCCGACCCTTTAAAATCTGTTTTTTAGTATCCCCCTACCCTCTGGACCCCTCCACCAATGCCCCCGGGTGCAGGGAGGCTCATGCGGCGCAGCGATGAGGCTCAAGACAAAGATCGCATTTAAACGAGCTGATGCTCCTCCTCCTTCCTGTGCGGCCCCGGAAGTAAACATTGCTGAAGCCACGTGGGCACGAAGGAGCCAGAAGCATCAGCGCATGCAGAAGAGGAGTAGCACTTGTGCTTACGGGCCGCCGCGATTTCCAAGTCGCAGCGGTCCGAGAAGAGGAAGAGGCCCGGTAGCAGGGCCGCTGCAGAGCCCATCCTGCGGCGACCCGCAAAGAGGAGGCCCAGAGGTGAGAGAGAGGCTGAGGGTCTGTAGAGTGTGCGTGTTTGAGATGAATTGAGAGATTGTGTGTGAGAGTGAGGACCTGAATGTTTGCAGAGACAGCATGTGAGAGCCTCTGTGTGTGTGTGTGTGAGAGAGAGCATGTGCCAGTGAGAGCCTGTGTGTATGAATGATTGTATGAGAGAGAGCACGTGCCAGTGAGAGCCTGTGTGTATGAATGATTGTATATGAGAGAGCACGTGCCAGTGAGAGCCTGTGTGTATGAATGATTGTATGAGAGAGCACGTGCCAGTGAGAGCCTGTGTGTATGAATGATTGTATGAGAGAGAGCACGTGCCAGTGAGAGCCTGTGTGTATGAATGATTGTATGAGAGAGAGCACGTGCCAGTGAGAGCCTGTGTGTATGAATGATTGTATGGGAGAGAGCATGTGCCAGTGAGAGCCTGTGTGTGTGTGAGAAAGAGAAATGCATGTGAGAATGAGAACCTGACTGTGTGTTTGAGGGAAGAAGATGGAGAGAAAAGAAACAGAAAAAAAGACAATATAAAAGGAATTGGCAAAAAAATAAGAAAAAAGGTGGAAAAAAAAAAGCCTGTGACCAACCAATTAGAAAACTAAGATCAGACAGCAAAGGCAAAAAAAAAACTAAATTTACTTTTTAGTGATTGGCACATGTAATCTTTGGGAATGTGCAAGAGTAGCACTTTCTCTACGGATCTCACAATGTACGAGATCAGCATGGAGAAAGTGGAAGCCCACGGGGCCTGCACAGAGGAGGCAGCAGAATGGGCTTCAGTGTCAGTAGCAGCAATCGGCACCTCCCCAATAGCCATGTGGCAGCAGAGGAATGAGAGAGGTTCCGAGATTGCTGGCAAAAGAGAGGGGGGTCTGCCTTTAGTGTGTGCATGTGTATGAATGGGACTCTGCCTGGGGGTGTATGTGTGTGAATGCATGGGTGCCTGCCTGGGGGTCTGTGTGTGTGAAAATGAACGTGTGCATGCCTGGGGGATGGGGAGGGAGTGGTGTGAAAATGAATGGGAGCCAATAAAAGAAACCGACTGGCAGATGAAGTTTGTAACGCTTGCTTGGACTTGAAGTGTACGAAATACCAACCTTCAATTAAAGATTTAGTCAATGAAATTCAGCAACAAAAAAGTCACTAAGCAGGTAAGGTAAAGAATTATTTGTTTTTGCTTTATTAATAAATACAGTACATATTAAAATTATAACTTTGTTATTGATTAGAGCTACAAATATCACAAAATTATGGATTTTTCTAGAAGTGACACACCACCCGAGTTATGCTCGTTTTTTTTTATGAATTTTGACACACTGAGCTCAAAAGGTTGGCCATCACTGTTCTAGCCGGAGTTCTGGTGGAAGAGACTTCCATTGCACGGGGCCCGATTTGGATAGAGCTCGTTTTCTTAATGAAGATTTAATAGGTGGGACAAGGAGGATATTTCTATATGCCGACCTCACCGGTCTGGAGGGTAGATGTAGCTGAAATGGGATATTGATCTCCAGTGGACTGATATTGTGGATTGTTTTGTGTATGATCGTTAGTACTTTGTACATTATTCTAAATTTAATTGGGAGCCAATGCAGATTCATTAGGATGGGAGTAATATGCTCTCTTTTGCTGGACTTTGTCAATATCCTGGCTGAGGTGTTTTGCAACATCTGTAAGGGTTTAATGGTGTTCGCTGGAAGGCCTAGTAGCAGGGAATTACAATAGTCAATTTTTGAAAAGATAATTGCTTGTAGTACTGCACGGTAGTCTTGGAAGTGAAGGAGTGGTCTCAGCCGTTTTAGGAGGAATAGGTCTGTTTGCCCACTGGAACTCGCAGCTTGTCTCTTGCCACAGAAGGAAAGATTTAGGTGGAATTCCTATGGAGTGTAATGTGAGCTAGATAGAATGCAAGTACACTATTACAGTCCAAGGAGTGGAAAAACCCCCTCGATTTGGTGAGAGAGAGGTGTTGGAAAAATGGGCAGAGTATATTCTGACTAAGGTGAGATGCAACATCTACCTTAAGAAGGATATGAAGTTGAATACGTAAAACCACTCGGTCACGAAGGAACACAGGGTCGGATGGGTATGTAACAAGGTGTGTAACTCACTGACCCTGTTGGCAGAAGTGACGTTTATGAGGGAAAGAATTTCCCATGCCAAACTGTGACATGAGAGGAATGGAAAGGCTCGAACGGAGAAGGTATGAGACTTATAAGCATGAGATATAGGTTCCATTCCGTGACTAGTGAAAATAGAGGCGGCTTGATCAATGGATAATCCATGATAAGCTGACTCAGAAGGGGTTTACCGTTAATTGGGTATCCCCACTCCCAAACGATACACCAATTGGAACAGAGGTGTACCTACGTGGAGGATGTCTGGGGAACAGAATCTGAGGGAGCAAGAGAAAAAAGTGGTGTAAAAAAAGGGTAATATCCTTTTGTATGCATCATGTGGTAAATCATGCCATTTTGAATGGTAGGATTTATGTGTGGAAGGTTTTGTGACGCTACCAGTACCTAAGAACATTAGTGAGTCTACGATTTGAGACTGACTTGTGAGAAGGCGAATTGGTTACTGGTGTGATAGATTGAGAAGTATGGGAAGCATACTGGTCTCGGCCAGGACGTGGGTCTGAGGAACAGTGAACCCCGTCCCGGTTTAGCATTAGAAGAGTGCTGGCTATGAGAGGCAGCAGAAGAGACACATTTAAGAGGCCCTTGATGTAAGAAAGGCGTGTAACGGAACGCATTGGAAACATGTTTAGAGAGTAGAATCTGTGCACCGTATGGTTCGATTCAGACGCAGAGGGCAAGTTTGGTTGACCTCAGCGCTAGAAGATTTTTCTCGTTACACATGTAGTTCGAGACCATTCGAGAGGATGGAATCCTATATGGAGAAGGTCTGTTATTGCTTTCGGTAAGTCTTAGATAAGTGGCCCGAGGATACATGGAGTGAGCAAGGGCCAAGGGTAGAGCTGCGCAGCTTCCTTGCAGAGCAGCTAAGAGGTTGTGCGTGCTTGTATGTTGGAAAGCACATTGTCCCTATACTGTCTGTCTGTATGCACAAACATTTGTTGCAGAGACAGTATTGGAAGGCATAAGGGTATAACTCATGGCTACAAGCTCTAGGAATTTCATGTGAAATTGTGCCTGGAGCGGAATAGACACATATTGGGTTGAGAAGATTTTAGGTCAAACTTTACAACCCTGAGTAAATGCGAGCATGAGCAGAATCAGGCTAGGTTTTGGTTCTAGATCTGCAATATGGATGAGGGACGAAAGCGATTGAACAGCTTAGACCCATTGATAATGGAATTTCACTGAATCTAACCCATAGGAGTTTTGGTCTATGAGGAAAGTGCATAGTGAAAAAACCTCATGGCCCGACAATGAAAGAATTGAGGGGCTGAGGTTATGGAATATGCGCACAGGGACATGTAGGAATTTATTAGAATGTCTGCGCGGTTGCTGGACAGGAAGGTCGTTGTGACTGTGGGGTCCAGAAGTGCTGTATAAGGGATTTATGGCAGTGACAGTAATCCCAGGCAGTAATTCTATAGTGAGTCAAGAAGAAGTTAGAGCTCCTTGCGTGGACTGACTGTGGTTATGCAGCCGACCATGCAAGGAAAAGTGTGAATGAAGCTGTACTCCGTAGAGAAACAGCAGTCACCTATAGTGATTCAATGAAATATCCCAGTTACCGAAGCTGGTGCAACCAGCAGAGCTTGGGATTGTAATATTGTTAACTCACCATTAAGCACATAGAAAGATTAGAAGTAATGTACTTACTGCGATATGGAAGCATGGTGACGAGAGATACCATTTTACCTGTGCCTTCTGAAAAAAGCTGGTATTTCTGAGGTCCAGGATGGGCGGAGAGTACCTACTTTCTGTTGAAAGAAAGAATAGTGTAATAAACTCCCCAACACCCCTCCCTGCTACGCTTTGTAGCGTCTGGGAGAGTGTACCGGGAACCTTGGTACAAAGTGGGGTGGCCGCTCTGATAACCGGCTAGTTGGGAGACCAGGAGGTGTCCAACTCGCAGGGCTGATGTAATCTAGATATGTAAGCTCCCACGGGAGTGTGAGCGGTAAAGTCTTACCACATTTCTGTGTGCTGTACAAGGAAACATCAAGACCTGTCGTCAGGCTTCGAGGTGGACTTGCACCTGAGGTAGTACTTGAGGGATCTTGTGTTTAGCAGATCAGCGAATGCATCTGGAACTTTGGCTCTGAATTAGGAACCACAATCCAGAGCATTAATCAGTACAGAGTCCTGTTGCTGAAAGCGGGAGGATGTCCTGATGCAATCCCAAAGAAATGATAGAGATTCTCTTGGTATTGTGGCTGACATAGCTGGCAATAGCGATATGTGACACTAATACGGTTCTTGGAAGGTAGATGACCTAGAACTTTTCGAACCATGTGGTCCGAACTAGAGAACACATCTCAATGGGAATGCCGCAGAAGCGGGTACTTACCATCCGACGTGGATCGCCAAAGGACGAACCGGTGAAGATTGCTGGCTCTGTGGATTTCAGGAGTCATCGAGGGGTAGCCTGTGGACGTAGACGTCCGTCTCAACTCTGATGCCTGGTATGGTGGCGCAGGTATAGAGGAGACAGGCTGAGCGTGGCTGGCGCTACCACGGTAGTTTTTTGTGGAGGGCCACAATCCCCCACCGATGATGGTGGGGCACGCCTCAGGAACAGGGGAGCCAATTAACAGCTTGTGAACCCGGCCCTCGTCGCAGCGGCTCGATGTCTTGTGACACCAGTGCAGAATTCTTCGGAACTTGTTCCGGTGTTTCTGGAGCACCAAGGACTGCCAGCACTGTGCGGAACAGTGGCGATGGCAGTGATGATGTTGCTCGGCCCAGGCATTCTCCAGCACCAAGAAGGATAGCACCGATGTGCTGGATGGCGTCTGTGGCGGACGGTCACCGTGTCGGTGCCACGGTGCTCGGCCCGGTCTTTCCCGAGCACAGAGGTGGATGCCCTCGCTGTCTTGGATGGCGAATGAAGACAGACTGTCAGCATGCCTGCACTGCTCCTGACACTATGTAGTGTCATAGGCTAATACGGGGCTTTAATAAGAACCCAAAGCAAGGAGCACTGTGTTTAGGCGAGGGTATTACGTGGCCGTGCTATGTTGGTACTGACTGTGTCGATGGCGGCCGAAGCAGCCTCGAGGGTATCGTCAAAAATACATATATGCAAAAATGTTGATGACCCAGGCAGAGCTACGATGACAGTGATGGAAGCACTGACGGCATCAGCGTAGGTATCTATGGAAACGATGTGGCATCGAATAATCGAAAAACATCATTGGCACCGGAAAGATGATACAGGCATCGACGGAGTCTATGACCGCATCGGTAGGAACGTCGAAGACACCGATGGAAACGACGCGGGCGTCGACTGCATCTGTGGCATGGCCACGGGCGTCGACTGTATCCATTGGATCGACTCGGGCACCCATGGCTCGATGCCACCAGTGGAATCGACCCTGACATCGATGCCACCGATCTGGGCATCTATGGCACTGATGGAATCGACCCAGGCATGGATGCCATCGATGGAAGTGCCCTGGTCGACAGTGGCATCGATCTGGGCATGGATGGCAGCGACAAGACAAGGTGTGCGTTGATGGCATCCATCCGGGTAATGATGGCACCAATGAAACCTAAGGAAAAATCAGTGCCATGGATGAAAAACATGGATGGCACTGATAGAAACGATGCAGGGGCCGATGGCATCAGTGTACTGCGGGGGGAGGGATACTGATAGCATCTAAGAATCCAGGACGGTCTGAAGGGGGTACAGACGGTAGCGAAGGGGCATCGACTGCGCGAGGGTACCAAAAAAATCGAAGGACCTGAATCTACAGGGGCCCTGGCGGCAACGGAAACCGTGGAAGTCCCTGTCCCACTAGCGCTAATAACCAGGCAGAGTGTCACAGAGGGACACTCGCAGGCTATGTGTGGCTAACTGAAAACATAGGGAGAGGGAAGGCCGCAGTCAGTTGGCAGGCCAGTGAGGTGACAGGAACCGACCGAAAAACAGGGCATAGTACTCACCGAGTGTAGAATAAATGTACGCAAAGGGAGACCCGTGCAGGGAAAAAGTGTTTGTGAAGTAAAAGTTTGTGTTTCCGTGAGGAAAAAGTGTTAGAATTTCTCACAGAGCTCCTAACCGCTATGCTTACTGCAGAGCAGAAAAAAGAAGACTGAGTGAAACACCTTGTGGTTCACAGGGATAATTGCAGGCTGAGCATGCTCAGTGCATTCAGTGTGCCAGTGTCAGTCAAAGCTTTATAGAAACTTTGACAGAAAAGTTTTCTGTACAGGGCTCCATCCTGTGATGTCACCCACATGTGAGGACTACCATCCTGCTTGTCCTGTGAGGACTCATACTGTGTTGTGCATACATAATGTGGGACAAGTTATAAAAGTGTTGCAAAGCATAGGACATGTTCTGGTCATAGGCAGAAGTGGGCCTAGGTGAAGAGAAGTGTCACACTATCAGAGCACATCTGTGAGTGGTTGTGAATAAACTAAGTAACTGATAGGTAGTCTTACAGGAAGAAATGCCCAAAAAGGTATATAGGGAAAAATAGAAGGGGCTCACTAAATTCAGTATATTGGGTACAGAAAAATACTTGTGCAGAAGCAACAATAGGGCAGAATTTACCTCAAGGGAATATGTGATTTATACTAAGACATATCACACTGCAAAGTGGTCAGCAGTAGAACAGGGTGATTGGTTAGTGTGATCAGACTAGTTTTCATAGATAAAAGTAAAAGAGAAGTAAATGCATATACTCATTGTAAGATATAGAACTGAATAATGCTACAAAATGCTTGGACTGTAGAGACTTATAAGACCTGCATTAATTCAGACAGTGAAACCTAAATAGTGGCATTTTCAAATGGGTATATAACTAAAATATTGACTAGATGTATCATAAACATATTTTTGTTATGACAATCAGTTATCACATATCAAATAAAGGTCCATATAATGAAAGGTGCACGATGACTTCTGTGCAAAGGATGGGATGATTTCTGAAATCATTGACACATGATGTGTGCAGTTCTCTCAGCAGGGTGGATTTCTGACATCAGAGCATAGCCTCTTAAATCAGTATTAGATGTATATGTTCTTAAGGCCTACTATAAGAGCAAAACAAATTCAAATTAATTAATGAGAAATTCCATCATGGCCTTAACTCTGTGCATCTAGTAGTTCCTACATCTGCATAATATTTCCTCTTTATTATTAGGTAACATGCAATAGTCAGATCACAAACAACTTAAATGCTCAGACATCACATAGAAACATGCATTTCACTAAACTGACACATTCATTCATTGCATTCTTCAGGTGTCATGACACACACATAACACAACAAGATAGATAACAATTAACACATTTGAGCTCAAAAAGTAGACCAAAAACTGTTTGGGTCGATAAAACAAAAGTCAAAATTAAAATGATCTATTTCAAAATGAAAAAGTCAAACTGAGGAAAAATATAATCTTCAAGCTTTACAGCTCAAATGGTGTTTTCTTTTTCAATCTGGAAAGATATAAAATCTTGCATACAATAAAGTAAGGTAATAGTTAAAGTGAAATTACAGCATCATTGAAATTAAACATTCTGATATACCTTAATTCAGCAAATAGTCAAGCGAATTTCTTGTTTCTTTTGTTATACAACTGGGAGGCACTACCACAAAGTGTGGTGAGTGAGCTGTTCTCCATCTGCGATTTAAACCCTTTTGTCTCCTTTTCCTAAGGTGATAATGTTAGTGCTTTGTAATTCAAAGATTGAAAATTTGCCACCTCTGTTAATGGGTCATGCAATGCACAGTCAATACTTGTACCATCAACTCCTAGCTTAATACACCAACTGGAAGTCTGAAGGTTTTAGGACAAATTTTAAAAAGATAGAAGGGCTTTAATTGAATTTCCACTGAATCTATACTCTACACTTTGCCATAAGGGTCTTGTTCAGTTGCCCATACTGAAAAAAGCACCTATGGAAACTGTTCCTGTCTGTATGTGAAAATAACAGACTGTCTGGCTGAATGTACTACTTTGGATATTGGTGCAAAAGAAAGCTCTATTTCCAGGGCTTGTAACAAATCCCTGCCTAACAAATTTACTGGACAACCTGGTACATATAAAAACTGACTTGTTACTACTTTTTGTGAGTGCATAACTAGTTTTAGCATGGGTTCTCCTGCTCCTGCCCTAATTTGCACCACTCCTAGAAGTCATTGTGTATAACCATTCCCTGCTCTATATCTCTGAATCTTGGGAAATCTTCATGGTCTACCTTTACCACTAATTCTATTATATGGGGGATTTCTTTCAGGATTTGCTCTATATTTAGGTGCAAAATGTCCAAATTTCCCCACAATATCAACATCCTGTAGGATCAAAATTAGCTCCTTATGAAGGGCTAAACACCTCTGCCATTTATTCTTCTTCTAATGCTCCCCATCCTTTTAGATTACTGCACCTATTAATTAATCCTGGGGAATACCAAGCATTACTCCCACTGGTTTCCTATTCCACATCATCTGAAACCCATTTACCCCAGATACTTTCTCAGCAGCTATTCTATCTAGAACCACTTTTCCCTCTTTTTGCTTATTTAATTCCTCCATCTGCCTAGAATATAACTTAGTTGGGAATTTAGTTAAATCTTCAGCGCCTTTACTCTAGCATACAAATCACTATAATGACAAGTATTGAGAAACATTTCTAACCATAGTTTATTTTCCAGTCCTGGTCACAAAGCACAGTGTCTGTAAATTTGGAACCCATATACTAGTACATGGGCTGTGCACTGTTGGGCATAGGCCAGTGAAACTCATGTAATATCAAATTTAAAACATTTAAAGCGTAACAGAGTACCAGCTGGGTGTACCCAGCCTGCCTTCTTGCTAAAGGTACAGCCTGCAGCTTTCCAGTTTCCTATAAATTATGCAGCTGCTGCACTGTTTGTAAAAGAAAATTATTCCTTACCTGCTAATTTTCGATCCTGTAGTACCACGGATCAGTCCAGACCATGGGTTATGTCCCCCTTCCAGCAGATGGAGTCAGAGCAAAAACTGACAGGACACCCACCTATAAGCAGGTGCACTCTCTGCGTCCCCTCATTATAAAGAATATCAGAGCCAGAAAGAATGGAGTGGATGAAGCAAGATATGCAAACAGAAGAACAGATACCCTGGAACAAATAACTAAACATCCAGAAACATCAACTTGCAAAAAGAACGATCAGCAAACAGCCGAATAGTACTAAAAAACTTGAGCTGAGTAATCGAGCCGTCCATCAGAATGACACTTTAACTTCTGGGTGGGCGTCTGGACTGATCCGTGGTACTACAGGAACGAAAATTAGCAGGTAAGGAATAATTTTCTTTTCCCTGTACGTACCCGGATCAGTCCAGACCATGAGATGTACCAAAGCTTCCCTTAGACAGGGTGGGCCCCTGAAAGCCCGGCTCGAATTACTTGAGCACCAAAAGAGCCAAAGACCGGCGCCTGGAGGTTTAGCTATTAATGACACGCAATAGTGTGCAAAGACTTCCAAGTCGCCGCACGATATATTTCCTGTGGAGAAACCGAACGACTTTCCGCCCAAGATGCTGCTTGAGCCCGCAGTGAATGAGCTCTAATACCGTCTGGGGGGAAACTGCCTGCACCGATGTAGGCCGAAGAGATAGCTTCTTTCAACCACCAGGCGATGGTGGTTTTCGTCGCCTTGTGTCCTCTCAGAGCCGTGCCCTAAGACAAACAGATGGTCCGAGAGGCGGAACTCATTCGTCACCTCCAAGTACCAAATGAGGACCCATTTGACATCGAGGCGTCTGAGAAGGATGGAAGCTCCACCGACTGATTCAAATGAAAAGGCGACACCACCTTAGGTAGAAAAGCCGGCACTGTGGTCAACGAAAACCCTGAGTCAGTGAAACGAAGATAAGGCTCCCAGCAGGACAAGGCTTGGAGCTCCGAAATTCTCCTGGCAGAGGAAATGGCCACTAAAAATAGCGACTTGAGCGTGAGATCCTTCAGAGAAGCCCCCTTCAATGGTTCGAAAGGTGGTCCTGAGAGGATCCAAATGACCAGATTTAAGTCCCACGAAGGCGCTACTGCATGTGCCGGTGGCTTGACGTGTCTCACACCCTTCAGAAAACAGACTATGTCCGGGTGGGATGATGATAAGCACCTTCTCGGCGAGGAATCAGGGCACCAAGGGCAGCCACTTGAACTCTCAGGGAATTGTAAGCCAATCCTTTATCCAGTCCCCGCTGGAGAAAGGAGAGAAGCTGTGGCACAGACGCTTGACGAGGAGGAACCGGCACAGTTTCACACCAAGCTTCGAATACTTTCCAGACCCAGACATAGGCAACGGAAGTGGAAGTCTTTCTCACCCGAAGCAATGTAGAAATAACATCCTCCAGGTAGCCCCGTCTCCTCAGGTGGCGCCTTTCAAAAGCCAGGCCGCAAGACAGAAGCGATCTGCCTGGTCGAAAAATACGGGACCCTAGTGGAGGAAATTCGACAGATGTCCGAGCCAAATGGGTACCTCCACCGCGAGATTGACCAGGTCTGCAAACCATGGCCCCCGAGGCCACCCTGGAGCCATCAGAATCACGTATCCCCGACGGGACCCTATCCTTCGCAGCACCTTCCCGACCATGGCCAAGGCGGAAACACGGATTAAGAGCTCGGGAGGCCATGGCAGAACCAGAGCATCCACGCCTTCCGCCCCATGCTCCCTTCTGCAGCTGAAGAATCACGGAGCCTTCGCGTTCTAGTGAGTGACCATGAGGTCCAGGTGAGGATCTCCCCACCTGCCGAAAACGAGTTCTAACGCGTCCTCTGAGAGTTCCCACTCCCCTGGATCTATGCGTTGATGGCTCAGGAAATCTGCCTGGACGTTGTCCACCCCGGCTATGTGCGAAGCTGCCAGACGGGAGAGGTGGCATTCCTCGTAGAAGAGAGATAGGCTCCCTCCTATCTTGGGAATGGGGGAGTGCACCAACAAGACTTCATTGGTTAGGCTTGGACGCTCCTCCTTGGAAGAGGGCTTTCCGGGCTGGACGTCTGCCCCGAAAGGAATGAGACCAGGCTTGGGACCGAGAGGAGGGCGGTCTCTGGTTGACATGTCTGGACTGTTGGAAGCGACGCTGACCCCGGAAGTGGCTTCGCGTAGCGCCGAATGTTCTGGGCTGCCTAGGCCTATCCTCTAACGCAAATTATATGAACCCTGATTAATATAACATGTAACTAATATAGATTCAAAAAGACCTGTTATATGGATGTCAAGGATGATGGGAAATCTGAGTGAACCTTCATACGATGCTGTACTTACAGTATACTTACTGTCTTTCGTGGTGAACTCATTACCGTGAGCGGCGCCTTCAGTCGCAAATCCGGCGTCTCTCTCTACACAGCTGTTGATAAAACTATTGACGTCATACCGCGGGCTGTACTTAATACGGCTATCGTGACTATAAGACTATGCAAAGGCTTTAAAAATCATTAGGTACCTCAGTGTTGGATGAAAACTCTTAAAGTGTTCGCTGTCCACTTTGGAATTGATACTTTGATGATCACATGAATACCGCTATGATGATGACTTATCTTTTAGCTTGTAGTCATGCCGCTGTGATGATAACTTATCTTTTAGCTTGTAGTCTGTCTTGCTTCAGCTGAAACAAGACCGACTACAAGCTGAAGCAAGACCGACTACAAGCTGAAGCAAGACCACGAAAGCTAAAAGATAAGTTATCATCACAGCGGCATGACTACAAGCTAAAAGATAAGTCATCATCATAGCGGTATTCATGTGATCAAAGTATCAATTCCAAAGTGGACAGCGAATACTTTAAGAGTTTTCATCCAACACTGGGGTACCTAATGATTTTTAAAGCCTTTGCATAGGCTTATAGTCACGATAGCCGTATTAAGTACAGCCCGCGGTATGACGTCAATAGTTTTATCAACAGCTGTGTAGAGAGAGACGCCGGATTTGCGAGTGAAGACGCCGCTCACGGTAACGAGTTCACCACGAAAGACAGTAAGTATACTTTTATAGCTTAGAGAGTGGGGTATTAACCTTTTTTAAACAGTAATTGATCAGTTTTCAATAAGATTTAATGATAGCGGTATTTTCAGGTCCATATGCAGACTCGGTTCCATCCCGGTTCCCGCAGCCCCTGAAGCAGGCAAGCGCCGAAACATGGACCATGTCGGGCCGGCGGAATAGACCCGAACCCAGCCGCAAAAAACTTATGCACTAATTGAAAGAAAAAGAAGGTAAAGGGTCAGTCCGCTAGACGGGGGAACTGACGGGAGAATTGAGCAATGGACAATATAGTTAAAAAAGTAAAAAGAAAATTAATATAAAAATTGGATTGAAAAAACAAATAAAGAATAAAATACGGGAGCCAACCTAGGGGGGCAGTCAGAACACAAGGCTGCTTCAGGATCGGCACCCGCACAAATATCCTCATAACAAGCAGTTCCCTTGTTATGTATTTGGTTGCAGTGGTATTGCACAAGGCAACGAGGTTAGTTGATATATAGTTAAATCACAGTTAGCAGGATTCACATTTTTTTAAAAACTGAAAGGATGGGGAAACCCGATGGTGAGCTTCGTAGTGAAATGGGTTATGGGTGGATGGCAGCAGGGGAAGGGGATTAAAGGAAACCCATAAGGTATTCCGAGTTGATCGAAATAGCTGAGCATCTGGGATTGGTATGTTGGTTTGTACACGAAGTGGCTTTATTTCAGGTGGCTTTTTCTTTAGCTTTTTTTGGAGCTACCAGAATAAGTGAGTTGGTAGCGTGCTCTAAGCGCAATGCACGTGGTACGGGGTTGATGGTGAACCAGGTGCAGATATAAGGTGATTCGGTATCAGTATACACTCAGAAATCCAAGACAGACCAAAGAGGTCGAGGTCATTTTCTTAGGTTAGTGGCCGCAGGAAATGCTAGTGTGTGTCCTGTGAGCAGAGTAACGGAATATTTACAGATACGTCAGAGAGTCGGGGGATCCTTTTTGGTCCATGACGATGGATTCCCATTAACTAATTTTCAGTTCACAAGAAATTTAAAAAAGGTTGTGAAAGCTTTGGGTTGGGAGGTTGAGCGTTATAGTTCGCATTCCTTCCGTATCGGCGCAGCCATGACAGCGGCTGAATGCAGATGGTCGGAGAGTGAGATAAAAGTAATTGGCAGATGGAAGTCCAATGCTTTCACATCTTATGTACGAAGATAATGGGGACAGGGTTGGTGGACCAGATTTCATCAAATTTTCTTCTTTTACAAAGCACAGGGGGGGCAAGACAGCAGCAAGGATGTGTCTGGGTCGTGGGCCATTCTTCTGTACACTGGGCACAGGATCGAGCAGTTGGAAGACCTTACGGGGGAGCACCTGCAGTTGGAGAAACAGCAATGGTGGATTCAGTGGTGGGGGAGAAGGGGAATGCGTTGGTCTGAATTGTTGTCTCTCTTGCAAGAGCGGGCGGCGGAATGGGGCATACTGAATCTCATGAGTCTTCACTTAGGGGGTAATGACATTGGGAAGGGGACCTGTAGGGCACTACTTTCTAACATGTGGAAGGATATGGCCAAGGTGTTGGGGGATGTGGCCGCACATAAAAGTTGGGTGGTCAGATATAATTATTAGGTGGAAATACAGGGAAGAGTTGAGCTGGAGACATGGGGTTAAAAAATTAAACAAGCAAAGTGGTAGGCGGGTCATACAAGAAGGGGGGTTCTGGGTGCGGCATGAATGGGCATGGGAGGTAGGGAAATGATCTTGCATCCGTGCATTACTCTCTCTTTTTTCTTTTTTAACTTGCTTAGCATCAAACTTTGTCTTCTCCACGCTCCCCTTTATAAACGAAAGTTCTTCCCTACACTTCAGCAACTGGAATCCCTGTAGGGCCTCCTCACCTCCTTCATTCATCCTCTTAGTCAACTCTCCTGAAGACCCTGCTCTTCCTACAGCTCAGCTCAGAGTTTAACAATATAGTACCGTGCTCACTGAACCTAAACTTTCCCTTATCATGAGGTCTATGTCTTTCTCTCCCTTCTTTGGTGCCAGATCCAGTATGGCTGCCCTTGGAAGTAAGCTCTTCCAGTTCTAATTGTACATGAAAAGTGGCTAATTAGAAAGATCTTTAGTAATTTATTTTTAGTTATTTGGATTTATTACCCATCATTTTAATACAAAATGTAACCAAGGCTTATTAGAAAAGTAACATAGGCAGAGATCACTATAAATATAGCTGCCTAATACTATTTTTTTCTTGATAAACTAAAAAGACTTTATGAAATCTTTAAACCCTAATCTAGCCTTAGAAACTAAATTAAAAAGACAATAACGCTTTTACTTTTTTTTCTTTAGCAGCAAGTTGAACTATTCTAGACTAGACATGTTTTTGCCTGCTCTATTTGACAAACATGCTCACAAGATCAGTTTTCTTGTAAACCGCCCCTTCCTCCCTGCTGCTGTCTTTAATTCCAGGATCCCTCTCCCAAGCATGCGATGAACTGCAAAGGATTTTAGAGAGAAACAACAACAACAAACGAGGCTCTAAGAGATTCCCGGAACTGTAGTAATGGATAAAAAATGAATAAAGTGGCTGCGCATGGGCCACGGGGGAATCTACAGACGACGCCTTGGCTGCTGCGCTAACCCTGCAGTAGGACCCACTTTGCTCTGGTCTTGACTAGCGCGGATTGAGCAGTGCCGGCTGCCATAGCTCGCTCAGCTGCTGCTGCAGCGGCGGCTGGGAGGGGGAGGCTCTGCTCTAGGCAGCCCTCAGCGGAGGTTTTAGGGCTTGGAAGCCGGTTCTGCTGCTGGTGTGCGGGGAGTGCCTAGCCTGTTCCTCCCAGCTCGGACGTAAAGCGTAGCCGTGGTCCGGTTGCAGAGTCCCGGCGCTGCTGAGCGCAGCTCTACACCAGCCAGACTTTGCATTTAGTAGTTTTTAAATCTCTGGAAGTGGGAAGAGGTCCATCTTTTGTCCTGATCTGTTGCCACCTCGCTGCTGTACAGATTGGAGCTGTGACTGTTTTCTGTGTAGTCAGAGGCTACAAAAAGAAAAGAGACTGCTGGAGGATTTATATGTGCTAATTTGCATGAAGAGGTAGAATTATATATTTTTTAATCTATGCACTTCACCACCAGCCAAATCCCAACTCTAACAAAAACGTCGGCAGAGAATCGTAGCACCAGCCAAGATAATGTTTTAGGTGATGTGATTGAATTATTCTAATTCGCATATACATATTTTTTTTTTGCTTGTAAATGTTTTTGTTAAACAAAACAGAACTGATGATTCAGGGCTCGTGATCTTGCTGACTTAAGCGGTTTTTCCACTTGTAGTCTGGGTTGTTTTACGGCATATCTACTCCTGCTGTTAAATCGAAAATCCGCTTATATTGTGTTTTCATAAAGTGGTTTCCTTGCACACAGACGTTTTTCAGCAGAACTTAATATCCTGCTACTTATCCCATTAACTTAGTATTTTTCTTAGTACACTTACAAATATGGCACATACGATGGAAGCATGAGTATCTTATGCTTGCTTTCTAGAGACTATGATTCGCGTTTTAAAACGTGTAAAAAAGCATGTTATCTAAATTTCAATAGTTATTGTGGACCCGTGAGATCGGTGACGACCGGCCCGGGGATTCGCCGCCCAAGCCGGCCCAGGAGATGAGCTTCGTTTTTGGGTATTGGGTCGGGTTTGGGTTCGGGCGCTGCGTGGAAAAAAAATCATTTTCCCGCGGGTCGTTTTTCGGCGAAACGGTTCGGGAAAAACGAATCGCGAAAAAAACCACTCAACCCTTTAAATTTCCTTTACTACAACCTCCATCCCGATTCCTGCCCAAGACTTACTAAAAGCCCTGGTGGTCCAGCGGGGTCCCGCCAACAATCTTTCCCTCTCGGGCCAGTATTCAAAATGGCGCCGATAGCCTTTGCCCTTACTATGTCACAGGGGCTACCGGTGCCATTGGTCGGCCCCTGTCACATGGTAGGAAGATGGCGCCGGCCGCCCATTGCTCCTAGCATGTGACAGGAGCCAACCAATGGTACCGGTAGCCCTTGTGACATAGCAAGGGCAAAGGCTATCGGCGCCATTTTGAATGCTGGCACGTCCGATGGCCCGAGAGGGAGAGATCCCTCGGGCTTTTAGTAAGTCTTGGGGAGGGATTGTGGGAGTGGGTGGGTCGTAATAAAGGAAATTTGAAGGGCTGGGATGGTTTTTGTTTTTAAATAAATCTGTAGTCTGTCGAGCGCGGCTCTGTCAAGGCCGCGCTCGGCAGACCACGTGATTACAGCGACCGGCCCACCGGGGGATGCCCGATCCCCTGATAGGCCAATCCGCCCCTGCGTGGGAAAGACCAATTGGAAGTGTTTAAACGTTTACATTTTAGTTTTATTGTAATCAAGAAAACGTTGTCCGTTGCATACTGCAGTTTTCACTGTTTAAATTTGGTTTTATGTCTGTGTTTTTAGATTATGAGTGTGTGAGATCCGGCGAAGAAAAAGAGGAAGAAAGTGGTGCTTGTTTGGTTTTAACACAAAAGATTTTAAATGTATGTATAGACTTTGCCCATATAAAATTTGATACTGAAGGACATGGTGACAGAGAAGAGCCGCTGGGACTTGGAGCTAGATTTTACTTTGTCCATAAAATTGGACTGGTTTTAGAAGATAATTTTACTCTCATCCTCAAACTATGGCTGCATTTGAAGGATCTACTATCACTAGTCGGCTTAAAAACCTGCTCCGCTCCCCTTCCATTAAACTCAGGAGGCACAAGCCTGGGGCCAAGAAAGTGGACATCGGCAGTAAGGTAAGTGAGCTTTCATCATTAAAATGATTTCAAATGGTACTAGAATTCAAATCTGCTTATTTCCTTGATTTTAGATGGAACTGTTTTGCGAAAGAAAAGTTTATGAAGTTTGAAAGTACTGCTGCTTTTTTGTTATTTCGGTTTGCAGCATAATTCCTTGTTGTATGGATAGAGGCAGGCTGTATGGGGCTGGGGCTTTTGAGCCCAGGTGATCAGGATCATATTGAAGTGGCATATTTACAATGCATGGTTTTCAGCACCTGAGAAAAAAAACATATTGAGTATTAGGGATGTGAATCGTTTTAGGACGATTAAAATTATCGTCCGATAATTTTAATATCGTCTTAAACCGTTATGGAACACAATACAATAGAGATTCTAACGATTTATCGTTATAAATCGTTAGAATCGTGAGCCGGCACACTAAAACCCCCTAAAACCCACCCCCGACCCTTTAAATTAAATCCCCCACCCTCCCGAACCCCCCCCCCAAATGAGTTAAATAACCTGCGGGTCCAGCGGCGGTCCGGAACGGCAGCGGTCCGGAACGGGCTCCTGCTCCTCAATCTTGTTGTCTTCAGCCGGCGCCATTTTCCAAAATGGCGGCGAAAAATGGCGGCGGCCATAGACGAAAAAGATTGGACGGCAGGAGGTCCTTCCGGACCCCCGCTGGACTTTTGGCAAGTCTCGTGGGGGTCAGGAGGCCCCCCACAAGCTGGCCAAAAGTTCCTGGAGGTCCAGCAGGGGTCAGGGAGCGATTTCCCGCCGCGAATCGTTTTCGTACGGAAAATGGCGCCGGCAGGAGATCGACTGCAGGAGGTCGTTCAGCGAGGGTTCCGGCGCCTCGCTGAACGACCTCCTGCAGTCGATCTCCTGCCGGCGCCATTTTCCGTACGAAAACGATTCGCGGCGGGAAATCGCTCCCTGACCCCTGCTGGACCTCCAGGAACTTTTGGCCAGCTTGTGGGGGGCCTCCTGACCCCCACGAGACTTGCCAAAAGTCCAGCGGGGGTCCGGAAGGACCTCCTGCCGTCCAATCGTGTTCGTCTATGGCCGCCGCCATTTTTCGCCGCCATTTTGGAAAATGGCGCCGGCTGAAGACAACAAGATTGAGGAGCAGGAGCCCGTTCCGGACCGCTGCCGTTCCGGACCGCCGCTGGACCCGCAGGTTATTTAACTCATTTGGGGGGGGGGTTCGGGAGGGTGGGGGATTTAATTTAAAGGGTCGGGGGGGGGTTTTAGGGGGTTTTAGTGTGCCGGCTCACGATTCTAACGATTTATAACGATAAATCGTTAGAATCTCTATTGTATTGTGTTCCATAACGGTTTAAGACGATATTAAAATTATCGGACGATAATTTTAATCGTCCTAAAACGATTCACATCCCTAATACTCAATATGTTTTTTTTCTCAGGTGCTGAAAACCATGCATTGTAAATATGCCACTTCAATATGATCCTGATCACCTGGGCTCAAAAGCCCCAGCCCCATACAGCCTGCCTCTATCCATACAACAAGGAATTATGCTGCAAACCGAAATAACAAAAAAGCAGCAGTACTTTCAAACTTCATAAACTTTTCTTTCGCAAAACAGTTCCATCTAAAATCAAGGAAATAAGCAGATTTGAATTCTAGTACACACTCATAATCTAAACGCTAACAAAACAAGCAGACATACAAAAGAATATTGTGAAACATAACATACAGTTTATGTACATTGCAAAAGTAGGAGTGTCGCAAGACAGGTCAGGAATATATATTGGGGCCAATGCAATAAATCTGCCTGGAAAATGGGCGCTCAGTGTTGAGTGCCCACTTTCCTAACATGTGCCTAGCCAACTCTCCTGGGCATGCAATCAAATATTTAAATGAGGAGTCACGCTAAAAAGGAGGTGCTAGGGACAAATGTGCACTCCTAGTGCCTCCTTGGCAGCAGGCGCCCAGGAGAGGTGGCTGTTAGTGGGTTAGGAAAACAGACACTCAATTTTACGAGCATCTATTTTCCTAACCTGAGCACAGCCCGGGTTAGGCAAATGGATGTTTGTTAATTGAACGGTCCTGTTCCTAACCTGACTGCTGGCATGCTTATTTTTTAATTTAAAAAACAAATTTATTTTTTTTTAAACATTCTTGTCCTTCTGGTCCTCCGACTTAATATCGCCATGATATTAAGTTGGAGGAAGTACAGAAAAGCAGTATCTTCTGTTTTTCTGTACACTTTTTGGGCTGCTCAGAAATTGTCTGCTCTGGGCAGGCGATAATTTCTGAGGGTAAAAATGTGTGTGTCCAGGGCACTTTTTTTTTTTTTTTTAAATCTGGGGAGAATAGCTAACCGCGCTCATCAGCATGCATTTGCATGTGATGAGCGCTATTAGCTTTGCGGAGGGAGGGGGGGTTGGATGTGCTAATCCCCTTATAGAATAAAGGGTTGTGGATGCGCATCCACAACCCGCGTCCAACCATGGGTTAAATAGTGTGCTCGGCCCCATTAGGAGTACAACAGCAGAGCAGAACATTCACCAGCTCTGATCTCATGGAAATTCACTCTTCCCAACAGCATCAAGTGTATAATTCAATATTCCCAATATTTGTGTACCCCATATTTTATCATATGCCAACCTTCTTACATGGTAAAAGTCAGCTTTTCAATTGGAGCAATCTCATGTACTTGCTGCTGCCAATGTGACATTAGTGTACTTTTGTGTGTACAACTCTCGATTTTAACATGAGAGTTTAAAGCACAGAAATGTGCTCCTAAATATGAATAAAACTGGGAACACAACTTAGAGCATGCCTCCATGCAGGTCTCATGTTAATCAGGGTATTGACTGTTATTTCCCAATATAGAAAGGTGCATAGGTTTTCTGAAGTGGAGTAAAGTTTCTGGAGCTGAACCCAGAGTTCATGGTGTGGGGGGGTCTTGTGCTCTGGATGTATACATGTGCAACATTTTATGCACAAAGCAGGCTTTCTGTACACAGAACATATTTATATGCTTAAACTGTTATGTGCACTAAGCATGTCTTTCTGTGAATTTTTCCAGTTTGTGTTTGTTTCTTGTTTTGTTTTTTTTAAACTCTTGATGCACTGGCATACCTTTTATTCACAACCTAAAAATACTTCCAGTACAGTAAAGAAAATGCACTGAAGTTCAGTGTACTCTTTCCCCCCCCACCCCCCAACTCGTTTTATTACATTGAAGTCACACTTTGTGTGATCCGTGATGGGACATCCCAGGTTGTTCATAAACCAGTTGAATACATCTTAAAACTATATAAACCTAATAAAAATTGATCTGCCTCTCCATTATGGAGCTCTGCATTAAGCTACCTAATAGACCACATGTTTACCAAGTATTGAATGCTTTTTGGAAGTTGAAGAAATCCTTTTTGGTAAACCTACTCGCTAGGAAGCCTATTCTACAGGGTAGAGGCTATTCCTGAAAAACCCCTTAGCCTTGTTCTCTGTAAACTGGCTTCCTTTGAAGGGATGCATGACAACTCATCTTGAAATGAATGTCTCTCAAGAGTTTGAGTATAAGCAGTTAAAGTCAACTTGCAAAATTTCCCTACACAAAAATTCCCAACAGGTGTAAGTTAAGATGATAAAGTGCAACAGGAAATAAACTGCAGTCGTTCCCCCCCCCCCAACAAACAGGCAGATCAAAGGGAAAGAAAGATAAAAGGTCCTGGGAGTGACAATGGAAGAGGGTTATGGAGGTCCTAGGATGGAAGGGGCAAGAGTGCAGAGGGCCCAGAAGTGATGGTGGAAGGAGTGCGGAGGTCCTAGGAGTTAGAGTGGAGGTGCTCAGTTGTTTCGTCTCAGACAGTAGGTCACTTGTTCATATGAATCAGATATGACCAAACTAGGTCTTGTCTTTAATGTTTTGCCAATTAATATTTAATTTTTAATGTAATTTTAATTCTTTGATAAACTGTTAACATTTTAATACTGTGAAACATTTTGTTTGAGAAAATTTGATTTTGTTGTGTGTTATGTGTGTTTGACATATGTTTGTTGTTGTAAATCACTTAGAGTGCTTCATTGAAGCAATTTATAAGTACATTATTTTGGTAAATATCAAAGTTGATTCTGCCCAGTAGTTTATTTTCATTTGAGATTTCTATTTTGCTTTTCCTGGCTGGTTAGCCACTTCAAAGCGGATCACAGTGGTTAATCTGGTTGAAACATATTACATGCAATTTACAATATAGAGAATATAATAAGTTGCTATTATATTTTTTTTCTCTGAGTTAATGTGCTTCTAATCCAGTTCAGCCAGTTTTTCCTGGAAGGTTTCTAAGAGTTATTAACTTCTATATTGGAATATTGATGAAACAGCAGTAACAGGCTCCTCAAATATTCAGTGTGTGTGATAAGTTTGCTTTCTGCTTGGGCTGTGGTGGCTCTTTAGGTTTTTGATTATGGCAGAAGATTTAATGAAATGTTCACACCTCTATAATAATTATTATTCAACACATCCTGTATAATAAAGAATATAGCCAAAGGGAAAGGTTATTATTAATCCATGAATTAGGCAGCTGGAGATAAGTTTTTGAAACTGGGTCATTGATTTTTTTTTTAAACTGTGCCAGAGCAAGGAATATAAAGATTAAGAATCTGTGAAGATGTGCTAGAGCAGCAATGCTGGCAAACTCTTCAGAGGTGTCCGCTAGGTTCTGTTGTTCTCTCTTTACTGCTCTTAGGTCTCCTTGTTTGCCCTATTTTTTTAATTAAAAAGATTTTATGGTGGTTGTACTCTTTGGTCTTACTGCACACATTCCTTGAGTGTACTGTTACTTCTTAGCTTTTCTATAGCGCTACTGCCCATATGCAGTGCTGCACAGCCTATTCATAGGAGACGTCTCTGCTTTGGGGGGCTAGCAGTCTGATAAAGAGACAGATAAGACTTCAGGAAATGTTATTTATTAAACTCAACAAGGCTGTGATCAGGGTGTGCCAGGGTTTACAACTTTAAAAGCAACCTCCTAAAAAGGATTTTAGCTGAGATTTTGAATATGGCTACCGAGGGGTTATGACGCGCCAACTCAGGAGGGCTGTTCTAGGCATACAATACAGCAAGATGGAAAGCAGGGCATTAGGAGTTGGTGATGGAGGAGAAGGGTACAGGTGAGAGCAGCTTGCCCAATTAATAGAGATTATGAGGAGGGGTATAAGAAGAGAAGAGAGGTAACAAGCTGCAAAGTGAATGCACTTGTAGGAGAAGCTTGAACTGTATATGAAAGTGACAGACGAGAAGCCAATATAGTGACTTCAGTAAAAGGGCTTACCTGGTTATAAGGACACTGGAGGATGAAAAGGCATTTTTGCTATGTTTGTTTATGTGGTTTTGATGAGGATCAGGAGAGAAGTTATTCAGTTTAGATCTTTTATAATAACAGTGGCTAAGTGGGAGAATTCAGGGCTTAATTTCTGGGGGGATGGCCTGGAAACACAGTACCTCCACTTCTGTTTAAGACTTGAGGTAGAGCTGCAGGAAAGAGGGGAGGAAGGATTGAACCAGGAGTAAACCGAGCAGAGAACATCCACTCTGCTCACTAATGCAGCCTCTTCACTCCTGTTTCCTGCTCCCTTCCTACAGGGAAAGGTAAGAGTTGGGTGTGATCTTGAAGTAGACCAAAGGAGGCAGAGTAGAACTGGCAGTATAAATCAGCTCTGACTTCCCCACAGAAAGGCAGCAGAACTGGTGGTGTAAATTGGTTTCAGCTGCCTGCTGAAACAAAGTAGAGACAGTGGTGGCTCAGATCATTTGTGGCCCAACAGCCCCCAGAGAAAGCAGAGCAGAGAGTTAGAGCTTCTTATCCTGAGACAGGAGCAGTCACATGGCTCTGAATTTTGTTCAGTTTCCTGGCACGATTGAGGGGGCCATGAGAGAGGAAAATTTGAAGCAACACAATGTAAAATGTTGTCAGTCCCCCCTGCTGCTTTTGTTACTGGGTGTGTGTGTGTGAGAGAATGAGTATGTTTTTAGAAAATACATTTCACACCTGTCCTTGGCCCCTCCCCCTAATGCAGGTCATACCTGCCTTCATCCCACCCCGTCCACTCCTTCTCCACCTTCCCTCCCCAATCCATACTTCCCAATTCCACTTCCTTTTTGTCTACAAATGAAACTCTGGGAGAATCTATTTTATCAATCAAAACACCTCTCCAAAAAAGGAGGAATTATACTTTACCCTTACTGCCTCAAAACAAAGTTTTTTGGGAAATTGTATCAGAATAAATGTGCCTTCACAGTCGCCTGGCTCTTGCCCACATAGGGCTGCAACCAGTATCGTGTATGTAGCACACACAGTCACTTCATTTACTCTTTCCCAACACGCTTTTTTTGTATTTTAAAACCCCATCACGACTACTTACTAAAAACCTAACTCTCACTCACTATTCCACTGAGAACTTCGCCCACACCTAAGAGCTCCACACAAATCCTCACAACATATTTTTCAAATTTTTGATCTTTGACACGTTTAAACGCTTATCTCTTTCTTTTTTTTCTCTCCACTCCCGCTATTCATTCAGCTCATAGTTTCGTAGTGCCGCTGTTATATACACACTCCCGTGCCTCCCGACATCGATGTTTCGGCGGAAACACCCACCTTCTTCAGGGGATCTCTCTTTCAGTGCTGGCCGTAACCGGCTCCTTTCCCCAGCTCTGTCTCAAGAAATGGCGCTTGTCTATTTTATACCATCTTCCTGATACAAAAATCATTCAAAGGGTTTACAAAAGCAGTTCCAGATTTCCAGATAAAAACCATAAGACAATACAACAAAACAAACCAGTCCTCCTCTCCCCCGTACCAGCTAGCGACACAGCCAGATATAGTCATCCAATCGAATTACACTTCCTGCCCATGATTCCAGCCCCAGGAAGAACACACAGCGCCCTATAACCAGGCCAAGAAAAAAGATCTTATAACCCAGCATATGTAGATTAGACACGATAAAGGAACTAAAACAAGACCACGGGGAAAGCAAACGTAAACTGGGGAAAAGGGCCAAATAGAAGAAAACCACACAAGCCAACAAATCTCTTATAATCCCATGAAATATCCAAGCCTTCAACTCCTTTCCTGAAAGCCAGGACATTAACCTCCATCCTGTCTTCCTGCTCAGCCTCAGCTCCTGGCCTGGCTTGTACCACTCAAGCTATGAAAATTATGCATACGAATATTCCCTTAGGTATGAAATACTCACATGAACAACAAACAAAAGAGATCAAAACTCATGTGGCAAGCAAAACAAATTTTGTATGAAAATCCAGGGCTTTTATAACTCAGTCCTTGGGACCCCTAACCAAGTCCAACTTTCAAAATATCTACTGTGAATTTTCATCAGCTATATTAACATGTCTTTGATAGAAAGAACATGTTAATTTGCATATTGGTTTATCCTGAAGACCAGACTAGATGAAGGATCTTGAGGAAGAGAACTTTTTAAAAGACATCTTTATATCCATGCATGACGACATAGGTGAAAACATTTTGTGAAAGTAAAACATTCACACAGTCTCCAAAGATGAGTGCCCACGTCTGAAATTTAGTGATTCAGAGCTTCTCTCCTGCTACACTGACTTGACATTCACACATGGCTATAAAACGGTCTTTAATACTTAAAAAAAAAAATTCTCTGTGATGGTGTGTGTTTTTGTTTGCTTAATCGCGTGTTATGATAATGAATCATGAAACCGCCACAGGCTCGTTCATAACAAAAAATCAGTTCAAGCTGCCTTTTCATTCCTTTAAGACCTGTATTTAACATCGGCTGTGGGTTGTTATGAACTTACAGGGAGCTTGTTTAGAGCCGCCCTCTTTGGAGGTTTACAGCCAGATTATTTTTGCACTTTAAAGTTAGGAGTAACATTAGGAAATATTTCTGTGTGGGAAAGAGTGATACATGAATGGAAATTCATCTCAGTGGAGGTAGTGGAGGCGCAAACAGTAACAGCATTAAAAAAAAAAAAAAAAAGGGGGCCTGGACAAGAGTGCAGGAGCTCCTTAGTTGTGAAGGGAACATCTCAGAGATCAGCTGTGATCTATAGCATTGCAAAAGGGAGAGAGCTGGACAGACTAAAAAAAAAAACACCCCAAACATCTCTAAACCTACCCCTTGTTTTTCACCGGAGCTAAAGAAACTAAAACTTGTCAGAAGAAGGTTGAAACAGAAGTGGTGGAAGTATAGCACTGCAATCTGATGGAAACCCTTGCAAGTGACAGCAGGCAGCCTATGTATTAATTAAGCAAAGAATTCACACAGAGAGCAATTTCAGACAGCAAATAAACTACTAGAACCTTCTTCCTCCCGCCCTAGTGCTCTACCATGAGGCATGCAGTAACAAGCTAGCAAAATATACCTCTGAAAAGATTGCACAGAGCTGGACTCTAATACCAGAGAGATGAACTACTGTTTTCACCCTTTACAAGAGTAAATCGTAGATGCTCTTCTATCCAATATAAAACCTACAGTGTGCTGCAAGGAACCCTGCTCCTCCTAGATTGTCGGACATGCCAAATCCGAACTTCTTGATACGTCTTCAATCATTATGAACATGTCTTTGACTGAAGGATGCCTACTATCTTGCTTAAAACAAGCAATAGTTGGACCAATCTTAAAGAAATCAAATCTGGACACCATTGAATTGTATAATTACTAAACAGTTTTAATCTATAATTTCTAGGTAAGATCACTGCAAACACTGACCAAGCATAGCTATCTGACCATCTGCAGACCACAAATGATCTGGACAAATTCCAGACAGGCTTAAGGCCAGGTTTTAGTACAAAGACAGTACTAATAAGCCTAGTTAATGAACTCTGTGTGTGGATCATGAACAGGCAACCCTACTGATAATCCTTAACCTTTTTGCAAGATTTGATACCATGACTATTAAATTCTTGCCTAGGGCTTGCAGGCCCAATACCAGCATGGTTCAAATCCTTCCTCCAGAATCGATCCCAGACTATCTCTTGGGGGGGACAGCATTATTGCATCCCCATGTTCTCTACTGTGAAGTTCCTCAGGAATATGTTTCTATCCCCAGGATTATTCAGTATTTACTTGGCCCCTCTAGGCAACTCATCAGAGACTATCAGATGATATGCAGCTACTAGTCCCTCTTTGCCCAGACCTCGACAATTGATTGTGAACTCGAATAAGTGCTTGGGAAAGATCTCTAGCTGGCTCCACCTAAGAAAATTGAAACCATTTTCACAAAAGACAGAAATTCTGAGGATAAGCAAAAAAAGACTCCAGCTGCTTAAACGCGTAGGTGATCCTTGAAGGGGGACAGCCCTGCTTTTCAGCCATCAGCTTCGCAACTTGGGATTCATACTACATTCTAAATTCACAATAGAAGCTTAACTCCTAGCAGTACTTAAATCGTTATTCTTTCAGGTATGTCAGCTACGCCATCTCCATCTCTTCCTTACCAACCCTGCCTTTGCTGCAGTCATTCAGGCATGTGTGATCTCCCACCTAGTTTATTGCTGTACAGTAAAATCCCATAAATACTCAACTAGTACTTAGAGTGCTGTAGCTCAGATGCTACTGAATACAAGATCATTTGAAAGAATCGCCTCAAATTGTATAATCTCTACATTGGCTTCTAATGCTCTATGGAGCCAAGTTCAAAATTCTAGTTCTGACTTTTTGTCCTTGATGAAATTGTTCACCATTTTTCCTTGGATCCAAATTCATCTTATATGCCCTTCTTCCCTTTGCTGCAAGCCCACCAAGTTGTACCAACACCTAAAGAACTGCACCACAGAAAAATCCTTTGCCGAACTTATCATACCAACCCACATCCTGCTAGTCTTCAGAAAGCATTTAAAAACATGGCTGTGTGAAGCATTTGGTCTAGAAGCCCATCTCTTCCCCTTGCCACCTGCCCTTAGTCACTTTAATTATTATATCCCTGCATTCTTTATGCCTTTACCTATTTGTACCTTTTTCAGATGTTAACCCGATTTATAATGTACGTATCTTATCATAGACTTTAAGATTTTGTGATTCACTTTGAGATCTTTAGTTGGAAAAAATATATACAGAGTGATGATGGCTAGATAGGCATCATATTCTCTATTCCTGTATCACTTGAAAAAAAAAAAAAAGAGCCAGTCTATAAATTCATACTAACCTAAAAGCACATAGGATACAAGCTCCCAATTTAGTAAATGGTAATGTCAGGGAGCCAATCGGTGTTTGTAAAGGCTTAAACACCCAGACTTCTCATTCAGCCACCATTTAGCGGTCACTATATCAAATGTCTTTTTTCTTTAAATTTTTCATTTTTAATTGCAAATAAAACCCCAACAGCAGCTGATGTTTTGTTATTTATTTATTTATTTATTTATTTAAAGAATTTATATACCGGGGTTCCTGTATAGTATACATATCACCCCGGTTTACAAGGAACCATAACTATCGCTAAGGAACCGTAACTATCGCTTCATTATTATTAGTTCATTCATTATTATTATTCATTATTAGTATATGTTATATACTGTGTGAGGGGAATATTTCAAATGGTGAACTTATCTGAAAAGCCATGCTCTCCTCTGCACTGCTCACAGTCTCACAGTGCTGGTAACGAGGGAAATCCTGAAGGGACGACTGTCCTCGGAGATGCTAAGTTTAAAAGCGGAAGCAGATGACTTACATACATGATGTAAGAATCCATTCTCCTGCAAAATGCCAAAACACGCAGTCATTTTAAGTAATATTGAACAGTTTACACGCCCAATAAAACAAGTGTATGTCCAGGTGAAAAACAAAATACAATATGGATGAGCCCTCCATCTTTTGAAAGAGAAGCCATTGAAGATCGTGGTGCTAGCTCTGTACGCCCAATAACACGGCCACTCTGTGAAACCACACGACCCAGGAATATAAATGTCCCAGCTTCGGAGAAATGCAGCAAAATCACATTCGGCATTCAGTCCCTTAAGGACCAAAGTACAAAAGTGGTGTGGATCCAGCATTGTTCAGGTCAAAGTAGTTTCCCTGGAAGATCACCCCCACACCAGTTCCTAGAAATCTGGTCGATGATGCAGAATCATAAATCTCTAACTACATGGCTGAATTCCGTGGAGTTGTTGCACAAAGATGGTTTAAGCACCTCTTATGTGGGATGATTCTGATGTTTACTGCTGTAGTGGTCTCGCCTCCATAAAATTTCTTTCAAGGGCAACAGATAGTGCACACCACAAATGAAGACTGACAGATGGTATTGTGCTTCAGATTGATGGTCCTCTAGACTGATGGTACGAATAGTGTGTCCATGTGCATAGAAACTGGACATATTGGGGCGGATTTTCAGACTCCGCGAATAGGCCTACTTTTGTTTGCGCTCCAGGCGCAAACAAAAGTACGCTGGATTTAGTAGATACGCGCGGAGCCGCGTGTATCTACTAAAAACCTGATCGGCGCGCGCAAGACTATCGATTTTTGTATAGCCGGCGCGCGCCGAGCCACGCAGCCTACCCCCGTTCCCATCCAAGGCCGCTTCGAAATCGGAGCGGCCTTGGAGGGAATCCTCTAACGCCCTCCCCTCACCTTCCCCTCCCTTCCTCTACCTAACCCACCGCCCGGCCCTGTCTACAACCCCCCCTTACCTTTCTCCAGGGATTTACGCCTCTCAGGAGGGAGAAGTAAATCCCCGCGCGCGAGCGGGCCTCCTGCGCGCCGGGCCGCGACCTGGGGGCGGGTACGAGGGCGCGGCCACGCCCCCGAAACGCCACGGCGACCGGGCACGCCCCCGACACGCCCCCCTCGGAGAACCCCGGGACTTACGCGAGTCCCGGGGCTCTGCGCGCGCCGGTAGGCCTATGTAAAATAGGCTCACCGGCGCGCAGGGCCCTGCTCGCCTAAATCCGCCCGGTTTTTGGGCGGATTTAGGCGAGCAGGGCTCTGAAAATCCGCCCCATTGAGTAGGAACCACAAACTTTGTTTTACCTACTAATGAGGAGCCTGAGACAACATATCTGTTCCTTGTTGGGAAAAATCAGAACAGAAAATGATATTACGTAAGTTAGTCCCCCCTGGTGTAAGCTCATGAAAAAGAATGTAACTGTAAAATGTGCCAGTGCTTTAAATGGAAGCCCTCACTTTCCTGGACTAAGCTTGAGAAAGGTAGGACACAAGTGACCTGCTAGTTGTTTTCTCTTGAGGTTTTAAACAAAACCATTCACAATGACTAAATTTTGGCTCCCAAGTAAGCTTTACTTAATTAATGCAAATCATGGATAACCTGTAGCCAAAAACCATTCAAAAATCAACCTGCTTGAGATTGGAAATTGGCAGAGAGAGTGCAGATGTATCATAATTTGTAAGAATTGACTAATGTGCAAGTCTATTATGATTTGACAGCGCCCTTGGATGTGCGCTGTCAAATCATAAAGGACATTTCTGTCAGTAGGCTTATGAAATAGAGGGGTCTTGAAGCCATCACTGGTCTTCTCTGTAAGTAAAGCCAAATATGAAATCTGACGTTCTTATATTTCTAATGAAAACCTCAAATGAGAATCTAAGGAATTTAACCACTGAATAAAAATTTACAATTGGGGATGAGTCCCTCTCCATAAAAGACACACATCATTAAGATAGCATTTCCATGCAACTATTTATTGTTGGACAGGATGGTCAAGACTCTTAAGAATAGCCCCATGTAGATATTCATGTGATCCAGAGCCATTGTTGCTCCTTTGGAGGTGCTGCATATTGGTTTAAAAAAAAAAATTATGGTCAAAAGCAAAATATTTTTAAAGGCCATTTCCATGAGATAGACTAAAAAATCAATGGGACACTGATGGAATTGAAGACGTTGGTCTAGATGTGAAGTGGCTAACTTTTATGGTACATTTTGAGTGCAATGTTCGTATAGAGATCTAATATAGTCATGAGTAATCCAGTTGTGGCTGGATTCAAACGCTCCAACTGTGCGATCATGTCTTGGGAATCCTTAACATATGATTAAAAGTGGAACAAAGGGAGCAAGAAAGTGATCTACAAATTTTGATAATGTTTCTAAGAGCCAAACTTATGTAGAAAACAGAGACTTTTTGGGAGAGAGATTTTTTAAAGTAATGTCTCCTCTTTAAATGTAAAATAAATAAATAAACAAAACCATTAACAGCAGCATCCACTTGTAACATGCAGGGGCGGACAATTCCGGTCCTCGAGGGCCACAAACCAGTCTGGTTTCAGGGTATCTCTAAAGAATGTGCATGAAATAAATTTACATACAACTGAGGCTGAGTGCATGCAAATTTCTCTTATGTATATTCATTAGGGATATCCTGAAAACCAGACTGGTTTGCGGCCCTCAAGGACTGGAATTGCCCACCCCTGCTCTAGGGAGTAAATATTAAACGGTAGGACAGGTAGATTAACTTTACATAAGTGTGTTAATCCTGTTTTCCATATCTGACATGCTTTTGACTTCTGGTGTTTGCTCAGATTAGCATTCCAAAAGCTTTGTGAGCTGCAGGATCAAGAAATTTGTAAACAGTAAGAAATCACAGGATGTGGGTGTAACTAGTTTGGTGCCCACCCTAGTTACAGTAGATATGAGGTTTCACCCAATGCCTTCTATTAGTGTAATGTTCTTGTGTGTGCCTTTTGCATCCAAATATTTTTAGAAGCCTTTCTGATGACTAGTTTTCCTCCTGATACGTGTGAAGTGAATGTTTTTGTGGCAGGATTTCACTTGACATCTAAATACAGAATATTGGCTGATGAAACGTGCGTTAGAGCTTTGTGAGATGTTCAGCTGACACAAGTAAATGTTGAACAGTTGCTTGTGTTGTGGTAAGAATTCTTTTTTTAAACACTCAAACCTATTGTGTCTTCCTTCAAACACTTTTTTTGTAACCCCACACAGGCCTGGGAAACTGCAAAATAATGTAAATGAAAAACATTTGAAGCAAGCATCTCAATGAGAATGTAAAGCTGTGTTTGAGGAAACGGATTAGACCATATGAGGAGTTGGTTCAGGCGAAGTAGAATGACCCAGTGATGCAGGAAGATTGCAAGCTGAGGGTTCTTTGGAAATGTGCTTGGTTACTTAGCTTGCTTATGACCTTGATTTGCTAACCTTGGGAGAAGTACATAAGAATATAAGATTGCCATACTGGATCAGACCAAAGATCCATCAAGCTCAGTATCCTGTTTCTGGCAGTGGCCAATCCAGGTAATAAGTACCTTGCAGGATCCCAAAAGGAAAATATAGTTACATAGTAATGAAGGCAGAAAAGGACCAAATAGTCCATCCAGTCTGCCCAGAAAGCTTTTTGTAGTAGTAACTGCCGCTCCATGCAGGTTACCCCCATGTTTCTCTTAAGGGTAGTAATTGCTGCTCTTTGCAGTTATCCCCAAGCCTATGATGACCCACAAAAAGTGATTGCTGCTGATTTTACTGGGTGATGAGCCACCTTGAAAATTCAGGCAGTATTGCTTGACATACTTTGCTTATAAACTTGGCCTTAGAAGCAGTCCTATGTTTTTTTTCCTTATGTCTGTGTATCAGTTCCCTAGCATGTAAAAATCAAGGCCCATGATGGTTATCTGAATTCAATTTCCCCTTTCCTCCCCCCATGCCATTGAAATGGAGAGCGATGTTGCAGTTTGTGTCAAAAGCGTTAAGGATATTAATCCCCATGCTGCTCCATGCAAGGTTACTCCCATGCTTATCAGTACCCCCAGACCATAAAATTCGGGGCCCTTCGTGTTGTTGCCTGCATCAAAATCCCCCTTTCCCCCCTGCCATTGAAGCAGAGAGCAATGTTGCAGCTGCATTAAAAAATGTAAACCACATGTGGAAAATGCCAATGATTATATGTCAAGCGGAGAACCAGCAGAAATGAAGCTCAAAGGACCAACCTGTGCGTTAACACTATATTCACTTATTCACGGTAACAATGTATTTGTTATCAAAGTGCTGAAAGATACCTGCTCAAACACTTATAATCACTGGGTTCTTCGCTTGTTACTACACCGCCAACCGTTTTGAAATATTTATTTATAAAGCTCTATATTAAGCCAAAGACACAACGTTTGTTTGTCGCAGCAGCACTGATTCAAATGTCTGCCTTGCCCGACACAATGTGTGTTTTGTGACCTTCATCAGGGGCTTGAAAGTATATATTTCTAAAATAAAATAGAAAATATTAAATATCTATCAATTCCCAACCTCAAAGAAAATAGTTTACCAAAAATACATACATGTCTTTGCAAACAAGAAACTTCTCCCTTTATGTCATAGTGGCCGAGGCGTTTCTAAACGGAACCGCCATTTTAAAAGACTAAGTTTTTAAATGTACCTGCGACTTGTCATACAACCAATCAAAACTCTGAATTATATGCTCCAGTAGGAAACCTAAACTAAACTCTTTAAACTTACATAATCCATTCTATGGTGTCGTTCATGCCAGATGGAAATTCCAAAGACAGCTTGAAAATCCAATGCTGTTCTTTATAGTTTAATAGGGATCGATGATCTCCACCTCTGGCAGATATTTGAACAGTGTCCCAAAATAGACCATCTCAATTGTTCGAAATTGTGTTGTTTAGATAAACAATGCTTAACGATGGGAAGCTTCTGTGTTTTTTGGTACGTAACTGGCTCCGGTGTTCTCTTTAATTGTATTTTAATTGGTCGAAGTACGACCGGCATAGAGTGAGGACAGGTGCATTGTATTACATATACTACGTTGGTGGAGTTACAATTGGAATAAAATGATTTCTTATATTTTCCACCAGTTTTGGGTGCTGCTGCCAGCTGGCTCCTTCCAAAGTAGTTAAACATATATCACAGTTACCACAGGCTTCATGGCCGAAATCCCTTGATGGCTGACCAATGGTGAAAAGTGGGCACAAACAACATAATTTTTAATATTCAATCCTCTCTGGAACGAGATCTTTGACTGTTTAAGAAAAATTTGATGCAGTTGTAAAACATGCCAATGCATATGTTGGATAATTGCAGAGGATCGATTTGTATGCTGCAACACATAGACATTCTGAGATGAAGGATGCCTAGTTTGATATTCCAATAAAGGGTGTCTAGGCGAGTACAAGGCTCTCTTGTATGCGACTTGTATCACTGAAAAGGGGATACCTCTGTTCCAAAAACCTGCATTAAAAGCATCAAGACTTATTGGTTAAGGTTAGTAATCTCCATGCCTTCTGCTAAGGGTAGTAATTGCCGAACCAACAAGTTACCTCCAGTCACCTTATTCTTCATTTCCATTCTGTAAGCCTTTAGGGATCCATAGTGTTTAATTCCCATGCCTCTTTGAATTCTTTGACTGTTTTTGTATTTACCATCTCCTCCAGAAGGGCAGTCTAGGCATCCACCACTCTCTTCTTGAAGAAATATTTTCTGACGTTAGTTCTGAGTTGTCCCTCCTGGAGTTTCATTTCGTGATCCCTAGTTCTACTGAATCCTTTCCAATGGTAAAGGTTTTTAAAGTTCGTGCATCATTAAAACCTTTCAGGTTTCTGAAGGTCTGTATCCTATCTCCCCTGCACCTCCTCTCTTCCAGGGTATACATATTTAGATCCTTCATCCTCTCCTCATAAATCTTCCGATACAGACCACACACCATTTTGGCCACCCTTCTCTGAATCTCCTCTATCCAGTCTCTTATCTTTTTTGAGATACGGGCTCCAGAACTCAACCAAGAACCTATCCAAAGGTATCACCACATCTTTCTTACTGGTAATTCCTCTCTTTGCAGCCCTGCATTCTTCTGGCTTCAGTTATCGCCTTGTCACATTGCTTCGCTATCTTCAGATTGCCAGATACTAATTACCCCAAGATCCTTCTCTTGGATCTGTGCACATCAGTCTTTCACCTCCAATAACATACAGCTTTTTTGGATTACTGCCACTTGCATGAGTCTGCATTTCTTGGCATTGAATCCCAGCTGCCAAATCTTCAACCACTCTTCAAGCTTTCTTAAATCACTTTTCAGTCTCTCTATTCTTTCAGGCATGCCCACTCTGTTGCTATTACTACTTAACATTTCTATAGTGTTACACAACATACACAGCACTGTACAAACATACAAAAAGATGATCCCTGCTCAGTAGAGTTTACAGTGTAATAAGAAAAACATACAAGACAAGAGACTTGGGATATTTCATGAAGTAAGACATTGGTTAAAAGAAAATTAGTTAAGTTTCATCCACAAACAGATAAACTTTACCTTCTAACCTTCTGCAATGTTGCTTACAAAGATATTGAACAGAGCCAGTCCCAATACTGATTCCTGTGGCCCTCCACTTAACATGGTTCTCTCTTGAGAGCAGGGTCCAATTACTATTACACGCTGTCTCCTATCAGTCAACCAGTTTGTAATCCTCGCCTTCTATGCAGAACCATATTAAAAGCTTGCTGAAATCCAGGTAGATCACACTGAGCACTCTTCCTTGATCCAGTTCTCTAGTTACCCCCGATCAAAAACATCAATCAGATTGTTTGACACGTCCTTCCCCTGGTGAATCTATGCTGCCTCAGGTCCAGGCAATCCACCCCCGATTGTAAATAGTTCACTATCCTTTCCCTAGCAGAGTCTCCATTAATTTTCCTACCACCGAGGTAACCAACCTCCTCTCTACTACCACTATTTTGTGAAGCAGGACCACAACCACTCTTATCCAATCCCATAGCACCACTCCTGTTTCCAGAGATCTATTGAACAGATCCGTCTACGAACCCTCCAGCACTTCTCTGAGCTCCCTCAGTATTCTGGGATGTATCTCATCCATTCCCATGGCCTTGTCCATGTTGCTTATCCCAAGGATAAGCATTGGATTTCACCAAGTCCACCTTAATGATTATGGACTCTTCTTCCAGGAACTCATTTAAACCTTTTTTTAAACCCATCTTTCACCACATCCTCCAACAAATTCCAAAGTTTAATTATGAGTTGAGTAAAACAATATTTTTCCTGTTTTATCTTAAATGTATCACCTAGTAACTCAATTGAATGTCCCTTAGTCTTGTACTTTTTGAAAGAGTAAACAGATTTGTGTTTACCCGTTCCATTATTTTATAGACCTCTATCACATTCCCCTAGGCTATATAGTCTCCAAACTGAAAGTCCTAATCTCTTTAGCCTCTCCTCATAGTGGAGTTGTTCCATCTTTATTATTTTGGTTGTCCTTCTCATTCGTGATTTCCTCCACAAAAAATAATGGATCTTCACTCTGATTATTTATGTTGAATGAATATCCTGGAGGAGAGGCCCGGTCTCTTGTCTAGTCATGTTAGAAAGTGTGTTTTGGGGGGTGGGGGGAGAAGGCCACAGCAGGAATGCACTTTATTGGAATGGCATTCTGCTAGTCTTCACAATACACATTGGCAACACACACATTTTTCTGCTGCTATACCATAGTCCACCCCTCTCCTACCACCTCCCTCATTTTATGCCTTGTATGTCTCCCTTTCTTCCTGTGGAGATCAGAAGTCCTTGGAGGCAGGAAGTCCTTTGCCTCCTGTAGCTGTATTAATTTGCTGTTAGTTATTTAGTGTTTCCCTGTCCTGATGTATTTACATTTACCCTGCATAGTACTGCATATATTCTCACATTTGCTCTAAAATCCAACACTTCAGTATTTTATTTATCTTGTGGTAGAGAATTTAAAAATGGCAAAGGGAATAGGCAGAACATTTTTTTTTTTTTTTTTTTTTTTTTTTGCAATAAGGTGTTGGTAATCTCCTGTTTTTTGGCCAAGATCCATTGTACCTGTTGGAATGAAATTTATTATGCAAATGCGATAAGCATCTGCTCCATGCAGAAACTGCTCCTTTTTCTGCTGTTTACAAAGGAGTTTGAATTCCTGCTTGAATGAAATGTTGTTATGCAGATGTGTGGTGCTGTATTTATGTTCCTTTGAGACATGTCGCACCCTTAATGAGCTATGTTTTCCTACGTTGCAGAGAAATAAAGGTCAACAAACAAGTTATAGGTGTTACCTTTTTATGGAACTACGTTAATACATTTTTTACTAGTTTGCGAGAGCTCTTCTCCCTTAAGTAAGTCAGGGCAGAATGGGCTAAGGAGGATGCCCAAATATACAAGTAACTCACAGGGCGCATTACAAGGCTGATATTTTGTTTTTAAAACTGTGAAATGAAAGGTTGAGGGGAGGGGATCAGGGCTGGTGCTCCAATTAGGCATAATTGACTGTTGACCAGTGCGCCAGCGTTTTGGGTGGTGACCCAGAGCCAATACTGCAATAGAAGGGGGCGCTGGGCTGGAGCTGTGCAGCCAGTAAGAGGCAGGGCTGAGCTGGAAATAAGTTCGGGAAGGAGGGCACATGACCGCAGGGTCACTTAGGGTGCCAAATGCTCCTTGCACTAGCCCTCGGGGGTTGGGAGATGTGTTTTAGTGAGGTGAGAAAGTTGAGGCAGATGCAACAAAATTTAGTTAGAGGACTATGTCTGATATAATGAGTGAGGAAACCAGTATCCTTATTAAGTCCTTATTGGGGCATAAGTACTAAAGAGCATTCAGCCTTCGTTGTATGTTAAAATATTTTTAATTTGCATGGCCACATTTAAAAAACAGTGGCAATTACATTCACAACTGTAATATGTTTATGTGAATGATATAAATGTTATGTAAATACCATGGATAATGCAGGGTAGAGGCAGTGTCCTAAGGCTCCCCCAACCTGGTACTCTGGCCTCAAAGTATCATTGCTCTGCCCTGCCCCCAACCTGAACCCAGTCCTTGCAGTACTTCCCCACCACCAGGAGGGACCCTCTTCTACCTCTGCCAGGCCTTTCTTTTGAGCCAGTTAGCTCAGGGAGAAGGACACACATTAACATGGGCTTCTGAACGCACACATGCTCTGCATATAGTTAACTTAATAATCGGGCTAAACCTGATGTACTGCATATATTATACCAGCAGGTAATGCACATTATGCTGACAGTTTAATAAACACAAATTACTGCTTAGGCCCCTGATGTTTGTTTTAAAGTGTTTGATCATTTAAATTTCATATTTATATATTTTACCTACAAACTTTTTAAACATTTTACCCATTGCCTATGCCAGCTGGATATGTTCCCATGAATGATGCATCCTATTGCCAGGCCCCTCGTGGTAGACATTTACAGATTTTAACTTGACACAGTGACTTTTCTCTCTTCTTTCTGGATTGTGATGCCAAGAGGTTGGTTTTTTTCCAACTTTAGGCACAGGGTTCTATTAGATTGATAAGTAGCCTAGTGATCTTGAGAGGTCCCAGCTTGACAGCATCAGAAAGTGTCTGACTATAAACGTGCTAAGCACTCCGTGTCCCTCCGTTACTTGCGCCTCAGCCATGTTTCAGCAGCAGATGTATTCCAGCTGGAAAGGATTCAGTCTGTAACTTCTGCTATTGCCATCGGCTGCAGTGCTAATTGTGCCAGTTTGGCCATCTCTTGTAGAACTTCTTTTCTTACGACGGCATAGTACGGCATCCCATATTCTGTGCCTTACTGCTAGGTGTATTGTCCTTTAGGATAAAATGCTAAATTTTAGGACTCTCTCTGGGAATACTACAGACCTTTCAACATTTTGGGGGGGGGGGGGGGGGGAGTGAGGGCATTTGTCCTGTATCCCTCTTCCAGACTGCCCCTGAGGTGTTGCCAACACACATCAGTGTTGCCTTGGGTCCTCTTTAGGAAGTGGTTGCATGTTCACTGGTTCTGAAGTTCTTGGGCTTCACGATAAAAGGTAAAACCCAAGAACAAGTTTAAAATGCTCATGATAAATTCCTTTTTCAGATGAGGGAAGAGGATAAGGTAGGTTTGCAGTGGTGTCCAACCCTGTTGTTTTTGTCACTAGGAACACTGGTTCAGAAAATGTACTGGAAATAGAAATTCACCGGTGAGTTGTGCCGAGAGGAGGATGTCCCTAGTGATCATGTTAAAGGCTTTTGTGTCTCTGTAGCTAAGCTGCAAATGTTTGCAAAGATTAAACAACAAACAAAGCAAAATTTATCAGAAGATATAGATGTTTGAAAGGTATGATTCCAGTTCCTATATCCAAAACACAGTGTGCATAGAAACAGTTCAACTCCGGGCTGGATTTAAGATTGTGGCACCTATAAACACTAAATTTAGAAGCAGCCCCCTGGTGGTGGGAGGGATAGGAAAGAATTCCTCAGACCGAGGGGAGGGGATGGGGTATAGAGAGAGAGGCTGGTGCTGACCACTAAAAATGTATAGCAAATTACATCATTTTTTAAATTCAGATATATAGATATGATAAATTAGCTTTTTCTTCTGTTACAACTTGTATGAATTTCTACATTTCCATTTAACAAGGAAATAAACCCTTGCTTCAAAAGAGCAGACTGGCAATTTCAAAGAAAAACCATACATTTCAGCAAAAAAAAAAAAAGGAAAAAAGATATCAAAAGTATCCCTCCTCCTATTAACGATCCCAGCCCAGCATCCATTTATTTATTAAACTTTGTCTTTGTTCTCCACCCTCCCCCTTCAAATTGTTATTGGTAACTTGAGGGTTTATCACACTTGCACATTCTAGCAGGCCTTAGGCAGGTGCCATGGTGCAGCATCCGGGAAATCGGAAGAATTCAGTCACCTCCTTAAGTCCTGCAAAGTTTGCACACCATGCTGGCATGGTCTGTGCTCCTGCACTGTTGCACTCCAGCTGCAGGCAAGCAGGAAGTTCCTGTTCATATCCCAGATCAGTCCAGATGCATGGGTTTTTCAACCCTACCAGCAGATGGAGACAGAGAAAAAAAAAGCTTTACTGACATTGTGTGTGTTAAGGTAGTGCGCCACCTGCAGTCCCTCAGTACGTCTCTATTTTGGAATTTGGACTCTTCTGTTCTGCATGCGAAGGAGCTTCACGTGTTGAATGTCTGTCAGGTACTGTTGCACTACTTGAAGGTCACCAACAGTTTTAGGAGGTTCGATCACAGCTTTGTTTCATTTGGGAGAACGAATAGAGGGAGTAAAGCTTTGAAAACCATGATTGCTTGATGGCTAAAGGACACAATTGTTTGCTTATATTTGCAAGGAGTGTCCCATTCCTGAAGAGCTTTGGATCCATTCTGTTAGAGCACAGGTGGCATCCTGGGCTGAGTACCAGTTGGTGTCCCCCATAGGATCTGTATTGGAACCCTTACTTTTCAATATATTTATAAATGATCTAGAAAGAAATATGACGAGTGAGGTAATCAGATTTGCAGATGATACAAAATTGTTCAGAGTAGTTAAATCACAAGCAGATTCTGATAAATTGCAGGAAGCCCTTGAGAGACTGGAAAATTGGGCATCGAAATGGCAGATGAAATTTAATGTGGATAAGTGCAAGGTGATGCATATAGGGAAAATAACCCATGTTATAGTTACACAATGTTAGGTTCCAAATTAGGTGCTACCACCCAAGAAAGAGATCTAGGCGTCATAGTGGATAACACATTGAAATCATCGGTTCAGTGTGCTGCGGCAGTCAAAAAAGCAAACAGAATGTTGGGAATTATTAGGAATGGAATGTGAATAAAACGGAAAATGTCATAATGCCTCTGTATCGCTCCATGGTGAGACCCCCTTGAATTCTGTGTACAATTCTGGTCACCACATCTCAAAAAAGATATAATTGCGATGGAGAAGGTACAGAGAAGGGCGACCAAAATGATAAGTGGAATGGAACAGCTCCCCTAAGAGGAAAGACTAAAGAGGTTAGGACTTTTCAGCTTGGAGAAGAGACGGTTGAGGGGGAATATGATAGAGGTGTGTAAAATCATGAGAGGTCTAGAACGGGTAGATGTGAATCTGTTGTTTAGTCTTTCAGATAATAGAAAGACTAGGGGGCACTCCATGAAGTTAGCATGTGGCACATTTAAAACTAATCTGAGAAAGTTCTTCTTCACTCAACGCACAAATAAACTCTGGAATTTGTTGCCAGAGGATGTGGTTAGTGCAGTTAGTATAGCTGTGTTTAAAAAAGGATTGGATAAGTTCTTGGAGGAGAAGTCCATTACCTGCTATTAATTAAGTTGACTTTAGAAAATAGCCACTGCTATTACTAGCAACGGTTACATGGATAGACTTAGTTTTTTGGTGGTTTAGCACAATTTTAGCTGTGTAACTATTTGAGCAGCTGCATGGGTATCCTGTCTTCTAGTGAGAGTGGGGTCCCTTTGGAGATGAGTTTTAGATTTTTGAAGGGCTTAATTCCCTGCAGGCTGCCTGGTGGTGAGGGGCTGAGGCAGAACCCCCCTGCTGTGCTCTGCCTAAGCCTGATAAGCCTGCAACTTTTTCAGGCTTAAGAGGCAGAGAGCAGCAGGAGTGTTTTTGCTCCAGCCTCTCCCCTCCAGGCTGTCTTCAGGGGAGAAGCGGGTGAGCCTGGAGCACACAGAAAAGAGGACAGGCACTCTGCTCCCTAATCCAGCCCCTCCCCTCTTGTTCCCCCTCCCTCTCCTCCTGTATTACAGAAAGGGAAAGGAATGATACTGAAGCAGGACACTGTAGTTTAAAAAAAAAAAGGCTTTGAATAGCACAAGTTGAAACTTGTGAGCAGTAGTGCCAATTGGTCAAGGCTTCAAACCCAGACCACCATGAATGGCACTCCTGCTCACAACTTTCAAATTTGTGCTCATTCAACCCCTTTTTTGGTGTCCATTACCAGGGGCTTTATTTATGGAAGAACAACCCAGAACGGCATTTTTTCCACCTTTTTTCCTGGGACCTGAGAGAGTGCAGCAGAGTCAGCAGTGTAAATCGGTTCTGGCTCCCCTGAGGAAACCAGTACAGAACCAGTAGTTTTCTTATGGATTACTTATGGACCCCCAGTCTTTGGAGGAAACAGAGACAGAGGAGCCGATGCAATACCGTGCGCTAGCCGCTGCGCACAGCTTAACCCCCAATCCAGTATGGGGATTAGTGCGTCCAAATCACCGTGTAGCTGATAGCGCTCATCACACGGAAATTCTTGTAGGTGAGGCTATTAGCTGATCCCCACGATACACACATTTTCCGCATGGCTAATGCGCCCTTGCAACGTGGCAAATTTTATACCAGCCCAGGGCTGGAGAAAGTTATGCCACGTTCAAGGGCGCTCTGAAAAAAATCCCGCTTTCTGTGATTCCTCCTAATACTAAGTAGGAGGAACCAAATAAAGCAGTATTTATTTAAAAAAAATAAATAAATAAAATAAAATTCTGGGTGCCCAACACACACACAAGATATATGGTCCAGGCCGTGTATCTTGTGCATGTGTCTATGCCAGTAGTGGGAGAAAACGACGCTCATAGATTGAGCGTCCGTTTTCCCAACCCGCTTGACAGCCACCTCTTCTGTGTGCCTGATGCCGAAGACTTGTATCTGTGTGTGAGAGAGTTCGCACCTGGGCCTGGTCCCGCTCCTTTGCAAAGGTCGCATCTCACCACATCTCCACAGTTCCTTTTCAAACCCTGGAGAAGTCCATTAATGGCTATTAATCAATTTTACTTAGGGAATAGCCACTGCTATTAATTGCATCAGTAGCATGGATTCTTCTTAGTGTTTGGGTAATTGCCAGGTTCTTGTGGCCTGGTTTTTGGCTTCTGTTGGAAACAGGATGCTGGGCTTGATGGACCCTTGGTCTGAACCAGCATGGCAATTTCTTATGTTCTTAATTTTAATGTCCTGTTGTATTTTATGTATTATACTGGGTTGTATTTGATGTAAATCACTTTTGGGCTGAACTTTTTTATTCAAGTAAGGTGGTCTAAAAGTGTAATATATCATCTTAATATAATTCAAATTTAAGGTGTGTCCCCTGGGTTTATAGTATTGTATATCAGGAGTTAAAATAATATTTTTAATGTATTTTCAGAAGATGTTAAATCTTCTTCCTGTTTTGGCAGCTGTGCACTTGGGACTGACTGGTTCTTCCTTGTTGATGTTATTATGCCTAGTATGGCAACATGTATTAGAGGAACAGGTGCTCCCGAAATATGCCACTGATAGGACCCCGCCAGAAGGCAATCGGGAGAGCTGTGCCCTTACTTGGAAGTTTGTGTCTCTGAACTGCATTCTGCACCTACAACCTGTGCAGCGAGCATGCAGGAATAGGGCACAGGGGTCGTGCTGAATTCAGAAATGTTTTTCCCTGGGGAGCACAAATCAGAATAATGGGGACAGATGCTGGAAGCCGAAGTTATTACTTATAAAAAATACTAAAGAAGTTCCATCCAGACCCAAGGAAGCCTGCTTTTTTGGGACACACACATCCATGGTCTATACATAATGCATGATCAAAAAACACAGCCTCTGTTGGTCCTTTTGCTGAAAATTTGGTGTGGATAGAACACCAGACAAAAAAAGGTTTTAGAGTACATACCCACAAACTCCCTTGGAAAGTAGGAAAAACTGGATTATGAAATGTACTGCAATTGTATCAAATACTGAAGCTTTGTTTTGGGGAGGGGTGAGGGGAGATAGGAGCAGTGCAACCCCAGGTATTACCTGAATTTTAACATCGGGAAGAGAGCATTTCAAGATGCTCTGGTGATTTGGCGCCTTCTGTTAAGGTTCTGCTTTATAGCCCTGATCTTTTGACCAATCTCGCATCACTCCTGGGAAGGATAGTGGGAGGAGAGGGAGGTAACTACTTTTCAGCTCTAACTCATGCTCCTAGTTACCGGTATTTCCTTCTGACTGCTTTATCCCAGCATTCCTTCCCAGGCTTTTCACCCTGAAAGTGAATTTTGATGCCTGTAGGGTGGTTTCTTAATTGATATATCAGAAATTCCAAAGCTGTTGGGGGGTTTTCCTCCTGCAAAAAGAAAATCCGGTAAGCTGTGAGGGTTGGGTTTTTTTTAATAAATTTTTGCTGTAGAGAAGTTGAAGGTTTTCTGAAACCGGAAGTGCTAGCCAAAATTGCTTTTGTATAGCACCAGGGTAAAATGTTTTGGGGATATTTTTTCCCCATAAATTTTTGGCATTTACTTTGCTTTGCCTAATTTTTCTTTCCTTATTTTGCTCATTTTGACTTGTTACTTTTTCTGCCTATCTTCTCCCCCTAGCCACTCCCCTTCCTCAGTGGCTGTCCCAGCTTGGGCCCGTGGTGGCAGGTCCTGTTGCTATCAGTGTGGTCAGGCTCCAGGTCACACATTCTAGGTGACCTGACAGCTGGATTTTTTTCCAACACTTTTCATATAAATGCAGCACTATGAGGTATCTCCTGGGGGAGAGGAGAAACAATTCAAGATGAAAAAGAAATAAAATACACTTCCCCCCCCCCCTCCCAAAAAAAGTAGAGATTTTGGAGCCCCAAGAAGTGTATTTTCTCTGAACTTTTTTTTTCACAAATGTTTTGTTACAGTTTAGAATTTTGCATCTTCTGGTCTGTCCTGCTTGCTTTCCAGTAGATCTGTAATATCTCCCATCTTCTTCTCATCGTCACCTTGTTTGCTGTTCAGCCAGTAGATGCTCATATTTCAAAATGTAGACGTGGTGCGACTATAAATTGTGTGAAAGAAATCTATTCAGAGAAGATCCTTTTGAAGGTGTTCTGTGAGTTATGAGAATTGTAAGAGTGAAAGCTGTAACTGAATACAGGTAGAAGGTCAGAGTGAACCTCTCTCTGGTGGGCTGGAATTGAAGAAGTATTTGGTGCTGTTACTTTGAGTGGTCTCATTCCAGTTTCTCTGCCTGGATGCAGTGATCTGGTTTCATATGGATGTACCTGGCTTCATCCACCAACAGAAGAACGTGAGAGTAGTACCCGCCCACACCATGTTCTGGATTGCCTGTGAACTGAGGTGATGCCCAGAGGATCACTGGCCCTGAGGGAGGGCAGATTGTTACTGCTGTTACTCCAGTCATGGTGGCACAAATGGAAAAGGCCTACCTTATCAGGGACTCTCCCTGATTTTCTCATCTTCTGGTGGCTAAAGGTTTAACAGGCACATACACAGAGCCGGGTTTGGGCATAGATAATATAGGCATGTGCCTTGGATACCCAATTCTGAAGGCTCCCAAAAACTGGACATCTGTCTACTGCTCTCTAATTTCTGGGATGAAAACCTTTCCCCCTTTGTCTTCTACCTATGGACCACCATAATCTTTAAATTTGGCCCAACAAATACTATTTGTTGTTATATTTTTTCTTTCATTTTTTAACTGGGCTCAGCTTCTTATGGCATCTATCCGTTTTTAAAGGATCAGGGCGAGGTGATGAACTTTTGAGGCTGGAGTTTCTCCAGGAGATCGTCTGAATGACAGAAAGTTGCAGATAGCTTGAAGTGTGTGTGTGTTGGTGGAGAGGGGTGCTGTCTAAGGCTGGCAAAGCTTCAGCTGTGTAATTTGGAGTTCTTCTGCCGGTTGTAGATTGGCAGTGATCAGCCTGGCAGCAGCAGTTTACAGGCACAATCCTTGGAAGTTGTCTATTAGACATTCGTGAGATACACAACTACAGCCGAAATGAATGAAACGAATGGAGCAACAAATGTACATCCCTATTGTATAAGGAGATTCTTGTTACTGAGAACACTTCTATTGGCTCCTTCCATGCTAGCCTGCACTAAGCACTCTGTCAGAGAGAGCAACTAGTTTAATATGATACTGCCACTCCTCCTCTCTTCCCTTTCCTAGGATATTTCTGGCAGACAGACAGGTTTTAAAGTCATTAGATTAACTTCCCACTACCACCTCATGTGTGCCACTGGTTCAGCAGGTCTCTAGAGTATCCTCATTTTATCATATTTAATCAGCTTGGCAGGCTGAAGTGAGTCAAACTGACTAACCGGATCCTGTATCCTGAGCACTGTTCAAACAAGCTGGCCTGTTTCCTTAAATTCTGCGTCAGGCCAGAAATACAGAATCTCATGTCACAAGACAGACTGTTTCCCAATCTTTGCTTAGAGGTTTTTGAGTGTTGTATTAAAAGAAAATGTACCTATCGTATTCGTAAAGCTTAGAGGAATTGCAGGTTTCTCACATTCCATGTGGGAAGAACGTGTATGAGAGGAGAGAGATTAGACAAGGAAGTACAGTGTGTATGGAGGGGGGGGGGGAGCTCTGTGTATGGGAGATGAGAGGTTAGACAGGAAAGTACTTTGTGGGTCTGGAGGAGGGAAGCTCTGTGATGGGAGAGGAGAGGTTAGACAAAGTAGTACTGTGTGTGTATGGAGGGGGGAAAGCTCTGTGTATGGGAGAGGAGAGGTTAGACAAGGAAGTACTGTGGTGTGGAGGGGGGAAGCTCTGTGTATGGGAGAGGAGAGGTTAGACAAGGAAGTACTGTGTGTATGGAGGGGGAAGGCTCTGTGTATGGGAGAGGAGAGGTTAGACAAGGAAATACTGTGGTGTGGAGGGGGGAAGCTCTGTGTATGGGAGAGGAGAGGTTAGACAAGGAAGTACTGTGGTGTGGAGGGGGGAAGCTCTGTGCATGGGAGAGGTTAGACAGGAAAGTACTCTGTGTGTCTGGCGGGGGAGAGCTTTGTGTTGGAGTTCTCTGTGTATTTGGGGGAAGGGGAGGTGGAGGGTAGGAGAACTCATATGTGTGTGGTTCAGGTGGGGGAGCACACTGTCACACCCTCTTTTGGCTACCTTTTCCAGAATTCCTAGTTTAGTGTGTTTGTGGTATTTTTTATTTTTTTTATACTTACCAGGATCTGATAAACCTGTCGAAAGAGGAATAGTGTGTGTGTCAAACAGAAAAGCATGGGTGGACTATCAAAAGTCCTGATGGAGAAGGTACAGAGAAGGGCTACCAAAATGATAAGGGGAATGGAACAGCTCCCATATGAGGAAAGACTAAAGAGGTTAGGACTTTTCAGCCTGGAGAAGAGACGGCTGAGGGGGGGATATGATAGAGGTGTTTAAAATCATGAGAGGTCTAGAACGGGTAGATGTGAATCTGTTATTTACTCTTTCGGATAATAGAAAGACTAGGGGGCACTCCATGAAGTTAGCATGTGGCACATTTAAAACTAATCGGAGAAAGTTCTTTTCTTTTTTACTCAACGCACAATTAAACTCTGAAATTTGTTGCCAGAGGATGTGGTTAGTGCAGTTAGTATAGCTGTGTTTAAAAAAGGATTGGAGAAGTTCTTGGAGAAGTCCATTACCTGCTATTAAGTTCACTTAGAGAATAGCCACTGCCATTAGCAATGGTTACATGGAATAGACTTAGTTTTTGGGTACTTGCCAGGTTCTTGTGGCCTGGTTTGGCCTGTGTTGGAAACAGGATGCTGGGCTTGATGGACCCTTGGTCTGACCCAGTATGGCATTTTCTTATGTTCTTAGAAATGGGTTGAGGTTCATTCCTAGAGAGTAAGAGGACATGAAGATGATCTGTGGTACCCATCCGGTATAAAAACCACATTTACTAACTACATCAGGATGTTGGCGAGGAGTATGTAAGTACCCTCTAGATAACAAGGAAACTAAGGAGAATGATTGAACAACTGGACTAATGGTGTGAGAAATGAGACTTTGAAGTAATACATGTAAACTGGGATACCATCCTATTCATCAGTAGTGAGAGGAAGCTTAAAAACTACCCCATTAATTGGAATGGATTAGAGATAAGGAAACTGTTTGACTTCAGTAACAGAATACATTAACTGGAAGCTGAAAGTAAAAGATTTATTAGAAAATCTGAAGCTGTAAAATGGATTTGTAAGTACCAAGACCCTGTAAGTTAATGTTTTCATCTACTTTTCCATCTTTAATCAGTAAAAGCTAAGTTGAAAACCATCACTTGCTTCCAGAGTGACTATTAGTTCTGTATACAAAAGACATTCCTATGGAATTGATTGGGATGCTCAGTTAACGTTTGAGCAGCGTTCAGAGCCTAGAAGATAAACTTCCCCATGACTGCAAATCTTGGACTTTCTGACTGTATTAACATCAGGAGAGGACTTTATCAGTTTAAACACTATTTGAAGTGTGGCCTTCGGGGTTCCTGTGGATGGACCCTAGCCCAGGAGTTACACAGTTAATGCCAAAGAAACAGAAATAATCAGTTGCAAGTGTGTGCAAATGTCTCACCACTTCTGATTTCAATCTTGACTTTGTCCTGCAGCAGATAGAAGGCAGGGAGTCGCTGCCCACGTGTGCGTCCCAGTGTCTCCATGGAAATGTAAATCCTGCATCGTGCAGCAGCAGGCAGCCATGGGAATCCTGCAGGGAACTGGATTTGTTACCCTTAGCTTTGTGTACAGTATGCTTTTGTCTCCAGAGAGAATGGTAAACCACCATAAGACTTAGCAGTGATATGAGGGATACTCAGACCCTCTGCTCCCCCAGGAGCTCCCAGTATTTGCTGTCTTAAATGTGAAGTGATATTACTTCTTTCTCTGCTCATTCCTGCCATATTTCTTAACATTTTGCCTCTTGGAGGCTCTGTTCTGACAACTTTCCTTGGTCTCTGTTTTCTCTCCGATTTGATTTGTAGCAATGTCATCCTGCCAGAAATGTCATATTAGTGTCTGCAGTAATTCTAGTAAGGTTTTCTGATATGACAATAGAAATCATGACATCGAGCTCCAATCTGAACTGGGAACTTTTTCTTATTCTCCTAATAAGTCTACCATCCTCATTTCCTCTGCTGCTGCTGATCTTTACCCCTTACCCCTGCGACTAATGACAGTACTTTTGACAGCTTTCGGCCAGTGACACTTTTCATTTCAACTTTTAATGAAAGTGGTATGGTAAAGGGAACCATAAAAAAAAGTCTTTTTCAATTCCAATTCATAAATTTCCAGTACTATTCCTGAATGTTTTAAATGAACTGCCATTTTCGCAGCCCAGTACACGGCGTTGGTGTACACAGTCCTGTCTGTAAGTGTAAAAATCACTTGGGGACTGGTTAAATCGGTCTGATCATCCAGAGGCAAATTAATGTCCCTGACTTAAAGCAATCTGATTCCAATTTGCGGGAAAGAAGGTCCAACAGTGTCTCTCAGAGGATGCAATTGAAAAGGACAGGAACCTGGCAAGAGCTTCTGATTTGTAGGTGTATATAAAAATATATATATATATATTTCTACTTTTTCTATTTTAGTCATATATATATATATATATATATATATACCATATAAATGGGCTTGGACCGACGTGCCGCAAATGCGCAGGAGAGAGCACGTCGGTCAGAGGGCAGCAACATGGTGCTGGGAAGGAATGAAGCAGCGGGGAGGAGCAGCGATGGCGGCGGAGAAGGTCTCCGGGGGGTCTCTCTCTCGCGCGTGGGGAGAAGCGGCGGCACAGACATAGAAATGGGAGTTCTCCAGGGGTCTCTCTCTCGCGTGCGCGCCTCATCACCGAGCGTCGGGCGGGCCAGCAACGAGCCCAGTGGAGAGGTGCGCGCGCGAGAGAGACCCATGGAGACCTCCCATGGAGCAGCGGCGACATCTAAGCGTCAGGCGCGCGTTCTGGATAAGAGAAGAGGGAGTGGAGGAGGGCTAAGGGAGAGAAGACGGTGTTGTGGAGGAGGTGGGAGGGGAAGGAAGAGGATGTGAGTAAGTGGGGAGGGTAGAATTGTGGAGTACAGAAAAAGGGAGTGGAGGAGGGCTGAGGAGAGGGACGGGAAAGGGAAAATGAGAAGGGATGGAAGGAAGAGGATGTAAGTGGGAAGGGTAAAGTGGAGTAGAGAAAAAGAGGGAGCGGAGGAGAGCTAGGGGAGAACGGGAAGGAAAGGGAAGAGGATATGTCTGAACAAGTGGGAAGGGTAAGAAGTTCTGGAGAAGAGAAAAAAAGAGTGGAGGAGGGCTGGGAGAGGGAAGGGGTTGTAGATGAGGTGAGAGGGGAAGGAAAGGAAAGATGAGGGGATGGAAGGAAAAGGGAAGTTGTGGAGAACAGAGCGGCTCTAATCGTGCCGGTCTGACCGATGGAATCTCGCCCGTTTTAACGGGCTTAACGGCTATATATATTATATATCTATATCTCTATAATATATCTAAAATAGAAAAAGTATGAAAGCAGCAGCATGCTCTTTCCAGAACTGCTGTAGTGCAGGGCTCTTCCCAGTAGCATTTTGCTCTGATTTTGGGTGCTGATGGACTACTTTTTTTTTTTCCAGATGAAAAGGAACAGTTAAGGAAACAGTTAAGATAACCAGCCTAGTATGGTACCCAACACCATGCCAAAGATTTAAGTGCACCTACTGTCAGGATCTAATCTCACATGCAAACACAGGTGCTGAGCTACAAAAAAAACCCAAACTGTTAAATTTTAACAAGAAAAGGAACAAAAACCATTATGCTTTTCACACATGGGCTGATGGGTGGTGGATATTGCATAGCATATCCTATTTTTATGCTTCTCACATGTGGAATGTTAGAATTATGTAAAAGGGATTATGTCTATAGGCACAATAACTCTCCAAAAAAGGGATAGACATTCACCTAATTTAGCATGCAGAAAGAAAATGTGAAAACTTTGGATGAATTTGAAAACCAAAACATCAGATTAGTATTTTCAGAGAAATCAGCCTCCAAAAAAATCCCCATTGCCTTCTTTGGGAAACTGACAAACTATGTGAGCTGTTAGGAAGCTAAACTGCGCTCCCTTCCAAATACCCCCTGCCCTATCAGCACTTTGCCCCACAGCAACTTAGGAAAAGAGAGAGAGACAAATGGGGAAAATACTAAAGCAACTGGCAAAGGATGGCACATTTCCTCATACATGTACTTTCCCCAGCCATACTTCCATAACTCCCCTAACACACTCACTCACACACACACACTTCCCCCCCCCCCCCCCTTCCACAAACCTACTGAAGCACAGACATCCACCCCTCATACAACAGATGCCTGGACACCTACACCCCCCCCCCCCCCCCCCCCCCACACACACACACACACACACATCTCCTGTTTATACAACCCCACCCATAAACACACACACCCTTGTAATCACATCCACTACCTACAATAACAGAGCCATACTCCTTCAGAAACACCTCACACACCCAACCCCATTCACCACATCTATAGTCCCTCAAATAGCCACACCCCTTCTATAAATCAGGCACAGTGCTGAACTAGTTCCAGCCCTACTTGTAAGAATGTGCTCAACAGGTCCAGTGTAGCTTGCAGGTTTCTTCTTGTATTCATTGACAACAGGAGTTCCACAGGGTTCCGCCCTCTCAGCCAATCTGTAAAATTCTTGCAGGTTTGAGCCTTCGCTACAGATTGCACGCTGATAACATTCAGTTTTTTCTCCCTCCATAACATCAACAATTTTGAATGCCTTAACTACTGCAATCTGTCTATCATTAAACACTAGTTAAAGAATAAATTGGTCTTGAATGTCTCCAAAATAGAGTTCATTATACTAAGCTAATCTCCAATGCCTAATCTTCTATCTAGATTTCAGTTTGAAAACTTCACCATCCCTCTTGTCAACTAAGTTAAAAACCTGAGAGTCCGTTTTTTAAATCTAATCTTTTTTTTTTTTTAATTTTTAAATCAAATTTTTATTGAACTAACATCAATAGAACAAATATATTAGACTGAAACAACAATATAGTGTATTACATCTCCAGATAAAGAATGTCCTAAAATCTTAACAGTTCACAAAATTGTTCAAAATCATACTATACCCTCCGCAATAACCTCCACCCACTCTCCACCCTCCCAATGCTTAAAGTTCTGCTACAGTACAAAACAAGGACAGAGCTTTCTATTTTGAGCCCAAATTAATTCAGTTGTACAAAGTTCTTCCGTCAAGCTTTGAGTTCTTCCGTAACTCCAAACTGTTCTTAAATCCTTCAGATTTTCACAAGGTGTTACAATCCTCATTTTGGGGCTGATGCAATACAGTGCGCTCAGGCGAGTGCACTGTATAACCTGCAGTTGGACATGGGTTGTAGAGGCGCTAACTAATCCCCTTTATGCATGTGAATAAGCCTATTAACTATTCGCTTCTGATGCAAGAAGAACATGTGCGTCCAGGGCGCACATTTTTGCGATCAGAAATTAACACCTGCCTGGAACAGGCGTTAATTGCTGAGCTCTCCTTACACTAGTATGGAAAAGCAGAAAAAAAAACTGCTTTTCTCTACTGCCTCCTACTTATATCGTTGCGATATTAAGTAGCAGAAAAAACGAAACTAACAAAAAAACCCCCAAAAAACAGCAGTCAGGTGCAGGAAAAGGACGCTCAACTGACAAGCATCCATTTCCTGAATCCCCTGGCTGTGCGGCGTTTAGGAAAACAGATGCCCATAAACTTGGCGTCTGTTTTCCTAACCGGCGGAAGGCCAACGCCCGATCATGCTCTTGTTAGCAAGGAGGCGCTAGAGGCCTAGCGACCCCCTAGCGCCTCCTTGCTAACACGACCCCTAATTTAAATATTGCATGGCACCCCCAAGAGGGGCACGTTAAAAAAGTAGACGCTGACTGTTCAGCGCCCATTTTCTGCGCATAATTGTTGCATCTTGATTTTTGTAACTCTGTTTACCTTTGCCTCTTCTACAAAGGCACTGTAAGTAATCCAGAAATCAGCCGCAGGGATATTTACTGGCACCACATAAACTGATCATACTACTCTAATGCTGCAATCCCTTCACTGGCTTCCAGTCCACCGGAGAATTAAATTCAAAATCCCGACCGCAATGCATGAAGCTTTAAATAATGGCGCTCCTTTTATACATCAGCTCTCCGCTAAGAATTTATAAACCCCCTAGGGATTTAAGGTCAGCGGGCTGTTGCCTCCTTGATGTGCCTACAGTGTGGTTTAGCAGAGTTCTGTGAAAAAGCATTCACAGTCACTGGTCCTCTGTTATGGGAACTCTTTGCATGAGGAATTTAGGAAAGAGTCATGCTGTTAAGACCTTTTTAAAAAGCACTTGAAAAACCTTTTTCTTTTTCCTTTTGCTAGAAGCCTTTGGGCCACTATAGATTCGCCACTCATTGCCACCCTGACTATCGTGAGTTCTCATAGTATTTTATTTCATACAGATTGGAGTTTTTAAGGGTCAGCGGCTCCCCCAATATTTGTTGCAAATTCAGGTTTATCATTGCACCATGTGCAGTTTTATTGTAGTTATGCATTTCATGTGGCCTAGCCTTTCCAAGGGGCAGCAGGGGCCCAGTATTTACTGCCAGCTGAGTAATTATCAGTCAGGTCTGTCATTGTACAGAGTGTTGTTTTACTGTTTCTATGTAGTTACTATAAACCTCTTAAAACTTTGGATTATGTGACATATAAATATTTATTATTATAATAAAATCTTTTGGACAGCATTTGTGAAGCCATTCCTCTCCATGCTTTTTCCCTATTTGTTAAATTGAGACAGCTTCTCTGATTGAGCTGTTTCCATTATCCAGAATTTGTTTATAGTGAGTAACCGTACTCTGGTCTTTACCAACAAAACCCTAATACCATATAAATTAAGTAATCATAATTTTTTTTTTAGTAATTTTCTTGTAGGTCTGTATCTGTACACATAAAGAAGATATTTAAGTGAATTATTTTAGGCAGTGATGTTTTGGATTTCATATAGCATCTTCTTAGCAGGATCCCAGCATGAAAATTAATAAATTCTTGGTTGTTTAACTGTAACATAAGTACTAGGAATTTGTTCCATTTCTACTATACGGATGACATATTTCTAATCAGTATCCTATGTATTGAGTACGAGCAGTCAGTTAAAGTAGTATTGAAAGGGTTCTGAGCTTGAGTTGGACTGAATTATGTACAAAATGGGTTTTTAACATATTTTGTTTTTTTGAAATTAACAATTTTTTTAACATTTTTAATTACTTTCGGGCCGATACAGTTCAGTGCGCTCTGACGGAGAGCACTGTTAGCCGGCATTTGGACACGCGTTTTGGATGCGCTAGCTTTACCCCTTATTCAGTAAGGGGTAATAGCGTGTCCAAAACGCACGTCCAACCCCCCCGAACCTAATAGCGCCCGCAACATGCAAATGCATGTTGATGGCCCTATTAGGTATTCCCGTGCGATTCAGAAAGCAAAATGTGCAGCCAAGCTGCACATTTTCCTTTCAGAAATTAGCGCCTACCCAAAGGCAGGTACTAATTTCTCCGGACACCAGGAAAGTGCACCGAAAAGCAGTAAAAACTGCTTTTCTGTGCACCCTCTGACTTAATATCATATTAAGTCAGAGATCCCGAAAGTTTAAAAAAGTAAAAAAGGTAAATGGGCCCGCGGCTGGCGGGTCGAAAACCGGACGCTCAATTTTGCCGGCGTCCGGTTTCCAAACCCGTGGCTGTCAGCGGGCTTGAGAACCGACACTGGCAAAATTGAGCGTCGGCTGTCAAACCTGCTGACAGCTGCCGCTTCCTTCAGAAAAGAGGCGCTAGGGATGCGGTAGGGTCCCTAGTGCCTCTTTTTACCGCCGGGCCTAATTTAAATAAATTAAAATACTGTATCGCGCGCACAGGAGAGCGGGCACTCACCTGCTTTCCCGTGATATTACTGTATCGGCCCATTTATAAATAATGGGTAGGTAAGCTTAAATGCTAAAGTGAATAGTTATTCGTAAACATCAGAAGATTGGAGACGTTCTATGTGTTTAGTCTTCTGTGCATAAAACGCAATTTATACGCACAAAACAATGTCTGCACATAAAAAATGTGCACAAATCTTGTTCATTGAGAGTACATGACCTCTGCACCATGAACTTTGGATTCAGCCCCCATAGACTTGTGCTAGCTTGAGTAACTTTACTCCAGCATTGACCAAGAGTTAAATTCCCAGCATTAAGAAACATTTTCAAGGACCAAAATTGAGAAACCTTTGATTTAGATAACTAGTTTGACATTCAGAAGACAAAAGAGTGGACAGTACTAATTTATTTGTTTGAACTTGATATCTACTGATTCAAGAAGAAAAGTCCCCACCCACTAAGTAGTTAAAAATACAATTTATGTGCACAAATTTTATTTTATACACACTAATCATGTCTTCTGCACAAATTTTCGTGTTAGCTCCCTTTTTTTTTTTCTAATGCATTGGCATACCATTAGCTTACTGCATTGGGAATGAATTCACTATTTGCCATGTGAGTAAAGAAAATGTGAGTTAAAATTTGTAGTTCACATTTTATTACATCAGGCCCTTAAATTGTAAACTGACTGAGGCAGGAACCGTTGTATCTGGGTGATAAAATTTCCAGAGGGGGGAATCACTGTGGTAGTTTGCAATAGAAAAAAAACACAGAGGTTGGTAGCAACCTTAAACTTTAAAAATGTAGAACATGATGGTAGCTGAAGTCCATATGACCCATCCAGTCTGTCCATCCATATTTCCTTCTCCAATTTATAGTCCCTCTCTCTCCCTCAAAAATCCTCTGTGCTTGCCCCAAGCTTTCTTGAATTCTGATACTGTCCTAATCTCCATCACTTCTGCAGAGAGGGTGATCCATGCATCCATCACATTTTCTGCAAAGAAATATTTTCTTGGATTACTCTGGAGTCTGCCCACTGTGTATTTATTCCTTGGAGGTATTTAAATATCTCTATCATATCACTCCTTTTTCCAGGTCATAAGCTTCCAATGACGTTTACTCACACATTCATGAAAGCTTATGCCTCAATAAACCTGTTAAGTCTGTCACCAGATTAACAGGTTTATTGAGTCGTAAGCCTTCGAGGATATGAGTCCACTTCTTTGGAAGCTTATAACACCATAAATTTGTTGGTCTGTAAAATGCCATGAGTCCCTGTGTTGTTGTTGTAACTATGAGTGATCTGTTGTAAAATGCTCTGGTTTAGGGTTTTGTGTGTGCACGTGTGTCTATTATATATGGAAAAAATAATAGGGAAAAACAAAAGTACACAGATGAATTAGATTATAGTAAATATCTCATGCATATTCTGAAAACCAGATCTGGCAGAAGGTTCCTGAGGATCAGATTTGGACACCACCAGTCTAGAATCATTGCATGGATGTAGAAGAGCTGGTTCAGTGAATGTTCCACACCACCAGTGGGATGGTGCGTAGAAAGTCTGTTGGCTGTCCACTAGCCAGTGGCCACAGATCAGCGTTCACAATGACCAATGATGTCACAAAGCTGCTGCTCTCAGGCAACTATAGTTCAGCTGAACTGAATCACAACAACTGTATGCGCCATTCAAGGCGAAAGGAGCAGCTTGGCCACTGCCCAACCCTTTCAGAATCCGTAGTTGTACTAAACTGCCTGCAGCCAGGCCAAATTGCTTATTCCGAATTTATCCAGTAGATAACTAGATAAAGGTGCTCCACCTGCAACAAAACTCCAGAAAATACCCATGCTTGGCAACAGGAAATGTGTTAGTGGGCCAGAAGCACACCCGTGGTTGTTGGCTCAGTTTTCACAGCATTAGTATCCAGCGGAGGACGGACTGGAGCAACGTGGTAAAAATAAGGGCCTGTTACATCAAGCAGTATAATAATGGCAGGAAACTTCATTTTCTACTTTTGGGATGATAAGCATACTGGGAACAATGAGAAAGTGATTCGGAGTTATTCAACCGTACACAGCAAGCGGGATCGGAAACTACAAAAGGTAGGTGGCTTTTTGGGGGACTGTCCATTGGCAGAAAATATTCCTTTGAGGTTATATAAACAGTTCAACCAGAGAGTTTTAAATGAAACGTAAGCCAGTTGTTTGGTGTAACTGAAAACATGAACATTCAATAGTAAATCTCCAAAATAGCCACTCGGGATGCTGTAAAGTCCATATCTAGCTTATATAAATAAATTAGTTTTCAATTCTATTGGCAAATCACTCGGGTCTACCATATTGTGTCATAGCCAGACATGAAAAGAAGATGGGTGGGTTAGGGGTTATTACCTGATTTTGGTAAAAAAAACACACTGATTCCTGGAGGAGTTTCTCATTGCATGTTTTGGTTCTTAGCACCAAGTCCTGTGATGAATCTTCAGGCAAAAATCCCCTAAGGCTGGAGGTGTTTACTCCACTGTGTCTTCCTGGGCTAGTTGATGGGTGATCTGCATAGCTGGGAACTCTCCGAATTTGGCCTGGAAACTCCATTATTCTAAAGAAATTGCCGAGTCTTTGGGCCAACACTGAAAAACTCAGTTGTTGCTGCTGCAAAAGCAGGCCAGGGAAAGAGGATCATCAGACCTGTGCAGATGAAGACGCAATAGGGGGCAATGTAAGGAAGAGGAGCATTCGGCCTCTACTGTGGAAGAGAAATAGGCAAAGGTGGATCTCGCAGCAGAAGGAGGAGGCTACTGTCGCTAGGGGTGGGTGAAAGGAGGATGGTAGGGAAGAGAGAATAAGTGAGCATGTCTGTGACTGTGTGTGTTTTTGTATAGGAGGTAGAGAATTGAGCGTGAATGTGTGTGGATAGAAGGGAGAAAAGTGAGTGAGAGAGTGGGCAAAGTGCATGTTGGAGAATGAGAGGAGAAAAGGTGTAAGTGAGCATGTGGGAGAATGAGAGGAACAAGAAAGTGTGTGTAAGAATGAGTGTGTGTGTGAAAGTAAATGTGAACATGTGAGTGTGATAACAGTAAGTTTGTGTACATCTGGTCCTGCTTCCATCCTGCTAATCCATGGTAATCTCAGGGGAAGGCAATATTCAAAACCGTTTAATTTACAAGTTATCTGGTTAAATCGCAAGTTTTGTTGTTTTTTAAATATTGGGCTGCTTATCCGGTTATTTTAGCCAGATAAATCATTCAACTAAAATCTAGCAGGATAAAAAAGAGGAGGCCTGGGGTGGATGTAAATTATCTGGCTAACTTAAACTGATAATTGTTTGTATTTGGCTAAGTGAGCTAGATAACTTTAGGCCTACCTGAATGCAGGTATAAAATTATTCAGTCTTATGAAGTTGGATAACTTAACAGGCTATATTCTTTTGAATAGTCTTAAGTGGCAGAGTATTAAAAAGAAAAAAGTGCCCAATAAGCACCCCTCAATATGTCTTAACTAGCACTGCCATGTCGAGCAGCCTCCCACCCCCATACCCCTCCAAAGACTTAAAAAAAAATAAAAAAAGGCTGTCTTAGATCAGCCCCTCAACTCCCTCCTTTCCTGTCTTTAAATAAGGCTCCGTCCGCTCCTCCTGCCCACCCTCCACCCACCTGCAATCTCAGGCACACAATACCCCCTTCCCCCTGAACCTGAAAACCCCAGCGGAGAATGAAATATCTCTTACCTGCTTCCAGCATTGGAAGCGTGAGCTGCTGGGAAGCAGGTAATCTCCCTCCCGCTTGGGGGTTTCCAGGATCCAGGGTGGGACGAGGAGGCAGGAGGGAGATGGAGGGGGCTGATCTGAGGCCCGGTAAAACTGTTCTTTAAAGTCTTTGGAAGGGTTTGGGGGAATGGGGGTGGCTCATCCCAGCCAGTTAGGGTATGGGGGGGGGTACCCTTTTATTTTATTTTATTTTTTTAATACTGTGCCACTTAATTGGCTATCTTCTTTTAAATATATGCAGTACAGTCTTGCGTTATCTGTCTACAAAAGACCAGATAACTTAAAAGCCTAACCGGTAATATGGAGACGTTGCAGGTTAGACTTTTAAATTATCCGGTTACATGTAGCCAGGTAATTTTAGGTGAGTATGTTCAGTGGTTTGTTTATCCCATTGAATATCTAGGTCAGGTTATTCAGCATCTTTATTTAATAATATTTCTTAATTGCTTCACTGATTAAAATCACTTGATACATCATATTAAAACACATACAATAAAACAATGGATTAAAATAAAACAGTAATAAACGCAATCTAAATAAAACAAAATATAAATCAGACCCACAGATCTTAACTTACCCTTTGTTCCTACTCAGTAATAGCCATATCAGATATTAAAAGATTGAGACATGAAACAGGTTTTCAGCTTTCTTATAAACTTTTTAATATTGATTTCTTCCCTTAATTCAAGGGGGAGGTCATTCCAGATTGCTGGAGCACTGCTGCAAATGATCTTTTCAACAATCTTAATTGTCAAAAGAAAACATTTCACTGATGAAATTTGTAACAAAAATTTACCTTTTAATCGTAAGAGTCTGCTTGACTCGTGCCATTTCAATCGTTTCTTCAAATTTGCAGAACCTGTTCCATGCAAAGCCTTAAATGCTAAAATCAAACATTTAAATTTGCAATGAGAGGAGACTTGGTAGCCAGTGAAATTGAAGGGGACCAGCTGAAGTTTTTTCCTAGAGCACCCTGTAACAACAAGTGCAGCAGTATTCTGAATTATTTGGAGTTTACATATTGACTTTCTAGGTACGCCCAAATACAGAATGTTACAGTAATCTATGAAAGCTAAAATCAGTGTATATGTCACTGCCTTCATTGCCTGAAAATGTAAATAGGGGCATAACTGTCATATAGTTTTCAAGTTCCCATATGTCGACATAGAACCCCAGTTACTTGTTTTTCCATGGACAAATTTTCATCTATAATCACTCCCAAAGATCTCACCTCTTTTTTTTTTTGGAAGCAATTCAGATCCTTTTACCACTAGATTTTTAAAGTACTGTAACTGATCAGAGCCCATTCTCAGTAGTTCCGTTTTTGAACAATTTAAAAACATGCCATTCTTCCTTAACTTTTCAGACACTACTTGCAAACATAAATTTAATCTCTCAATTGTATTTTCTTGATTACATCCCAGTGGGTATATTGTCTGCATAGATAAATATATCAAACCCAAAATCCCGGACCACTTTGCCAAAAGGGGCTAGGAACATGATAAATAGGCCCGAGGATAATGATTCCTGTGGGACCCCTATCTGCAAATCTATACATGCAGGTTTTTCCTTTGCCAAACACAAATTGCTTTATGTTGCTTAAAAAACTTGAAAGCCAGTTTAAAACAGTACCATCCAGTCCTATATATTCACAACGCCTCAACAGAGTACAATAATCTACTAAATCAAAGGCGCTTGAAAGATCTAAGAGCCACAGGTTAGACAGATTCATTATTGTCTTTTCTGACTAACATTTCCTTCATAACAGATGTTAAGTGGCTCAGTACTCCATGCTCAAAAAAATCCCTCCTGAGCAATATCAAGCAAATCAGCACTTTCAATGTGGTTTGACAGTTGAGTAGCACTAGCAACTGCCTTCTCTACCATTTTTTGCAGCATAAGGCAGATTACATATAGGTCTATAATTTTGGCATGATGTAGGATCTAAATTATTGCCTTTCAAGCACGGTAAAACTACTGTTATCTTAACATGCAAGGGTAAATATCCCTTCTTTAAAGAATCATTAACCAAAATTTGTAACCACACCAAAATCTTTTCAGACACATTCTTTAACAACCAAGGGGGACAAGGATCTATCATTGAAGAGGCTGTTTTATCTGAGATGTAATCCTGTTTAATTCTAATAGAGAAATCTCTTCAAATATATCCAGCCCATCACCCCCACTAACTCCTACATCTCTGTCCACCTCTGAGGGTCCAGTGTCTCTTTTAAAAGATCCTTACTCAGATCTTTTAATAATCCTTTTATATTTTTGGTTAAAATAGTAAGCTAACCTCTCACAATCTGGTAAGTCCTCATAAATTGGGGACATGCACTTATTCTCTTTGTTGTGGTCATGGACTCTTGACTGAGGTGGAATTGGCTCAGCCTGCAAGGAGGAGCCCTACCAGTCCCTACTGTCAGCTGGTGGAGCTGGCTGTGTCAGAGGCCTAACTGGAGCTTTACCTGTACCAGCCCCTCGTTCCTCTTAGGTTGAGCCCTCAGGTGCTTGGGCCGGCAGGACTTAGGCACAGGCCTCTGCCTCTGCCGCTGAGGTGGAGATCCATGGAAGACGTCTGACAGGCCAGGGTCTGGAGCAGGCTGAGTAAAGGTGTAGTCCAAGATAGGCAGCGTTCAGGTGAGCACAAGAGACAGACAGAGGTCAAGGTGGACTAAGTTCAGGCATGGTCGTAGGTCGAACTGTGGTCAGTGGCAGGTGGAGTATAGGCGTAGTCATATCACGCAAGCCAGGGTCAAAATCAGAGATTTGTCCGAGGAGAGCAGGCAGGGAGGCATGGAGCAGCTAGGCAGGAGACACAGAAGACACCAAGGAATTGAAGACTGACCAAGATGAGGACTTGATGATTAACTGAAGACTGACCACAAGGCACAATGAAAACAAAAGGATTAAGAATTCAGGAACACTGGGGCACACAGGAAGGCAGGAACAGACGTTGAGGCAACTCGCTCTACTTAGAAAGTAATGGATCTATTGTTGAAGCAGCCATAGATAGGAACAGGGCCCTTTTAAGGGTTGAAGGCAGTGACATCGGTGGGCACCATGGGGGGGGGGGGGGGATTCTCGCCGTGGGCCCTTTAAATTCAGGGCAGATGCAGGCGCACCCCTAGAAGGAGCATCAGGCAGAGTCTGTGGCATCTTGCCGCCGACAGCGTTGGCCTTGCAGGAATGCAGCGGTCACCGTGTCGGCATCAGGGGACCTCGGTGATGGCTCGGGGTTACAAGTGAGAGCTGCAGTCCGTGGCATGGACACACGGGCTGCTTAATGCAACAAAGATTTCACTATCTTAAAAAGAATGTTTGGATTATTAGAGGATTGTGCTAGCCCCAAATAATACTTCTTCTTTTTTAGTAGTACTGTCCTCTTAAAATACTCTGTATTCGCTTTATGCCATTGTTTCTTCACATCACTACTTTCAGATTTCTTCCAAGATCTTTCCAGTCTACGACACCCTCTTTAATAAAGTCAATTCTTGTATGTACTAAGGGGAGACTATACCCTTTCTAGAGACATTATCTTGTCTACTTTCTTGAGCCTTCTCGCTACTGTATACCAGAAGATTGTCCCCAACCCATCAATAACCCATCCAAATCCCCCTTATCTAGGTCCTCCCCAATAGGAATTAACCTTTGTCTCCACTATTTCCCTAAACACTACTGAGTTGATCTTCCCCCAACTATTTACCTCCAAGACTGTCCTTCTAGAATGCCAAAAAGGAAATTCACACATAATGATCGGACCATATAACACTTTCTGATCCCCAAATTTTCAATTCACCTGTTAAAAAACCAAAAAAAAAAAACTAAACTAGAACCAAAAATCAAATCCAGCATATAGGCGTTCTAATGAGTAGGACCCACAACTAATTGATGTAAATCACTTATTTCCAACAAGGACAAGAACTCAGTAAACTTAAACCAGAGTTTTTGTCCTTATGCAAATTAGAATCTCCCAATATAAACAAAAATGGAAATTTTGTAGCCTGCGACAAAAGTATCTCAATGACTTCCTCAGTCCTAGCCATCGATAAATCTGGGGGACAATATCATAGCGACAAGACAACAGGAATTTAAAAATAAATAAATAAATAAATCTAGTTCAATAACAAACTCTCACAACCTATAACAGAGTCCATCACAATTTTTCAATGATAAATTACTTCTATATATAACTGCCACACCTCCCTCCCCCTTTTCCCCACTCTATTATTTAACATGTTATAACCTTCAGGGCAAATTTGTGTGATGTCACCCTCCCCCCCCCCCCCCTTTACACAAGGTTTCTGTAACACAAACCAGATCTATATTTTTGTCTGTTAAGATGGTCCAACCAAATGACGGTATATAAAATCAATAAAACAAATAAATATTCCCAATCTATTTTTCCTTATGGCTCTAGCATTAATACAGCTTTCTGTTCCTCCTCCCAATTAACACTCACCTTTACCAACATGACCTAATCTAATGGGGGTAACCAGACATCTATTTGTCTGATTACCCCCATTATTCCTTGAATGATCTTTATTACTCCATCTATATTTCCTTCTTCCTATTATAGAGGCTATCTACCTTATAAATGGGCTCTGACCGACGGCCCGCAAATGCGCAGTAGAGAGCAGCTCTACCTCGCATGCACGGGTGAGAGAGCACGTCGGTCAGAGTGGAGCAACATGGCGCTGGAGCCGTGTGAGGGCTGCCTTGGAAGCGGCGGGGAGGAGCAGCGGTGGCGGTATTCAAACGTCAGGCGGGCTAGCAACGAGCCCGGTGGTGAGGCGTGCGTTCTGGATAAGAGAAGAAGAGGGAGTGGAGGAGGGCTGAGGGAGAGGGAAGGGGTTGTGGAGGAAGTGGGAGGGGAAGGAAGAGGATGTGAGTGAGTGGGAAGGGTAAAGTTGTGGAGGAGGGCTAAGGGAGAAGGGGAAGGAAAGGGAAGATGAGAGGGGATGGAAGGAAAAGGGGAAGAGGATGTAAGTGGGAAGGGTAAGACGTTCTGGAGAAGAGAAAAAAGAGTGGAGGAGGGCTGAGGGAGAGGGAAGGGTTGTGGATGAGGTGAGAGGGGAAGGAAAGGGAAGATGAGGGGATGGAAGGAAAAGGGAAGTTGTGGAGAACAGAGCAGCTCTAATCATGCTGGTCTGACCGATGGAATCTCGCCCGTTTTAACAGGCTTAACAGCTTGTACTTTCCATAATTTACCAAAATATAATACAGTCCACATTCACTCCCTGATGAGCTCCCAAGAGGTGACCCTCTTGAACTTGCCTCTTTGGCGAGCTGCAATGTGGCTCGTTTGTGGCTGTAAGGTCCCAAATGATGATGTGCAGGGGAGTAGACAGGGTCTTCAGACAACCGTTCTTCGATGTGGGGCTAAAGCGCCCAATAGTTCTCTCAGTTCACAGCCACTACTGGTATAAGGTGGCTGATAGCCCTCTAGCTCTTCCCCTGACTGGCAAGATGTTCCTGGTGGATAACTTTAGCCTTTAGGCTTTCTGAATATGCCCCCCTAGGGTGATTGAAAATCAAAAATTCTCAGGTCAGCCAATATTAAGACATAAGAACATAAGATGTTGCCTTACCTGGTCAGACCAAGGGTCCATTCAGCCCAGCATCCTGTCCCCAAAGGTGGCCAATTCAGGTTACAAGCACCTGGCAAGTACCCAAAGATTAAACAGATCTCATGCTACTGATGGTAATAAGCAATAGCCATTCCTTCAGTCAACATGATTAACAGTTTTTGGACTTCTTCCCCAGGAACTTATCCAAACCTTTTTTAAACCCAGCTACACAGACTACATTAACCACATCCTCTAGCAATGAATTCCAGAGCTTGTGTATTGAGTGAAAAATAATTATCTTGGATTTGTTTTAAATATGCTACTTGTTAACTTCATGGAGTGCCCCCCAGTTCCTTCATTTTTTTTTTGTTTTTCAAATTTTTTTCAGCTCAGCAAACAAGCTAGTATAGCACAGCTGCTAGTGCTCTGATGCATATGGAATGTCAATGTGTACATTAACACTACGTTCTCGCTAGCTTCCTATGTACCTTCATAATGTAATGATTATTTATACAGCTTCAGCATAGCAAAACTGAAGTTACACTTACTGAAGAAATGGAATGCTGTAAAATAAAGTCTATGAAAAGATTAAGTATTTAGTCTCCCAGAATCAGATTGTATAAATTTGACCAATGGAAAGTGTGAATTCTTTGTTGTTGACCAAGACCTCTAAATCCCATGGCACAGCTCTGCCATTTACTAACTGATGATTTATTATTTTTAATGCCTTCTCTCCAGAGATTCTCCCACATGGGTAGTTTTTAAAAGTACCCTCATAGATGTACTCTGGCCTTTGCACCCCTTCTCAAAGGGAAAGTACAAGCAGATTTACCAGTTGACAAGTGCCCCGGGAAAAATACCCACAGAGATCTGTACCTGTTTTTATTTTATTTTTTTTTCTGCTGATACCCTTTCCCTTCTATACACACAAGATCTGAAGATCTAATTTACATGCTTTTTTCCTCCCCAGGCAAGGAACAGGCGGGCTTTTTTCCTCCCCAGGCAAGGAACAGGCGGGCTTCTGAGCCCGCCTGTTCCTTGCCTGGGTAAAAGAATGTGCATTGTCTATTTCCCCCATGCATACACAACTGAGCAATTTTATCCATATAAAATCTCTATTTACCTGGGTAGCTGGCTTTGAAAATTGCCCTCCTAATGTTTTTATAATCATAGTAATTCAGAAAGACAATTGGCCATTTACCCATCCCGGGCTGGAAGATCTGGCTTCCAATTTCAATAACTGACCTGTGTAACAGCTTTCATGCAGAAACAAGAGCAAAGCAATAAGGTGATTCAGGATGCATGCTAGTGGATATCTGAGTGGGTGCAATGCTTCTGCCTTGTTGGAGAGAAGAAGGGCTCAGGACAGAGTCAGACTGCTGCTGCAGGGTCCGGAGATCCAGCTATCTATAGGCTGCAATAGTATCAAATTGCATTGCCATGGCTCTGGAGATCCAGCTACAAAGGCACTAAATCACTGGTTACTCTTTCAGTAGTCTTACCATTTGTAAAAGTTCTGTGAGTCTCCTTGTAATGTTCACCTCTAATCAACTAATCAGTATTCAGGACTGGTAGACATTGTAGTTAAATCTAAAAGTGTTTGATTATTTTCATGTGCATGTATATTGTACTCCAAGATTTGTGGATTGGAGGAATATAAATGTTTAAAATAAATAAACAGTGACAGTCTGATAGCCCATTATCAATGCAAACCTTGTGGTGTCTTATTATAATTTTTTTTTTTTAAAGCTATCTTACTGTGTCTGGATCTAACCCTTACTTTTTAGGGTGAGGTATGAACACACAAAAGGTTTTTGGGGTTGGTTTTTTTTGTTTTTTTGGGGTTTTTTTTTTAAGGATTCCATAAAAACTGTGGAAGAATTAGGATAAGAATTTTTTTGAGTCCTAGGAGTGCTCAGTCTGTGTAATATTAAAGATGCTGACGGTCATGGTTGCAACATTCTGAAAAGAGTATTGTGTGTAACGCACTAGAATAGTCTTTAACACCTACAGAGGAAATCAAATTTGCAACCTTGTAGAAAGCTTTATAATTATGATTGAGTAGGAGAAGCATGAATATTTTATTTATTTATTTTTTACAAATATAGGACAAAGCCCCAGGATATTCTGTACTTGAGTTAGGAAAATTGTTTTTCCATGTTCTATATAGTCAAATTTTGGCAAATTTATTTAAGAAATGACTCTTCTCCCGTCAATAATGCTTTAAAGGGATAACAAAACTGGCTCATTCTACAGTAGTGATTATAATTACATTACTTTAGACAAATGTTTGCTTGTCTGAGCCCAAGGCATGTGCATTTCTGGATCAACTGAGGTAAAAAAAAAAAAAAATTCAGTTTCTTAGCATGTGAAGTGAAGTTGGTGAAATCTGACAAAAGCATCTTGTTCAAATGGAACATGCAAAGGAATTATTAAAGCAACATTTTCAAGTTGTGCTTTTTGACTTTGTTTCATGCTTTTTGGCACATATACAGGGTATGCTTTAAATCTCTGTGGGCTCTAGCCTTGCCTGGCTTTTTTTTTTTTTTTTTTTAGGAAACTGGCTAGGATTTTGAGGGAGTGATTTTTGTTTTGAAATATACTTTTGGAAATTGATTATGACCAAACCACCATGTATCCTCAGTTTTGGCCCCACAAATGGACTGCTGTGGTGGCAGAGTATTGCCCAAAATCACACTATACAGCCAAGGGCCTAGAGGAAGTGCATGTGGCCACCTTAAGGATAATTTGTGTTCTATCCTGAGGAAAGGCCTAGCTGTATTTGTTTAATTGGAGCCTGAAGGTTTGATCTCTGTGTGGCACATGATACTTTGTCTTACTGCAACCAGGAGCAAAACACAGCAGGGAGCCCGGTGTTGCCTAGCAACAGAGCGTCTGCAGCTGGAGTTCTGCTAGGAGAGATGAGGAAGGAGCCTGTGGAATCCTGGGAAAGAAGGAAACCCTGTGACAGGAAATTTGGATTACAGATGTAGGAGTGGTTTTTGAAGTCAGCCACAGGACTGGAAAAGAAGGGGGGGGTGGGGAAGCTTGTTTGATGCTTTAATTACTTGTTTGCTAACAGTTTTCCTGTTCAGTAAACTTTACTTTTTTGTAAGTAAATTAAGGTGGCTCTCCTTTCTTCTGCTCTGTTTCTCTGTAGCCATTTCTCACATGAATATCTGCTGCCAAATTGAATGAAAGCTTCAAGATTGTGCGGTGTCAGTACACATAAGAGACTGTCCCTGATATGTTCAGTTTACAATCTAGTCAAGATACAAAAACCTTTAGAAAATTACCATGACAGAATTTTATAATGCTCGAGTCAGGTATAGAGCACAGTGGTAAAGATCTGATGGAGAGAGAGGAGCAACAGGTAGAAAGTGTGGAAAAAAGGATATACTTTTGACAGCCATGCAGGGTGGTGGTAGGAGTGGGATTTAAATTGCATTTTTAGACTGCCTTTACAGTTTTTGCTCAAGGAAGATTACAACATTTTCAGTTACAATAAGGGTTGAGAGGTAGAATGGGAGGACATGAGGGGGAGCGAGTATTGGTTTAAGCCAGGGGTGGCAAACTATGGTCCTCGAGAGCCAAAAACGAGGACCTGAGGTGGCCACCCCTGGTTTAGGCAGTGGTAATTTGAGTGCTCATTTAGCCATGTGGTAGAAAACCAGTGAGAGACAGTCTTAATCCAGGCAGACTAGATGGGCTGGTTAGTCTTTTGTTGCCATTAATTATATGACCTTTACAGTGAACTTGGTTAAAATCAGCCAGGCTATGATCATGGAGAGCCAGGATTTAAGATTTAAAAGCAACCCTAAATAGATATTTGTTTAGGTGAGATTTGCATATAGCTAGTGAGGGAGCATGAAGGCACACCAACTTGAGAAGGCTAGTCCAGGCATGCATCACAGAGTCAGGAATTGGTGATGGAAGAGAAGGGCACAAATAAAATCATCTTGCCCAAAGAAGGGAGGTCAAGAGGGAAGGGTGTAGGGAGAGAGGAGAAGTAGTGAACTGAGGGGTGAAAACACTTGTAGGTGAATTGTATTAACTAGTTCAGAAAAAATGCTAAAGGGTTAATACAAGGAGCATGGGGGGGGGGGGGCAGGGCACTAAACTGAGATGTACAGATTATTGCTTGAGCAGCATCCAAAAATTTAGATTTTTTTTTTTTAAATTCTTTTTTTTAATTTTTCAGCATACAGCACAGACAGTGATACAAAATGCAGGCAATACCAGTACTACAGCAATTATAGACGGCTATTTGAGCTACTTTTATAGTTTATAGACAATGATTAATACATAGTTGACTCCGGCTTATCTGTCCTTTGTCGCTGGACCAGTCATCTGATATGACAATACTGATTAAATACCCCACACATTTTCATATTTTGAAAATTTCCCTTTTTTTTTTTTAATTTTTTATTAATTTTGAAAGTATACAAACGAACAAAGAACCAGAACATCCATATTGCTTAATCAACTGCTGAATCCCTGCTTCCCTCCCCCTCCTTCCCAATAAGTTCAATGGGTAATAAGTCTCCTCGGTGACTATTATTCAAGTTGTCCCTTGTAGTTCTTGTTCAGTTGTGTCCTCTCCACCATCCAAGTCCGCTGTCCAAGGGTCCCAATTGATGCCTGTGCTAGGGGCTAAATACTGAATAAAAGCAGACCAAATTTTTGCTGTGGTTATAGACCTCTTTGGCATATCAGGTAATGAAATGGCATGTTCCATAGAGCAGAGATGAAGCATCTGTCGGAACCAGTGCTTATAGCTAGGGGTACTTGTCTCCAACCAATTTTTAAGAATGACCTTTTTCCCCGTCAGGCCTGCTAAAATAAGAAACCACCGCTCATGCGGTGGTAAACATAGCCGGGCCGTAGAGTCAACCCCAAATAGCCAAAAAGTGGGGTCTAATGACAACCTCTGTTTTAGTATATGAGCACAGAATCGACGTATTCGTCTCCAAAAACGAGCTATGTTTCTACAGTCCCAGAAACAATGAAAGAAATTGCTATCTTCCTTCGAACACTTTGGGCACTGCTTGGATTGTGTAATCTGCATTTGTTGCGCCTGTAGGGGGGTAATATAGCTCTGCCAAAGAAATCTATGACCAGTTTCCCGAAATGAGATATTGTCCGACACCAGCTTCAGTTCTGTAAAACAATTCTGAAATTCAGTAATCGTTAGTGAGAATAAAGGCCATGCCAGCCATTTTTTGTAGATGGGTTCTGATACCTTTGTATCCTGCAGATTTACAATCTCTTTGTAATAATATAATGTGGAAGGCCGTTTACCTTTCCCTGTTTGTATTAAATCTTTTAACCTTTGGATTTCTACAGTCTCTGCAAGCTTGGGGTGTAGCGCCCTTATAAAGTGGTGTATTTGGAGGTATGCATAATGGTCCGTATGCGGCAGGGCATAACGTTGTTGGAGTATGGGAAAGTAAGTATATCTCTTGTTGCTCTGTCATACAGGTCAGCTATATGGGTCAGGCCTTGTGCAGACCACCGATGGAAAACCCTTTGCTTCCCTGGTAAAAACAATTCATGACCTGTGATAGAGAGTAGTGTAGTCAGCCGGGTCGGAATTCTCCCAATTTTACATAACTGTTGCCAGGCGTTTCTACACGTACGTAATAGTTCCTGTTCTTTAAGGTAATGGGGAATCAGCCTTATATCTAATTGTAATAAGGGATTTAAGGAAGTCACTCCATACCATTCTCGGATATAATTATACGGTGTGAAGGTTGACGTAGAAAACAGCCAGTCCCGAACGTGACGTAAAGTACAGGCTAGATTATATACCATTAGATCCGGGCATTCTAGGCCCCCTCTCTCCCTAGGGCTCTGCAGAATGTCTAATGTTAAGTGAGCCCTCCTGCCCTTCCAAATTTTCCCCTTTTAAGTCAAATCTCAATTTTTCAATATCTGCCATAGTGTGTACTTGTGTCCGCCAATATGACAGACAAGGATTGGATTTCCAAAAGCTTGCGATTGTAAAGTGAACTGCAAGCAATAACTGCCCAACCAGAGCTCTATGTTTTTTGGGCATCTCATCTGCAGCAGGAGAGAGCCATCTCATCTGCAGCAGGAGACCTAAAATGGGCCCAGTATGACTGATTGATCTAAAGTATTTGGTGTCTCCTGTGTAATGTGTGACCAGAAGTACTGTATGCCTTGACAGTTCCACCACATATGGAAATATGTACCAGTCTCTCCACATCCTCTCCAGCACTCAGTGATGCATCCAGAAAAAGCTTTGCATAGAAGAGGGGAGTCTATATTTTTTATGTAATAATTTTATCATAAGCTCTGTCCTTCTAGTACAAATAGCTGAAAGGGAGATACCCAAATACCTTTTTAAGAATCCAGATTCAATCACAAATCTGTATTCCAGACATCAATAATAAGTTGCGTGTTGCCCCCCCAAACTTGGCAGCCAATTTATCTGGGTAAAGGATCCTTATGCCTTTAGCGGAGGCCTCCACATCCAGTAAATAGGTCTCCATATTATTTAAAATCTCCAGTGGCTTGTCCAGATCAAACCATCCTGCTAATGCTCTTTGTAATTTCAAATATGAGGCTAGCGAGTTGGAAGCAAGATCATACTCTAGCTGCAATTGCTGGAAAGTCTGAAACTGCTCATCGTCCCAAAGTTGAGCCATCAAAATTAAGCCCTTATCTCTCCAAGCCTTCAACTCTGGAGAAAAGGAACATCCAGAAAGAGTTGGGTTATAGTATATAGGAGCCATTGGAGAGACACTCTCAGTCCTTACCCAGGAATTTTCTCTCCTACCTCCAAACCTGTAGGGTATGGGCTAAGATTGGACTGGTTTTGCAAATGTACTGACATAGAGGGGCGTCAGATAGCAAAAAGGGGAACATCACAATACTAACGTCAGCTTGTTCTTTCTCAAGTACCAACCATAGAACATTTGAATTGTTTAACCAGGCTTTTAAACCCACTAACCTTGGCCCCCAGTAGTAGGTCAAGTTTGGCAAGGCCTTTTAGGAAGCCACAACCTATTAAGCTTAATACGCACCTGCCTGTGTTGCCAGATATATTTAATTATTGAGCTGTGCAGATCCACAAAGACTGTTGCCAGAATCTTACAGGGTAGCTGCTGGAATAAGTACAGAAGCTTAGGGAGTATGTTCATTTTTAATAAGTTGATTCTTCCTGCCCATGAAACAGATAAGTCCTCCCAAGATGGCATGTCTTGCTTCACTTTCCCAATCAAGGGAGAATAGTTCTTTACAAACAGCTCTTTAAACTCATGAGGAATATAGACTCCTAGGTATTTAAACCCCTTCCGTACCACTCGAAACTGACAAACATTCCGGTATGATTACCTCTAGCCCTACCAGGAACAATTCAGATTTGTCATAGTTGACTTTGTATCCTGAAAGCTCACCATACTTAGTCAAGAGGTCAAGTAAGGCCTGCCGTGTAGTTATGTTGGTCATGTATACAAGGACATCATCTGCATATAGGAAAATCCTCTGATCCCTATTCCCCAGTTCAAACCCTTTCATATTTGGGTGTTGTCTAATGGCCATAGCAAGAGGGCACAATTGCTAAATCAAAAAGAAGAGGAGAGAGGGGGACACCCTTGCTGGGTACTGTGAGCTATGTGAAAAGAGGAGGAGAGGGAACTATTAATAATTCTTGCATTAGGTCTATCTGGAGTAGAGGAGTAGACACTGTCTCTTCTTGTGACCTTGGGCAAGTCCCTATACCCTCCATTGCCTCACTTAGATTGTGAGCCCTCTGGGGATAGGAAAATACCTACAGTACCTGAATGTAATCTGCTTTGAAGTGCTGAAAAAAGTGCAAAAAGCGGAATATAAAAATCTGAAAAAATATCATACATCACCTGAACCCACTTAATGAACATGTCTGGAATATTTGCATGTTCCAGCACCGCAGAAATAAAAGGCCAAGAAAGCCTATCAAAGGCCTTCTCCGCATTCAGTGAGGCCACTGGACCAGGTATTCCCCTGCTTTTAGCTAAGTGCAAGATGTTAAATATGTTAGTTATCTAATATTGTAAGCAGATAGCCTGACTTGTATGAATCTTGTTTGATCGACATGTATAAGAATAGGGAGAATTGGATCTAGGCGTAACTGCAAAAATTTTTATATCAGAATTTAATAAAGAAATTCACCTGTACAAGCTACAGTCCATTTCGTCCCTTCCTGCCTTATGAATAAGCGATATATAAGCATCCACCATATCCCCAAAGCTCAATCCCTCCTACACAGAGGCATTGAAAATAGGCAGAAGAAAAGGACCCAAGTCAGGCAAATAATTCTTAAAAAGGTCTATAGAATACCCATTAGGACCTAGGCACTTCTCTTCTGGGAGAGCCTTGACCGCAGGAGTCCGTATCCCCTTAATAACGAACCTGCAAGCCATTTTTTTTTGACTGCTCTTGCTAAAAGGGCACCCAGTTTATCCCTGTGCTCATACAATTTAAGTTTTGTATTCCTCAGAGCTTGGACAGTTTTCCCCACCTCTAAAGATTTAAGCTCTCTCCTCTTCTTCTCTAGTAATTTGTACATTTTAGCCAAACAGTCCCTTTTATGTTCAACTTCCAGACTCTGCATATCCGCCAATAGCATGTTTACTTTCTTGTCTCTCTTTTTGGCGAAATCTGGTATATCCAATTATTTTCCCCCAGAGAAAAAACCTTAAAAGCTTCCCATCTGAGAGTGTGTGTGTGTAATCTGCCTGTGGATTATGCAAATTGTATTCCTCTATAGCAGGGGTCGGGAACCTTTTTGGCTGAGAGAGCCATGAACGCCACATATTTTAAAATGTAATTCCGTGAGAGCCATACTAACTACAACCCCCCACCCTCCTGACTCCCCCAAGACCAGCCAAATTAATTTACTACAACCCCCTACTCTCCTGACGCCCCCAAGACCTGCCAAATTAATTTACAACAAACCCCATCCTTCTAACCACCCCCCCCAAGACCTGCCAAAAGTCCCTGGTGATCCAGCGGGGGTCCAGGGCTCGCAGACAAATCTCAAAACCCCCCACCCTCCTGACGCCCCCAAGACCTCCAAAATTAGTTTACTACAACCCCTCACCCTCCTGACACCCCCCAAGACCTCCAAAATTAATTTACTACAACCCCCACCCTCCTGACCCCCCCCCCCCCAAAGACCTGCCAAAAGTCCCTGGTTGTCCAGCGGGGGTCCGGGAGCGATCTCCTGGACTTGGGCTTTCGGCTGCCAGTAGTCAAAATGGCGCCGACGGCCCTTTGCCCTCACTATGTCACTGGGGTCGACCAATGGCAGCGGTAGCCCCTGTGACATAGTAAGGGCAAAGGGCCGTCGGCTGCCAGTAATCAAAATGGCGTCGACAGCCCTTTGCCCTTACTATGACACAGGGGCTACCGCCGCCATTGGTTGACCCCAGTGACATAGTGAGGGCAAAGGGCCATCGGCGCCATTTTGACTACTGGCAGCCGACAGCCCAAGTCCAGGAGATCGCTCCCGGACCGCTCCTGGACCCCCGCTGGACCACCAGGGACTTTTGGCAGGTCTTGGGGGGGGGGTCAGGAGGGTGGGGGTTGTAGTAAATTAATTTTGGAGGGTGTCAGGAGGGTGGGGGATTTTGTTAGATTTTTACTTTTTTATTAAAGATTTGTCTGCGAGCCAGATGCAGCCATCAAAAGAGCCATATCTGGCTCCCGAGCCATAGGTTCCTGACCCCCTGCTCTATAGCTTCTCGGAGCAAATTAGGAAAATGTTAGTCTCTAAGGAGAGACACATTGAATCTTCAGGTCAATAATTTGGTTTGCAAAGCAGTCAAATAAGAACCGCTACTGGGTGATGATCTGACAGGTCACCAGTCAAAATATCACTATTAAGAATTTTTATTATCTCATTGGGAGTACACAGGAAGTAGTTAAAAACATAAGAAATTACCATGCTGGGTCAGACCAAAGGTCCATCAAGCCCAGCATCCTGTTTCCAACAAAGGCCAAACCAGGCCACAAGAACCTGGCAATTACCCAAAAACCAAAAAGATCCCATGCTACTGATGCAATTAATAGTGGCTGTTCCCTAAGTAAACTTGAATAATAGCAGTTAATGGACTTCTCCTCCAAGAACTTATCCAAACCTTTTTTGAACCCAGCTACACTAACTGCACTAACCACATCCTCTGGCAACAAATTCCAGAGCTTAATTGTGTGTTGAATGAAAAAGAATTTTCTCCGATTAGTTTTAAATGTGTTACTTGCTAACTTCATGAAATGTCCCCTAGTCCTTCTATTATCCGAAAGTGTAAATAACCGATTCACATCTACTCATTCGAGACCTCTCATGATCTTAAAGACCTCAGCCATCTCTTCTCCAAGCTGAACAGCCCTAACCTCTTCAGCCTTTCCTCAGTTGAGCCTACTGTACATATATTGTGCCTAGGTGAATAGAAAGTGTAGTCTTTTTCAGTGGGCTGCTGATGCCTCCAAATATCGGTTAGCTGAAAGACATTTATAAGAGCCACAACAGGAGTAGAACTCATAGAACCCTCCATTGGTTGAGATTTCTTGTCGACCAGTGGATCAAGACGAGTTCCAGGCCTCTCGTGTACAGAGATTGTTAAAACCAAAGGATGTAATAAAATCAGCGAGTTTGTGGTAAAATATTGCTCACTTATAGTAGGATAACGTTCAGATTTGTCCAAGACTCATTACCCCGCAGATTTGTCCAAGACTCATTACTGCATTTCTGCACTACTAAGAAGAATTGACAGGTATGCACAGTCTTCTAAAACCAAAGCTGCTGTCTCTGACCAAAAATATCTCCATCTGGTTCTGTCCTCGCTGGCCTCAAAAATTACCCGTTTCCACATTACATTGTTGGTGGGGGTCCATATATTCAGGGGGGCTAGAATCCAAACAAGTCTGGGGAACCAAAGCGTGAGGAACATCGAGCCACAATTGTAAGTTAGTGCCATAAAATAAAAATAAGATTGAACGGTATCAACAAGGACTTCTGCTCACCAGCCTAAGCCCTGAAGGCGATAGTCCGGACTCCGCTGTTTGCGTAGATTAAACTCATAAACTGTGAAAAAAGGAGAGCACTAGTTCTCTGCCATGTTGTTGAGTTGCTCATCTTGCAGAAAGTTCTCCATGGATACCACATCGTTGAATAGAACTGGCTTTCTATTTACCTGTACCCACAATTTAGCTGGGTACATCATAGCACACTTTTGTTATACTTCTGAAGCTCCTGTTTCACTCCAGTGAAAGCCATTCATTTTCGCTGCCATTCCTCAGAGAAGTCCTGAAAAATCATGATGTGACTGCCCTGATGCTCCAGTTCCTTTGGCTCATGTGCTGCAATTCAGGATCAGGTGCTTATCGAAATTATATTGCTTGATGAGGACTGCCCACGAGTGGCCCACATGTCCCAGGATGGGTATGCGACAGGCTCAGGTTATCATTATCGTGCTGTTCTTCTTCGGTGTGTGCAACAGCTTGGGCAGCCATTTAAAAAAGTTCTGCACCTCATTGCGGCCTTCTGTCTTTTCAGGTACTCAAATAAGCCTGATATCCAAAGTCTATTTTCAATATCATCAATTTTTTTTTCCAAGTCTGAGTTAAGATTTCTTTCTATCTTATCTATCTTAGTTCCTGAGGAAGCAAGCGCCATTGCAAGATCCATTATTTTTGCATCTGTTTCCTCTAGATGCATCATGTCATCTTGTATGGATTTTACTAATTGCACAACTTTATCTACAATAGTCTTAAGTGGAGGTAGTACTAACTTGAATTTATTCAGCAAAGGTTTCCATAAAGGATCTTATACAGTGATTAACAAAAATATTCGACCTCCTAAAAAGTCATCAAATGTGTGTGAATTTCAAATGACACTTAAAACAGATTTTTCCAGACAGTATATTTATTGGAAATCAGTATGCTCTTAAAGTAAATTTTCAAAGTTACAATTCATTATTTCTCTGCATTTTTTGTAAAATAAAATGAAAAACAAAAAAAATGCTACTTGTATAGGTATTTAGCCCCTTCAGACTATGACTTGGTAGAGCCACCTTTTGCTGCATTACTAGTTTGTCTGTTGGGGTATATTTCTACTAGCTTTGCACACTGTTTGGGAGTGATTTTTGCCCATTCTTCCTGGCAGATTTGCTTCAGGTTGTTCAGGTTGGTTGAATGAAGTGTTACGCGTGCCGTCCGCGGCAGACCCACGGCGCGGCCCTCTCACCTTCTTACATGATCTCCAGCTCCTGTTTCCTTCTCGCTGGTGGCGGTGGGCCGTCGGCTCCGACCTCGGGCCGCCCCAGTGCCTTCGGCTCTGCCATGGTCCCCAGTGTTTCCAGTCAAGATACCAGTGCTCGATGGCCCTTTCTGCGTGGCCTGTGGAGAGAGACCACCACCCTCACACGCCCCTCCCTAGGCGCGCGGGCATTGCTAATCCTTTTGAAGGGCCCGTGGCGGGAACCTGGCCGTGGCCCCGGATGATGACATCAGACTCTCCAGTGTATTTAAGCTCAGGCCTTGCTCCATAGTGTTGCCTTTGCAACAGGTCTCCTCGTACTCAGAGTACTCATTGCTGATAGAGAACCTTCTCTATTCTGTGTTCCTGACCTTCATTGTTCCTGGTTCCTGTCTTCATCATTCCTGCCTTGTCTATGTGTTGGCAGTCACCAAGTCTTCGACTATATTGATGCTTAATCACAGACTGAGGAGATTCCGTTACTTTCCTGTGCGGGAACACACGCGCAGCTGCAGAGAGCAAAGCTCTGTTCCCTGCTTTGACAAGCTCCGCCTCCCGGGCCTGATTGACAGATCCCATGACAGCATGGCTAATTCATCCTGCTATCTACAGAAACATCGTTTACGGTAAGCAAACTTGCTTTTTTCGGCTTAGTTTGCACTAACAAAAAGTAACAAAAAAGTAACAAAAATAAACGTTTTTTGTTAGCGCGCACTAACCCGAAAAACGATTTTCACAAAAATTCAGGGGAAAAAGTGTTCATTTCGCGACTTAACAGATATCGTACGATATTTCTTAATTTGTTATATATTTCAATTCATTATAAAAGCGATTCACATCCCTACCGTTTAACATGTGGTTGGCCGCGTGTTTTCGATGTGGGTCTATTACCCCATTATACTGTAAGGGGTTTTAGTGTGTCAAATATGCAGCCAAACCCCTTGGAAACTAATAGCGCTCATAACATGCAAATGCATGTTGATGAGGCTATTAGTTAGTCACTCAGGATACCAAAAGTAAAATGTGCAGCCAGGTTGCACGTTTTGCATTCATAAATTAACGCCTGCCCAAGGGAAGGCATTAATTTATGAGCAGCCTGAAAAAGTGTACAGAAGAGCAGAAAATACTGCTTTTCTGTACACCCTCTGACTTAATATCCTAGCGATATTAAGTTGGAGGAACCAAAAATGTCAAAATAAATAAATAAAATAAAAATAATAAAAATAATTTTTTTTAAAAGTGCCGGCCGGTCCGGTTAGGAGAATGGACGCTCAATTTTAATAGTGTCTGTTTTCCTAACGAGCAGTCAGCATTTGTTTCCTGAACCCGCTGCCAGAGCCACCTCTTCTGGGCTAAGGAGGCACTAGGGGCGCGTAATTTAAATATAGGATCGTGCGTCCAGGAGAGGTGGCTGGGTGCGGATTGGGAGAGCGGGCGCTCAACATGGAGCACCCATTCTCTTGTGTTTCTTACTGAATCGACCTGAAATTCTGAAGGAAAAATATAAAATCCTACATAGGAGAAGAATTCTTTGCAAATTCTGCTTTGCATAGAATTCTCATAAAAGTAAAATAAAAACTGTTATAGGCTTATATACATGTCTTACAGAACCAGAGCTTGGCTTTAGCCTACAGCAGCATCATGGAAAGGAAATGTGAAGCCTCAGCAGTGCGGACATAGAAAACAGCTGGAATAACACAATCGTGTAGTATGTCCACCCGGTGCAGGAATGTAATCGTGGCAGACTTGCCTTTTCAGCAGGCAGGTGGTGGAAGGAGTCTGCAGCCCTAGGAGATCAGAGGCTTGTGTCCTGGGAGAAAAAGGGGGACGCCTCTACAAGCCCCCCTGAAGCAGACCTGTGGTGATTGAGAAAAAGGAGCTGCAGCCTGGTGCACCATGCCGCCCCCCCCCCCCCCCCCCCCCAAAAAAAAGAATACAAAAAAAAAACAGGAGAGGGGAGTTCAACGTGCTCAGCCTATGCAAAAGGCTGAATGGAGTATAGGAGTAGGGAGAGCAATGGGCTATGAACCAGGGAAGCCAGGGTTCAAATCCTACTGCTACTCCTTGTGACCTTGGGCAGGTTATTTCATCCTCCATTGCCTCAGATTGTGAACCCACTGGGGATAGGGAAATACCTAGAATACCTGAACGAAATCCCTTTTGAATTGGCTGAAAGATGGAATATAAATCATATAAAATAAATAAACTCTGGTTTGCACACTTTTTTACTCCCAGTGCATTAGCATAACATTTGCTTACTACATCACGAGATACATTTTATTTTAGCTCATGCACATTCTTAACACACAGCTTATTATATCGTCCCGCTGTACAATGTCTGGGTCAGAGACTTATATGCCGTTATAAAGTGCCCTGGTTTGGGATGCTATAAAAATGCCAGAAGAATGTCTTTTAAACTATTTAGGCTGCTTCTCTTATCCAGTGTTTGCAACAGTTACAGATAATCCTGAATGGTATGATTTGGTTAAGAACATAAGAAATTGCCATACTGGATCAGGTCAAGATTCCATCAAGCCCAGCATCCTGTTTCCACAAGTGGCCAATCCTGGCTACAAGTACCTGACAAGAACCCAAACACTAAGTAGATCCCGTGCTACTGATGCTAGTAATAGCAAAGGTTATTCTCTAAGACAACTTGATTAATAACAGTTAATGTACTTCTCCTCCATGAACTTATCTAAACCTTTTTTAAACCCAGCTACACTAACTGCACTAACCACATCCTCTGGCAACAAATTCCAGAGCTTAATTGTGTGTTGAGTGAGAGAATTTTCTCTGATTAGTTTTAAATGTGCTACTTGCTAACTTCATGAAGTGCCCCCCTAGTCCTTCTGTTATTCAAAAGAGTAAATAACCGATTCACATTTACCCATTCTAGACCTCTATCATATCCCTCCCTCAGCTGTCTTTTCTCCAAGCTGAACAGCCCTAACCTCTTTAGCCTTTCCTCATAGGGGAGCTGTTCCATTCCCTTTATCATTTTGGTCACCCTTCTCTGTACATAAGAACATAAGAAATTGCCATGCTGGTTCAGGCCAAGGGTCCATCAAGCCCAGCATCCTGTTTCCAACAGAGGCCAAACCTGGCAATTACCCAATCACTAAGAAGAGCCCATGCTACTGATGCAATTAATAGCAGTGGCTATTCCCTAAGTCAACTTGATTAATAGCCGTTAATGGACTTCTCCTCCAAGAACTTATCCAAACCTTTTTTGAACCTTCTCCATCACACTATATCTTTTTTGAGGTGCGGCGACCAGAATTGTACACGGTTCTCAAGGTGCGGTCTCACCATGGAGCGATATAGAGGCATTATGACATTCTCTGTTTTATTCACCATTCTCTTCCTAATAATTCCTAACATTGTTTGCTTTTTTGACTGCTGCAGCACACAGAGCTGATGATTTCAATGTATTATCTACTTTGATGCCTACATCTCTTTCCTGGGTGGTAGCTCCTAATATGGAACCTAACATCGTGTAACTACAGAATGGATTATTTTTCCCCTATATGCATCACCTTGCACTTACCCACATTAAATTTCATCTGCCATTTGAATGCCCAATCTTCCAGTCTCGCAAAGTCCTCCTGCAAATTATCACAATCTGCTTGTGATTTAACTACGCTAAATACTTTTGTATCATCTGCAAATTTGATAACCTCACTCGTCGTATTCCTTTCCAGATCATTTATAAATATATTGAAAAGCACCGGTCCAAGTACAGATCCCTGAGGCACTCCACTGTTTACCCTTTTCCACTGAGAAAATTGACCATTTAATCCTACTCTCTGTTCCCTGTCTTTTAACCAGCTTGTAATCCATGTAAGGACACCAACTGCTATCCCCAGCATGCTCGCACAAGCAGTGTGTGATGTCATTTGTGACATCATAGGTAATGTTACCTAATGGAATACGGTTTGAGATCATTTATGCTTTCTTCCTTTGGCTACTGTTAGAGGATGAAATGAAATGTTAGTGAACTGTTTAAGAACTTTAAAAATAACGTTAACACGTTTCGGTGAAACCGAGTAAATATTAATACTAGGGTCCTTTGGAAGTGTTTCATAATGCTCTGTTACAAGATATTATACACTTTTGTAAACCGTTATGATGGCTCAACCGAATAACGGTATATAAAACTCATCAAATAAATAAATAAATAAATAATAAATTGAGGGTTCTGCTTTATTCTAAGTCCCCCAATGTTTGTTTTGTGATTTTTCAATTTTGTAACAAGCAGGGATCTGGTTTTCATGTCATACTTCCTCTTTTTCAGAGGGTCTTTTTATTTCCTGTAAAGAATCAACTTATTCTCTGTGAGCCACTAAACTGTTTTTTTTTTTCTCTTTTCCTCTTTCTATCTGTTTCTGGGTGTTGAGTAAGTCGGATGATCACAGCTCCCCACCTCCAGTGCCTGTGATTTTTGTTGTTGTTGTTGTTTTTCTTGCCAGGATATTGCAGAGGCTTACCATAGCTATCTACAGTCCCTAGCACCCGGTCTTCCCCCCCCCCCCCCAATCCAGGTATTTTCCAGCCCTGCTTAACTTCCAAGATCTATTGACTTTGGGTACTCTCGGGCCAGTGTTGGTGGGATGGTTTGTTGATGGCTGTCAATAGTCTGAAATATTAATTGGCAACTTTTTAAAAATGTTCTTGCAAGAACATGTTTTGTCTTACTAGTAGATGCCAGTAAAAAAAAAAAATGTGTGGGGCAGTGACAAACACCACTCCCATCACTGCTCAGCCCCAGCATGCTGACACATGCTATCCCCTTCTCTAACCAGAGAATTCTTATTCTTTCCCCAGCCCAATCCAAGCACTTGTTCTCTCTTTCTCCTACTATCTGCTAATGTCTGGGAGTTCCACTCTGCCTCCTCCACTCTTGTGGCCTGGAGGTTTCTCTTCCTCCCTCTGGTCCCATGGCCCTGGGCAATCCTATGCCGCCATCTTGTGCTACATGCACAGCAGCGGGGAGTGCATGAATGCTTTTGTGCATATCTGCTCCCTGCCAGCCCCTAAACTATGCACATGTGTGGGTATAAACGCCTACGCTCCTCACTGGATGGTGAATGCTGTCACTTACTTGTGCACTCTATCAGTTGCTAATCCGGACACCATCTAGAGGGCTAAATGTATTGTAGATAGATAGAAGATAGAAAAGCTGTGACCAACTCCATAAAATTTTTTTTTTTTTAATTAAGAGGAAGAAGAAGATAAAACTAAATTTGAATTGTACTGAATTATAAGTTTGAAAGAATTCCGTTTTCTGTATGTTCTAATGCCTTGTAAGCATTGTAGATGGCTCTTCTCTGCCTTTTGTCTTTTTATCTGGTTATGTGACTTGAGATGGCATTGAATATATACATTTATTTATATTTAGCTCATGCGTTTTTCATTGGCAGCTCAAGACAAGTTAGATACAGGAGAGCTGTCCCCAGTGGGCTTACAATAAATTTTGTACCTGAAATAGTGGAGGGTGATGTGACTTGCTTACAGTCACAATGGAGGTCAGTGTGAGAAGTGAGATTTGTACCCTGGCTTCTCTGATTCCCAACCCACTGCTAAAATGACTTGCATTCTCCTGAATTTCTTTTTAATCTCTTCTTCCCCTTGTCTCACAAGCTTTTTTTGTATATCCTTGTACACGCATGTGACAGAAGAAGATTGCTATCAGGACCATAGGGGGAGTGGGGTGTGTGGTAAGGGCGGTGTAATTGCACAGAGCATGTCTTTTAGAGGGACATAGTCATACCTGGGAACTCTTGACTTCCAGTCACCCTGAGACTACCATGGATTAGGGGGGGGCGGGGATAGAGGGAGGGCAACTGCACAGTGGGACCGGATGCTCACAAATTTGTATTCCATTAAACACTCTTACATGTTCACACTTTACTTTCACTGCTCATTCTCTCACATGTCCATTTACACCTTTACTTCTGCCATACTCCCACCAACACACACACACTCACTCACGTCTCTCCCTCTTCCATATACACATACCCACTCACTTTCACACCCATGCTCACTTGCTCTCAGCTCTCTCCTACTCACCTGCATACACTCTCAGATTTCTTCTTCCTACACAAATACACACTCACTCACTCTCACAGACATGCTCATTCATTCATTCTCTCTCCCCCACCCCCCTTTCAAAACACATTAGCAACAGCAGACTCTAACTTGGGCTCCTGGAGCAGCAGCAGCCTCTTCCTTTTCCTCCTGCGCTGCGGAAGTGGACGCTGCCTGTTTCTTACTCCTCGTTTGATGCACATGCAGGAAATCAAAATGTCGATTGGCCAAGGCAAACAGGATGGGGCGGGCAAGTGGCTGGATACAGGAAACAAGCTGTGCAGGAGCAGGTGGTGTCACAAGGAAGCGAAGTTAAGAGTTAAAAAGGTCCGGAGATGGTAGAAATCACTGACGCGTTCCTTCTTTTTCAGCCACACAAGACTAATGGCGTTCCTTTCTTCTTTCCGGGTCCAAGCAGAATGGTTTTGCTACAGCACCCGGAGATTTCCGGTATTAGCCTGGAGACCTGGTAATTCTTTTAGAATTCCAGAGTCTCTGGGCCAAATCCGGAGAGTTCCCAGGTATGGACATAGCATATGGACAGCTCTCAGACTATCGCGGCACGTCGGAACTGCTTCATTTTTGCCACAAGTGGGATGGCCTCTGCTAGCGGTGAAGATGGAGCAGGCCCCGGTGAGAGAGAAGAGTGAGTGTGTGTGTGTGTGTGTAAGACTGCATGCCTGGGAGGTGAGAGAAAGCATGTGTGAGGGTGCGTGCTTGTTTGTGAGAGAAGGGAGCCTGTGTGAGGGGGTGTATACGTGACCTAGAGAGAGGGAGCCTGTGTGAGAGAGAGAGGGACAGAGCAAGCCAGTGTGAGTGACAGTACTGTGAGATGGGTCAAACTCTTGGAGTGGAAATAGAGTGGAAGGGATTGAGCCTAGAGGGAGAGGGGAGAGAAAGTGGCAGATGGAGGAGTTGGGGGTCTGCGAGGGCAAAGTGAAAGAAGACTAGCTGGTAGAAGAGACAGTGAACTTCTAGGGAAATTCTGTTCAAAATATTTAAAACACTGCATCTTTAAGTAATAACTTCTTTCTGTATTTCATTTTAAATTAATTACTTAGACTGGCATGTATATTGTGTTATTTTGACCAATATAAAGTATGCAGAATTTTGCAAAATTTAAAATTTTTGTGTGCAGAATCTTTTTTTATTAGTGCATTTTCCAAATACATTTCAAGAAATCACTTGAATTGCAATCAGAGGCATACGAAAATACAAGATCATAAAGGAAAAATTTATAGACAAAAGAGAGAACAATAATATTGTCTCATATAATCTAACTAACCTACTCAACAGCTTAAACTTGGTACTCAACGCCTCTAAGACAGAGCTTCTCCTCATCTCCTCAAATGAAAACAATATCTCCCCACCATCACCACACAATTCTCTCATTACCTGTAAGCAGGTTAGAGACCTTGGAGTAATTCTAGACAATCGACTAAACCTGAAGAAAATGGTCAATACAACCTCCAAAGACTGCTTCTACAGACTACAGGTTCTAAAACGACTTAAACCACTCTTATTCTTCCATGACTTCAGGACAGTCCTCCAAGCGCTTCTGTTCGCCAAAATAGATTACTGCAGTGCCCTGTTCCTAGGCCTCCCCAAATCCACTACCAAACCACTGCAGATGATACAAAATGCGGCAGAGAGATTGCTGACCAGTACCAGCCGCGGCGAACACATCTCACCCATCCTCAGGAACCTACATTGGTTACCAGTGATTTTCAGAATTCTATACAAATCAATCACCTTAATTCACAAAACCATCCATCATCAACTTCAACTCGACCTGGAAATCCCACTCAAACTCCACTCCTCAAACAGACCAACTAGAGATATCCACAAAGGCACTCTGAAATTTCCCCCCACTAAAGCCTCACGCCTTTCTACGACCAAAGACAGAGCTTTTTCGATAGCAGGCCCATCTATCTGGAATAGCATCCCATCAAATCTCAGATTGGAGCCATGCCTCTTAACTTTCAGAAAAAGACTTAAAACCTGGCTCTTCCACCAAGCCTTTGCCGATCCACCAGACAATCACTAGTTGTCCTCACACTTACCCGGTCTGGCATTTATACTCACGAACAATGGTCCCTGATACTTCGAGGTTAAAGCACCTTTTAAGCTTTTAACCCGTACGCTCTATGGTAACCCTTATAGTTATTTCCTGCCTTATCTTCTTTCCAGCTTGTTGCAAGCTTCCAAGTTCCCCTTCCCTGTTGATTGTAACTTTGACTTATTCTATCTATTCTACCTATTGTTTTCTTTCGTTTACTTGAATTGTTACTCCAGTTATACCCTTGTTATAAATGTAAACCGATCCGATATGGTTATTTACTATGAAGGTCGGTATAAAAAACTGTTAAATAAATAAATAAAGTCTTCTATAGCAGGATCCAAGTCCACTACCACAGGAATCTTTCTTCCATTCTTTACAGGAAAGGATCTAGCATAAACAGGGAGCAAAATCAGTTAGACTAAATTACTAGAATCTTACGCTCTATCAGGAACAATAGGAGAAGAACTTAAGAGCTGGTACTTTATCACTCAAGAACAAGGAAAGTTGTGAGGGTAGAAAAAAGAGAGATGAAACATTCTGGTATCTAATAATACATTTGCAGGGAAAAGGCACCCAGTTCTAATACTCTGGGCCTTAACAACAAAAACTGCCTCCTCTTTCTTTGTCAGTCTAGCCAATTCTGGATAGGCACAAACTTTGAGATCCAAAAATGTTTCCACACAACAATGAAAAACATCCTTAATATCCATTTTCTATCAGATTTCAGGAGAAAAGATACAATAAGTGTAGCAGGCGTAACCGATTTGCTTCTGCATAATTTCCAATATGTTAGAGTAAGATCCAACTGAGGTGACTCAACAGTTGTAAGAACCAGAATCCCCTTTTGATCAGGAGGGTCCTTTTTTAAATGGTGGAATATAATACACTCTTGAGACAAGAGGCAATGCTTGCTCAGGGATTTTAAGAATCTCAATCAGATATCTCTTCCACATATCTTTGGGCGTAATTAAAGGATCTTTTAGAAAATTAATAAGATGATTCCTTCCCCGCACTTGATTCTTCACTTGTTCCAGTCTGTTGGAAATAAACTGATTTTCCTTAATTATATTTTCTTGAATATCTGTTAGGTTGCCAATATCCTTTTTCAGAGACTCACAGGAATTTTTATTTCACATTAACGCCATTTTCAGCAGATTTTAAGTGATTATCAAAAATACCCAGAGAACTAACTACTGGGCTCATTTGGTTAAATATATTATTGTTTAAAGTTTGTATCGCATCCCAGATAGCGTCTAAGGTAATTAAAGTAGGTATTACCAGCTCTGTCTTCTGAATAGATGGTACATTAAAGACTTCTCCTACCATTCACCGAAAAACAGCGTTTCTAGTAAAGTCCCCGGCTTCATCAGAGATTACAGGGAACTCTGGAGCGTTCCCCAATGAGCTTCCATCCTCAAATGGCAAGCCGGCGCCATCCCCATCTTCGGGTAGCGCCATTCCGCGGGGCTGGTCTGAAGATCTTTCCTCAGCAGGGTTAGCCAGAGCCGTCCATTCTTCCGGGGATAGAATTGTTTCAAGCTCAGGGAGAATGTCGGATCCAACTTCCTCCTGACCATTCTCCAACGAACCAGCTCCTGGAGTTATGGCTCTCCGCCACACATGGGTGTCCAGCGGGCCCAGAACTCGAGTCACTAAAGAAGCAGACAAAGCCTCTCATTCTCTGGCCCGCTGCTTCCTATCGGAATGAGGAATTTCCAAAAGAAATTCAAAGGATCAGACAAGTGACCTCAAGAACGTCCAGCTAGGTCAGCCATCTTGGTTGTGAGCAGAATTTTAAATTTTTTTGTGGAGAGTTCCCCCAGGAGTAATAATATGCAAAAATGTTAATGATGCTTATGTTATTCCAGTACAGGTCCGAATTTCTCTAACCTGGGTACTGGGGAAAACATAGGAATTAAACCTGAGTTGTGTTGAGTCTGTAGCCCATGGGAAGATTTTTCTAAAGTATTATGTAGCATGATTCTTAGCTTAGTTATTTTGGCCTTGATCTTTTGGCTGAGATTGAGAACCTACTTTGTGGAGGTTGGGGATGGGGAGGTTATGATTTAATATCCTACTACCCAATATCATTCAGGACACAGAGCTAGTTGGACCCTAGCCATAATGGGATAATTACATTTTCTGTTAAAAAAAAAAAAAAAAATCAATCTCTGTAGGGCTCTAGATAATTTAGTAGTGGCTGTGGTTTCTTGTTCTTAAATTGAGCCTCCCTTGCTAGTTGCTCCCTGTCCAGCTCTCCTTCTAGGATCCCTGTGTTGATATTGACATTCCTCGCACAGAGAATCCTCTTTAGTGTTCTCTATCAGAGTCCTGAAGGCTCTAATAAAGCAGTCTTCCTTCTCTCTGATGGTTCAGGTCTTGATTTGTGTCATGAGAATGAGCAGGATTTGTACTTTACTTTGAGGATATGCCAGCAGGCTTATGTATCTGATTTTTATATTCCGCTTTTCAGCACTTCAAAGCAGATTACATTCAGGTACTGTAGTCATTTAGAATTTGAGGAAGTGTTTTCCTTGACCAAGTTTGAGATGACCGCTGCAGCCTGGCATTGTTTTGTTTCAGCTTCCAAAAAACAACAAAGCAAAGCTAAAGCTATGAGGAAATTCCAGTGTTAGTTGCTGAGAATAGGCTTTGTTTGAAATTTCTCATTTCTAGTTGTTGTTCCCCTTCTGTTAGCTGGGTGAGCATGGGTAGTGGAGTTGCTGCCACCTTCTTTATTGCAGACCACCATTGCTTGCACACCAGGGCTGAATAGTTATTTATTTTTTTTAAATTTATATTCTACATGCTTCCTAAGCTCATGGTAGATATAACATCATACATACAAAATTTATGACACAAAATATAAATCATAAAACATACATAAGTTGCAACATAACATGTAAACAAACATGGAGTGATCTTTGCAATATTATAGGCTATCTGGCTGACAACAGTCCATTTTATTTGTCAACAGTGTGAGTTATGTGAACCAACATTCACCAGTTTGGAATGGACACATCCCCGCACACTCTATTCAGATTGCAAAACTAGGTCGGTGGTATACATGACACATTGCCCCTGTGTCCTTTTAATTGGTTGCACAAGTTGTGCGATGCACATCAGACTCATTGAACACCATAGCTGCTTAAACACTTGCAAACTCTCAGCTCCCGTAGTAGGACGCTGTCTAGATCATCAACAATCTTTTAAAGATCTTTGCAGGACTGTGCTACAGGTGATTTCTAATTCTCCATGGGGAGGTGATACTTCCATTATGTCAACGGGAGTAGTTTGGATATTTCGTTTAAATATAGTAGCACAAAAGGTCTAAATGAGTCTATTGAATGGAACACTCTCTAAATGACAAAAGTCCTGCAGGAGAGCACAAATAATCACACATTTTTAAAAGCTTTAGTAAATAAGCTTTTAACTACTTTCTGAATGCTTAGGTTAAGCAATTAGCTTAAGTTGCTTGGGGGACGAATTCCAATATATAGGATCGCCAATCAAAAAAGCTCAATCACGGGTCTCACCAAGCCTTGGGTAATGCATGGAGGAAACCTCTACCAAACCTATATTTGCTGAGCGTCATGGTTTGCCAGGATGGTGTATTCGCAACATGGAGTTCAAAAACAGTAACATCACGAGCATTAAGCATTATATGAATTAATGTTGCATTTTTAAATTTTATTCTCCACTGGATGAGAAGCCAGTGGAGAGACTGTAATGCTGGTTTAATGTGTGTAAAGTTTACCCTTTCAGTGGGTAAACTTGAGGTGCTCATTGTTAAACTTAGACACTTTAAGATTTCATCAGGATTGGCATGCTCCTTTTATACTAGACAAAGAATATCTGTGCTCAGTCCGTGACAGCCTAAAGTCCACATATTTGATCTACTCTAGATTGTGAGCTCCATGAAGAAGGGATTGTTTCTCATGGGTTTGTCGGTAGTTCAGTACGATGTCCGTGTTGATTGATATATCTGCAATACGGTCTTTCCCATAATAGTATCCTGTCAGTATCAGCCAAGAGTCCGACATTGTGGTCAACAGATTGGTAGGCTTCCACAATGTGGATGCATTGCTACAAAAACTTCTAAACCAACTTTCAATTGAAAAAAACCTGTTATGAAGAGATCTTTCTGAGTCGGTAGAAGTGGGTATGTGCTAATGGTACAATCATTAAGGACTCTTTAGCTGGAAAATCCTGCCATTTACCTTCAAATAAGTTGCCATTTGATTGGTGTATCAGTGCAGGATAATGTTCTATTTGAAGGTAAATAGCCTTAGTGATTTGAGTCTGACCTCAAGCAGGTGCTATTTGATACCCTTAATCATCTTTATTGCTCATTGCTGCACCTTTTCTTGGTCTGTTACTACATCTTTATTTATTTATTTTTTTAAATAGATGATTGGGATGACCGTAAGTACATGAAGTATTGTAACATGGGTGCACTATAGATTTACATAAATTCCTTAATTCCTGGCATTCACATTTGGCCAAAGTTTTAAGAAAATATTCAGAGTAATTGCAGAATATCCTTTATAAGTGGTAATGGCTAGAGTATAGCCATTGTGTTTAAGTAGTTAAGGTTGTTTTTATTCCATATGCATTACTTTGCTCCTTTTGTATCCATCCACAAAAGTTGTTTCTTTCCACTAATGGAACCAGAGGCAGCATGGTTTCACCAAGGGAAGGTCCTGTCAGACTAATCTGATAGACTTTTTTGATTGGGTGACTAAAGAATTGGATCGAGGAAGAGCACGCGATGTCATCTACTTGGATTTTAGCAAAACTTTTGATACGGTCCTGCACAGGAGGCTAGTGAATAAAATGAGAAGCTTGGGAGTGAGTGCCAAGGTGGTGGCCTGGTGGATAGCAAACTGGTTGAAGGACAGAAGACAATGTGTGATGGTAAATGGAATTTACTCGGAAGAGAGAACGGTGATGAGCGGAGTGCCGCAAGGGTCGGTGTTGGGACCGGTCCTGTTCAATATCTTCGTGATGGACATCGTGGATGGGATAGAAGGAAAGGTTTGTCTATTTGCAGATGATACTAAGATCTGCAACAGAGTGGACATACCGGAAGGCGTGGAGAGAATGAGACTGGATTTAAGGAAGCTGGAAGACTGGTCGAAGATATGGCAGCTGAGATTCAATGCCAAGACGTGCAGAGTCATGCATATGGGGTGTGGAAATCCGAAAGAAATGTATTCGATGGGGGGTGCACGGAGCAGGAGAGAGACCTTGGGGTGATAGTCACAATCTGAAGTCGGCGAAACAATATGATAAGGCGATAGCTAAAGCCAGAAGAATGCTGGGCTGCATAGAGAGAGGAATATCGAGTAAGAAAAGGGAAGTGATTACCCCTTGTATAGGTCCTTGGAGAGGCCTCACCTGGAGAACTGTGCTCAGTTCTGGAGACCGTATCTCCGAAGGGACAGAGACAGGATGGAGGCGGTCCAGAGAAGGGCGACAAAAAAGGTGTATGGTCTTCATCAAATGCCTTATGAGGAGAGATTGAAGAATCTAAATATGTACACCCTGGAGGAAAGGAGGAGCAGGGGTGATATGATACAGACCTTTAGATACCTGAAAGGTTTAATGATCCAAAGTCAACAACAGACCTTTTCCATTACAAAAAAATCAGCAGAACCAGAGGTCATGATTTAAAACTCCAGGGAGGAAGACTCAGAACCAATGTCAGGAAGTATTTCTTCACAGAGAGGGTGGTGGACGCCTGGAATGCCCTTCCGGAGGAAATGGTGAAGATTAAAACTGTGAAGGATTTCAAAGGGGCGAGGGTAAACACTGTGGATCCATAAAGACTCGAGGAGGTGAATGAAGAGAAGAGGCATGGGGGTGGCTTGCGGGAATGACTGCTACTTCCTGGTGATTAATACCCTTATTCAATAAACATACACATGGTTAATGCGAATCCAACATTGCTCTATGCTTCAATGGCAAAGGATTTGCATTCACAAATAAGCGTGGGAGTAGTTTGCTTGTTGCGGCAGTTACTACCCTTAACCAATTAAACCTGATACTTCACTTTGAATACATATACACGATATGATTTGTAAATTATACAAGAATGTCGGTATATAAGAATTCAAAATAAATAATAAATAAATAATATACAGCGCAGCTCACTGCTTCAGCGGCAGGGGGGAATGAAGATAGGATTTACATTCAGACAACTACCAACTAGGATTGAATTGCATAGTCTGGGTAAATAAATAAGTGTGGGAGTAGCTTGCTTATTGCGGTGGTTACTACCCCTAACCAATTAGGCTTGATGCTTCACTTTTATGCAGCTCCAGCACTGCTCTCTACATCAATGGCGGGGGTGGAAGGAAAATTAGAACCAAAAAGTTACCAATAAGGGCCCTGACCTCAGCAGTCAGAGTAAGAGATAAGTATGAGAAAAATAACTGTGAAAGCTTGCTGGGCAGACTGGATGGGCCGTATGGTCTTCTTCTGCCGTCACTTCTATGTATCTGTGTTTCTATGTAATGAGCAACTTTTAGCACTTGTGAGTTGGCCTCTGAGAGATCCTGCACTAAGTAGAGCTTGTGCTTGAGCAATGGGTGAACCAATAGATTTGTACAGTCTGCCTCTCAACACAATCTGAGGGTCTGCTAGACTAAGTATCTCTGTTTTGCCATTTCAACTCTTGACCCTGTAGACTTGGGTATGGAGATGATATGGGGTGGTCCATTCCACCTCTGCTCCTGCAGGAAGTTGCTCAGTCACCCATGCTAATATCAGTGGCAGAATCTCCCAAGTTTGCCTGCTGCATCCCGTAGGCAGTCACAGGTAGGATATTCACTACTTCTATTATGATGAGGAATTTTCCTGCATGTTTTCAGGCATTCTTTTGCCACAGTGTGACTTTACCAAAGAGTATCTCATGACCTGTGGTTGGCCACGATCCTTCAGAGTCTGGTAGTACTAAAAGATATACTTTGCACTTACTGTGCTTTGTAAAAGTCTTCACATCCTTGTACATTTTTCACATTCTGCCATCTAAAAAATACAAATCAAAATGTATTAAAGTAGTTTTTCACTGATCTACACAACATACTCTACACTTTCAGTGTGAAAGAAGAAGTATAGAAATATTTCAAAAGTAATTTAACAAAGTCTTTATTGTACAAGTCTTCACACCCTTCATCATAGCAAACCCAAATTAGGTCCTAGTTCAAACAAATTGCCTTAAGTTCCATGAGTAGTTAAATAGAGCCTATCTATCAGGCCGATTCAGTAAAGTCCGCGGGAGAGCAACAGGAGCGGCGGCTGTCAGTGGGTTTGACAGCCGACGCTCAATTTTGCTGGCGTCAGTTCTCGAGCCCGCTGACAGCCACGGGCTCGGAAACCGGAAGCTGGCAAAATTGAGCGTCCGGTTTTCGGCCCGAATTCAAATTTTTATTTTTTTTTTACTTTTTTTACTCTTCGGGACCTCCGACTTAATATCGCTATGATATTAAGTCGGAGGTCCCGAAGAGTTGATGGCCCTGTTAGGTCGGGGCACCTAATAGGGCCATCAACATGCATTTGCATGTTGAGGAGCTATTAGGTGCCGGGGGTTGGACGCTCGTTTTCCTCCCCTTACTGAATAAGGGGTAAGGGAAAATGCGCGTCCAATAGCAGGCTAACAGTGCGCTCCATCGGAGCGCACTGTTAGCCTGTATGTCCAAGCACAGTAATTGAGCTGATTTGAATACTCCTTGATAAAGAATCAAGCTGTTTCTATTGTATGAAGTGTTAAGTTCATCACTGTAAAATGGAAACAGTTTTACAAACACCAAGATAGTCCGTCCCTCCAAAGTCAATAGCCATGAGTTAAAGAAACTGTTGTAGAAGGTCACTAAGAGGCCTAAGATTATTTTTAAAAGAACTACTGATGTTTTTGGCTGAGACTCAGGAAAACGTTGACTGTTCAATAGTTTCAAGAATACTCCACAATTATGGCCTGTATGGGAGGGTGGCAAGAAGGAAGCCATTGCTGAAGCAAAGCCATACGATCGGTGATAAAGTTTTCATGTCTAAGACCAAAAGTGGAATTTGCTATCTTGGTGCTAAGCAATATGTGTGGCATAAAATAAACACAGCACATCACCCTGCTAAACCGTATGCTAAGTAACAACAAAGATTTGGCTAAAGAGAGAACTCTATATGTGTTGCTAGAGAACACATATAGAGTTCTCTCTTTAGCCAAATCTTTGTTGTTACTTGTTGTGGATTTTTGGCTTTTATAAGAGTATTTCAATTCAAACCGTATGCTAAAGCATGGTGGTGGCAACATTATGGTGGGGATGCTTTGCAGCAACGAGACAGGGAGGCTTGTGAAGATCAACGGAAAGATGGATATGCAGATTCTGGAGGAAAACTTGTTCCAGTCTGCCATGGACCTGGGACAGCGGAGTAGATTCAACTTTCAGCAGGACAATGATCCTAAGTACAAAGTAAAAACAACACTGAGTGTCCTAGTCAGTTAGTAGATACTAGTCCTAAATGACTTGTGACTGTTACTGCTGCAAAAGGAGCTTCTACCAAGTATTGTCAAGGGGTATGAAGACTTATGCAATCAAAACTTATTATTTTTTTTTTATTAATTACTTTTGAAATATTCATTTAATTGTGCTTTCATGGTAAAATATAGAGAGAGGAGTTCTCAACTCAGTTCTTGGGACATACCTAACAAGTCAGGTTTTCAGGATATCCACAATGAATATATATGATGTAGATTTGTATCGAATTGGAGGCAGTGCATGCAAATATATCTCATACATATTCATTATGGATATCCTGAAAAACTAGGTATGTCCTAAGGGACTGGGTTAAGAACCACTGGTGAGAGTATATGTTGTGTAGACCAGTGAAATAAATTCTAGCTTTAATGCATTTTGCTTTGTATTTTTTAGACAGCAGAATGTGAAAAATGCACAAGGCCCTTGTTAGGTACCTTAGCAGTTGCTCGTTGTTCAGCTGACACATTGGATATTGTGGATTTCTTATTAGCAGATGTGAAATATATCCCAGTGTATTAGAATTTATGATCATAATATCTGTGTTGAGGGTGGGGTGTGTATTTTACTGCATGCATCCCAGTCATGGTCACGCATCCTAAAACTGTATTCTTTCCCTTCCTATCAGGTAACCTTGGAAAAGGTGTTGGGCATTACAGTGTCAGGAGGCCGAGGACTAGCCTGTGACCCTAAGAGTGGACTCATTGCATATCCAGCTGGGTGAGTCTTTGGTCATGCAATTTCCAAGTGCATGCTTTAGGGGGAGAGGGAGACAGGATGGTAAAAAGAACCTCTTTATTTACTTTAACTGATTTGATTACATTTGTAGTACGAGTCTTCATCACAAAGCCAGGCTAGTATTTTTAAATGGTTCTGAAAACTGATATTGAATACAGTTCTAACGCATTTTATTTCTCAGCCTATCTTGAGGGTCTACTGTTAAATATGAGTAGCAGATCTGATGGCATTCAAGGCTAGGGCTCATTAAAGGTGTAGCTAGAACATTAAACCATTTATAATAGCACTGACTGCACTACATAAAAGCAACTCTGAGTTTCTTGAAAGTAAGAAACAAAAGGATGAGAATCCAGAAAAGATGCCATGTGTTACAAGTATCTGTAGTGTTTGCAAGGTTAAAAATCACTCATACATAATTGCAAAGACTAACACAGAGCTGTTTAGTTACATCCTCATTAGAATTTCTTGACTGCTTTCAGTAAGATTTTGGACTTAGTGTGGGCATTAAGGGATAGAAAGGCTTTCCCCAGAAAGCTGCAAAAAAGTAGTTGAGAACTGATGCTGTCTCGGTTGTGGTTTAGTTACTACAACAAGAAAATGATATGACGATATTTCTTCAATAGAGTCTAGGACTCTGAGAGAAGGGTGGCTTGGTTGTTGTTTCATGGAGATAACTGGAGAATTCTGCCACCGTCTATGATGTTGGGCAGCAGTCTCCTGTTGCTTTAGTTTTAATCGATTTGCATTTAGTTAATAGCCCGCTTGATTCTTTCAGTTCATGCTCATTTGATAACTTCCAGACACTGTGCATCTGTTTTAGAGATGCCCAAATTGTAGGTCTTCTCTTTCTGCCTCTTTCCTCTTATTGAATAGGGTGGGCTCATGGATATTACATTTTCTTGTTGAAAAAGGTTTTTTGAGCTTTCATTTAAAACTACAGTGGCACCATTTCTCTGACTATTGGTAGCACTTAGAACTGTGGCATAGAAGACCACCATCTTGATTCTCTTGTCTTTTGGGTCAACAGAGTTTAAAGTGGTCACAGCCAATAGGAAGGAGGATATTTCAAGCAGTGCTTTTTGTGATGGCATTTGCTGTTAGGCAAAAGAACACCCCTGAGAGAGCTCAATAACTGCCTGCTTCCTTGGCTACAGGAAGTTGTAGCAGACAGTGCCTGAATGATCAGAGAGGCAGCTAGGACCAGAAAGGGAGAACAAATACTTTGAGGCTGCAAACAAGACTAAAAAAGGTGTATTTTTAGCCAAATGAAAGAGGCTACTTAGTTGCCCTATCAGGCTTCAGCTGTTAAAGTACTGGTCAAAGATCTGGTTGAAGACCTCCCCAAAGGAGGAAAGGAAAGGGGATGTGCTGTTGGGAGACTTTAACCAGCTGGATCTGGGCTAGAGTATCCCGTCTGCAGAATTGGTTGAAGTAGAGAGGTCCTGGACTCCCTTCAAGGGGCTCTTCTCAGAAAAATGGTAATGGAATGAGATAAGGGGCTATATTGGACTTGGCACTAACAAATAGAGGACACATTTCTAATGTCTATGTTGGTGGCCATCTGAGCACCATTGATCATCAGATGGTTTGGTTTGAGAGAACAGCTAAGGCAGAGAGGAATCACACACCCAAGTCTCTAGTCCTGGAATTTAAAAAATACCAAAATCTCCGAAATGGGGCAGTATCTCCTGAAGGCTCTCCATATGTATAACCTAGAAGAGAGGCAAGACGGGGAAGATGTGATAGAGAGATTCAAATATCTGAAAGATTTAATAGTGCACAAGAAGTAAACACCATGTGGATCGGTGCGGTGGGCTTCTTATGGCAGGGAGTCATAGAAAGGCCATGAGGACCTAAAATGTAGGATGTTTAGATACCAGCATGCTGGTGGCTGTTTGAATTATTCTAGGTTAGAAATGGGAGGAATGGGGTGCTTGGGGTAAACTAAAAAGAGAATATTGCATGCTCAGTTACCCAAGGAGGTGGAGTAAAATAGAAGAAACTGACAAAAACTGTCTTGGATAAGGAGCGATATCCCACAGGTAGTCACGCTGAATGGCTGGCAGCTGGGATATATCCTGGACCATATGGAGAAGAAGAATTGAGCAGTTGGTCTTTTTCTGCCATTATTTCCCCAGGTGAATGAGGCTGAAATTTCTAAATATTGTGAAATAGGAGACCATGGTGGAGGGGGGAGAGAGAAGGCTGTAATTGAATTCTGTATGGTTTTTTTTTTTCTTTCCCTCAACTGGAAGGTAAAGGTCACTATAAAAATAAAACTACAGTTGTTTAACTTATGACTGAAAAGGTTAGCTACAAAAAAGGTAAGAAAACTGGTCTTGTAAAAAAAAAAAACAAGTTCTTCTGTAGGGATGTGTGTATTGCCTCTTTTATAAATTAGGGGTTGTCAGATCTTAAATTACTGCTTCCTTCTGGTTTGATGACATAATGTTAAGGGGCTGGGCTGACTTGTAGGACCAGCTGGAACTCCTGTATAATGTGCCTGTGCAGGCCTCTTAGCTTAGAGGGAATTCTAAAGACTGCCTGCTGGCTGGGGCCCCTGATTCTGTTTGCCGGGATCCTTCTCAGCTGAGTTTTTCCTTTCCAGTTTAATTTCTTGTCTGTCAGTGGCCATGCCAGTTCATGGAACCCTTTCATCAAGTCCTTTGGGGAAGAGAAGGTTTTATGTGGCTCCTTTTTCTATGACCGCCCGGGTCATCCTGGAGATCTGATACGTCCTTTCTCTGGCCTGTCTCTTCATGTGCTCTCGCTTGTCACTCTTGCTGCCCTTGTCTTTATTTGGTTAGGACATGAGGAGGCCAGTGGGAGAGGGTTTAGCTTCCCAGTGTGAGCTGGCCTAGTCAGACAGTAGTAATTTAAGCACGCCCTTCCTGGGAGGAAGCATGGATTAGAAAGCTGCTTGCTTTTCAGGCTGTTCACAACAAAATATGCATGACGAGCATTTGCATGCAATAGAGCCAGTGCATGCCAGGTCTCTCATCCACACAATTTATTATGGATATGTTGAAAACCAGACTGGTTTTTGTGGCACTGGAGGACTGAAGTTACCTACCTCTGGGTTAGAGTATTGAACTGTGATTTGGGAAGGAAGTCCTGGAATATGCATGCAAGGCTTTCCATTGGAAGACTCACTTTATCTGCCTCTGCCTTTGGCATTCATTTGAAAATAAGGTATTTGTGTTCATCAAGTGTTCCTGGTCATCACATTATACAAGAAATTAATCTTGAATGCTAATGCAATGTTATTACATTTCAAACAGGTAGAATAGAGGGGGAGAGAGGGAATTGGTCCCTCTTGGGTTTTTTTTATTTCATTTTTTTTTCTGTCGCTCAGCTTTTCTTTCTTCCTTTTGGCTTCCTAAATTCCCTTCTCATCGTCCTCTTCCCCTGTTTTGATTTCTCCTCATCAGTTTGTAGCCATTTTAGAGTTCTCATTATAAAAAGCAAAGGAAAAGCCCAAAGGCTTAGGCAGTCCTTCCCAGATGCTGGCCGGAGTTGATAGCTGGAGAGGGACAAGCTGTTGGAATTTAAAAGCAGAGGGTACGCTGAGCAGGGCCACGCGCCAGAGCGCACTCCTCTTCCTGGGCCTTCTTCCAGGCAGCTGCCTCAGCTTAAGCCCTCCTGCAGGGACTTTTTTTTGCTTCCAGTGCAGGAGGGCTGGTTTTCAGAGTAGCCAGAAGGAACATTCATCAGATAAATAGTGGAGTCTTAGTATGGGGTAAATTTACATAGTTTAGTTACTCTGAAAACCAGACTTACTTACAGCCCTCAAGGGGATGGTACTAAATGCTATTGCCCATCCCCCACTTAATGTCTGGCGCACCTATTAGAGTGGTGAGAAGAGGAGCACGGCAGCAGCCTTACACTGCATTGACTGAGGATTTCTACTCTTAATGAACTGAGCAAAGGAGGGGGAAGTGTCCTGGCCTACTTCCTTTCTCTAGTACAGAGCTTTCCAAACTTTTCATGTTGGTGACATACTTTTTAGAGAAACATAATTTCACGACACAGTAATTCAGTCTAATAGCATACCAGAGGTTAAAAGGTTAAACGAACAAAACGTATTTCGACAATTCATGTATGTTTCTTTAAATATATACATAAACAAAATGTTTCACGACACAACCTATCTCATGAAAACCTTTCATTTATATTAAAAATAATATTCCAAGATTAATGTTGTTGTTATAATTTGAGTAACAATAATAAAACAAATTGTCTGTCCCCCACACATTCATCTCTCTCTCTCCCCCCCCCCCCAGCACATGTCTGGCCCCCACACACTCATCTCTCTGTCGTCCCCCCCCCCCCAAAAGCACATGTCTGGCCCCCACACACTCATCTCTCCCCCCCCCCCCAAGCACATGTCTGGCCCCCACACACTCATCTCTCCCCCCCCCCCAAGCACATGTCTGGCCCCCACACACTCATCTCTCCCCCCCCCCCCCAAGCACATGTCTGGCCCCCACACACTCATCTCTCCCCCCCCCCCAAGCACATGTCTGGCCCCCACGCACTCATCTCTCTCCCCGCCCCGCCCCCCAAAGCACATGTCTGGCCCCCACGCACTCATCTCTCTGTGTCCCCCCCACCCCCAAAAAAGCACATGTCTGGGCCCCCACACACTCATCTCTCTCCCCGCCCCCCCCCCCCCCCAGCACATGTCTGGCCCCCACGCACTCATCTCTCTGTGTCCCCCCCCCCCCCAAAAAAGCACATGTCTGGCCCCCACACACTCATCTCTCTCCCCGCCCCCCCCCCCCCAGCACATGTCTGGCCCCCACACACTCATCTCAGTTTTCATATAATCAGTTAAAAAACTCCTTCATGACTTGCCAGGGACAAAACGCTCCCACAGTGTCTTTTCCGGCCCCCCCACCCCTCCCCAATTTGTTTTTGGAAGGTAGGGTGGTGGGGACTATGAGTTAATTTCTTCATGACCAGTGCACAAATTGTATCCATGCAGCCTTCATTCTCCTCCACTCTCCACCTTACCCAGGTGCAGTCCTTACTCTCCCTCCCCTCACTGTCTTCTTACATTTGTCTTCTCTACATAATTCCCCCAGCTCCCCTGAGCCTGCCCTCTTTCTTCTCCAGGGCCCTGATAGGGGATGAAGCTATGGCCTCCTCCCATGTCCTGCTTGGGTTTTACGGTGCTGCTTCTATAGGGCCCTCGAAGTAAGACCAAAGATGTAGCCTCTACCTTCTCAAAGGCTCTCAGTTTCGGGAATGGGCAAGTAGATTTTTTCCAGCCATGCATATGAGATTGTTTTTTTTTTTAAACACTTTTTTGTTTCAAGGCATTTCATGGATGTCATATGCAGTTATGGCCCAGTTACAAATAGTCATTTTGTTAATCTGAGTTGAGGTTTGAGCCCATGAATCCCAGGTCTTACATGCAGAAGGTCATATATTTCCCTTTTAGCTCGGTCTGGCTGTCCAGTTTTCCCTCCTTCCTTGCAATTGTTACTCTGCCTTATGTTAAGAATGTAACATAAGAATATAAGATATGTCATACTGGGTCAGACTAAGGGTCCATCAAGCCCAGTATTACGTTTCCAACAGTTGCCAATCCAGGCCATAAGAACCTGGCAAGAACTCAAACATTAAATAGACCTCAAGCTACTATTGCTTATTAATTAATTAATAGCAGTTTATGGATTTTTACCTCTAGGAACTTATCCAAACCTTTTTTAAACCCAGTTACACTAACTGCTGTAACCACATCCTCTAGCAATGAATTCCAGAGCTTAACTATGAGCTGAGTGAAATAATTTTCTTTGATTTATTTTAAATGAGTCCTTCTATTATTGATAGAGTAAATAACCAATTTATATTAACCTGTTCAAGTCCTTTTATGATTTTGTAGACCTCTGTCATATCCCCCTCAGTCATTTCTTCTCCAAACTGAACAGCCCTAACTTCTTTAGTCTTTCCTCATAGGGGAGCCTTCCCATGCCCCTTTTCATTTTGGTCGCCCTTCTCTGTACCTTCTCCATCGCAATTGTATCTTTTTTGAGATGCGGTGACCAGAATTGCACACAGTATTCAAGGTGCGGTCTCACCATGGAGCGATACAGACACATTATGACATCCACTGTTTTATTTGCCAATCCCTTCCTAATAATTACTAACATTCTGTTTGCTTTTTTGACCTCCACAGCACACTGAGCCGACAGTTTTAATGTATTATCCACCATGTCGCCTAGATCTCTTTCCTGGGTGGTAACTCCTAAGATAGAACCTAACTTTGTGTAACCACAGCGAAGGTTATTTTTTCCTGTATACATCACCTTTCACTTGTCCACATTAAATTTCATCTGCCATTTCGAAGCCCAATCTTCCAGTCTCACAAGTTCCTCAACGCGCGATAGGGCCTTTTCCCAGTTTCCGCCCATAAAGGAGTGGATTAGGAGGGAACATCCTAAACCCCTACCTACCTTGCCTGCCTTTGCCCCTATCCTCCCTGACCCCTAAAAACCCCCTTAACTACCTTTTTTTTTTTTTGTTTTTCAACTTACCTGCTCTCCAGAGCAGCCGTAAGTTGCGCGGGCAGGCCAGTGCTGACCCCGGTCCACTCCTTTTTTTTTCCAAAGCCGGCTCTTCCGCATGTACTGGGAGATACTCACATGGCTGTGGTGCTTTGAAAATGTGCATGGTGTGCACACGACCCGGCCACGCTCATATCTGCTGGTATTGGCACGCGTGTCAGCCTTTTAAAATTAACCCATTAGCCTCCTGCAGGATCTTTATTCTGTTGGACTCTTTGCCGTCCCAGACATAAAGTGCCACCAAGATGCTCTTCTCTGTCATTGCGATATAATTTGTACCCTGGGATAGTACTATCCCATTGGCTATTTTCTTTCCACTATCTCTCTGAGATGCCAATACTGTCAAGTGCGCTCGGCTGAGAGCACTGTTTAACATGTGGTTGGACATGTGTTTTCGACATGCGTCCACTACCCCTTATACTGTAAGGGGTTTAGCGTGTCGAAAACGCATGTCCAACCCCCTCCCCCTTGTCCCAAAACTAATAGCACTCATCGCATGCAAATGCATGTTGAAGAGGTTATTAGTTATGTACCTGGGATACCGAAAAAAAAAATGTGGCCAAGCATCCTGAATAAGTGTACAGAAAACTCTGCTTTTCTGTACACCTTGCAACTTAATATGCTAGTAATATTAAGTCAGAGGAACCAAAAAAAAAATGTGCCAGCTGGTCAGGTTAGGCAAACAGATGCTCAATTTTACCGGCGTCCATTTTCCTAACCTATGGCTGTCAACGGGTTCAGAAAACTGACACTTGTAAAATTGAGCATCGGTTTCCTGAACCCGCTGTCAGTGCTATTGGCCCTAGTGCCTCCTTTTTAGCACGATCCCTCATTTAAATACAGAATCGCACACCCAGGAGAGGTGGCTGGGCGCATGATGGGAGAGCAGGCGCTTCTTATATCTGCCTGTAAGTCTGTCATCATTCTCTTCTATGCACTCTTAACTCTCCCTTCTTAGACTTCTGGCATTAGCATACAAACATTTCAAAGTGTGTTTTTTGTTTGTATTAATATTCTGCTTTTCAGTTGACAGGGATAAACTTGAATCTTTTAGCTCAGGTCGTCTTTAATTAAAGGCACGATACCTTTCTTATTATTGGAACCTCTGTTGGGATGCCCTAAATCTAATGCTGCATTAGTATCCTTCAAAGATACCTCCCTCCGAGCCATATGCTGCTGAACAACTGTCTGCTTTCCCCTTAGAGCAGCTTTTAAACTAAAGCAATCTCCTTTTTAAAGATTAGCACCAGCAGCCTGGTTCCACCCTGGTTAAGGTGCAGCCCATCCCTTTGGAAAAGACTCCCCCCTTCCCCAAAAGGTTCCCCAATTCTTTACAAAACTGAATCCCTCTTCCTTGCACCATCGTCTCATCCACGCATTGAGACCCCAGCGCTGTGCCTGCCTCTGGGGACATGTGTGTGGAACAGGGAGCATTTCAGAGAATGCTACCCTGGAGGTTCTGAATTTCAGCTTTCTACCTAAGAGCCTAAATTTGGCTTCCAGAACCTCCCTCCACATTTTCCTATTTTGTTGGTGCCTACATGTACCACAATAGCTGGCTCCTCCCCAGCACTGTCTAAAATTTTATCTAGGTGATGTGTGAGGTCCACCACCTTCGCACCAGGAAGCATGTTACCAGGCGATCCTCACCCCCACCAGCCACCCAACTGACCATATTCCTAATAATCGAATCACCAGCTATGACAGCCACCCTAACCCTTCCCTCCTGGGCAGTAGCTCTGGGAGACACATCCTTGGTGTGAGAGGACAGTGCATTACCTGGAGAGCAGGTCCTTGCTACAGGATAATTTCTTGCTGTACCAGGTTGATGCTGTCTGATCAGGAGAACTTCCTCCTCCAAGGCAGCACCAGGGCTGCCAGACTGGAGTTGGGACTTGGCTACTCTGTCCCTGAAGGTCTCATCTATATACTTCTCTGTCAACCTCAGCTCCTCCAGATCTGCCATGCTAGCCTCCCGAGATCGTACTCGTTCTCTGAGAGTCAGGAACTCTTTGCACCGGGTGCACACATACAACCTCTCACAGGTGAAAAATCATACATGTGACATTTGATGCAAAAGACTGGGAGGCCCCCCTCTTGCTGCTGGACTGCTGCCTTCATCTTAAATTTGTTGAGTTCCTAGTTAAGTTTAGGTTGCTATGGGAGTAGGAATGTGTACAATTAAATGTATTAGTGTATTCACTGTTTATCTGGTAGAAGGGAATGAGTAAACTCTTGATAAGTTATGGGGAATTTCTGAATTTAAGTTAAAAGGCTGAAAATGTATTTATTTATTTATTAAGTGATAGTGTCACGTGCCTATGAACTAAAAGATGAGCTAGGGGTGGGAGGGAGGGAAAGATAAACACACACACTCCTGGTTTTTGCCTGCCCTCTGACTAGTTATTTAATACAGACACTCAAACACGCTAAAGAATATGCCTCAAATAGTTTTTCTCCCCTCAACTTTTAAGTTCTAAAATTTCCCCAAGCAGTACTTACTGATTCTTTTAAGAAATAACATAAGAAATTGCCATACTGGTCAGACCAAGGGTCCATCAAGCCCAGCATCCTGTTTCCAAGGTTATCCTCTCTTCACAGTGCTCCCACTGGATTGTTTGTTTTCCCCTCACGTGCCACCACCTTCTAGACTCCCTAAGGATGTATGAAACAGCTGCAGTGCTTATATGGACAAGTACAACTCATTTCCTTTCAGCACAAGCCATCACAAACACTGAAATGTTGGAAGTAGAAGAAAAACCCCCAAAGTGATGATGGTATGTGGTATGAAAGCCTCTGCACATCCTCTTTCCTCTCCTGCTGAGGTTATGTTGTTGAATAGAAGCAGAACTTTACTGTCTACAGGGCTGTGTGTAATGCTAAGAGTGGAATGTACCATTAGTCATCTTTGAATTTTATGACTTTCTGATCCCCTTGTGGTGTAGATTCTGGTTTGAGCAGGCTGTTGGTTTTAGAGATGTTTTGTTTGTTTTTTTTCTTCACTTTGCTGTACCGTTACTTTATTTGTTCTGCTTTCTTCACTGGTAGGAGTATCCAGAAGTTCTATTGTTGCTACTGTTTTTCAATTTAAAATTGGATTAACCAGTAAATGTAGTGCTTGTCAGTAGGTCATTTTATTTTGCTTTGCAATGTTGCCAGTATGTCAGTGTGTACTGCATGTGCTCTATATCACACAATGAGGCCAATGCAATAAATGAGCGCGTAAAACGGGCGCTCAGTGTTAAGCGTCCACTTTCCTAACGTGCGCCCAGGCACCTCTCCTGGGGTCACACTGCCAAGGAAACACTAGGGACAGTTGCGCATCTCTAGGGCCTCCTCTGCAGTGGATGCCCAGGAGAGGCGACTGTCAGCAGGTTAGGAAAAGAGACGCTCAATTTTACGAGTGTCCATTTTCCTAACCGGTGCACAGCCACAGGTTAGAAAAATGAACGCTGGTTAATTGAGCATCCATTTCCCTAACCTGACTACCATACTTTTTTTTTTTTTTTTTTTTTTTTTTATATAATGTTTTTAAACTTTTTTGGTTCCTCCAACTTGATATCGCCACAAGCGTAAAAATGTGCAGGTGGTGCATACATTTATTTTTTTTAAGATTGGGGTGAATAACTATTAGCCTCATCAGCATGCATTTTCATGTGATGAGTGTTATTAGTTTTGCTGCGGGTTAGACACGCTAATCCCCTTATAGCATAAGGAGCTGTGGACATGCGTGGAAAGTGTTCTAAACATCAAAATCACTGAAGATATAGAAAGACATGGTTTAATGGAACAAAGTCAGCATGGCTTTACCCAGGGCAAGTCTTGCCTCACAAATCTGCTTCACCTTTTTGAAGGAGTTAATAAACATGTGGATAAAGGTGAACCAGTAGATGTAGTATACTTGGATTTTCAGAAGGCGTTTGACAAAGTTCCTCATGAGAGGCTTCTAGGAAAAGTAAAAAGTCATGGGATAGGTGGCGATGTCCTTTCGTGGATTGCAAACTGGCTAAAAGACAGGAAACAGAGAGTAGGATTAAATGGACAATTTTCTCAGTGGAAGGGAGTAGGCAGTGGAGTGCCTCAGGGATCTGTATTGGCCCCTTACTTTTCAATATATTTATAAATGATCTGGAAAGAAATAAGATGAGTGAGATAATCAGATTTGCAGATGACACAAAATTGTTCAGAGTAGTTAAATCACAAGCAGATTGTGATAAATTCCAGGAAGACCTTGTGAGACTGGAAAATTGGGCATCAAAATGGCAGATGAATTTTAATGTGGATAAGTGCAAGGTGATGCATATATAGGGAAAAATAACCCATGCTATAGTTACACAATGTTAGGTTCTATATTAGGTGCTACAAGTCAAGAAAGAGATCTCTGAGTCATAGTGGATAACACATTGAAATCGTCAGTTCAGTGTGCTGCGGCAGTCAAAAAAGCAAACAATGTTGGGAATTATTAGAAAGGGAATGGTGAATAAAACGGAAAATGTCATAATGCCTCTGTATCGCTCCATGGTGAGACTGCACCTTGAATACTTGAGTACAGTTCTGGTCACCGCATCTCAAAAAAGATATAATTGCAAAGGAGAAGGTACAGAGAAGGGCTACAAAATGATAAGGGGAATGGAACAGCTCCCCTATGAGGAAAGACTAAAGAGGTTAGGACTTTTCAGCTTGGAGAAGAGACGGCTGAGGGGGGATATGATAGAGGTGTTTAAAATCATGAGAGGTCTAGAACGGGTAGATGTGAATCGGTTATTTACTCTTTCGGATAATAGACTAGGGGGCACTCCATGAAGTTAGCATGTGGCACATTTGAAACTAATCGGAGAAAGTTCTTTTTCACTCAATGCACAATTAAACTCTGGAATTTGTTGCCAGAGGATGTGGTTCGTGCAGTTAGTATAGCTGTGTTTAAAAAAGGATTGGATACGTTCTTGGAGGAGAAGTCCATTACCTGCTATTAATTAAGTTGACTTAGAAAATAGCCACTGCTATTACTAGCAACGGTAACATGGAATAGACTTAGTTTTTGGGTACTTGCCAGGTTCTTATGGCCTGGATTGGCCACTGTTGGAAACAGGATGCTGGGCTTGATGGACCCTTGGTCTGACCCAGTATGGCATGTTCTTATGTTCAAATCTGGCATCCAACCACAGGTTAAACAGTGCACTCAGCTGAGCGCACTATTTTGCATTGGCCCCAAGGTGAAGCTTCACTACAGTAAGGACTTAATGCCTAGCAGATCGAAGCTAGGCACTTGTGCCCACACAGAGCTTATCAGGAAGACTAAGGTGAAAATCAGAACCTTTTTGACCAGATCAGGCCAAAGATGCCTGCTTTTGCACACAAGGAGGGAGACCAACGTTATCTGTAGCCAAAGTAGTAATATTGTCATTTAATTTTGCTGTGGCATTGCTGTCTAGGTAATGATTTGGTTTGTAATGCTAGACATTGCTAAGTTGGAGGAGTTTAAAAGTATTTTTATTTAGCCCAAGCACTTTTCCGAGTTACCAGTAAGTCCTGGAAGTATACATACTAGAACAGTTAGAGAGGGAAAATTAGGGGGAGGATCCATTCATTGGCAGCCCTCCCATTTAGGGTGCTGTAATGGATATCCCCTGCAGGTGGTTTTATAGTAGAAAAGCTCTGGGGGCAGTCTTAGTTGGTAGTTTGAGAGGAAGGTTGAAGTTTTTCCTGAGTTACATTTTGGGCCTATCTAAGGCCTTGGAAACCATCCAAGAGTCTCCAGTGTTGGTCAAGGCTCCACTGCTATTCTCTCCACCCAAGATGGAGAATGGTTGTCCAGGGACTAATTTGGATTTCTGGACATTTTACATGATAGGAAACCTTGCTGAACACCTGGGCCTTTCTAGGTCTCAGGGCCTGGGGAACCCTGTGCTCCGGATGCTTAGGGATAGGGAAGACCTGCCCTGAAGTGGTGGTGACCTGTTGCAAGGTATCTCTGGTGGTGTTTGCTTTTGGAGATGCAGAAGAAGTTGATTTTCCAAGACCTAGGAGGAAGCGTTTTTCTGCTCCTATTCCTACCCATCTGTGGACCTGTGAAATCTGCAGTTTGAACCAGGATCCCTTCCATTTAGGATCCCCATCAAGAGAAAGGACATGTAACTGTGAGTAAAAACTCATCTGTAATTAGAGTACACCCAATCTGAGTCTTTACATCCACTGGAGAAAAAGAGAAATTCACTGTCTGTGCAGAGACAGATTTTTGTCATCTGGGAAGGGTTTCCCGTCCACCAAAGGGGACCGCTGTATTCCTGGCCTTTCCTAAAGACTCTTGCACAGATAGAGGACACAGAATTATAAAGAGAGGAAGAGAGAGCTGTGGTGCTGGAAATTGATATTTATTGTGCCATCAATCCATCGTTGTCTTCTTTAAAATTATTATTTTAGACACTAACCCAGTGTTCCCTGCATCATCTTTGGGCAAACAATATATGCAAATTCACCTCACCCAGGGAAATTCCAGGAAGGAAATCAACCACCCCATACTGGGACTTGAGAACGCCTTTCTGCCCCCAGTTGGAAGGACCATTTACATTTTACATTTATTAAAATTTCTTAATCACTTAACGGTACAAGAGGTCTAAGTGATGTACAGTAAAACATGCATAAAAGCAAAAAATAAAAGTAGCAATCAATATCTACATTAAATAATTCAAAACAAAGTAGGATTAATACATAAAAGAAAAATCACGTATATGCTAATTTAAATAGAAAAGTTTTTAAAAGGCCTCTGAATGTTTTTAATGACTCACATAATCACAGCTCAATAGAAAGAGAATTCCAAAGAGCTGGACCTGCAACTGAGAAAGCGCATTCTCTAGTAATATGAAGGCTTCCAACATTTGGTGATGGAATATCTAGGAAACCTCTTTGTGAAGAACGCAGACTTCTAGATGGCTGATATATCTTTAATATGGCATTGGACCATGGACAAGAGTAGCTAATAATTAGTTTGAAAATTGTCATGCAAGTTTTGTACTTAATCCGTTCATTGATTGAGAGCCAATGTAAGTTCATCATGGCAGGGGAATGTGCTCATAGCGTTTTAAGCCAGTAATTACGCAAGCAGCAGAGTTTGAGTATTTGTAAAGGTTGCAACGTGCAGAAATTGCAAGAGACCATTACACACGACCTTGGGAGTTAAGGGAAGAAGAAGAGTTAATCAGGGTCCCTTTTGCAAAGAACTTATAAATAACTTTATGGCCTCACCTGTACCGGACATGCACACTGGGGTGGGGTTACATAAAATTGCACCCAGTAACATGGGGCTTAAAGTGTGGGGTGTGAAGGCAGACAAAATTGATGTGGGAATCACCACGAAACAGCTAGTTTTGCTAATCGACGTTTTGGGGAAAAAACCATAAAACTTTACTAATATGGCTGCTGAAATCACCGCTCCTGCCAGTAGCGAGCAAAACCGCGCCAAAGGAAGAGACATAAAGCTGAATATATGACATCATCGGCTGGAATGATGCTAATACATCAGCGCTACATTATCACTTAAGCATTTCAGCACGGGGCACAGCCTGCATGGAGCACATTACACATCTACAGTTAGATTGAGCAAAGCAATTGCAAACATCTGTGGCACAGCACTGGACAACCACATGACAATGGCCAGCTCCTCCCACTTTGGCATGAGTAGCAGCCACCACTCCATCCATGGATCAGACAAGGGTTCCAACAAGCATTGAGGAGCCCGCAGCACCGTCTGAGCACTGAAGCGAGACGACTCCTGTGGGGGAGTCATGTCAGGTGATGCCTCGATCTCAGCTGACATGACATCTTTCTTCACCTCTCATGGAAGGGTAAGGATCACCTTGCAGATGCTCAAGCAATGGGGGCTTGTGGGTGCTGACACTGCTTTACTATGCAGTGGTGCAACCCTTCCAGCTTCAGTGCTGATACTGCCTTGGCTTAATGTTTAAAGCAGCCAAGCTAACCATCTCCTGCGCCTGCTTCCAGAGTGACCAGCATACAGCTAGCTACTACGTTAGAGGGAGTTACCATGACCAGATGGTCCATTTCGCCCTTGAAAGGATCGGATGAGAGCGGAGAGCGAGCCAAGATTAAACCAAAGCCCATGGGAGTGCCTGCAAAATCTGCCATCCCGGAAAGTGTGTGTGGGGGGAGTTGGCTGAGGCCTACACAATCTGCAGCCTTAATGTACTCTCCCTGGCTGATGAATGACCGCTGTTGAGGCTGAGCCAACCCAATTTGGGGGACTTAGTGGAGACGGCGTTCCCACTATCCAAAACAGAAGCCGAACTAACATCTGAGAGAGAAGCCTCCCTTAAGAAGACCACAGACCCAACCAAGGCCCCGAGGAGCATGGCGAAGTTTGCCCACTATGCAGACCAGAGTGTTGAATAGAGGACTAGGCCAATCATCTGGCGCAGGATCCACCATTTCCTGATCATCAGGAAGAGCCAAAGAGCAAGACCACTGAAATATGGCCATCAGTAACCAATGGCCAGGAAAAGATGTAATATTCCTGCTGAGGTAAACCTTTATGCTCCCGAACCCAAAACCTGTAGGGAATACTGTATCCAGGCGATGAAGGGATGCCAAATGTTATCCAGCTCAGGGGTCTTCTCAGTATGGACTTCCCAAGAGAGAAGAAGTTCACTACTAGTTGGACTGCCGAGATCACCATCTGTCTGGTCCTTGTTGCCCAGTGAGTTATCTATGGCTCTCTCAATTCACAGCTTGAGGATGCCTAATGTCCTCTTTAATAAAACCTTTCAGCCTGATGTGAGAGATCAGTTCTGGGTGGCCCCCAACACCTGTCTAGACCCTAAGAAACTTCTCCGCACCTCACAAGCAGAGAGCTCAGAAGGCAGACCCTTTAGGTTTGCTGAGATTTAGGAGGTAGAGAGGAGTTTTTCTTGAGTTGTTTTTTCAGGCCCAGTCAGAGGAGCCAGGCAGACCCTGCCTGGTGGTACTGACCAGAGTCAGGAGGGATTTCCTTTCCCAGTCCACTCACTGGCTGGTATGGATTTTCTCTCTGGGTCTATTTTTTGGGTTATAAGACTTTAAGTGATAAGTCCAGGTGTCCAGTGAGGCTCCTTTCTTGAACTCAGGGATTGGGGAACCTTGTGTCTGGGACACACAGGGATAGGGAAGACCTGCCCCTGAAGTGGTAGTGAGCCGTTGTAAGGAGGAACTCCAGTGTTAAATTCAGTTGGGGATAAAAGACTTTGATTTCAAGATCCAGGAGGAAGCTTTGGCTGCCCTTCCTTCCTGTTTGAAACAGAGAGCTGCTTGTGTCAAGGGGATACCTCCCATCAGTGATCCAGAGAGAAGAAATAGAGTCTTTGCAAGAACTAAAGAGATCCTGAAGATCTAAGCGTGTGCAAAAGAAATCAGACATCACTGTGGACAACCATCCGGTGTTTCACCACCTTGGGGAGAGAAAGAGAAGATTTGCTGTCTGTGCCATAGACTTTTACCATTTTTATCAGATTGGAAGGAGTTTTTGACCAGTCTAAAGAACCTTACCCACCTGGGATCTCCACTTAACAAAGTCCTGGAGGGTAATGTTTCCTTAACCCTGATGTGAGTTCTGCACAAATAGAGAGAAGAGACTGTAAGAAAGGAAATAAGAGAATTCTTTGGTGTTGCAGTTTGAGTTATTGTGTCATTCATCAGTTTTCGAACAGTAAAGACTTTAAGTTTGGACACTAACCCAGTGCATCCAGCATCTTTATTTGGGCACACAGCACAAAGAAAGAGAAGTGACCCCTCTCACAGATAACCAAGAGGAAGTTAGCCACCCCTGCACTGGGATCTCAAAGGACATCTTTTTTTCCCCAGCCAAAAGGATTCGCACCCTGGGGAAGGGGCATCAGAGAAGAGCTGGTCAGGATTCCTGCCCCAAAGAACTTAGAAATATTTGTATTGCCCCACCCGTGCAGGGCAGTGACACTTGTGTGGGGGTTACATTTAGGAACTTAGTTCATGAAGAAATGTTGGTGATAACAGCTAGCTGAATTATGGGAGAGGATTTTAGCTAGTGCTGTTGCTTTAGAGTGAGACGCTGAACCTTTTTAATTAAATGTTGGCTGCTTTCCTCACAGTTCCAAGTATTTTATTGTTTAAAAAGAAAAGTGTGTCATACAAGTATACATAACAAGCATTGAAACTGAGTCCAATTTTATGTAGTATGTATTCACAACAAACTGTGTTCTGAAACTTGGGGCTAGCTGGTGGCTGCAAATTGTTCATAAAAAATTAGATTGCTCTAGTGTTTATGAATAGATTTACGATTAGGCAGCTATCAGCTTTTCAGTATGTTCAGATTAAGAGTTGTGTAGCTGTACCTAATATAAAGGAGAAAGGAAACCATTGTGTGCTTTGAGAGGTTGATTCAAAATCTAACACATCTAGGGGGCTAAGTTCTAGATCATATGAGAGATTGATGCACACTATAAACGATGATTACATTTATGGCAGGAAGATAGTCCATGTAATAAAGCAACAGCAAAACTAATAGTATGGCAATTGTCAGAGAGAGAATGCTGGGCTTGATGGACCTTGGTTTGACCCGGCATGGACCTTCTTGTCTTAAGTAGAGGTATTAGACGGAAAAAGGCTAGTCACGTATGGGTTCAGTTCTGGAGGCTCTATCTTCATAAGCATATGGAGAAGATGAAAGTTCAGTGAGAGGCTATGAAAAATGAGGCTAAAGGTATTTTCTTGCTAGAGGAAAGAAAAGAAAAAAGGGAATATGATAGAAGCATTCAAATATTGGAAAGGCTTCAATAGATCACTGAAAGGGGAAATTTTCCCTAGAAAAGGAATTTCAGAGACAAGGGTTCATGATAATTAGCGTGAGGAAAGCTGAGAGGAATACATGAGAAACTATTACATTACTGAGGAGCGAAGGTTGATACCTGAAATCATAGGAGCCAACTTTTGAAAATGATTTGGGATGCTAAACTCAACACAAATTATAGCACACCCCAGCAAAAAAGAAAAAACAGAGCACAGTGGGTCATAAGTGTGACTGACTAGCCTATATTAAAATGTCCAGGGAAGAGCAGGTAATGTGGACATGAGGAAGACTCATGTGAGTGAAACAAAAGTTAGGGTAGCACTTAGTCCCACCAGTCATTCTTCCCAACCCCACCTCATCACTCACCAATCTCATAGCAAGAAAGTAAATGTTGACAGAAAAATACCACATAATCCATCTAGTCTGCCCAACAAGTTACTTTGGTAGGAAGTGCCGCTCCATTCAGTTAATCCTCATGTCCTCTGCCAAGGGCTGCAACTACCGCTCTGTGCAAATTACCCTCCATGTAGAAGAGTTAAACCTAAAGTTAATATAAGTTACTCTATTTCTTCATTCTCTAGCCTCTAGAAATCTGCAGTATTTATCCCGTGCTCTTTTGAATTACAATACCATTCCTGTCTTCACTACCTCTTCCAGGAAGGCATTCCAGGCACTTCCCACTCTGTGGAGAAATGTTTTCTGAGTTGGTTTTCAGTCTTCTCCTCTAGAGTTTCACATTATGACCCTAGTTCCACACTTTCCTTTCCAATGAACCCTTGTCTCTGAAATTCCTTTTCTAGGGAAATGCACTTCTTGTCATTGAATTCTAGCTGCCAAACTTTCAACCACTTTTCAAGCTTTCTTAAATTGTGTTTCATTCTCTGTACTTCAGGCATGTCTACTCTGTTGCAGATCTTACTATCATCTGCAAAAAGGCAAACTTTTCCCTCTGATCCTTCCTTAATGTCACTCATTAAGATCTTGAAAGAACCAGACCCAAAGTTCAGCCTTGAGGAACTCCATGCAACATGGTCCTTTCTTCAGAGTAGGTTCTATTTATCCACTACCTCTTGTCAGTCAACCAATTTATAATCTATTCCACCACTTTGGCACCCACTTCCAGGCTTATTTATTTATTTATTTAACATTTTTATATACCGGGATTCATACAAGATATTGCATATCGTCTCGGTTTACATTGAAACTGGAAACTGAAAACAAGCATGAGAACATGCTAATTACATAGAACATAAAAATGTTGATAACATAGAATGCTAAATGCTAATTACATGTAATGCTAGTTGCATGGAACTGTGCAAACAAGCATAAGAGAATGTTAATGCTAATGCTAAATACATAGTGCAGGGTAAGAAGTTTGGGTCCGGGTAAGTTTGAGTCAGAGTAAGTGGGGAGCAAAAACTTGGAACATAATAGAGAGGGAGGAAAGCAAATTTATCTTAATAGGCGTCTGTATTCTAATATAAGAATGGTATGACAGTTTTTATTTAGGCTTTTGATCAGGGTGGTGGTGTTTAGGTATATAATTATCATGACTGGAACGCTTGTTCGAATAGCTTGTTCGAACAAGCTATTGTTCTCATCTTATTCATGATCCTCCTATATGGGACCATATTAAAAGCTTTGCTAAAATCCAAGTAAACCATACTGAGTGTTCTTCCTTGATCTAATTCTCTAGTTACCCAATCAAAAAATCAATCAGATTTGTTTGACAGGACCTTCCTCTGATGAAACCATGTTGCCTCGGGTTCAGCAACCTCCCAGATTGTAGATAGTTCACTATCCTTTCTTTCAGCAGAGTCTCCATTAATTTTCCCTTCACTAGGTAAGGCTAACCAGCCTGCAGTTTCCAGCTTCCTCCTTGCTACCACTTTTCTGAAGAGGGACCACAATTGCTCTTTTCCAGTCTTGCATCACCACACCTGTTTCCAGGGATCTATTGAACAGGTCTTTCAACGGGATCTGCCAGCAGATCTCTGAGCTCCCTTAGTATCTGGGATGTACCTTATCTGACCCCATGGCCTTGTCCATTTCCAGTTTTTCCTAGTTCATTCTGTAAATGGAGTTGCATCTACCCCACTCGCATTCACACTCTTTTCAAGCAGCAGTTACCCTTCTCCAGGGTCATCTTTAGTGAACACCAAACTGAAGTATTTATGTAATATTTCTGCTATTTTCCATCACTGTCCACCATTGCTCCTTGTCTCCTTTGTTTTTCAATACCACCTCTAGCCTTCCTCCTTTCTTTTGATATATCTGAAAAATGTTTTGTCATTTTGCTTTACCTCTTTGGCCATCCTTTCTTCCTTTTGACTTTTGACTTTCCTGATTTCTTTCCTGGTCTCCTTCAGCTTCACCAGATATTCTTCCTTGTGCTCCTCTTTCTGGGATCCTGTGTGTTTCTTGAATGCTGATCTTTTTGCCTTTATTTTTTTTTTAGTCACCTCCTTTGATATCCAAACTAGTTTATTTTTTTTTTCTCTTTCTTTTGCTTAACTCTTCTTGCATAAAGATTTGTTGCTGTTGGGATCCTGTGGTGCTGTGGGGGGGGGGGGAGGAAAGACGTTACTGTTTTGTTCCCTGGGTCTCCCCGCCATTTGGCCTAAATCCTGCACATCCTGCTGTTGGCCATGATTGGTTTAATCACATTCTTTTGTGCAAAGGAGTGGAGAGTAAGACAGTATATCCTTTCAGCATGGCAATGTCCAGCAAAGTGGTTAAAAAGGACAAGGAAAAAACAGAGGATCTTGATTCTAAGATGGCGGATGGCAATGTGGCTGCCACACTGAGCGAGATACTGGACAACGGGGCACTAGTTGAGGCTATCACTGTGGCTGTTGAGAAAGCGCTGGATGTTAAGCTTGATCCAAAGTTTGAAATTTTCCTGACCATGTTTGATGTGCCCTTGCAGTCTGCGGAAAGTTTTAAGCAGCAGGTTGGAGTAATTGAGCAACGTATTTCAGATGTGGAAGATGGCACGAGTACCGCATCGGAGGCTTGAGATGCTAGAAGCCAAAATAGAAGACCTAGAAAACCATTCATGCCAAAATAACTTGTGCTTTGTTGGCCTCCCAGAAAACGTGCTCGAAATGTGAGTTGTGGGGGTTCCTGGAAAACATGGCTTCTGACTGTGTTGCAACTGCTGGATGGTCTGGAACATCTGATAATTGAGTGTGCACATAGAATTGGTCAGCGCAGGGAAACTTTGTGAGAGCCAGGGTTGTCATTGCCCGATTTCTGAGTTTTACCCACAAAGCAGCGATACTGCAGGCCGTTAGACAGGGCATGCAGTCCTCCAGGGGGGAAAGAAGAAGTCTTATCTTTCAAGACTATTCGGTCAAGCTGGCCAGAGTGAGGCGGGCCTTTTCCCCACATCTGCAGCAAGCTCTTTGAGAAAAAGGTTTGCTTCTCTTGCCAATATCCAGGCTGGCTCTGGGTCATACATGCGGGCAAAACCATAGGAATATAACATGCCCAAGGAAGCCCAGCAATTTATTCAGTCATTAGAGGAAGTGTGAATTTTGGCTAGAATTTTCTAACCCATTTGCAGTCTTGTTCTAATAGTTTTAAACACAAAGATTTGTTGCTTTAGTAATAACTCCTTTTAATTTGGTCCACTTCACCCATCTTTTCCCAGTCTCCTAGTTCTGCCTCAAGGTACAGCTCCATTTTACCAGTCTGTGTTTTTGAAATCCAAAATGTCTCTTCCTCCTGGCTGCTATATTGGAGCATACCCTCTGATGAACACTGGTGCTCAGGTGAGCACTTACCCCATTTGTGAGAACTAGGTTGAATGTTGCTCCTCTCCTCATGGGTTCCATTACCATCTGTGTGAGTGTAGCACCTCGAAGGGCATCCACTATTTCTCTGTCTTGCGGATTCATTGTCCCCCACCACTCTCTTAACCCCCTTTTTCTCAATCTCCTTTTCCTCCTTTCCCCATCTTGTCCCCTCTTCCCCCTCCCCCTTCCTTCCTCTGCACTAATAATTCTCCCCCTCTTGCATAGGCATACGTTGAATATTTTATATTTGGGGGGGGGGGGGTTAATATCCTTCTTCATGCTCCACTTCCTACATTCCCTTAGCCTTCTCTGTTCCTTTATTTCTCCTTGACCTGTCCTTCTCTGTTCCCCTCCCAATTTCTCTTCCCATCCCTCCATTCCACACCAGGTTCCTTCTCATGATTCCCCTTCCTCCACAAGCTTGGATCGTTTCCCAGCTCTACACTCCCTAAGCCCAGGCCCTTTTCTTTTTTCTGGATCTGTTCCTGCCTCCCCATCCCTGCAGCACTTCTCCCGGCACTCTCGGATTCTAGGCCAGAGCCAGTCCCATGCCTGCAGAGTGCACATAAGACACTCCTCCACCTGCATGTCCTGAGTCCTGTCAGCTCAGCTACAGCATCTCTCCTCAGCTTCAGGGCCACAATTGCATACAGCGCTTTCCTTCCTCAGCTTGGAAACCCCAAAGATAACGGCTCTCTCTCCTATGGGATATAACAGGAGAATGCATTATTTATTTTTATGAAAAGAGGAACAATGTTTACCGCCATTTCCTCTCATTTCAAGCTCTGACTGCAGCCCCTCTCAAGATTCTGTTGCCAATGGAGAACAATTTTTAAGAGAGATTTTGAGCCTATGATTTTGCATGCCGCCATAAATCTTCCCCTTCCCTACTCTTCTAATTCAATACCTTTATTTATCCTGATGACTGCGGGCTGGAAGAAAAGAGCAGATACCACCTGCCCGCCACTCTTGATCCTGCCCAGCTAGCACAGAAATCTTCACCGAACTTTGAATAAACAATTTTCCAACCTTTGTGTCTGTAGTTTGAATCTATCCTCTGTTTCTGCTTGCATTTGGCATTCTGTTCCTTTCCTCTGCTTCCTTATTCCTTTTTCTTTTAAAGATTACTTTCTAGTCATCCTCATTTCTTTATCATTTCATTTTTTTTTCCATGTGTATGTCTTTCTATCTATTGGCTGACACTTTTCACAGCTCATGCTCTTCTCTCATCTCCTCCTAGTCTCATATGTTGAAAGAGATACATCAGACAGGGTAAAACATTAATTTTAAGTACAGTGACTTGCATAAGTATTCGACCACTAAAAAGTCAGCAGATTTGTGTGGATTACAAATAACACTTACACAGATTGTTCCAGACAGTATATTTATTGCAAACCAGTATGCTCTTAAAGTAAATTTTCAAAGTCATAATTCATTATTTCTCTGCATTTTTTATAAAATTAAATACTGAGAAAAGCTTCTTGCATAAGTATTCAACCCTTGTGCTAAGGAAGCTCCAAGTTTACACAGTTGAAAGATATTGCTTTAACAATTGGCTTACAATTGGCCTCTATCTGTGAATCATTAAAAAAAGGGCAGCTTCTCTGGACAAGACACTCCCTAATTCCAGTACCATTGGTCAGACTGTGAATATGAAGACCAGAGAGCATTTTAAGGTAACTAAAGATAAAGTTATAGACATGCACAAGATAGGAAAAGGTTAGAAAATAATATCCAAGTGCTTGGATATCCAAGTGAACACTGTTGTGAGGAAATGGAAGCTGCATCACACCACCCAGACACTGCCTAGACAAGGCTGTCCCTCAAAACTCAGCAACAGAGCAAGAAGGAGACTTAGGGAAGCCACAGAGAGGCCAGCAATCAGTTTGAAGGAGCTACAGAGTTCAGTGGCTGAGACTGGAGTGGAGGTGCACCAGTCAAACATGTCAAGAGCTCTGTATACATATGGCCTACATGGGAAGGGGAAGGTAGCCAGAAAAAAGCTATTATTGAAGAAAAACCACATCACAGCTAAAAGGTGGGGTAAGGTTTTGTGGTCAGATAAGACAAAAAATGGAGCTTTTTGGCCAAAATTCAAAACTCTGTGTGGCATAAATCTAGCACTGCCCATTCCTCAGCAAACACCAACCCAACAGTTAAGTATAGGGATGGCAGCATCATCTTGTGGCAGCTTTTCCTCATCGGGGACTGAGCATCTTGTTAAAAGTGAAGGATTAATGGATGGTGCAGCATACAGGGAGATACTGCAAGACAACCTGCTTCAGTCTGCTAAAAACTAAAACTTGGGAGAAAGTTCACCTTGCAGCAGGACAGTGATCCCAGGCACAAGGCCAAAGCAACACAGGAGTGGTTGAATAACAAAAAGGTGAATGTTCTACAATGGCCAATTCAAAGTACAGATCTCAAGCCAACTGAGAATCTGTGGCACTATCTAAAATTGTAGTCCATAAGTGTCATCCAACCAACCTGAACAACGTGGAGCAAATTTGCTAGGAAGAATTGGCAAAAATGACTCCCAGTGTGCAAAGCTGGTAGAAACTTACCCCAACAGACTTAATGCTGTTATTGTAGTAAAAGTTGGTTCTACCAAATACTAGTCTGAAGAGGCTGAATACTTATGCAAGCAACATTTTTCAGTTTCTAATTTTATCTTACAAAAAAATGCAGAGAAATAATGAATTGTGACTTTGAAATGCTTTTTTAAGAGCATACTGGTTTGCAATAAGCATACTTTCTGGAACAATCTGTGTTAAGTATCATCTATAATCCACACAAACCTGCTGACATTTCGCAAGCAACTGTATATTGATCCTTCTGAACCACACGGCTGAGAAGTCGCTTCATGACTTTAAATCTTTCTTGATCTGTGCAAATACTGGGTCCTAATTATTGGACTGTAAGTCCCAAAATGTCCTAGTGAAATCTCTCCACAAATATTGAAACCTTTTCTTTTGTAATTTAAACCTTAAAAGTACCGTTTATACTCATGTATGTCAATCTCATGTACAAGTCAAGGTTTTTTTGTGGGCCCCGCAGGATGTCAACAGGCGCTGCAAGTTGTCTTTGGAGGCAGAGTGAGACGGCCACAGTAGGGGTATTATGGAGAGTCACTTTTTTTTTGCCGCTCCAAAATTCTGCCACCTGAGGTTGCCACCTCACTCTGCCTCATGATAGAACCACCCCATCACGAACCCTGTTTGATCCGGGTGAACCAAATGAAGACTCGGAGAGAGTAGCCGTGGTTGCAGAATCTTGACCAATATTTCGATATCTGAGTTAATTAAGGAGATTGGTCTGTGAGATGATTTAGGTGTGCATGTAATGGTCTCTGTTCAAAAAGACAGCCTTTTTAAGCAAAAGGCAGCAACAGGAAAATAGGGTGGGCGTAAACTTGATTCATGTCCTGCATCAACCATAGTGCGGCTTAACCATTGTTAACTTTTCAACCTTAAAAATGCAAAAAAAAAAACCCACCCCACTTTGATGGCAGAAGTGTGACAACAGCAATGATAATTGATAAATGACAGCTGCATGATAAATTCATGTCCATTCCACGTGGCAAGGAAAAAAATATACAGAAAGATAAACTGATCATTTTAATGCTTTCCTTGGGGGGGAGACAGACAAACAGAAAAAAACTACCAAGGAGATATTGGCCAAAGTCATTGTTAATATTTTACATAGGGATTGAAGTGCAGATCCACAAATAAGTAGTCTTGGGTCCAAAATCAGTACCCCCCTCCCCCCAACCACTATATCCAGCATATAGTGTAAGTGTAGCTGGCAAAGCATCAAAAATGATTAGAATTATTACCACAAAAAAAACACCTTCCCCCCCCTCCCCTCCAAACAGAACAAAAAGTGTAAAAATAAAAGTAGTAATTCAAAGAGCAAACATACCAGAAAGCTTACAGCTAAATGAAAGCCGAAAGTCCAACTTATTCTTTGAAGCAGCCCTGTTGGGTGTCCTTTCCTCTGGTGAGAATACTGTTCCATAGGGCTGCTTCAGCCATGCTGAGACTGAAAGGAAGGAAGCCCCACCTGCACAGATTTCAAGCAGGATCTGCTGCACCCATACTCACTGGGAGATGCATCAAGCTGCAGTAGTGCTCTAACACGCGATATAGCACTATCACGGCGATATCACGTGATATTTTGCATCTCCCTACCCACGTTCCCTCCCCTGCTACAATGACCTTCTTTGCATGCGATTTGCATGCATGACTAATGCATATGTATGCAGAGAAGGTCATTACTAGGTAATCTGATGCAAAGATTTTATTGTGGCAGACAGAGAAGGTGGTCAGCCATGATAAAATGCCTATATCTCTTTGAAAAGCGCTAAACGTGTGAAGCAAGAGGCCAAGGACCCTAACATAAGTCCAGAGGCTCCTGCCTCTCATTTAAAGTGCCAGCCACCCAAAAAGAAAAAAAAAATGCTGTGGCTCGATAAAAGGTTGAGCGGGAGCTAATACTGACCCCCAGCTAAACCCGGGGCTGCCACGCGAGGTGACGCTTTAAGGTTAGGGCTGTCCCTTGAAGTTGGGGCCACCATCATGTTAATGGGATACTAGGCACATTCTTTTGCCCTGTGGTGTTTAGCATTAAGACAGAATAACATGCCATATAACTATGACGTTTTTTCAGGGGAGGGCCCCCACTATCGTGGCAACAACTCCCTGCGATAGTGAGGACCCTCCTGTGAAAATATATCATGGCCTAGTAGTTCTAGGCCACAAGCCAAACCCATCCCAATGACAGTTTTCTGTCCCTCCTCCTATCTATCAAATTTGCCTCATTGTAACCGAACTGCCGGCGCCTTGCATCAGTGTCATCAACAATGGCCTTATACCGTGGGCTTTTGTTGATGACATCGACCTGAGTGTTGGCATCCAGCAATGTCGTCCCTCTCATGTATTAGCAGAGCATTGCGGCCAGCTGCACAGGGAAAGGAGGCTCATCGCATCCCAAGCAGAATTGACTCTGCGGCCTGTGCGGCAGGAAGAAGAGAAAAGAAAAGTTGTGTCCCCGGTGGAATTGACTGCGTGGCCTGCGAGGCAGGAAGAGATGCATCATATCCCTCCTGGAATTGAATACGCGGTTGGCGGAGCCTTAGAAGAGGATCATCTATTTTTGCTGGAGGGGGAGATAAAAAGAGCATGTGTGCATGTGAGTATGGGTGAGAAAGACAGCATGTGAGTATGGGTGAGAGACAGCATGTGAGTATGGGTGAGAGACAGCATGTGAGTATGGGTGAGAAAGACAGCATGTGTGTGTATGGGTGGGTGAGACAGCATGTGTGTGTATGGGTGGGTGAGACAGCATGTGTGTGTATAGGTGGGTCAGAAAGCATTTGTGTGGGTGGGTGTGTGTATGGGTGGGTGAGACAGCATATGTGTGTATAGATGGGTCAGAAAGCATTTGTGTGAGTGTGTGAGTGTGTGTGTATGGATGGGTCAGAAAGCATTTGTGTGTGTATAGGTGGGTGAGACAGCATTTGTGTGTGTGTGTGTATGGGTGGGTGAGACAACATGTGTGTGTATAGGTGGGTCAGAAAGCATTTGTGTGTGTGTATGGGGTGGGTCAGAAAGCATTTGTGTCTGCGCATATGGGTGAGAGAGCATTATATGTCTGTGTCTGTGTTTGCAAAACTCCTCCTTCCTCTCTATCTGCGCAGTTAATCCAAGACAATCTCGGGGCATCTGTAAAAAAGTTCCTAGATATGGAGAGTGGGGAATCCTTTAAAATCCTTACTAGTTTTAATTGTTGGGTATTATTTGATGTCCGTACTGAAATATTTTATGGGTTTGTGGAATATTTCTTATGAGTTTTGAACTATTTGGATGTTCTATTTACCAGTAACTGGTTTTAATTTATCTTCTTATTGATATGGTTCCATATTAGGAGTTATCAGCTTGGGAAAAGATCTGGACATTGTAGTAGACAATACATTGAAATCGTCATCTAAGTGTGCTACAGTGGTCAAAAGAAGCAAAAAGAATGTTAGGAACTATTAGGAAAGAAATGCAGAATAAAATGGAAAATGCCATAGTACCTTTATGTCACTCCATGGTGAGACCACACCTTATGTGCAATTCTGGTTGCCGCATCTCAGAAAAGATCTAGTTGCACTAGAAATGGTTCAGGGATTGGAGACCAAAATGAAAAAGGAGATGGAATGACTCCCCTATGAGGAAAGACTGAAGAAGTTAAGGCTCTTTGACCTGGAGAAAAGATGGTTGGGGGGGGGGGGGGTATGACAGAGGTCTATAAAATCATGCGAGGACTAGAACAAGTAAATGTGAATTTATTTACTCTTTCAGATAATACAAGGACTAGGGGACACTCCATGAATTAACAAATAGCACATTTAAAATAAATTAGAGAGAGTTCTTTTTCGCTCAATGCACAATTAAGCTCTGGAATTCATTGCCTGCGGATGTGGTTGAGGCAATTAGCGTAACTGGGTTTAAAAATGATTTGGACAAGTTCCTGAAGAAGTCCATAAACTGCTATTAAACAAATTGACTTAGGGAATAGCCACTGCTTATTACTGGCATTAACAGCTTGGGATTTATTTATTGTTTGAGTATTTGCCAGGTACTTGTATCCTGAATTGGCCACTGATGGAAACAGGATGCCAGCAAGGCAACTTCTTATGTACTTACATTATGATCTTGGCTAGGAAATGTCTGTGTAATATGTTTCTCACAGGACAAGCAGGATGGTAGTCCTCACAAATGGGTGACATCGAGGATGGAGCCCTGTACGGAAAACTTTTCTGTCAAAGTTTCAACAAGCTTTGACTGACACTGGCACACTGGGTGCACTGAGCATGCCCAGCCTGCAATTATCCCTGTGAGCCACAGGTGTCTCCCTCAGTCTTCTTTTTTCCGCTCTGCAGTCAGCATAGCGGTTGGAGCTCTGTGAGGATTTTTTAACTAATTACCTCATGGAAACACTTAACTTTTCACTTCAAAAAACACTTTTCCCTGCACAGGTCTCCCTCCGCGTACGTTTTTTACGACGCTCGGTGAGTACTAATTCTTATTTTTCGGTCGGTTCCTGTCACTATCTTAAGGCTGTTAACTGACTGAAGCCTTCCCTTCCCCCATTTTTCAGTTAGCTTTAAACAGCTGCGAGTATCTCTGTGACACTCTGCTTGCTTATGCTAGTGGGGTAGGGATTTTTTCCTTAACTTAGGACCTCTGTAGCTTCAAGTCCTTCGTTCCCTGGTACCCTCACGCAGTCGATACCCTATCGCTACACCGGGACCCGCCTAAACCGCCCTGGGCTTTTATATGTCATCAGCGCCCCTCCCCCCACGGTGCCCTGATGCCTTTATCCATGTTTTTTGCTTTTCAGTGCTACCAGGCTTTTTCCTCCTACGCACTGTTTTTTTCCTTGGGCTTCCTCGGTGCCGTCCCTACCCGGATGCATGCCATTGACGCACACGCTGTTAGTCACTGCCATGCATACTCGGGTCGCCGCCACCGCTGCCCGAGACACTTTTTAACGATCCCAGGGTCACTTCATCGATGCCACCCCCCCCTTTTGGGGATGCCATCGATGCCCCATCCTCCCCACCGATGTCCAGCCCTTTCCATCGGGGGGCATCGGTGCCACATCGATTCGTCGGTGGGCATCGATGCCGGATGGTCCCCATCGGTGGACATCGGTGCCGGATGGTCCCCATCGATGGACATCGGTGCCGGATGGCTTGTCCGTCGATGGCATTGGTGCCGGATGGCCGTCCGTCGATGGCATCGGTGCCGGGTCCTTTTGCATCGATGGACACCGATGCCCAGGTGTTTCATCCATGGGCATCTATGTTAGAATGCATCCATCGAGGGCAGTCGATGCCAGGCTGCTCCCATCGGTGAAATTCGATGCCCAGGTGGATCCCATCGGTGGATATCCATGCCGGCTCGATTCCGTGGATGGGCGTTGATGCCAATGCCAGCCTTATGGCTGGCATCGATGCCCATGCCGATTCCAGGACTGGCGTTGATGCCGGGATGGAATTCATCGACTGGGAGATCCATGCCATCGATTCCATACGTGTCCATATCGATGCCACCGACACACGTGTCTGGGGCACCGATGCCATGTACACTTGGAAATCTGAGTCTGTCCAAATCGATACCGTCAACGTCTGTGGCCCTATAGTTGATGCCCGTGGCCATGCCACAAACGGCATAAATGCCCGCCTCCATGCATCGATGCCCTCGACACCTCCGTTTTCCTTCGGTGTCCTTGACGCCCTATTGATTCGACTCAGTCGATGCCGGTATCTTTTTCAATAACGGCAATGTTTTTCGATTATTCGATTCCACATCGTTTCAAAGATACCTATGCCACTGCTGTCAGTGCCCGTCACTGTCATCATTCTCCTGGCCAGTCATCGACGATTTTTCATACCCATTTTGATGATATCCTCGAAGCCCCTTAGGTTGCCTTCAATATCGTCAATACCGACATAGCACCGCCACATAATACCCTCGCCTCCTCACATTGCTCCACGCTTTGGGTTCTTTTTTAAGCCCCGTATTAGCTTAAGACACTCCATTGTGTCAGGAGCAGAGCAGGCGTGCTGACAGTTCGTCATCGATCGCCTTCCAGGACGACGAGGGCTTCCATCTCGGCGCTGGGGAAAGACCGGGCCGAGCACCGTGGCACCCATCATCGCCGACATCGTGATCGTCCGCCGCTGACGCCATCCAGCACATCGGTGCCATCCTTCTCCAGGCTGGACAACGCTCGGGCAGAGCGACATCACCACTGCCATCAGCACTGTTCCTACAGTTTTGGCAGTCCTTGGTGATCCAGAACTTCCGGATCCAGGTCCGACAGCTTCTGCATTGGCGTCACGACACATCGAGCCGCTGTGACGAGGGAGGGAACATGAGTTCCGTTAGGGCTCCTCTGTTCCTGGCGTGCCCCACCGTCAAGTGGTGTGGGACTATGGCCATCTGTTACACTTAGCAGTCTAAACGCCACTCACGCCTGGCCTGTCTCCTCTGTACCTGTGCCACCATACCGGGTTTCAGAGCGAGATGGACGTTTACGTCCCCGGCCTTACCCTCGAGGACTCCGGAGACCGTCGGGGTCAACAATCTTCACCGGCTCGTCTTGCGGCGATCCACGTCGGATGGTAAGTACCCGCTTCGGCGGCATTCCCATAGAGTTGTGTTCTCCCATTCGGACCGTGGTTCGAAAAGTTCTGGGTCATGTGCCTTTTAGAACTGTATTAGTGTCACATATCACTATGTTAGCTATGTTAGCCACAATATCAGGAGAACCCCTCTATCTTCTTGGGATTGCAGCAGGGCTTCTTCTCTTGTCAGTAACAAGTCCCTGTGCCGACCAATGCTCTGACTCTTGGTTCCCTCCCAACCAAGGTCCAGCTGCATTGGCTGATCTGCTAAACATGAGATTCAGCAACCATTGCCCCATGTACAAGTCCACCTTGAGGCCTGGCCACAGGTCTCAGTGTCTCCTTGTACAGCATACAGAAATGCGGGTACCACTTACCGCTCACACACCTGCAGGAGCCTACATGATATCCTCCATTGGGACACCTCTTGGTCTCCCATCTGGTCAGATATCAGAGCGGCCACCCCACCTTGTACCAAAGTCCCGGTACACTCCCCCAGGCGCTACGAAGTGCAGAGGGGAGAAGGGAGGGGGGTTGGGGAGTTTTAATTGCACTATTCTTTCTTTTAACAGAAAATAGTTACTCTCCGCACATCCTGGACCTAAGAAAATCCAACTTTCTTTAGACGTCACAGGTACAATGGTATCTTTGGTTACCATCACTCCATACTGCAGTAAGTACATTATTTTAATGTTTCTATGTGCTTTATGGTGAGTCAACATTACAACCCCAAGCTCTGCCGCCGGCACCAGCTTCGGTAAGTGAACTGTCTCTTGCATCACTGTTGGTGAATGCTGTTTTCTCTGCGGAGTGTAACATCATTCACTTTCCTTTCAGTACATGCAAAGAGCTCTCACTTTTTTCAGGACTCACTATACATTTACTAACTGGGATTACTGTCACTGCCATAAATCCCTTCTGTAACACTTCTGGACACCACAGTCTTAAGACCCTCTTGTCCAGCATGCGCACAGACATTCTGATACATTGTTATATGTCCCTGCGCATATTTTCCATAACCTCAACCTTTCAACTTTTCATGGTTGGGCTATGGGGTTTCTTCCCACTATGCATTTTTTCTCATAATTCAAAACTGCTATGGGTTATATTCAGTGACATTCTATACTCAATGGACCTAAGTGGTTTCATTGCTTTCGTCCCTGATTCTTATCCCAGTTCGAACTAGGACCTAGTCTCCTTCGACTCATGCTCGCAATTCCTTAGGGTTATAAAGTTTCTCCTGAAAGCTGTCAACCCATTATGCATCTATTGCACTCCAGCATAGTTTCTCATAAACTTCCTGGACGTTGCACCCATGAGTTATGCCCTTATGCCTTCCAATACTGCTTTTGCAACAATTCTTTGTGCATACAGACAGACAGCATAGGGACAATGTGCTTTCCAACTCATAAGCACGCACAACCTCTTAGCTGCTCTGCTAGACAGCTGCGCAGCTCTACCCTTGGCCCTTGTTCACTTCATGCGTCTTTGGGCCACATATCTAAGAGATTTAATGAACGCTCTATCTGACCTTCTCCACGTAGGTTCTATCCTCTCGAATGGTCTCAATTACATGTGTACAGGGCAAATCTTTTAACGCTGAGTTTAACTAAACTTTCCTCTGCGTCTGCATCATTCCATACGATGCACAGGTTCTGCTCCCTACACATGTTTCCTATGCGTTCCCTTAGATGCCTTTTCTTCCATCAAAGGCCTCTTCAATATATCTCTTCTGCTGCCTCTCGTAGCCAGCATTCTTCTAATGTTGAACTGGGATGGGGTTCAGTATTCTTTTCCCCACTCCCTGACTGAGATCAGTATGCTTCCCATACTTCTCAATCCATCATATCAGTAACCTTTTATTCCCTCACCAGTCAGTCCCAAATCATAGACTTACTGATGTTCTTAGGTTCTGGTAGCGTCACAAAACCTTCTAAACATAAATCTTGCCGTTTAATATGGCAGGCTTTACCTCCTGACGCTAAAAAAAAAAAAAAAAAAAAGAGGTATTACCCCTTTTACTTTTCCACCATTTTTTCTTACTCCCTCGGATTCTGTTCTCCAGACATCCTCCACATAGATACACCTTTCTCTTAGGAGGTGTATCGTTTTGGGAGTTGGGTTCCCGTTTTCGGTAATCCTCTCTGAGTCGGCTTACCATGGATTATCCACTGATCAAGCCGCCTCTATTTCTCTAATCACGGAATGAACATATATATTCTCCTTATAAGTCTCATACATTCTACGTTTGAGCCTTTCCATTCCTCTCTTCCACAGTTTGGCAAGGGAACTTCTTTCCCTCTTAATGTCATTCCTGCCAGCAGGGTCCGTGAGTTATGCACTCTTTCCATACTCACCTGACTCCGTTCCTCTGCCACTGAGTAGTTCTACGCATTCAACTTTCTATCCTTTTCAGGTAGATGTTGTATCTCCGTTCCTCAGGAAATACTCTATTAATTTTTCCTAACCTCTCTCTCTCGCCCTAGGGAGAGACTGGGTTTTCCACATTCATGGACAGTAATGCTGCGCTTACATTCTATCTACATTGCACTGCATTCCATGTGAATTCCACTTGACTCTTTCCTTCATGCAAGGGTCAAGCTGCTACTTCCAGTGGCCACACAGACCTAATCCTTCTGATTAAGTGGTCTATATTTCCTTTCCTACCAACAAGCAGACATTTCACTACAACACTGTGGGTATCCACATACTGTTGTGTCCGTCTTAGCCTTAACAGCTTCCCTTTGGTTACTGCTGCTTGTACTTTTTTATCAGGTTGCAGCCTGGAGTCCTCTCCATACCTTCGCAGCCTATTATTGCTTACATTTGACTAGCCGGCATGCTCCATGTTTGGCCAGTCCGCCTACTCTTACTTTTTTCAATTCACTACCCAACATCCTTCCACGAACCCATTATGGTGTTGCGGATGCCCTCCGTTCCCATTTCCACCTCAGTTGTTACGCCTTTGCGCATCTGCGGTGTATCTGGTGCATTCCCGGGCATCCTCAGCTCGGTACTCACCCATTTGTGAGGACTACCATCCTGCTTGTCCTGTGAGAAAGCAAATGTTGCTTACCTGATGTAACAGGTGTTCTCACAGGACAGCAGGATGTTAGTCCTCACGAAACCCGCCCGCCACCCCGCGGAGTTGGGTCTGTATACTTTTATTTTAGTTTCGCTTGCGCTTTTTAGCTATAAGACGAGACTGAGGGAGACACCTGTGGCTCACAGGGATAATTGCAGGCTGGGCATGCTCAGTGCACCCAGTGTGCCAGTGTCAGTCAAAGCTTGTTGAAACTTTGACAGAAAAGTTTTCCGTACAGGGCTCCATCCTCGATGTCACCCATTTGTGAGGACTAACATCCTGCTGTCCTGTGAGAACACCTGTTACATCAGGTAAGCAACATTTGCTACCTCTGAGGAGAACTGTCTCAGAGAAGCTCCTCCTCCAATCTTTCAACTCAAACCAGAACTTGCCTGCATCTGAAACTCTGCCCTTTTCATTATTTGCATTGTTAGCTAGATACTGACGTCTGTGGATGAGTAACCTTGCTGGCTGTGCTCTCCGGAGTATTGGACAAGTTAGTCATCAGATCAGAAGAAGATGGTGGTATATATCACAGTAGAGGAGAGTGAATCGACATCTGCTCTGCACATGTGGAAGAGTTCTCCCACTGTGTGCCCCTTCCCTGCCTCATCTCTCCGTCCTGTTCAAGAATCAGAATGAGAAACTGCAGAACACAACTTTAATGGAACATGAAGCTTCCTCCTTAGTCCAGTCAGACAAGCAAGAAAAAAAAACACAGCCCCTGGAGTTTTTGCCAGATATTCTCACTTTTACTGTAATAAGTTCTGTACAGAGACTGGGGTGGATTGGATAGTATCTTTTATCTGGGGGAGAAAGGATGTTGGGTGAAGCATTCTTCATTAGACTCAGGTTTACTTGATTGGTGTCTAAAAGACCTTCTGGAGACTGCCTGTTTATAGGCAGTAATGTGTCCTGCCTTCTTGAAGGGCATGTATCTTACGGTCATGGCAAGATAAAAGGTGGGGAAACTCGGTGCAACAGCTCCATTGTACCCGTTCTCTAGGGATCATGGAAATAGAGCACATAGGTTCTCATTACTGCTGGTCGTGTATCCTTCACAAACATGGCCCTTAGAATACAGGAAAATGCATTGTGTATATCATCGTGGGTATACTGGCAGGTTTTGCGCCTTTATTTGGCTAGAAACAACATATTTTTCATGAGTATTAAATGAGGATTTACAATTAACCTGTAAGAATAAACAGGGATAAGAGAGTCGTTGTCATGTTGCTTTAGTTATATATAGGACTTTTTTTTTAATTCACCCAGTCTGGCCAGGGTCCAAAAGGTTTTGTGTCTGAGTGGCAGGGCATTAACTTCCCACATTCAGATTCTCATTCTCATCCAAAAGCTTGAAAAAGGACCAGTCCCTGGTTCAGTCATTGCATTTGATCTTAGCCAAAAAGAGACCAAAAGGCTATACAGAGACATATTCTTTTCCCTTACATGTCTCACCTATGATTTCTGCTGTTCTACGTATATTTTCAGGTGGGAGCTATGAATTGTATCTGTACTGACCCCTACATTTCCCATAATCTGGATTTGAGACTTCTGGATTCCCATCTGAGTACTGCCTCTTCCTTTCTGGTGGCCTGCTGTCTCCCTGTGGTCCTTCCCTAATCTCTATGACTTTTGGAAAGGACCAGCAAGTATGCTGTTACACTGTTTTGTCAGTGAAAATTTATCATTGTCCTTTGGTTCTCCCAGTTCCTACACTACACACATCTTTTTAGCTGCTCATTATTTTCCAGTGTTTGCAGGCACAAAATCCTATAAACCTGCTCTGTTTAGTGAGGCTTTTTAGACCTTCCAGGTTGGGTTACCAAGGAAGGCGAGGTGCCCATTACAGGTAGGAATTAGCAAATTCTTGCTACTGGCTTTTCATCTCCTCACTTCCAGATGTTGATAACCAGGAATTGGGATCAGTGGCAGCAATATGTGTCTCTTTTGAGCATGAGCCTGTATCTGGACTTGTGCTCACATTCAGGCCGATTCAATATAAAGTGCGGGAGAGCCGGCGCTCCATGTTGAGCGCCCACTCTCCAGACGTGCACCCAGGCACCTCTCCTGGGCGCGAGAGTCTCTATTTAAATGAGGCCGGGCGCTAATAAAGAGGTGCTAGGGACAATAGCACATCCCTAGTGCCTTCTTATTAGCTGAAGTGGCGGCTGTCAGCAGATCCGACAACCGACGCTTCATTTTACCATGGGTTCGGAAAATGGACGCTGGCAAAACTGAGCATCCATTTTTGAACCCATGGACTTAGCAGACAGATGTTTTTTTGGTGTTTGTTTTTTTATATTTTCGAGACCTCCAACTTAGTGATATTAAGTCAGAGGGTGTACAGAAAAGCAATTTTTTCTGCTTTTCTGAACACTTTCCCGGTGCTGTCTATGATTAACCGCCTGCCTTTGGGCAGGCGTTACTTTCAGTATCCCGGGCGACTAATAGGCTCATCAACATGCTTTTGCATATGAAGAGCGCTATTAGTTTTCGCGAATTTGGCTGTGTGTTTTCAAGGTGCTATTTATTACCCCTTAGAGTATAAGGGGTAATAGACGTGCGTAGAAAATGCACGGCTAAACAGCGTGCTTGGCCTATCACACCGTACTGAATCAGCCTTGAAAGGGCCTGATTTTAAAACGCATTTACTTGAGTAAAATTGAGTTTTACTCGAGTAAATGGCTTTTGAAAATTGATACAATGGTAGTTACATTTACGCGCATAACTCCTTTTGAAAATTCACGTGAAAGCCAGCAATTGAACACACAATTGCAGATATTTTTAAAACCTTTTGAATTTTGGGAGTGAAGAGTGGAAACAGTGTGTTTTGTTTTGGCTTACATCCTATAAAGAAATATGTGTCATGCTGAGCCAGAGCAATGGTCCGTTGAGCCCAGCATCCTGTCTCTGACGGTGACTATTACGAATCCTGGTGAGCTTGGTATGTAGGCTTCAGATAGACCAGAATGTGGCAGGTAGAATCATTTTGGGTTGCTCGGAAAGTGTTCCAGTTTATCCATGTATTTATTTAGATTTATATTCCCCTTTTCGCACTTCTTTCAGTGCTTCAAAGTGGATTACATTCAGGTACTGTAGGTATTTCCCTATCCCCAGAGGGCTTACAATCTAAGTTTGTACCTGAGGCAATGGAGGGTAAAGTGATTTGCCCAAGGTCACAAGGAGCGACAGCAGCACTCGAACCCTGGTCTCCTGGTTCATAGCCCAATGCTCTAAATCACTAGGCTTCTCCATTGCTGTGCTCACTGCGTCGGTTCCCTGTTGAACTTGAAATTCAGTTTAAGGTCTTGAGGCTGGTTTTCAGAATGATGTGGGGAAAAGGGCCCTCTTGCTGGAATGTGCCCATTGTGTGACTTGTGTTCCTCTCAGGGTCCCTTACTATCCATTCTAAGTGAAGATCACAACGTAGAAAGTTTTCTGTGGCTGCTCTGATGGCACTTTCCTCCTTAAGGTTAAGGGTAGGCCATTTGGAAGGCTGAGGCAGTCTGGCTGGCAGTGTTTGATTTAGGATGACCTCATTTGTCTGGGTGTGTTTGGTTTGTGTAGTTGTAGCTTTCTAGTTTTTAATTTTGACTGAACATCGCTTTGGGCTGCTTGAATGAGCTGCATAAGCAGTCTAGAAATGTTTTAAATAAGTAAAAGTACAAGTACCTGGCAGATCCTATTAGAAGCCAAGGTTATACATCCTAGGAACTAAAGGTGGTTATGAGTCTTATAGAAATTTATTTTTTATCTTATTTTTTACTTATATTCCACTTTTCAGCATATCAGAGCGGATTACATTCAGGTGCTGTAGGTATAGATTATTCATATAGAGCAATTATATGATTACTTGTACAGAGCAACTATTATAGGCCTCCAGGCATACATAAGAGCACAAACCAATTCATATACTTAGCGATGAACTACAGAACTAAGCTGTCAAAATTGGTCTCCATCCTTTAAGCTTGGACAATTAATTTGATGAGTAGAGTATCTAAGAGTGAACGTATAGAAAGAGGTGATAGAATTTGCAAAACAAGAAAAAAATCTTTTTAAAGAATTATACTACCAGACATAGAAAAACAATTGGCTAAAGCACAAATACAGAAGGGAAATAGTTACTTTAGCAAATGAATCTGAATCAAAACCTTACACAGGCACGGCTAAAGAGAGAAGAACTTAAACCTAAAGATACGCAGTTGATCATTGCAGCAGAGGACAGTGGACTAGAGACCAGATGCATCAAAGTATAGAAGAAAACTGGTAAAACAGACAAATCAGGTTGTGTAAAACAGAACTGGAAAAGAGCACAAATCTCATTCGGGCTGATTCAGTAAAAGTCGCGGGAGAGCGCGCGATTCAGGGGGGAAGAAGATGCAAATTAGGGCCTGCAGTAAAAAGAGGCACTAGGGACACTAGTGCATCCCTAGTGCCTCCTTTTTGACAGGAGCGGTGGCTGTCAGCGAGTTTGACAGCTGACGCTCAATTTTTCCGGCATCTGTTCTCAAACCCGCTGACAGCCACGGGTTCAGAAAACGGATGCCGGCTAAATTGAGCGTCTGTCTTGCGGGCCGCCGGCTGATTTAAAATTTTTTTTATTTATTTATTTATTTTTTAATTTTGGGGCCTCCAACTTAATATTGCTGGCAGAAAGTGGCAGGTGTTAATTTCTGAAAGTAAAATGTGCGGCTTGGCTGCACATTTTACTTACTGTATCACACAGGAATAACTAATAGGGCCATCAACATTCATTTGCATGTTGCGGGTGCTATTAGTTTCGGGGGGGGGGGGGGGGTTGGACGCGCGTTTTTGACCCGCTATTACCCCTTACTGTGTAAGGGGTAAAGCTAGCGCATCAAACACGTGTCCAAACCCGGGCTAACAGTGCGCACTGAACTGTATTGGCCCGATTGCTGGGTGTGATGTACTGATGTCAGAAGCCTGTTTATAGGGAGGCACAATAAGGTGACACAGCAAACTCTGCAAATACTATAACCAGGGTAGGCACCTCTGGTCCTCGAATGCCCCAAATAGGTCTGATTTTCAGGATATCCATAATGAATATGAATAAGATATACCTACATAATGTGGAGACAATACATACAAATATATCTCGTGGATATCCTGAAAACCAAACCTGTTAGTGACACTCGAGAACCAGAGTTTCCCAATCCCTGCACTGTAACATCCCTATGCCAGAAAAACACCAGGATCACAGCCCTAATAGAATTGTTAAGAACAAAGCTGTGACCATCTAGGATATTCTCATTCCAACCAATAAAAAGCTTGATGCAAGAAAACAGGGTATTGTGATTAAAAAAGAAAAGCACAAAATTAGCATTGCTAATAGAAGTCTGAGCACCAAGTGACTACTCTGTGCAATATATATATAGAGAGAGAAAATCCTTAAGTACCAAGAGATGAGGTCAGAGACTAAGAAAACAAGGCAGATTGGGACAACATTGTATGGGTGCCACTGGCCTGAATAAAAAGTGCATCTTGATATGTAGAATTTACAGCTTCTAAGCTCCAGAAGGAAGCTCGCTTTGGAACAATGCAGGTTTTAAGAGCACAAGCAATACATTTGAGGGTCTGATCATTCCCAACATACTCTGGCTTATAAATGAGATTCATTCCTCTCATGGTATGCACAAAACAAACCCATTTGGACAGACTACCCTAAGAGGTAGTCTGTCCAAATGTTGATGTTTGATGTTGCTCAGTTCCATAAGTAAAAGGTGGAGACCGCCAAGTCTGTCTGGCTAATAATAGTTAATGGACCTGTCCCCCGGGAACTTGTCCAAGCCTTTTTTTTTTTAAACCCAGCTATATAACCAACTTTGATCATGTCCCTCAGCAACAAATTCTACAGTTTAATTGTGCATTGACTGAAAATACTTATATTTTATTTTAAATCTGATACTAGTTTGTTTCGTGAAGTGTCCCCATATCTTTGTACTGTTGAAAGGGAAAATAACCATTCCCTATTAACTTGTTCCCCCAGCATCAGCATTTTCTAACCATGGCCTTAGCTTGTACATGCTTACAGCCCTCAGCACTGTGGTCTTTGAGTAGTTTTAATCAAATACAAGAAGTGCCATGTTGGGTTAGTCCAAAGGTCCCTCGAGCTCAGCATCCTGTCTCAAGCAGGGACCATTCTGGGAAGTAACCAGCAGATCCCAAAGAGAAGATCCAGTCCTTGTTTCTCACTCCCAGAGATAAGCAGTGGCGTTCCCAAGTCTACCTGGCAAATAAAAGTTTATGGACTTTTCCTCTAGGAACTTGCTGAAACCCCTTTTAAATCCAGCTATGTAAGATGCCTTGACCGTATCCTCTGGCAACAAATTCCACAGCTTAATTGAGTATTGCATGAGAAAATACTTTCTCCAATTTGTTTTAAGTCTGCTCCAGCTTAGTTTCATGAAGTCTCCTGCTTAGTAGCATTAGAAGGATAAATGACCATTTATCTGTTCCACCCCACTCTATCATATTCCCTCTTCTCCATGACGAAGAACCCTAACCTGTTTATCCTTACTTCAGAAGGGAGCCAGTCTATCCCCTTTATCATATTTGTTGCCGCCTCTGTATCTTTTCTAATTATCCTATATTTCTTTTGGGATGGGATGAGCAGAACTGCACACAGTACTCAAGGCGTGGTTGCACCATATGAGGCATTATGATCACAGTTTTGTTTGCAGTTTCTTCCCCAATATTTCTAAATATTGTATTTGCATTTTTGGCTGGCACCACACATGAGCTAAAGATTTCAATATCCATAATAATGCCAAGGTCCTTTTCCTATATGGTAACTACTGATTTATTTAAGAACATTTCTGAATCACCTTACAGATTACAACAAATCTCTCAAAGTGTTGTACATCTCAACAAAAAGCACTGGACATCAAATTAAAAGGACAATTGAAGCAAAAATCAATAAAAACCTGAGATCAACAACTCAGAGACGCAAACTGCAGCCACATGGTAGCTGATAAACTGAGTCTTCAATATATGACTACTTGTAGAACCCAGTATTGTATACATAGATAGAGCATGTGCTGGACAAATTGGGACCATGAGCAAGGGTTACTTTCAGCACTGCACCACCTCCTCTTTTGGGCTTGTGTGTTCAGACTTGCAGATTGACTTAAAATGGAGGTCTCCCTTCGTGCCCACCCTTTGTGACAACCCTGCCTCTAGTTGGTGCCCAATGATTTTCCAGCCCTGGAGATGGATGTGCATGCTGGTCATATGAGCAGAAGAGGCAGGGAGGGAGGCTTCTGCTACCACCCGGGAGTTTTCTGATAGTTTTGAATGAATCAATATAAAAGATGCCTTCTTATTCAAGGGGTAAGAAATGTCTGTCTTCAGTAACAGAGGAGGCTGGATGCACAGGGTCTGGAGCTGTCTCATGTGAAGGACAAGCAAGATGTGATAAGAGCAAGCGAACTTTAAGTGGACGAGAGAGAGACACAGGTGCAGCAGTTCCAGGCACACACAAACTAGAGCTCTTCCATGCTTAGGTGAGGCAAGCAGACAGTGCGGGAGTTTGCCTGCGTAAAAGGGAGAGCAGATGCACAGGGGCAGGAGTGATCTTATTAGAGGAAGGAGAGGGTAGGTGCGTAAACAGGAGCAGTGTTACTTAAGAGAGAGGCAGGCACGCAGGGATAGGAGTGGCCTCTCTTGAATGGGAAGCCAGAAGTGTGGACAAGAGGAGTCTAATGTGAAGCGAGAAGACTGGAAATTTTGGTCAAGGGCAGAGCAACTGTCTAAGCATCAGAACTACCAACTGTCTGTTTAAAAAAAACAAAAACCCAGGTATAGATATAGCATCATTAAACATTGTAAGTGATGGGCCTGTGGCTCCGGTACCAAGGGCACATGGTCTGCAAGGCCACGGTATTCTGATGTCAGATTTTATCTCTGTACATAAATGAGTGAATCTCAACATAGAAAATTCAGCTATGTGCAAAAAATGGTGATAGTAAATGTCTTAAAAAATTTTTGGGAAGTAAAAGTTTGGAAGATTCATTCCTTTCCACCAAAAACTTCAGATCAGTACTTCAATTACTCATTTTCTCCAGCCTGGACTACTGTAGATCTTTTTTGAAAGTTTTTAAGTTTTCTTGTGCTCTGAGTTCAATTGGGAGGGAGTCCCAGAGTTTAGGGCTTCCTAGAGAGACTGCTCTCTTTTGAGTTGAGGTGAGTTGTTTGGAACGAGTAGGCGGCGTCTTTAAAAGTCCTTTATTTGCTGATCCATCCACTCCAAATCCTACAAAACGCAGCTGCAAGAATCCTCACTGGATCAAAAAAACATGACCATATTACTCCAACACTTATCTCACTGCACTGGCTACCAATAAAATTCAGGATAGAATACAAAATACTATCCATACTACATAAAATTATATATGAAAAACATGAAAACTGCTAAGTTCCTCCATAAAATTGCACACTCCAGAAACCTCAGATCAGCAAATAAAGGACTTTTAAAGACGCCGCCTACTCGTTCCAAACAACTCACCTCAACTCAAAAGAGAGCAGTCTCTCTAGGAAGCCCTAAACTCTGGGACTCCCTCCCAATTGAACTCAGAGCACAAGAAAACTTAAAAACTTTCAAAAAAGATCTAAAAACATGGATGTTCACCAAAATAATGCCAACCCCCTGCGGTTTAACCCTAAGAAATCTGGGAACTCAATACAAGTTTATATTATAACAAAGAATTGAAACGTGTAAAATAACTGATCAACAAACAATTTTGTAAATTGATGTCTCTGTGTTAACAATCATTTGAACCTCTTTTGGAAACCTTGTTAACCTTCCTAATTTTGTAAACCATCATATTTTTGTAAACCGTTGTGATGGCGAAACCGAACGACGGTATATAAAACTCAAAAAATAAAAATGTCTTGAGGTGACAGCCTCTGCTCTGGGTTAGAGAATAGTAAGGCAATATGGGCCATTTGGTAGGGTTTTTATGTTCTGTATGTTTAATGGTATATAAAGATAATTGTATTTTAAGATGTGATGTATAAGTGTAAAAACCCTTTGAACTTTATAATAGTGATTCATAAGTGTAAAAGGTAAAATACAATTTTTATAAAAATCCTGTTAATTATTGGGTAGTTATGTATGCAAATGCTTTGGACAGCGTACATTGCAAAATTTAAGGTCATTCTCTTTAAAATATATAGGGAATGCAAAATAGTTGTTCTACTTCCATACCTAAAACTAATTTTCAGGCTGTTTGGGAGATGGATTTTTAGGCTGTCTACTTCATACCATTTTTGGTTAAAACAAAAAAAAAAAACCCTTGCTGTACATTAGTTGCTCTCCTGGTTTGTCTTTATTCCTTCTTGCTATGTGTCTGACGTATTTTCTTCCTTCTGCCTCTGCTTATCTCTCTCTCTCTCTCTCTCTCTCTCTCTCTCTCTCTCTGTCCGCGCAATATTAACCCAGGCTACTGAAGGACCTGCTATTATTGCATTTTCTGTCTTACTCTTGGGCCGATTCAGTAAAAGCGCGGGAGAGCAGACGAACACGTTTTCCGCCCCTTACTGAATAAGGGGTAAGGGAAAACGCGTGTCCAAGAGCAGGATAACAGTGCACTCCGTCATGCTGTTTGAGAGCAGGTCACAGGTTGGGCCTGTCTGAGAGCAGGTCACAGAATGGGAGATGTGCTCTTGAAGGGAGCAACTCTCATGTCATCAACTGCCCAGAATGATGAAGTGTTTCCTGCCCACCTAAGGAGGTGCCAGGGCGGGTTATTGGACACTAGGAGGAGGAGGTCGGGCACTGCATGTGAGAATGAGTCTCATTAGAGCAGCAGAGATAAACATGCGATATGTATAGACAGAGAGAGATGCCCAGAGGCACGTGTCTGTTTTAAAAATACGTAGTAACTAACGTGCGGATACCTAAGCATGCCTCTTACCCTGTTTCTCTGTTCAGGTATGTGTGTAGATTTCTGGTGCAAGTGACATGACCGGGTATACTGAAATCATTTGTACTCTTGTTCGTGGCAAGCAGATTAGAATTATTTGCTTGCTACAAACTTATTTGCTTGCCTTTAAAATTTCAAGCCCAAAGCGGGTTACAGTGTTAAAAAAAAAAAAAAAAGCCCATAAAGACAATAAGCAGATATAATAACCTAAAAATTAATTATTAGTATAACCCCAGCAAACCAAGTCCTATTGAGAAACAGCCGTGATTTCTTTCTTACTTCATTTGAGTTGTGCAGTTTAAATACGTTGAGGATGTGAAGTGGTGTGCATGCTTGAGGTTAATAACTGCATGTGTCTTGCCTGGTCCGGAGCGGGTCGGGGTGCATTCTGCAGCCCTGTAACTTTAGAGGCATGCAGGAAGCTTCCTCTGGGCTGGCTGTCAGCTGCGGTAAATACTGCCTGAGGACAGCTGCAGAGGGGAATGAGGGAAGTGAAAACAATGTTGTTGTTTACTAGTATCCAGTTCCAGCTGGGTAAAAAGAAGCAGCAGGCTATAAGGTCTCTGTCAGCAGCAGTATGTGTCTCCTGATACAGTCCTCAGCTCTTAACACTTCACCAGGTGCCATGGTTATCCCACAGTCACCCAGTCATAGTAATGCCTCTTCTAAATAGCCACCCTCTGTGCCCTGGGGCCACCTGGTGAGATATATATATATCTATATCTCCCCCTCTTTTTGTTTCCACTAATGATGCCAAATCTCCTATCCTCAACAGTGTGTTCCTCTTTATTGCCTAGATCATCCTGGTCTGTAATTGAATGAGCCTTACCCTGTGTGTATTCTGTGTATAAATACTTATATCCCCCCCCCCTCCCCCCCCACACACACACACTCTCTCTCTCTCTCTCTCTCACACAGAGTTTGGGCAATCTGTGTGTCATCTTACTTTATTCAGTTCTTGATAGTTGTGTATTTCTGTTTAAAATCCTACTGGTTGCATTATTTCTTTTTCTCAGTGTGTGTGTGTGTTCTATTAGGGCTTGAAAGTATTTTCCTCCTCTGCAGTGTTACCAGGCCTGCTTTCGCACAAGGCCTGCTTCCTCTTGCACTTGGGCAGCTCCAGTATCATGGAGAGACACTAAGGAGGCATTGTCCACCCACACTGCCCCAGGTTCCCCACTGTGCTCCTCCCTGCTCCCATGTCTTGATACCAGCAGGATAAGGTTACTCCTAGGCCGTGTCCCTAATTGGGCAGCAGTGTTGCCAAGTCCTGTCTGGAGGAGGAGCGTATGGGTGCAGTTAGGGACTGGCAGCAGTGGTGATGGCGAGTGGGGGGGAACCTGAAGAGGAGAGGAGATGGTTTCAAAGCAGACTGGAGAAGCACTGCCGCCACTCACTAGATGCTTCATTTTTTTATGACTGCAGCTGACAGAGGAAAGAGAAGGAACGAGAAAGAAAGCATGTATGAAAGAGCAGTTGTAACTTCCTTTTTAGTGCAAATGTATCCTTTGTCTCTAAACCCTGGGATCAGTGCAGATCTTATGTCCTTTCAGAGATGTAGACAGTCAGTTGACAGCTATGCAAAGTGATTTAAAGTCAAGCCCCTGGTGAATCTTTGTGTAGTTTTCAGGAGCTTGCATGCATTTGGAGTTGTAAGGCGCTGCTCTGGGAGGGAGAGGAGAGAGAGTGAATACACAGACAGGCGGATGCAATAAAATGCACATAAAAAACATGCATCCAGATTGGGAGCACGGTTTTTAACACACGTACATCCCCCTCCCCTGGGCAGCCGATGCAACATGTAAATGAGCTGCTGCTCTAAAACGGACACCCTACCTAACACGTCTATGGCATCGGGCGCCCAGGAAACCTGGCTGTGCGCGGGTTAGGAAAATGGATACTCAATTTATGAGTGTCCGTTTTTTTTCCTGCGGCAGCTATTTTACTGGCACAGTATACACGGCCTGGAGCATGTATATTGTGTGCTCCGAAAGTTGTTTTTTTTGTATATTTTTTTCTTTGTGTTTTTATTTCGAGACTTTTTTTTTTTGGATGGTGCTGCTTTCTGTGGTTCTTCCTACTTAGTATCATGACGATACTTAAATTTTATTAAGTAGTCGGAACTACAGAAAAGCAGTGTTTTTTTCTTTTTTAAGTTAAGCCCTTTATGTGCGGGAAGAATTTACGCCTGCTCCAGGGCAGGCGTAAAATTTTACGGGTTAAAAAGTGTGCTTTGGGCACATGGAGATTTTTTGCATTGCGGGGTAATAGCCTCATCTACATGACATTTACATGTGATGAGTACTATTAGCTACTCCTTTGTTTGGAAGCGCCGATCCTTTTATTGCATCGGGGATTGTGGACGCACGTCCAAAACATGCGTCCAACCGCTCATTAAGCTGGGCGCACTTTATTGATCGGCCCTGGAGAGGGAAAGGGATTAAGTATTCACTAAAGAAAAGAGATGTTGAAGAAAGGGAACTGAAAAAGAAAATTAAAAGGATCCAGTGCCATGAATCTGATTAAGCAAGTATATAGACCTATATGACTCCTGCTAGAGAGGATCCCTTCCTAGCTTTGGAACCAACACGGTAGTAGCCAAATTATGATCCACTTCAAAATGCCCCAAAGCCTGCGCAGCAACCAACATGTCTTTCAATGGGCCCAAAATACAATCCCCAAACCCATCCGGACCCAGCGTCCTCCCCAATTTCAGAAGCCTAATAACCTCATATATGAATAGGAGCCTCTAGACTCATTTTATCTATCTGAGACAACTTTGGGAATTCCAAGCCCCAAAAAAAGGACAGCTGGGTATCCACCGATTGTGGTGTTCATAAAAAGAGTTAAATGCTGCCAGGATGGAAAATGTATCTTTACATTGCTAGGATAGGATAGTAGAATAATAAATGCCTTAGCTTTAGTATTACGCACTAAATTAGCCAACAGTCTTCCCGACTTATTTCCCCACTGAAACAATTTATACTGTATAACTGCAGCTAAATGACTGGAGACATTTGCTGAATATGAGCAGATTTAAGCCACAATAACTCTTTTGAGAGTTCTGATATCTGCTTGCCTCTTTCCCTTTTTTTTTTTTTAACCTGAAATGCAATTATCCTCCAACCCTCCCGCCCCCCCCACCCTCTCGAGGACCACCTTAACTGTATTCCAAAACAAAACAGGGCTGATGTCCTCCCAGTAATTAAACAGTTTTCCTTCCACTGCCCCCCTCAAGAAGGTGGCAAATTCTTTTTGTCATAATATAATGCAGACATTTTCCACAGAGGTGGAGTCCCTACCCTCTCAGAAAAGAGAAATTTAGCTATTACCATAGAATGATCAGAGAATAGGACGTCCACCAGGTCACATGATTGCAGCTTAATAAACCTTGTTTCAGTGAACAATAAATAATCCAGCCTAGAATATATATTATGAGGATGAGAATAAAAAGAAAAGCCTTTATCTTCTAGATGTAACATACGCCAAACATCAATTAAGTGTATCTCCAGGTATAGAAAGCCTAATCCTATATCAGACTGGTTTTTCTTAGGAATTTTTGCTGGTTGACCATCTATTAAGGGATTGCTAACAATGTTAAAACCACCCCCCATAAACACCAAATATCCCTGGAAGGAAAGCAAATAATGCTCAAGGAAGAGAAAATCTTGTGAGCATACACATTCAATGCATACACATTTACCAATAGTAGGGAGAGTACTTGGAGGGGCCTTCTGTGCTTTCAGACTGTTTGGAGCTCAGTACCACATGCTCCTTGAAGGCCGCTTGGTCGTTCATAGGGTACCTTACTGCACCTGCTGCCTCCGGGAGATTCGGGCTCTGCTGGATCCATCAGTTGGGTGGAAAATTGGAGCGGGGAAAAAGATCCCGGATTAAGCTGGTAAGAGGAAAAGTCATTCGAGGGATTTAAAATGAGGGGAAGAGATGGAGGGAGGACTATTAATGTACTGAGGCCTACCCCCTCCATAAGTGTTCATGCTGCGGCTGGCTCTGCACTTGGGGCTTTGTCGCTAATCAGGAATAAATGATGGTTAGAATGTGGGCACTTTGCATTGACCCTTAAGCTTGTAGGTGAAGAGGGATAGTGTTGAGAGATTAGCTGTGGGTTTTGGGTTGACACAAGCTGTCTTTCCTTCCCCTGGCTAACAGTACTTTTTACTGATGGCAGACACTGCCATCAACACACAGGCTGCATTTGCTTTGCAGCCTTTAATATGTCTGAAAGCTGAAACATGGATCCTAGGACCCCCTTCAGACTCTGCACTGCATTTATAGTTTCACAGTTAGTACTTTTGTTTTGGTTGAGTTGCCTCATAGTGCTCATATAGTCTCTGTCATCTGTTTAGTCTCACTTTGTATACATGAAGCTGTCATCTCATCTCACTGCCACTTCTGTCTTCCCATAATGTTCTGTAATTGTAACACAGGTTGCATCTCCCCAGCAACACAATCCTTCCATTGCACTTGGAGGTTTATTCTCCTTTTCCATAAAACTCACAGTGGGGGCTGGAGGAGAAAACACACCTCTCTTGCCTTATTGGAGCAAGTCAGACCCACCTTTTGGGTAGGGAGAAGAGCCAGTTTAGTCTGTTCAGCTTTCCTTAGTGTGTGTGTTCCACTGGCTGTGGTGGAGAGTGATACAAACCCACTAAGACCTGGGAATACACAGCAGGTCTTGGTGTCACTAAATGATACATCATTCAAGAAGGTTCTGTTGCTTTGCGTGGCTTGGTCTGCAGCCCTGCTGCTCTGGGAGAGCTGAAGAACAAAGAGCACAGATCATGGCATGAGACCAGATGCGCGTGCAGCTTTGGCATCTCTAAACTGTATATGGTTGCATCTCTGCTTCTTTTCTCCACATCACTAACTTTAGTGATTGCCAATTCAGTGTAGGCTCAGATTGTAACAAACTGTCCTCCTTCCACCTCCCCTCACACATACATTTGGAGGATAATTTCCAAAGGGACGTCAGCCTGTAAAATAGCGTTTCATGCGAGAAATGAACTTTTATAAAATTGCCCACCCAATAGGCAGGTAACCTTATGCACGTAGGTTGATGTGTAAGTTTACCTGGACTGAGCAGAACTGTGCCTGGGGGGAGGAGTTGGGGAGGGATTTAGACTTATGCTCATACTTTAAAAAAAAAAATAAATTTCCAAACGTATGTGTAAAGTGTCATGGAAAATTTGTGCCAATGATTTAGCAGGTGTAAGGTATGCAGGCAGATTTGGTGATAATTTTCAAAGAAGATTTATGCGCACAGGTTCACTTTGAAAATCAGTGCAACTTGTACACATATTTGCCAACTTCAGTGCACTATTACAAAATTACTCTCTAAGATCAATGCTTAAAGTAGTGCTTTACCTGCAGAAATAACCCTTTAGAAAATTCCTTGACCGATCCAAGCAGAGAATTACACACTCATACACTGCCTGTACTTTTTACACAAATAGGAAGGCGGAGTCTGAGTGGGACTGGGACTTGCACACATACTTCTGCGTTTTAAAAAGTATGTGTGTAAATTCTCCCAGCAAAACTGCACACCAAATAGCAGGTGGAATTGTGTGCACATAGTTTTGCCAGGATAATCTTGAAAGCAGACTTATGCACATACATCGGTTTGCAAAGGGGATTTATCACATGCCACTGTTTTTCCAGCTAACTTATCTGTAATGTTGCAAAATTACTGCCTTAGATTGCAGCACTGTCCTCCAGAACACAACACAAATGGGAGGTACGGTTTCAGCTGTTTCACATGCTCATGTGTATGCATACATCTTGCATCTGGAACCAGGCTACTGGTGCTAACTTTTAAAAAGGAGGTAAAATGTCTGTATGCCAATGCCAGAAATCTAAGAAGTACAATGGGAGAATTAGAGTATATATAGTCCTGGGGGAATTCTGCACTACTGCAGAGCACAGAATTTGCGCAGAATTATCCCCCCTACGCAGAATTGCCAAATTCTGTGCAGAAAATGGCAGACACCCCGGCATGCCGCGAACGGAGCGCACAGTTTGCGGCAAAGATGAAGGCCCCCTGGTGCGCCGGTCGTGCTGAAAATGAAGGTCCCCAGGCACGCCGGTTGCAGCGAACTTGAAGGCCCTGGTGTGCCGCAAACAGAGTATGCGCGCCATTCACGGCGAACATGAAGGCCCCCGCGTGCCTCAGGATGCCCTCCACTCGCGGCGAAGATGAAGGCCTTGGTGAGCATGAATGTATGTAGGGAGGAGAGGTGGGGGAGGGGAGGATGAGAGCAGGGGGGTGAGCAGGAGGGTTGGAGAGAGAGCAGGGAAGTATGAGAGAGACCAGGGAGGGTAAGCAGGGAGTGTGTGAAAGAGAGCGGAGGGGGGGGGTGTTTGAGTGTGGGTGCCAGAGAGAGGGAGCCTATATGAGGAGATTGTGAAGGAGTGTGTATGTGTGTGAAAGATTGGGAGCTGGTGTGTATGAAAAAGGGATCCTGTGTGAAGGGATTGTGTATGTGTGAGAGAGAGCCTGTGTGAAGGAGTGCATGAGAGAGAAACATAGGTAGTCTTCGTGAGGGTGTATGCGTGAGAGAGAAAGGGAGCTTTTGAGAGTATGCATGCAAGAGAGAGGGACCCTGTATGAGGGGATGTGTGTGTGCGAGAAAGTGAAGGAGCCTTATGAGAGTGTGTTTATGTGCACTACAGAAAAGGGAGCATGTGTGTGAGAGAGGGAGGGACAGTATTGAGAACAAGGTCAAACTCTGGGAGTGGAGATAGAGTGGAAGAGGTTGAGCCTAGAGGTGGAGGGGAGAGATACTGGCAGGTGGAGGAGTTGGGACCTGAGAGGGCAAAGTGGCCAGGGGAGTAGGGAGAGCGAGTGGAGGGGACACTAGAGAAATTCTGCATCTTTAAGTAATAAGTTTTTTCTGTATTAATTTAAAATGTAATTACTTAAGGACTGTCATATAAATTGTTATTTTGACCAATATAAAGTTTGCAGAATTTTGTTTTTGTGCACAGAATTTACATTTTTTATGTGCAGAATTTTAAATTTTTTTGTGCAGAATTCTCCCAGGAGTATATATATAGCAGTAAATGATGAGATACACATAATTGCCATCACAGAGACCTGGTGGAAAGAGGATAACCAATGGGACAGTGCTATATCAGGGTACAAATTATATCACAATGATAGGGAGAATCAACTCTGTGGGGGGGAGGCACTTTATGTCCAAGAGGGTATAGAGTCCAACAGGATAAAGGTCATACAAGAGACTAAATGCTCAGTAGAATTTATATGGGTTGAAATCCCATGTGTGTTGGGTAAGAGTATAGTGATAGGAGTATATTGCCGTCCACCTAATATTGACTGGGTAAATGTAACATCAGGACATGCTAGAGACATAAAGTTTCTGGATGGAATAAACGACTGCTTCATGGAGCAAATGGTTCAGGAATCAATGAGAGAGGGAGCTATTTTAGATTAAATCTTAGTGGAATGCAGGATTTGGTGAGAGAGGTAATGCTGGTGGGGCCACTTGGCAATAGTGATCAATAATAAGATCAAATTTGAGCTAATGACTGGAAGGGGGACAATATGTAAATCTGCAGCTCTAACACTACATTTTCAAAAGGGAAACTGATAAAATGAGAAAAATAGTTCGAAAAAAACTGAAAGGTACAGCTGCTAAGGTTAAAAGTGTGTACATATGTGGACATTGTTTAAAATACAATCTTAGAAGCGCAATCCAGATGTATTCCATGCATTAAGAAAGGTGGAAGGAAGGCAAAATGATTACCAGCAAGGTTAAAAGGTGAGGTGAAAGAGGCTATTTTAGCCAAAAAAAAAATCCTTTAAAAATTTGAAGAAGGATGCATCTGAAGAAAATAGGAAAAAGCATAAGAATTGTCAAGTTAAGTGTAAAACATTGATAAGGCAGGCTGAGAGAATTTGAAATGAAGTTGGCCGTAGAAGCAAAAATTCATAATGAAAACTTTTTAAAATATATCCGAAGCAAAAAACCTGTGAGAGAGTCGGTTGGACCATTAGATGACTGAGGGGTTAAAGGGGCTCTTAGGGAAGATAAGGCCATTGTAGAAAGACCAAAGGAATTCTTTGCTTCTGTGTTTACTATTGAGGATGTTGGGGAGCTACCGGTTTTGGAGATGGTTTTCAAGGGTGATGAGTCAGATGAACTGAACCAAATCACTGTGAACCTGGAAGTTGTAATAGGCAAGATTGACAAATTAAAGAGTAGCAAATCACCTGGACTGGATGGTATGCATCCCAGGGTTGTGAAGGAACTAAAAAATGAAATTTCAGATCTATTAGTTAAAATTTGTAACCTATTATTAAAATCATCCATTGTACCTGAAGACTGGAGGGTGGCCAATGTAACCCCAATATTTAAAAAGGGCTATAGGGGTGATCTGGGAAACTATAGACCAGTGAGCCAGATTTCAGTGCTGGGTAAAATAATGGCAACTATTCGAAAGATCAAAATCACAGAGCATATTTATTTAAATGTTTTAATTGTTTTAATGGAACACAGTCAGCATGGATTTACCCTAGGGAAGTCTTGCCTCACAAATCTGCTTTTTTTAAGGATTTAATAAACATGGATAAAGGTGAACCAATAGATGTAGTGTATTTGGATTTTCAGAAGGCTTTTGACAAAGTCCCTCATGAGAGGCTTCTAAGAAAACTAAAATGTCATGGGATAGGAGGAAATGTCCTTTCGTGGATTACTAACTGGTTAAGACAGGAAATAGAGAGTAGGATTAAATGGTCTATTTTCTCAGTGGAAAAGGGTAAACAGTGGAGTGCCTCAGGGATCTGTACTTGGAACGGTGCTTTTCAATCTACCTTATAAATGGCCTGTGACCGACGGCCCGCAAATGCGCAGTAGAGCGCAGCTCTACTGCGCATGTGCGGGCAAGGATGTCTATCAGAAAAAAAAAATGGCGGTGGGGCCGCAGGAGCGGGAGGAGAAGCAGCGGCGCCGCGCGCCGCGCGCGGTGCCGCTGCTTCTCCTCCCCAGATCTGCCGGCAGATCTCGGGGGGGGGGGGGGGGGTGTCACTCCCGCGCCCCCCCCACCGAGATCTGCCGGCAGATCTCGGGGGGGGGGTGTCACTCCCGCGCCCCCCCCCCGAGATCTGCGGGCAGGAGCGGGAGGAGAAGTAGCGGCACCGCGCGCGCGCGCGGTGCCGCTACTTCTCCTCCCCAGATCTGCCGGCAGATCTCGGGGGAGTCACTGCCGCGCGCGCGGGAGTGACCCCCCCGAGATCTGCCGGCAGGAGCGGGAGGAGTTAATGGAGCCGGGTGAGGGTTGCGGGAAGTCGCGCTTACGGCGCCGGGAGGAAATGGAGGTGGGTGAAGGGAGGGAGAGGGGGACTGAGTGAGTGGGAGGGAGGGAGAGGGGGGACTGAGTGGGAGGGAGTGAGGGAGAGGGGGGACTGAGTGAGAGGAGAGGGAGGGTGGAGAGGAGTGGGTGGGGGAGGGGGGTGGTGAAGAGTGAGGGGAGAGAGAATGAGGGGGAGGTGAGAGACAGAGGGATGTAGCCCGTTTTAACGGGCTTTACGGCTTGTATATTTATAAATGATCTGGAAAGAAATACGACGAGTGCGGTAATCAAATTTGCAGATGATACAAAATTATTCAGAGTAGTAAAATCACAACCGGATTGTGATAAATTGCAGGAGGACCTTGTGAGACTGGAAGATTGGGCATCCAAATGGTAGATTTTTCCCTATATGGAAGGTGTTGCATATAGGCAAAAATAACATGCTCTAGTTACACGATGTTAGGTTCCATATTTGGAGTTACTATCCAGGAAAAAGATCTAGGCATCACAGTGGATAATACATTGAAATTGTCAGCTCAGTGTGCTGCGGCAATCAAAAATGCAAATAGAATGTTAGGAATTATTAGGAAGGGAATGGTGAATAAAACAGAAAATGTCATAATGCCTCTGTATCACTCCATGGTGAGACCACAACATAAGTACTGTGTACAGTTCTGGTCACCACATCTCAAAAAAGATATAATTGCGATGGAGAAGGTACAGAGAAGGGCAACCAAAATGATAAAGGGAATGGAACAGCTCCCTTATGAGGAAAGGCTAAAGAGGTTAGGGCTGTTCAGCTTGGAGAAGAGATGTCTGAGGTGGGATATGATAGAGGTCTTTAAAATCATGAGAGATCTAGAACAGGTAGATGTGAATCGGTTATTTACTCTTTCAGATAATAGAAGTACAAGGGGGCACTCCATGAATTTAGCATTTAAAACTAATCGGAGAGAATTCTTTTTCACTCTGTGCACAATTAAGCTCTGGAATTTGTTGCCAGAGGATCTGGTTAGTGTACTTGTTGTAGCTGGGTTTAAAAAAAGTTTTGAATAAGTTCTTGGAGGCGAAGACTATTAACTGCTATTAATCAAGTTGACTTAAGGTATAGCCACTTCTATTACTGACAACAGTAACATGGGATTTATTTAGTGTTTGGGTACTTGCCAGGTTCTTGTAGCCTGGATTGGCCATTGTTGGAAAGAGGATGCTGGGCTTGAGGATACTTGGTCTGACCCAGTATGGCAAGTTCTTATGTTCCTATCTGTCCCTTCCATAGTCCTGTATTTGAATTTAAATAATGAGCCCCCTCTGTTGAAAATGACCCTTCAAACTATTAGAGCTAAGCAAAAGTGAAAGCTTTTTTGCCCAGAGACCGGGCGATCGCCCTTGACTCGCTGGCTACCCTTGTCCGGAGCAGCCAGAGGGTGCCAGCTCGCCTTCTGCTGTACCTCCACATGGCTGCCTCTGTCCATGTGACCCCTCTGGCTCGCCTCTGCATGAGGAGAGCCCAATGGACCAGCAGGCTTCCCAGGATCTCGAAACACCTGTCTCAGTCACGGACCCTCTCAGAGTGTCTCTATCCTGGAGGGAAGATCTTTCCAACTTAGAGGACTTCCCTTCCAGCCCTCTGTGCCTCAGGTGATTCTTACCACAGATGCTTCCCCTCAGGGCTGGGGAGACCATGTGAGTGATATCTACACACAAGGACTGCTCCGAAGCCCGCTGTCAAATAAACTTCCTGGAGCTGCGTGCAATTCAGTACACTCTGTGGGCATTCAGAGACCTGTTGTTGTCCAAGGACATCCTAATTTGGTCAGACAACCAAGTTGTGATGTGGTATTTCAACATGCAGGGTGGCATGGGTTTGTTCCTTCTCTGCCACGAGGCGCTACAAGTGTGGGCCTGGGCCCTTTCACAGGGATTGTCTCTGCGAGCGACCTACCTGCCAGGCCATCTCAACATACTAGTGGACCATTTGAGCCGCTCCTTCCGGCCACATGCGTGGTCCCTCAACCCAGAGGTGGAGGCGGCACTGTTTCGCCAGTGGGGTATGCTGGATGTGGATCTCTTTTGCCTACCCACACAACCACAAGGTGAGCAGGTATTGCTCCCTGGTATCGGGAGATAGCCATCTGGCCTGCGATGCCTTTTCCTCCATTGGGGGAAGGGCCTACTATATGTGTACCCCCTCTACCACTCCTCCTGAGGACTCTGCTGAAGCTTCAGCAGGACAAGGGGACCATGATACTTATAGTGCCTTCTTGGCCCCGACAGGTCTGGTTTCTGCAAGACCTGTCAGTGCGGGCACCCATTTGGCTGGGGACGGCACCCGATCTCATCTCGCAGAATCAGGGCATGTTGCACCATCCGAACCTCCAGGAACTGGCCCTCATGGCTTGGATGGTGAGTGCGTAGTCCTCCAGCCTTTAGAGCTCTCGGACTGTCTCCCAGGTCCTGGTAGTGTCCCAAAAGCCCTCCACCAGGAAGTCCTACAGCTTGAAGTGGAAAAGGTTTTCCATTTGGTGCGAGGGCCATGATTTGGACCCTTTCTCATGCCCCCCTTCCCCAGCTGTCGGACTACCTGTGGCATCTGTCTGAGTCTGGGCTTCAGACTAGCTCAGTCAGAGTGTACCTCAGCGCTGTCAGTGCGTACCATTGAGGTGTTCCTGGCATGCCCATTTCGGTCCAACCTTTAGTGGGCCGCTTCATGTGGAGCCTCCTCCAGCTGAAGCCCCCTCTTTGGCCTCCAGTTGCTTCTTGGGACCTCAGTGTTGTCCCAGCGCGGCTCATGCGTCCTCCATTTGAGCCGCTGCAATCCTGCAACCTGAAGTTCCTCACCTGGTGGTGATTACTTCAGTTCGAAGGGTCAGTGAGCTTCAGGCTCTGGGTACGTATGCACCATACACGAGGTTCTTTCACGATCATGTAGTCTTGCATACTCATCCGAAGTTTCTCCCCAAGATTGTGACTGATTTTCACATCAACCTGTCCATTGTTTTGCCCACCTTCTTTCCGAGGCTTCATTCCCATACGGGAGAATGGACTGCAGAAGGGCCTTGGCTTTCTACCTTGATCGCATTGCTGGCCACAGACAGTCCACCTAGCTCTTTGTGTCCTTTGACTCCAATAGGCTGGGGATAGCGGTGGGTAAACAGACCTTGTCAAACTTCTGCTATGCACAGGCAGTCCTCCTGCTAGACAGCAGAGTAAAGGCTCACTCTGTGCGGGCTATGGTGACGTCGGTGGCTCATTTGCGTGCAGTCCCTGTCGTCGAGATCTGCTGAGCCACAACCTGGAGTTCTCGTTACACGTTTGTGGCTCATTATTGCTTGGATAAAGACGGGCATCAGGACAGTGCCTTTGGTCAATCCGTGCTGCGTAACCTATTCCAGGCCTGAACCCAACTCTTCGTGTCTTGTGGTAACCAGACAGTGCCCTGCTGTTCCACAGTGCCGCAGTTGTGATGAGCCTGTTGGCACCTTTTTTGGTCACTGTTGGTTTCTCCTGTTAGCAGGCATGGTCTGGAGCTTGGTATTCACCCACGTCTGAGGATTATCATCCTGCTTGTCCTAGGAGAAAGCGCAGTTGCTTACCTGTAACAGGTGTTTTCCTAGGACAGCAGGAGGTTAGTCCTCAGGAATCCCTCCTGCCTCCCCACGGTGTTGGGTTCTCCTTAGGTTTGCTGTTTTATTTTTCACTCATATTTTGCTATGTTACAAGACTGAAGAGGGACCTTGCGTGGATGCGCAGATAGTAGCAGGCTGGGCATTCTCAGTCTGCTAGTCAAAGCTTCTTGGAATTCTGACAAAAGTTTTCCGTGCTGGGCTCCATCGGATGATGTCACCCACATGTGAGGACTTAACACACAATTGATCCAACAGTGTTCACTTGGATATCCAAGCACTTGGATATTATTTTGTAGCCTTTTCCTATCTTATGCATGTCTATAACTTTATCTTAAATTTCCTTATAATGCTCTTTGGTCTTCATCTTCACAGTTTTCCTTCAGATTCACAATCTGACCAATGGTACTGGAATTAGTGTGTGTTATCCAGAAAAGCTGACATTTTTTTAATGATTCACAGATAGAGACCAATTGTAAGCCAGTTGTTATGGCAGTATCTTTCATCTATTTAAATTTCAAGCTTTCACAGCACACGGTTTGAATAATTATGCAAGCAGCATTTTTCAGTTTTTAATATTTTACACAAAATGCAGAGAAATAAATTGTGACTTTGAAAATTTATTTTAAGAGAATACTGGTTTGCAATAAACATACTGTCTGGAACAATCTCTGTGCCATTTTTAATCTACACAAATCTGACATTTTAGAGGGGGTTGAATACTTTTACAAGCAGACTGTATGTAACATATACCTTCACAAAGCATGCGGATAACTGTTGCTGATTATGTTCCTTCATTATCCATGAATATCCTCTGCCATCACTATGACTCTTCTGGCATCGGAAGATGAAATACAAGTTGCATTTGTGGGTTATCTACAATTTCAGCACATTTTTCAGGAACACTACCTTGGGTTCAGCCACAATTTGGTCTCCTCGTGCATATTTATTTATTTATTTATTTATTTTAAAGTATTGCCCGCACCCTCCAAATTTCGGGGTGGGTTACAAAACAAACCATACATTACTAAATAGATGTACATAAAATAATAAAATAACATAAAAGAAATCATGACTGCATAGAGCAGTTGTGCCTTCTCTCCGCTCTCCTGCTGCTTCTCTCAACTTCATTGTGTCTTTTCTCAACCTGGGAACATCACCCACCTGCTCCAGTTCTTCACCCGCAGATACTCCTGTTCCCTCCACTCTTCACTGTCTGTGGGCTCCTGTGCTTTCCTGGGTCTCAGCTCCTCCTCGTGCATGGATCCCCGTCCCCCTCAGTTCCTCCGTACCTCCCCACTTCCGGACTCTGGCTCACTCTGCTCAGAGGAGAATGCAGAAATCTGTGTGGTAAGAGCAGCTGGTTTAGGTAGTTATTTTGGTTGCTGCATATGGCTGCAAGAGCTCTTCCACCTCTGCTACTCCCAGTTGTACAGTGAGTCACATTCATTGCTCAGTGCATGGACTTTCTATCTCACTCATCCTGGGAATAAGAAAGAGGCTGGAAGGAGGCTCAGGAGGATGCAGAAGAAGAGGTGCAGTGTGCATGCCACAGAAAGTGCACACTGCACACCCTCCAGGACACATGCTGTAGCTAGGAAAGAGGCCAGCATGACTGCAGATATGCTCACAAAGGAGCTCCTGCACATGGAAAAGCCACAGCTGGTATGTCTTATTACTGCAGGATGTGGAGAGCAGAGCCTGGAGGCTGATCTAGGTCTGAGCATCAGGCAGTGGTGACTTTTTCTATAGTACAGGTCTGATGGCACACTGGTTGAGAAATGCTGCTTTAGTCTGCAACCTGGGAATGCGAGGAATGTGATAGTACAGGGTGGCCCATGGAAAAGTAGCCCACCTCCAATACCAATGCCACGCTGGCAGGCTACATTTCCATGGGCCGTCTTGTATAACCAGACTAGAATTGTATTGCAATACTATACACAATCAGAATTCTTAGACTTTAAAAGGCATCAGTTTAAGCAGCATAATACAGAAAATAGTTAATCGTATCCATTAGAAGCAAAAATCATTTATAATGAAACAATTCCATTTTTCACCTTCCTTCTGTCCTGCCTTAAATTTTACCCCTCAACAGCTACTGTTCCTCCCAAACAAGTGCTTATGTGACAAGGCCTTTCCTTAAAAGTACAATCTGTTTCATGAAGCAAATTAAAATTGTTACAGCACTGAAGTCCTCTTTCAGTGAGACTTCCCTTATTTCTTCCTGCTCCTTGCTCCAACCCAGCCAATACACACACATGCTCGTAAATTGAAGAGGAAGAGCTCAGCAGCTTTGGCGAGGGAGTGGTGTTGGAATGGAGGACTGATCCCTCTAATTCCCTTTTTTGATCCTTCTACCATTTATGCTCTCACAATACACATCAGTTGAGAGCTAAACTCTTGTTAGCATTATTAATGGATCTCTAGAATTTGTTTCACAGCAAGGCTATGTGCAGTCACAGGGCCTCTCCTGGGTCATAGTATATCCTCTCATGGCCCCTTTTGAATGGGAGACTAAACTTGGGTCTGGTCTTGACATAGCTGAGAAGGGAGTAGAAACAAAAACAGGAGACTTGTACAGGTGAGAGAGTGGCTGAAAGCTGTGGCATGTAGGAGCTGCTACCCCTCCTTCCGCATTCTGTTTGCTTGGAATGGACTAGTGCCAGAGTAGGCAACTCCAGCCCTCGACTGCTGCAAACTGGTCCTGGTTTTCAGGATATCCGCAATGAAGCATCATGAGATATATTTGCATGCACTGCCTCCATTGTATGAAAATATATATCTCGTGCATGATGATTGAAGAGATCCTGAAAACCAGAACTGTTTGTGGCACTCAAGTAATGGAGTTGCCTCTCCCTGGATCAGTGTCAAAATCAGTCTGCAACACGTGTAGAGCATACTAAAGTCTCACAGCAAGTAGCCTGTAAAGATTCATAGGCAATGAGCAATTTGTTATCGATGAAGGGCCAGAGCTTGGAGGTTGCACACATTAAGGATATGTAGTTGGTTTCAGGTAAAAGTACTCGGCGGTACTACGCTAATAGGGTAAGGTCTATGCCCTGCCCTATGTTCCATGGAGCTACATGACTGTATTGTGCTATTCTCTTTAATTCTCGATTAGCAGAGCTGGTTGTTTAGTTTAGATGGTATGGAAATCGCAGGGTACTGGCCAAGCCAAGTGCTTTCATGCCTCTGGGGAAGAGAATGTTTCTCTGTTTAAAACTGTCTTTGTGTGGCAGTTGCCTAGTCTTATTGATTGCGCAGAAGTAGTGGCCCTTGGTGACAGTTTTTCTGCTCCAGCACTAAAGGCACTTTCATGTATGCCAGGCAGGTAGGGTATACTTGAATGACTCATAGAACAAGCAAACCATTTTTGTACTAACTGACTTTCTTTTGTTTTCTCTTTGACATTCATTCTGGCTGTCTAAGAGTCATAGTGTTTCTAGAGCTGTATTGTCATTCACGGTCACGGCCAGAGCTCTGCAAAGATTAATTGCATTTGTTCCTCTGTTTTCTCCTGTCAGGTGTGTTGTCGTATTGCTCAGCCCCAGGAAAAACAAGCAGCACCACATTCTGAACAGCTCCAGGTAAAGAAACCAAAGGGGCATGCCAGTGCTGAGCCTTCTTAAATATTTATGCTTAAACAGTTCATTATTTGGCTATTGTGACCTACATTTACCTTAAGGAACTGCATAGTTTTTCAGGGCAGCTAGCTCACAGCATGGCCAGTCTTAACCTATCCTAGTTGGAGTCATTCAAGATTAGGGAGTTTGGGCTATGTAGAAGCTGTCTTGCCTCGCCCAGCTTCCTTCAGTTTCTTAGTAATGGGAAGAAAAGAGAATTCTAAAAGTGAACTGAAAATTTGCATTGCACTTAAATGTCACATGCCTGCCAGGTACTGTTTGCTTTGAAGATTCTTAGGTTAAACCCTCCTGAAAAGCTCATCTGGAGGCAAATGAGTCACCCAGCTTTGCCATTCTCTATGTCGAATGGACTTGGACCTCTGCCTGCTGTTCATTGCCCAGAGGGAAGCAATGTGTCCATGCTTGTGCAATCTTTTCTATATGGAGGCATTGTTCAAGATTTTAAAAGACATAAATGCAGGATGTATATAATGTACCTTCTGCATCCATATAGACTCTCATTTGAATTTGGAAACTTGCATAGCTACTGTGAATTCAAAGCTGTTATTTTGTCCTGCATGAGCTTGGACATATCCAGAAATTTCTTACAGTTGAGGACTTTGGAACGATTGTCCAAGCTTTAGTGTTTTCCAAAAAAGACTATTATAATACTTTATATGTAGAGCTTCCCAAAAAGTGATTCAGTGACTTCAGGTGGTTCAGAACTGTACTGCACATTTGGTCATGGGAGTAAAACAGAGCAAACCCATTTTTCTGATTTTTAATGGCCCTGCCCTGGTTACCCATCTCAATCTGGGCTCACTTCAAGTTGTTACCTTTAGTCTTTAAGGCCTGCGTGGTTTAGCACAGAGCTATTTGAGAAAAAGGTTAATGCTGTATGAGTCATCAAGAATTACTCTTTTCACAAACAATCCAGTTAGAGATCCCATCAGATTTACCGATTGTCAGAGTATCAGTATTATGCTGTCCCTAAACTCTGGAATGATTTTCCTAAATAAGGCAGGTTAATAACAGACCTGATGACACTCTGAATCTGTAAAGCTACATCTGTGGGTGTATGAGAGATTAAGTGAAATGAAGTGGGGCAGCTATGAGCTTTTTCATCATAAGTGGGTTACGTGCAAAGAGGAAGAGTGTGACTGGATGTCTGTTATAGGTCCATTTACGTGGCTGTACATATTTGTTTTTATGTAAGCTATTTGATCTGTTGTGGATGTAATCTGCTCTTAGTATTTTCTGATGAGTGACGTAGGATATAAATTCAAATAAATATGGAGTGCCTTCTAATAGAGGCAGTTTCACCTTGATCTTTCATTGTGTTTCTGTGGCCATGTTCAGAAGGTTTGTACTAGGATTGGGCTCTTCATCATCCAAGAGTTTTAAAGTGTTTTTTTTTAATTTTTATTTTGTATATAAGGGTTACAGTAATTGGGTACTCCTAATGTTAGGCACCACCAGCTGTTTTTTTCTCTCTTAGTGGGGAGGGAGGTAGGAGAAATGTACTAGGCTTAAATTCCAATCTCAAATCCATCATTAGCTTCTCTGTGTGATATTTCATCCTGTGATTGTTGACAAAGCAGGTAAAGCAAACTGAATTCTTCATGCTTCATCTATGTTTGGAAGATTTTTACTCTGTGCACATGTATCTCTCTCTTTCTCTAGGAAAACCATCACAGCTCTTGCCTTCTCTCCAGATGGAAAGTACCTGGTCACTGGAGAGGTGAGCATGGAATTTGAGAGAGCATCAGGGACTACAAAGTCTCTCAAAAAGAGGCTAATTAAGAGGTGAAGGACAGAGTGGCTTCTGACCCCTTAAGTCCTATGTCAAGGGCCAATGTAATAAGTTGTGCTTGGCTGAGGACAGATGTTTACTCATGTTGGTGTGCACATCTTTGTGTGTGTAACTTTTCTCATGGTTTAAGAAGGATTTCAGTGCTCAAAAAATATTCTTGCAAACCAGTGCCCTTCTCTATGTAAATCCCATGCTAATGAAGGCATTAGCTATTACTTCCCAAAGCAGGAAAGTATGTTAAAAGCCTGAAGATTTAACCTAGCAAGAACATCTTTATGTTTTGTGATTCAGCAATAGCCAGGCATTATTTCTATTCGCTGAGATCTAATACCTAAGTGGTGATTCCTATATTTGCTTTTATTCCAGTGTCTCTTTTGTTCCATTTTATTTCATTTGAATTTATTTGACTGAGTGTTTTATGTATGGATAATATCTTGACTTATGCTTTGTTATATGTATTTTTATTATCATTTTATGCATGTTTATAGTAATCTTCTATGGATTGTGGAGTGGCAAGATATAAATTCTTGAATTTCTCAGTCAGAGGTGGAGTAAAGTTAACTCTCATTTCTGGGACTAGTGTTGATATATTATGCTGTACCAGCATGGTCCTGGACCTAGAGTTTTTGGTGCGGAGGTCCAAGACTCTGATCTCCCAGGTTCAGGATAGACTACCACACCTGGGAATCCCAGGTCTGGGTTCATGCTGGCACAGCACCATAGACTAACATTAGCCCCAAAACTGTATATTGACTCTTGGTTCAGAGATGGAATAATAGTTATATTTCTAAGCCTAAGAAAAAAAACAGGCTAAGTGCTGAGTTATTAGTCTGGATCACCAAGCCAGAGAATTTCTGTACCAGGACCCCTGAGCCAGAAGAACTCTGCCTCGGAGCCTCACATCAGAAATAAAGAATTGTATGTGCAACTGTCTGTTATGTAAACTCTTTTGGACAGGTACTTTTTTCAGCAGACTTGTCGCTATTATTTATTTATTTATTTATTTAATTTTATATACCGACAGCCGTTTGCACATCGTGCCGGTTTACAGATAACTTACAAACCAAAAAATATATAGGCAAAGCCTTTACAAGGAACAGTGTGTAACAAACAATAGTAACAGAGTAAATAAGTTGATAACTAAGGGAGGGAGGGGTGGGGGTGATTGCGACAAAGGAGGGGGTAGGGGGGGTGAGAACAGATACATGAGGAAAAAATATGTACAGGGAATCAATGGGGAAATGATATGTACATAGGCTATATACAAAATTTGTCTAAGCGCATGGCCAACAGTGAAAGAAGTGAGAAGATGTGTGCGGTTCTGCTAGGTGGCAATTTATTATGTGCAGGAGGTTAAGTGTGGGGTTTGTAGTTCCTTCGAGAGGGTGGGTGGGGGTCCTGTAGTGGGGGTGTTGATATGAGAGGGAGGTTGGGTTTGAGTGCTAGTAGGTGATGGTGATGATTGGGGGTATGCTTGGAGGAAGAGCCATATGTACAATTGTCTATTCCTCTTCATCCAGTAAGACTAGACCAGACCAGAGGTTATGCATGCCAACCAGTAGATGGAGACAGACCAATAGGCTCACAGATATCATCCCTTATATACCTGAACCAATCAAAAGGAGCCTCTTTATGCCCAAGCAAGAAATACGAAAAGGAGATAGGAACAATATCCAAATATTATCCCAAATAACTTCTCTTAAATGACTGAATACAGTATCAGATAAATTCTCATAGATCTAATCCACTGTCTCTCGCCTTGCAATGGGCCCCAAGCAGTATCAGAAGACAACGCTATTATTGCTCAATCATTTACTGGTTCAAAGATTCAATGTACTAATCCTAATCCATTTATAAGTACCCACAAAGCTATTTTTATTCTCAAACCAACACAAAATTTTTTAAAGAAAACTTTTGCTTATATTTTCCATGATTGATGTTTTGTGCAATAACCATGCTTGCATCTTTGAGCCTCTGACAAAGGCCAATGTTTCAGTGATCCAATATCGCCTATTTTCAAGGGTGACAAATTCTCAAACAATTGTTAACAGCAACTCAATATGGTACTAATGTTAGTTGTCAAACATTCTTTTCTGTGGATTATGGCCTGGTAGGCTAAACAGGAAAGAGTTTTAGCAAGTAGCTCCTGAAGTGACAGGCTTGTCCTCCCTCTCGCAGTTGAGTGTGGTCCTTGGCTGAAAAAAAAAAAAAAGAACAAAACCTTTTCCCTGAGGAGAGGGTCTTGTACTCCCTCCCTCGGTGGTGCAATCCAGGACTAGGGAAGTTTCCACCCTCTCCCTGCCTTCATCCCTGCCTTCATCTCCCTTAGCTTATCTTGGCTGTTTGGCTGTTGCAATAAGATTTGCAAAAAAAAAATTTAAAAAATCAATCTTTGAAAGGGGTATGCTGGCTGGAGAGTGGACCTGACTGCTAATCAGGTAGTGAACAAAGCCTGGGTGAGTGCCTAGTGTGATCTAGTGAATTACAAGATCTATTGCTAGACTGCTCACTAGCTAGTTCCTGTCCACAAGAGCTCCAAGCTACAGAAGCTGAGTAAAGGATATTATAACTGCTTGATATTTTGAAATATTTAACCAAACGTTTTGTGTTTGCATTGTTGTTGAAATTGAATCTTAGCAGAGCAAAGGGGGAGGGAGAATTAAAATCCCTATAGTTTCATCATGTAAGTGAAAAATATAAGTAGGTAATACCAACTGTTTAATAGTCTGGAGAATCCCTTTGGTGGAATCTACTAGAAGTAGAGTAATAATGGATGCCCTGCAAGGGGCTCTGTTCAAACAAATGGTAATGGAACCCACGAGGGAAGATGTGATACTCTACTTGGTACTCAATAATAATGTCTCTAATGTCCAGGTGGGAGCCCACCTCAGCACTCTAGTGATCATCAAAACGGTATGGTTTGATATCGCACATAGGATGCAGAGAAGTCACATGAAGACCTAGGTTTTGAATTTCACAAATACAGACTTTATCGAAATGGAGATGTACCTGGAGGTAGAACTAGAAAACTGGGAGAAAATGGAAGAGGTGGAACAACAGTGGGCCAAACTAAAAAGAGCAATTACAAAGGCAACAAATCTATATGTTAGAAGAGTAAACAAAAGTAAGAGAAATAAACCGATCTAGTTCTCAAAGGAGGTGGCTGATAAAATAAAAGCAAAAAGAACAGCATTCAAGAAATATAAAGAATCCCAAATTGAGGAACACAGGGAAGACTATCTAGTGAAACTGAGGGAGACGAAGAAGGAAATCAAGAAAGCTAAAAGTCAGGTGGAAGAAAGGATTGCCAAAGAGGTAAAGAGAGGTGACAAAACATTTTTCAGATATATCAGAGAAAGAAGAAAGCTTTCGAAGTGGTATAGTGAAATTGAAAAGTGACTGATTAATGTGTGGAGAAAGATGAAGAAAAGGCAGAAATATTAAATAAATACTTCAGATCAGTGTTCAGTAAAGAAGACCCTGGAGAAGGACCTTTGCTGGTTGACAAGACCATAGGTGGAGATGAGGTAGAGGAAACTCCGTTTACAGAAGAGAATGTATGGGAAGAGCTAGGAAAACAAAGTGGACAAGGCCATGGGGCCAGGATCCTGAGGGAGCTCAAAGATGTTCTGATAGGTCTGTTGCATGACTTGTTCAATAGATCCCTGGAAACGGGAGTGGTGCCGAGTGATTGGAGAAGAGCGGTGATGGTCCTGCTCCACAAGAGTGATAGCAGAGAGGAGGCTGGAAACTACAGGCCAGTTAACCTTACCTCTGTGGTGGGAAAACTAATAGAGACTCTGCTGAAAGAAAGGATAATGAACTATCTACAATTGGGAGGACTGCTGGATCTGAGGCAACATGGATTCACTAGGGGAAGGTCCTATCAGACAAATCTGATTTGATTTTTTTGATTGGGTGACTAAGGAATTGGATAGAGGAAGAGGGCTCAATGTGATCTACTTGGATTTTAGAAAAGCTTTTGACATGGTCCCGCATTGGAGGCTGGTGAATAAAGCCAAGCTTTTCAGCGCGAAAAATCTGCACATAAAAGCGAGCGAGCAAAGGGCTCTCCTTCAGTTAAAGTATGACCCTGGAATGTATTTTGAATATTTCGAATAACTGTGCTGCAGAAAAAATGGCAAATATTTTCATGGAGAAAGTCCAAGAAAGCACTGGAGCACAAGTGCACTCTGCACAAGTAATTGTTAACACCAAAAGCGCACACGCAGAGATAGGTGCTCAGCTGGCTGTGAATCTGGACTTCAGGTGCCCAGAAAGGTGCCTAGGTAATCACCAATCTGGATGCTCGAGGTGCCAAGGTAGGCACTCAGCCGAGCATGATTCAGGGCACTTGGGCACCCAGAAAAGCACCTAGCTAAGCAGATTTCTCCTAACACCTTAGCCCCTCCCCCACTACTAACCTCCTTCCAAGTGTTATTTTCACCCACCCCTCTCCAACCTCCTTCCTCCCTCTCAAAAGTTCATCACCCCACTACTCTCTCTTCTCCCCCTCTCCTCTCGCAAGCATGAGTTTCTCCTAACCTGTATCCTGCCCTCCCCCACCACCCCTTTCCCATCCTGCCTACCCCCTCCAAAAACAGCCTGCTCTTCACGATCCCTTCTCTCCACCTGCTCCCTCCGGATCCTCTCTCTCCTCCCACAACCTCTGTCACCTGCCAAACCATCTGCTGCTGTCATTCTTTGGCGAACCCACAGGATATACCGCAGCATCGGGAACAGTTGGACACAATCAGAAATCTCCATCATTGAAATCACACCAGAGCTGCACGGACATACAACCACACCACACCACACCAATTCAAGGCAATGAAATTAAATGGCCCACTGAGTCAGTGCTGACACTTAACTCGTGCCCTGACCGTGGCGGTAAAAAACCTGCATTAATAAACATGCACTAGCATTACCACAGCTCCCTGCATTGTCTATGATTAGGTAATCGCCTCCTTTGCATGCCATTAACATGCACTCGCGCAGAAAAAAACACGGGTCAGTAAGTGTGTTTGTGCTTTTTGCGCATGCACAAAATCCTTATTACATCCCTATATAGGTCTTTACGTAGGAAAACCCATGTACAAACGTGTATATTTACGCACAAATCGGCGGCAGCTTCAGCGCACCTTATTACATCGGCCCCAGAATGCGTAGATGTAACGTAAAAGTAATGTGATTGGTCAAAATGTTGTTCTTGAGAAATTATAAATAACATCTTCCTTGTCTTTCTACTACACCAGTCCAGAACGTTTGGGTTTGTTCCTACTCCCATCTGATGGAGGCAGAATATTGGTGGGGGGGGGGGTTTTGTTGGTTTTTTTTAATTGGCATCACTACTACTGTTTATACTCTGTATAGAACCTGAGGTGCCAGTATTCTCTGCCTCCAGTTGATGAGAAGAACTGGTGGTGTAGCAGAAATTTTTTTTTTTTTTTTAAATGTATAGTCTGCTTTTCAGGCACCTCCAAAGTGGATTACATTCAGGTACTATATGTAGATTTTTATTTATTTTTTTTAAATTGTAGATTGATGTTTGTATTTAAATTTAAAAGCAGTAAGTGAGAGACTAGAGCTCTGAGGCCATGCTCATACTTTTGGGTCTGGGAAGTGAGCCTTGCCTTTTACAGCTCCCTTTTTCATAGCAAAGATTTTGATTGAGCATATTGATATTTTATGACAAGCCTATCTCAAGAAGAATCTCTGTGAGTTTAGACTCTGCTGCAGCCCAGTCTGTGAGTGCTTACTTTAATCTCCCCAGAGGCTTTCCCTTCATTTGACTCTGAAGAAAACTCTGTATTTAAAAAAATTAAAAATCTGCACTGACTTGCCTCAGTCAAACCACTGACAAGATATGACTTCACAAAGGCTTTAATGCTCAGGAATAAGAATTTTAATTTCATTGCAGTCGCAGAGGAGTTTTGAGTTTAAAGCAAATACAGATAATTTAAGCTGCTATGTCAGGAAAAAATTGCTGTGAAGGGCTTGTGACAGCAGACACGCTGCATCAGACAACAGCACAGGCTGCTCTATTTATGCAAGTGGTGATAAGGGGTTAAGTGAACACACAAAGGGAGCTCCAAATTTGAAATTTGAAAGACATGCATTCTGGCACAAAGAGCTTGTAATAGTTTTTTCCAGCACTGAGGAAGGGTCAAGCTTGGTTGAAGCGGCTGCTATTTTGAAAAATGCTCAATCTGACCTCTCAGCATCTCAGACAGTGTTATCATTTGATACTCATTATCCGTAGCCCTAGCTCTCAGACAGCAAGCTCAAGTGACACAAAAAAAACCACCAAGTAGTTTTTCACCCAAGTTTAACTTTCTCTGTCAGGTTTACTGTGTATTCCGGAAGCAAAAAGGTATAGAGGAAGACTTCATATTAAATACTCAGAGGCAGTCTGAGATGCCTCTTTTACCAGCCAGGTATAGAACTGAAGATGAGGAGCCTTAACATCCCATACAGTTTTTAAAGGGAAGTGGCTGATTCCTCTTGAGGAAGGGAACTGTTTCCAGAGACAAAAGAAGATTCTATTATATACCTTTTCTATAAAGATAAATCTACGACCTTGATATCGCAAGTGATATCAGTTACTCCAGTTTTCCCGTAATTATTGCGTTCACCAAAAGTTTACTTGAAGTGATATCATGTATAGCCCTATGTTTTTATTATACTATATTATAATTCAATTGTACTACATGTTCCTTGTACCCGTCCCATGGCGACAGTTCAGTTCCTATGTAAACCGGTGCAATATGTATCCTATACAGGAACATCGATATATAAAAGTTAAAAATAAATAAATAAAGTGAATTCAGCACTTAAAACTGAAGAGAATCAAGATGTAGCTCCTATAATAAAGGATATTCGGAAGCCTGCTTGTGATAGTGTCTGAATGGGAGTGTCCAAAATCCAGTTTTAAGCGCATAAAACACTGTACTAAGTTATACCTACTCCCAATGGATGTTCAGGAGCTGTTATTTAAAATTCCTTGGGTAGATGCTTTTATGTCAGCTGTTAACAGAACAACCATCCTAATGGAAGGAAGAGCTTTTTAAAGGATCCGCAGGACAGAAAAGTTGTTTATGTTGAAGCATTTTTTATCAGTTCTCATCTGTACAGGGGACAGTCTTAAGCTATATATCTAGAGCTCTACTACACTGAATTCAGCAGCTTCTAGGGAAATGAATCTTCAAAGCTAGAACCTGCCACAGCTTATTTAGTAGATTGCTTGAATGATGTCATATGACATGACTGATTTTATGTTTTTATGTATCTTATGTTATTTTTCTTGTAATGTGTTTACATTTTTTGTAAACCGCTTTGACCAGACTTGTTCAGCTCTAGCGGGTTAAAAGAATTGATAAGTAAATATCATACTGCTATCATAAAGGTCACTAGCTTTATCAGTAGATGCTCGTCATCTATGGCTTAGATATCATATCGGGATGCAGATTCATGGTCAAAAGTTCACCTCTTCAAGTTACCATTCAAAGGCCAAATGTTATTTGGTGGGGAATTGGAGAAATAAGTGAAATCTTTAGGGGAATTGAATCCCCAACGTCTTCCAGAAGATAGAAGCAAGATAGGTTAGTCCAAAAAGCTTGCAGACAATATCAGGACTGTAGAAGGTATCGTCCTGCTAGACAAATGGTCTCTCAATCTTTCAGACTGGAGTATGCTGGTCTTTATTCACGAATGGGCAACATCAACTATCAGTTGAACTCTGTCGGACTTTGTATCTGGGTTGGCATCTTTGTCTTCAAAAACTGTGGTCTGCTCTAACTTCTGAGATTAAATTTGGTGATATTGTGTGCCACACAAGGAAGAAGTCTTCCCCAGTGAGTGATCCCTTTACCTCATGGAGGTTTCAGGGACTACACAGGATATAACATTAGCACTGGGTCATATATCCAATTTTAGAATATCTTCAGTGTGTTCCTTGATTTCATTAGCAATGAAATAAAGATTCTCCACTACAAGTTTCATGTTTTTTTTTTAATATTCCTCTGGAAGCAGGCATTTATACTGAAACATGGCCTTGTTGGGACTTCAGTTTTAATCTTGAGCAAGTAGTTCTTTGGTTTTATTTCTGCAGACATTTGTAACTTTTGTTCCTTTGGATTTAGTTTCACTGTATGGTATTTGAATTGTCTTTTTACATTCTTATGTAATTATTAAATGACTTTTTGATAAGTGACTTTGTTTTTATGTGGTTTATAGGCACTTGCTTCCACTGGATAATCTTTCTCTTTGTTCCTTTTTCTCCCCTCTAGAGTGGGCACATGCCAGCAGTACGAGTTTGGGATGTTGCTGAACGGGCCCAGGTGGCAGAACTCCAGGAACACAAGTATGGAATCGCCTGTGTGGCTTTCTCACCCAGCGCCAAGTATATCATCTCGGTCGGCTACCAACATGACATGATAGTTAACGTGTGGGCATGGAAGGTATGGCAGACAAGAAATGGGGCATGATTTTGAGAACAAATGCATTAGAATTGGGGGATGGGGAAAGGGTGTAATGAAGGAGATGGGAGAGAAGAGACTGGACCAAAAAAGTCCGTGAATAAATCTGAACTAAGGCTCCTTCTGCATCTTTTCTCTTGAACCTTCTTCAACCCAAGGGTCTTTATTCATTACCAGAAGCTCCTACTTCCTTTCTTTTCTTCAGATCAAATGAAATCTGTTCAAATTGGTTGATGCCCGAGCCTGGCACTCGGAAAAGAATTATAGTTTGCACCTTGTGGCAAACGGGCTTGAGAGTTTACTCAGCAGGTTTCCTCCAGTTTGTATCTTCAACTCAAGGAAGCTGCCAAGTGTTTCTGAGCCCTTACATTTCTGTGGTAAAGTGGTGAATTGCAGCTTTGTTTGGAAGGCCAAACTGACAGAGGAAACATGATACGATCTCACATGTCCATGAATGTAATTCAGTTTTTGGAAAATTGTTTATCATTCTATAATCACTTAAGTGTACATTTTTTTAACTCCTCTGACATTTTTTAATTAAAAAGATGGGAAATGTCAGGATAGCTAGCTTGTCTGGGTTCACCTGACAATAGCAAGAGACATGCTTTTTCTTTAATCCTGAAACAAGCAAGCCTTCCCTGCTGGGCTGCTCAGTGCAGAAAATTGCACTAAACATGCCTTGACAGGAAACACCCTTGTCATTTTCTCCCAATCTCCTCTTCTTTCAGAAAGGGAACAGGATAGGGAGTGGTGGTTGTTTTGCTTGTCTCTGTGCCCCATTTTTTTTACTTCAGAGAAGAGTTTCTATCCCTAGGCAGTGAAATTTCCAATATTTTCAAATGTTTTTCCTGTTGTATCCTGCTAGACCTCTTTTTTTTTTTTTTCCCCCTGATCGACAGCAATAGCTGTAAACTTAGCACTTCTAATGACACTGGTGTCTCAGAGAAAAATGGACAGGTGCAGAGCATGGACATCAGTCGGGCCAAGGGAAAAAACATCTTTGTAATCTGTGTCATTTTTATCAATAACCTGGGTGGACAACTGGGAGGAGGGAACTATGTTATAGAGACTAGATTTGGTCATTTGTAGGGAAATTGCATGATGATGAAAATAGTGTGGCTGTACCCATACCTGTTTTACAGACTATTTCCTCCTGGTCTTACATAGAAACATAAATGTAGAAATGTGGTGACTGAAAAATATGATAGGGCCTGTCTAGTCTGCCCATCCACAAACTACTCAGCTCTACAATCCCTACCACTCCCTCAGAGATCTCCTATGCTTGTCCCATGCTTTCTTGAATTCAGATACTTTCCTACTTTATCCCACCTCCAGGCTGTTCATGTATCCACCAGCCTTTAAATAAAGAGAGATTTCTTAGGTTACTCCTGAGCCTGCCTCCTTTCACCCTCATGCTATGGCCCTCGTTCCAGAGCTCACCATTGAAAGAGGCCCACCTCCTGTGCATTGGTACCTTAGAGGTATTTAAATGCCTCTATCATACCTTCTCTCTCCCATCTTTCCTCTAGGGTATACATTTACTTAATTTATTTTATTTTAAGAATGTATATGCTGCCTTATCCAAGGTTCAAGGCAGCTTACAGAAGAACATTCACAAGCAAAAAAAAAACAATAACCTAGCATAAAACATAAACAAGCAGCTAAATTATATAAAATAATGTTGTTGCTACTGAAGAACATTTCATGCACAGTTAAACTACAAATTAAATATCTTAATATTGGTTTCTTTGCATAAGAATGGCGGCAAATGGTTCCACCATGTTAGGCCCATGACAGAAAAGATTTTTTTCTCTGCATTCTACAAATTTTATACTCCTGAAAGCTTGGTATATCCAAGAGACCTTGGCCCACTGATCTTAGAACTCTGGTGGGTTGGTATATCTTAAATTGTGAATTGGAATTTGCTGGAGCATCCCCATTCATGGCTTTATGAATCATTATAAGCACTTTGAATTGAATTCGCTGTTCAATGGGAAACCAGTGTAGAGAGACAACAGAATAGGTGAGATGTGATTGCTTTTATATGTACCTGACAAAATTCAAGCTGCTGAGTTCTGGATAGCCTGAAGAACTTTTACATATTTAGATGTCTCTCCCCATATGCTTTATAACAAAGACCACTGACATTTTAGAAGCCACCCTCTGGACTGACTCTCTCCGGTTGATATCCTTTTGAAGGTTCAGTCTCCAGAATTTTACACAGTATTCCAAGAGAGGTCTCGCCAAGGATTTATACAGGGAACATCACTGCCTTCTTTTGTGTTGACCATTTCTCTCCCTAAGCATGTAATTCAAGTATTTGGCCATCTTTAGATCATCAGATATGATCTCGCCCAGATCCTGCTCTTGTTTCGTGCTTAAAAGAATTTTACCCCCACTTTCTTGGGTTTTGCAGCCCAAATCCATGACTGCATTTTTTTAGCATTACATCTTAACTGCCAGTCTCTAACCATTCCTCAAGCTTTGCTGGATCCCTCCTCATGTTTTCCAAATGTTCCTGTGTGTGTGTCTACCCTATTGCAGATTTTGGTATTCTCTCCAAAAACACAAACCTTTCACAATATTGCAGAAGGGACTGTAGCTTATTAAAATGTTGAAGAGAACCAGTCCAAGGACTGAACTCAGTGGTACCCTATTAATAATAATCTTCTTCTTGAAGTTGACATCCATTTACCACTATCCTTTGTCACTTCCCACTCAACCAGTTTCTAATGCAGTCCGACTTTAAGGCCCATATCAAGGGTGTTCATTTTATTTATAAGTCACCTATAAAGAACAGTGTCAAAGGCCTTACTAAAATCCTAAGTACATTTCAGCTAGCGCTCTCGACTGATCCAGCTCTCTGGTAACCCAGTCAAATAAATTGATCAGACTCATCTGATGAGATCTCCTTCATCGTGTTAAACATCTGAGTTCATTTAATGAATAAAAATATCCAATGCTTAGTCAAACCAAAGGTCCATCAAGTCTGGCATCCTGTCTCTGTGTTCAATCCAGGTAATCAGTACCCAGTAGATCCCAAAAAGTAGATCCGTTTCTTGTTGTTCACATCCAGGGGTAAGTGGTAGCTTTCCTAAATCTACCTAGATAATCATGGTTTATGGACTTTTTTTTATCCAAAACCTTTTTAAACTCAGCTATGCTAGATCAGTTGACTACATCAATGGCTTGAGAGTTCATTCGAGTGAAAAAATACTTTCTCTGATTTGTTATAAATCTATAACCTGTTAGTTTCATGGAGTGTCCCCTAATCTTATCACTATTTGAAAGGGTAAATAACCATCCCCTATTTACCTTTGCCACCCCATTCATAATTTTATAAATCTGTCATATCCCTTCTGTCACCTCTTCTCCAAGTTGAAGAGCCCTATCTATTTAACCTCCCTTTGTAAGGGAACTGTTCATCCCCTTTATCATTTTTGTTGCCTTTCTCTGGGCCTTTCCTAATTCCGCTTTATATTTTTTGGGATGGGGCAACCAGAACTGCACCATGGTACTCGATGTATAGTTGCACCAAAGATCAACAGAGGCATGATAATCTCCATATTCATTTTCTATTCCCTTACTAATATTCTATTTGCTTTTTTGATCACCACAGCATGCTGAGCTGCAGATTTCAATGCGTTGTCTAGTGGTTCTCAACAGTTGTATTGGGAAACACTAGTGTGTTGCGAAGTCCCAGGAGGTGTGTCGCAGAGCCAGCAGAAGTCTGATCTTTCCTCATCAGTCTGGGCAGGAGTTGGCTGACTTTTCTTTTTATTGGGTATGACAGGAAGCTACTCTTACTTCCTTCTCCTCTTACTGGCCAGTAGGAGGTTATTCCTTCCTCCTTCACCCAGATCAGAGCACGATATCACCAGCTCCTGTTCATATGGGCCTGGCAGGATACCAACTTTATCTTCCTCTTCTGGCCTGGCAGTGAGGCTGCTGATGTTCTCTTCACCCCATGAAGCCTGGATGTGAAAGCAGGAGCATGAGGGAGGAAAGATGCATGCTCTGTAGATCCGCTGCTGCTGCCTCCTCATCTTCCTCTCCTCAATGCTTCTTGCCCTCATCTGCTGCTGATAAAGAGGGAGGGAGATTTTGGATTGGATTGAAGCCTTTTCTGCTGGCTGGGAGCCAGGAGGAGGGGGAAATGTACTGGGTAGGAAGGATTGGGAAGATAAGGAGTTCAAGAGTCTGCTGGGCAGGAAGGCATGGAGAGATAGGGAGTCAGGGGTGGGGGAAAGGAGAATGGTGTTATTGGGTAGGGAGAGGCAGAGGAGGGAGAGATTGGGGGCTCCTTGGCAGGGAAGAGATGAAGTAGAGAGATGGAGGTTTGGGGCCGGCTGGGTTGGGGGAGCGGGAAGTGGTGGATGCTGAGCAGGAAGGGGTAGGAAAGAGGTGGGAAAAGGTATTCTGGGTAGGGAAGGGGAGAGGGAAGGGCAGAAAGTTGAGCAGGGGAGAGAGGGAGCACAGGGAAGAGGATGTGGGGTGGAGGTGTCGGGAATGTTGGACAGGGATATGAGCCTGTGAAGGGGTGATTGAGTAGTTGAGAGAAGTGGGGAGTGACTGGGTACAAGGGCCATACTATGTCAGTTTTAAGAATGCGCATTTCTTCTCTCTTTGAACTTTGCTTAGTGTAAGAGGAAATATATTTTTGTTTCTAGTCTCCAGTTTTGCACTGCATGCAGAAGGTGCTCCTGGGATTTCCATTCCAGTTTTGTTTCCACATTGTAATTTGTGGTCTTTTATTCTATATTTGATGAAGGCAGATCTGTCTGTGTTCTGTGTGTATGTGGCTGAGATGAGGTACTTTACTAAAGATTTGTATGAGCCTTATTTCCTAGCGTGTAGCAGATGGACTCAGGACCAATGAGTATAGTGTACTCCTGATAGCAGTTGGAGACTGATCAGATTTCAATCTGACATCAGCCCTAGTACATATACCCCTGCAGGAAATGCAGTTCTTCAGTATTTTCCGTCTCCATAGCAGTTAGGGACTACCTGCACGCTCTCACCGCGTTAGAGTAATTCACCAGAGAAAACCCAAAATAAGAAGAAATCTTACCTCCTGCGGTGACACCCCCGGGTCCCTCCCCCAGTTGAGAATTCCCAAGTTGATTTCCGCGATCCCTCGGAGGTTGGCCTTGGTCCGGCAGCCGATGTCAGCGTGGACTTAGCCCCCGGCAACAGGTGAGGCTGAGCGGCAGCGGGTACAACTTTGAGCGCGGCGGTGAAGGTATTTTTCCTCTCCCCCGGCTGCGGGGGGAGAGGAAAAGTCCCATTTCCCACTATTACAAGCCATCCAGCAGCTAATTGACTTGGAATGGGAAGCCCGGAGACCACGTTCAAAGGGGGGCGTGCCCTGGCAGCCATGTACTCTCTGGATCCCGCTGCCAAAGATCTCCTGGCATGTCCGAAAGTGGATGCCATGGTCTGTGCGTCTCGAAGCGCACTACTATCCCAGTCAAGGGAGGAGCAGCACTCAAGGATGCCCAAGACAGACATCTGGAATCCATCCTCAAGCAGTCTTTTGACGTCTCCGTTATGTCTCTGCAGATCGCGGCCTGCTGTGCCATGGTGATATGCGCCTGCTTATCACAGACAAGGAACAACACTCCCGGGGAAGCCCTGGAACCAGCAGTATCATTCCTCATGGATCTAGTGCGCACTGCAGCTAGAGGCGTATCATCCGCCGTGGCGGCCAGAAGACAACTCTGGCTCCGAAGCTGGTCGGCCGACGCATCGTCCAAAACGAGACTCACAAGGATGCCATTCAAGGGAACCCTCCTGTTCGGAAGCGAACTAGAAAAGCTAGCCAACAAATGGGGTGAATCCCCACTGTCGCAGCTACCGGAGGACAGGAATAAGAGAAACCAGCAACCCTTCCCCTGAACCTCTAGGGGCAGAGGATCACAGCGCTTCAACCCATACAGAAGCACATATCAAGCAGCTCAGCCCGCAGGCAGGAGCCAGACCTTTCGGAACAAGCACAATAAAAGGGAGGGCCGGCTCAGGGCCAGATCACAGCCGCGCACCCCATAATGAAAATCAGCCGACCCATCCAAGGGAAGAAGCCATAGGGGGCAGACTTGCCCTATTCTACCAAAAGAAGGGTCGAGACAACTTCGGACAAGTGGGTCCTAGCCATCATTCGAGAGGGATATTATCTGGATTTCCACCAAATCCCTCCGGACAAATTTGTGGAATCCCTCTGCCACGACCCCTCCAAGAGGACGGCAGTGGAAGCTACACTGACCAGATTACTCGCCTTAGAGGCTATAACACCGGTGCCCTCATAATAAATAAATACTGAACACTATTCCATCTATTTTATCGTTCCCAAGAAAGAAGGGACATTCCGGCCCATCCTGGACCTCAAGTCGGTCAACCGCCACCTGAAGATTCCTCGCTTCCGCATGGAAACTCTACGCTCGGTCATAAGGACGATACAACCGGGAGAATTCCTTACATCCCTGGATCTGTCGGAAGCCTACCTGCACATTCCGGTCCATCAAGAGCATCAACGTTTTCTACGCTTCATGATCCTGGACCATCACTACCAGTTCCGGGCACTACCATTCATGTTAGCCACAGCACCCCGGACATTCACCAAAATCATGGTGGTAGTGGCAGCAGGAAGGAATCCTCGTACACCCCTATCTGGACAATTGGCTGATCAGGGCGAAATCCCCAGAGGAGAGTCATCAGGCAACCAACAGAGTCAAAACTCTTCTGGAGAGCCTTGGGTGGGTGGTCAACACAAACAAGAGCTGTTTGCAGCCCTCCCAATCCCTAGAATACCTGGGAGTGCGGTTCGATACCAAACAAGACAAGGGCCATCCTGACACCGACAAGGAGATCAAAACTGATGACCCAGCTGCGAACCCTGTTGAGCCAGCTTCGTCCCACAGCATGGGGACTCCAAGTCCCCAGCCTCATGGCATCCACACTGGAAGTAGTGCCATGGGCAAGAGCTCACATGAGACCCCTGCAGCACTCTCTACAGTCATAATGGAGCCTGCTGTCCCAGAACTACACCGTTTATCTCCAGCTCCCGGACAGAGTTTGGACCCAACTATGATGGTGGCTACAAGAAGGCCATCTGAGCCAGGGAGTGAGGCTGTCCTCACTGACCTGGACCCTGCTCACCACAGACGCCAGCCTACGGGGATGGGGAGCACACTGCCAGGAGCTAACCGCCCAGGGGCAATGGAACAAAGAAGAGTCGGGATGGAACATCAGTCGTCTAAAAGCACAGGCAGTCAGACTAGCCTGCCTACGGTTCGGTCACAGACTCCGAGACAAATCAGTCGGAGTCATGTCGGACAACGCCACAACAGTGGCTTACATCAACCTTCAGGGAGGAACCAGAAGTCAACAGGTGTCCCTGGAAATAGACCCCCTAATAACATGGGCGAAGTGAAACTTTGAGAGATCTCGGCTGTCCACATTGCGGGGAAAGACAACGTTATTGCGGATTACCTCAGCAGAGAAAGTCTAGACCCAGGAGAATGAAGACTGTCGACCACAGCATTCCAGTTGATAGTAAGCCATTGGGGAACACCAACCATGGACCTCTTGGCAAACTGATCCAACGCCCAAGTGCCCAGCTTCTTCAGCCGCAGAGGGGAATCTCAGTCCCAGGGGGAATCGATGCCCTAGTACAGACCTGGCCACAGGAAACTCTATTATACGCCTTCCCACTGTGGCCCCTATTGGGCGCAATCATCCACAAAATAGAACACCACAAGTGACCAGTACTTCTGGTGGCCCCGGACTGGCCAAGAAGGCCGTGGTACGCAGACATGTGAAGGCTACTGACAGGGAGCCCTCTTCCGCTACCGCCACAGAGGGATCTGCTCCAACAAGGGCTGATCCTCCACGAGGACCCAGCTCTATTCTCTCTTATAGCCTAGCCATTGAGAGGACTCGCCTGAGGAAGAGCAGATACTCGAGGGCAGTAATTGACACCCTGCTCTGAGCTCGCAAGTTCTCCACATCCCTAACACACATAAAGATTGTTATTTATTTATTTATTTATAGATTTTTCTATACCGGGGTACGTAAATAACATCACCTCGGTTTACATTCAAACAGTAATTCAGCATTGCGCTTTACAATATAACATGGTAACTGAACGAATACAATATAACTTTGTATTAATAGAATATAAGCAATATATGAGAGATTGTGGCAGTTAGGAAGAGTAGTTGAGGATTCAGATCATTGATAGTAGGCTTTTTTAAATAGCCAGGTTTTAAGGTTTTTTTTAAATTTTTTGTGACAGAGTTCCTGGCGTAATTCAGAGGGCATGGTGTTCCATATTGTTGATCCAGCAATGATGAAAGATCGTTCTTTTGTACTAGAAAGTTTAGTCAGATTGGGTGCTGGGATATTTAGTTTGGCTAAATTCTGGAATCTCGTTGGGCGGGAAGACGTTTTGAATTGTAGTTGATCTGTGAACCAGTGCATTTCTCTGTTTTGAATGGCTTTGTGTATCAGCGACATAGATTTATAAATTATCCTGTAAGCCACGGGTAACCAGTGCAAAGACTGAAGAGCTGGAGTGATGTGATCATGGCGGCTTGTGTCGGTGATAATGCGGGCAGCTGCATTTTGCAGCATTTGCAAAGGTTGAATGGTGGCTTTAGGTAGACCCAGTAACAGAGCATTGCAGTAATCAATCTTTGATAAAATAGTTGCTTGTAAGACTGTGCGGAAATCATATTGGTATAATAGAGATTTAATACGTTTAAGCGTGTATAGCTTAAAGAAACCGTTTTTTACCATATCCGCAATGAATTTTTTAAACGTGAGATTGCTGTCAATGATGATACCAAGGCTGCGTACTTGTTGTGAAATAGTGGAGTTGTTTTGAGAAATATCAGAGTTGATCAGTATTGTATTTTTTGGATGTGAAATTATGATAAGTTCAGTTTTATTGGTATTTATAGCCAATTGGTTGTCTGTGAGGATTGTTTTAATTTCTAATAAAGCTACCTTCCAGGTACTCAGTGCATTTGTGATTGTGCTGGTTATAGGTATGAGTATTTGAACATCATCTACGTAGATGAAGTGTTGAAGACCCAATTTAGAGAGTAACCGGCATAGCGGTGTAAGGTAAACATTGAACAATGTGGAGGAGAGAGAAGATCCTTGGGGGACTCCTTGAGAGAGGTTTCTTGGCTTGGATTCACTTCGTCCATATCTAACGCTGTATGTTCTATTGCTCAGGAATGACTGAAACCATAGTAAAGCCGATCCCGAGATATCTATTTCAGATAGACTGGTAATAAGGGTGTTGTGGTTTACCGTGTCGAAAGCAGCTGATATATCAAGAAGGGCGATGAGGTATGATTTGCCAGCATCTAAAGCTTTTAATAGCACCTCAGAAAGTGATATCAAAAGCGTTTCCGTGCTGTGGTACTTTCTGAACCCATATTGGGATGGGAAGAGTATTTGATGATCATCTAAATAATCAGTTAGTTGTTTGTTGATGACTCTTTCCATAATCTTTGAAAGGAAGGTTAGGTTTGATACTGGTCGAAAGTTTGCTGGATCAGATGAATCTAGGTTAGATTTTTTTATCATTGGAGTAATGATAGCATGTTTAAGTATAGAAGGAACTATGCCTGTGGTGATGGATTTGTTAAGAATCTTTGCAATAGGTTTTGCTATTGTAGAACGTATTGTAAGAAGAGTCTTAGTAGGTAAGATGTCTGTGGGGTGGAAAGCTGGTTTCATTTTCTTTAGAATTGACTCAACTTCAATTCCAGTAGTAATCTCAAGATTAGATAGCTTTGTTTTAAATTTATCTTGAGCGGCTGATGTAGCTTGGTTGGTGTGTAAAGGAGCAGGAAATGAATTAAATCGCGTTAAAATAGAATGTATTTTGTTATAAAAGAACGTAGCTAGTTCCTCACATTTTGAATCATCATTGTTGTTTAGATTGTTGTGAGTTGGAGCAGTAACAAGGCTTTTGACATATTGGAAAAGTGCTTGAGGGTTGAATTGATATTGGTGAATTCTGGAAGCATAGAAATCTTTTTTTGTTTTGTCGGTGGCTTGGCGATATTTGTGTAGTAATGATTTGAATTTTAATAAAGTCGTAGAATTTTGGATTGTATTGTATATAAGATTGGAGAGTATTCGAAGCCTGGTGTGAGGACTGTGACATCATCCCACGCTTAGTCAAAATTCCCGCGATTTTGGAATTCCTACAGAACAGTCTACAGAAGGGATTGTCTCAATTCCATCAAGGTGTACAGGTGGCCACATTGTCATGCTACGGAACCAAGAGTGAGGATGATAGTATAGCCTCTCACCTGGATGTCTCCCGCTTCCTGAAGGGAGTCAAGCAGATCCGACCACTCCTAAAGTGGCCAGTGCCTCTTTGAAACATCAACCTGGTCCTAGACTTCTTAGCAGGAGCCTCCTTCAGACCTCTCCACGGCCTGTCCTTCCGACTATTAACATTGAAAACAGCCTTCCTGGTGGCATTCAATTTGGGCCGTCGTATCTCCGAACTACAAGCACTGTCCTGCCGGGAACCGTTTCTCAGTCTCACTCCGGGAACCATCCAGTTACGCACGGTCCTGTCCTTCCTCCCTAAAGTGGTCTCTCACTTCCATCTCAACCAAACCATCTCACTACCATCGCCAGATGAGCATAAGGATTTGGAAGAATCTCGCTGCCTGAGCGACCTCAACGTAGGTAGACTCCTAGTCCAATATCTGGAAAGGTCAGAATCCATATGAAAGACGGACCATCTATTCGTCCTTCACAGCGGGAAGAAGCAAGGGGCAGGCAACCATAGCCCGCTGGATCAAAGAAAGTTATCAAGGCGGTCTACGTAGAAGCAGGAAAATCGCCGCCTTTGCAAATCAAGGCCCATTCCACTAGAGCCCAGGCAGTGTCCTGGGCAGAAACCAAGATGCTGTCACCCGCCGAGATTTGTCGGGTGGTGACATGGTCATCCATCCACATCTTCTCCAGGTTCTACCGCCTGGATGTTCAGGCGAGAGAGGACACAGCATTTGCAAGGGCAGTACTAAGTGGACCTTGGGCAGCCTCCCACCCGGTTCGGGAGTAGCTTTAATACATCCCATTGGTCCTTAGTACATCTGCTACATGCTAGGAAATGGAGAAATTAGTTACCTGATAATTTCATTTTCCTTAGTGTAGACAGATGGGCTCAGCATCCCACCCAAGGCTGCCGTCATTCATGGAATCCTCAGGCGACATTCCCGAGAGCGAGTTATTCACAGGTAAGCCAAGCTTTCCCTCCAATTAGGACACCCATCCTACCAGTTGAGGGCACTGGTGGTCTGCAGCTTTAACCAGTTCGTTAACCAAGTTAATCAAGTTAATCAAGTTAATCAAGTTATACAAGTTAATCAAGTTATACAAGTTATACAAGTTATTCAGCCACACATATATCCACAATTGCTTTTCGAGGAGAATAATGAAGAGCTGCACTTCCTGCAGGGGTATATGTACTAGGGCTTGACGTCAGATTGAAATCTGATCCGCCTCCAACTGCTATCAGGAGTACACTATACCCATTGGTCCTGAGTCCATCTGTCTACACCAAGGAAAATTAAATTATCAGGTAAGTAATTTCTCCATTTGTTGAATTTTCTCAATATTATATTGCACTGGTGGTGAACTGCTGCCTTTTCATGGGTAGGGCTATTGCTGTTTCTTTTCTTGGAGTTAGTGCTGCTGAGGTATGGGGGGTTTGATAGGCAGGTACAGAAAGGGGTTTGTTTTCATTATTTTACAATGCACCTGGTAGTAAAGGGAATTTGTGATGCTGTTCCTAAGATGACACCAGAATCAGAATATCTTTTTTGTATGGTGATTTTTACGGGAAATGTCTTAGTTCTTCTCTGCACCCATTGTTAGGAAGCAGAGGACACCTGTGGATGCAGAGTATATGCTTATATTCTGTCCCATGATGGTCATGTGTTCAGCGTGTCACACATATGAGCATCACCTCTCAGGTGTGTCCTAATAGAATAAAGGTGGAGAGCCACTGCTTTAGGGTGTGTCGGAGCCATGTTTGAAAGTGTGACCTACAAGGTCTTCCTCAAGTGTGCCAGCTGATAGCCGACTTAAGACTTTCTCCATGCTACAGATCATTTTGAGAATATGCAGAAAGGAAATAGACTTTGTTCGTGGATACTCAATATTAAGTTTTATTTAATGCTATCAGTCGAGGTTTGTTCACCTTATTCTGATTCTGCTGTTCTCTGGGACATTGTAGGCCAATAATGCTTGAGGTATTCTCTTGTTATATGAGTAGTTATCCTTGTGGATCTCATGTTAATGCCTATTCAAGAACTAGCATTTCTGTCATCTGTTCAGGAAACATTATAATCCATGTTTACTCTGCATTCATTGAATATGTAGAACATGAAACACAGTAATACGTAGCAGGCAACTTTTTACGCAGTGATTTTTAAGACTTCCATTAACTACTTTATTTGCCAGAAGGAGCCCCCTACTGCAGCTGAACTTTGATCACTCCTTTCCTGTACCTTGCCCTTCCTTGCCATTTGCTCATCTGGATCACGAATCATCAGTTCTAACATAGAACCCCCCTCGTACAACATCAAACAAAATAGAATTCCAATTTGTATCTGTCTTTTTTTTTTTTTTTTTGCAGAAAAATGTAGTGGTGGCAGCCAATAAAGTATCGAGTAAGGTGACAGCTGTATCATTCTCAGAGGACTGTAGCTACTTCGTTACTGCTGGAAACCGGCACATCAAGTTCTGGTACCTGGACGAAAGCAAGACCTCCAAGGTTAGAGACATAGGAAGAAACTTCCTCTCGCTTGGCTCACCTCATACATTATTCCCTGTCCATGGGATCCTCAAAATCTCAATCCCACAAGCCCCCTACTCCTTTTGAGTCAACTTTAAGTTTTTCAGCTCCAGCTCCTCTTACATTGTGGCTCTTCCTCTAATTCTGATAAAAGATTACTAAACCTCGTTTTTTTTCTCCTATGAAAACCTCACTGGTGCTCTTATGATATGCCACCTTGATTACTCCTTGACTTCACCCCTCCCCATTGCAGTTATCCCAAAACGCTAATGCAATTCTTTAGATCCAGATAGTGTGACCCCCGCTTTCCTCTCCTCTCTCTGGAAACTTGTGTGCTATGTGAATTTGACTTCATTTGAATTATTTATATAAATGTTCGCTCTGAGGTGCTTTTCCTAGAACCATTATATGTTCTTAATTCAGATTTCATGCTCACAGTGAGGATGCCCAATCTCCTTAAGCACCATCCTCCAAGTTTGCACCTCTTGAGTTAGGAAGGAGATGGCAGGGTCAGAATGCACCAGTGGCCTGTGATGACTAGAAAACTGGAAGCAGGGAGAGGTGAAGAAACAAATAGGAATATATATATTTTATGAGTTGGCAGATGGCACCCCCCTCTTCACCAGTAGCTTAAATAAGACATGCAGATCCTTCCACTTCTCCCCATAGAACTAAAAAAAAAAAAAAAAAAATTTAAATACATTTGCAAAACTTGACAGGTATAATAAAGGAAAATTGTGATCTTGGATTAGTTAGTAATAGTAATTATTATTACTTATATTGAGTTGTCAAAGCAAATAGCTATGCATAAAATAATTCCATTGTTACATGGTACTGGGGTAAACAAGTTTACAGTCTTAAGTTTGGACACAAGGAGTTCATGTCGAATGGTGTGGCGAGCAGGAAGTTACCCAGGTAACTTTATCTAGGGTTTTCAGCAGAACAGACTCTGGTAAGTCTGCCACCAGGTAACTTGAGGACAGTGTCCCTAACCAGACTTAGCTGGACAGCACTGAATATCAGCACTCCTCAATAAATTTAGGCTGCATCACTGGAATGCCCCCCCCAAACAGCCTCCCTCTTTTTATCTGGCTGAAAAGATACTTGGGTAAAATTTCACATAAAAGTTCCCTGGACAAACCATTTTCCATATTGACCTCATAGAGTTTGTGACTTGTCAAGATCAATGGGGAAGGGATTTCAATCAATATCTCTAGGTTTCTCAGCACAGTAGTGTTGCCACAGTATTATTGCATACACAAGAATACCAGTGTATGGAATGTCGGAGTACTTACCAAAGCTCTTTCGTGCCCTAACTATTATGGATATGATAGAGATGTTTAAAATCATGAGAGGTCTAGAACGGGTAGATGTGAATTGGTTATTTACTCTTTCGGATAATAGAAAGACTAGGGGGCACTCCATGAAGTTAGCATGTGGCACATTTAAAACTAATTGAAGAAAGTTCTTTTTTACTCAACGCACAATTAAACTCTGGAATTTGTTGCCAAAGGATGTGGTTAGTGCAGTTAGTGTAGCTGTGTTTAAAAAAGGATTGGATAAGTTCTTGGAGAAGAAGTCCATTACCTGCTATTAATTATGTTGACTTAGAAAATAGCCACTGCTATTACTAGCAACGGTAACATGAAATAGACTTAGTTTTTGGGTACTTGCCAGGTTCTTATGGCCTGGATTGGCCACTGTTGGAAACAGGATGCTGGGCTTGATGGACCCTTGGTCTGACCCAGTATGGTATGTTCTTAACTCTGCATCCTCTGGGGACAGGAAAAGACCTCAAATTCTTGAATGTAATCACCTGAAAAAGCAGAATATAAATCAAATAAATGTAGTTCTGTTTATTACTCCCAGACCCTCAATTTTTCTGTTCCAATTCCAAACAGTATTGTGAACAGGATCCAGGTCTGTAAACTAAGGGTTCAAAGCTGTTTTCAGGTTATTCCGATCCTTATAAAAGTGTGTGTATGCATATATGTACTCCGCAAACTCTGCATGGATGCCACTATAGAACACTTGCTGCTATGTTCATAGAAATATAATTGAGGTACCAAATGAAAGCACATAATATGTAAATTTGTTGAAGAACTTTTTTGCCAAAAATGTTACATGAACTTGGAAAATCTGACAAATATACAGAAAACAGTGATCACCAGCTATGGGGAAAAAACATTTTGCAAATAAAAACAATTGCAGAATCTCTCAAGACTTCCTTATAGGGTTGTTCTCTTGCACCAAGTCACCAGGAAATTTCCAAGTGGGCTGCTGCAGTGTATGTATAGTGGCTTGCAAAAGAATTCAACCCCCTAAACATTCAACAGATTTGTGTGGATTACAAATAACACACAGATTGTTCCAGACTATATTTACTACAAATCAATATACTCTTAAAGTAAATTTTCAGTGTCACAATTATTTCTTTATATTTTTTTGTAAAATTAAATTAAAAACTGAAAAGTGCTGCTTACATAAGTTTTCAATCCCTGTATAGTGGAAGCTCCAAGTTTATTGGATATTGCCTAACTATTGGCTTACAATTGGCCTCTACCTGTGAATCATTAAAACAAGGTCATCTTTTCTGGATAAAAGACCCCCTAACTCCAATACCATTGGTCAGACTGTGAATCTGAAGGAAAGGTATGAAAATGAAAACCAAAGAGCATTCTAAGGAAATTAAAGATGGTTATAGACATGCATAGGATAGGAAAAGGCTACACAATAATATCCAAGTACCTACATATCTCACTGAGCACTGTTGGATCAATTGTGATGAAATGGAAGCTACATCATATCACCCAGACACTGCCTTGACAAGGCCGTCCCTCAAAACTCAGCGTCAGAGCAAGAAGGAGACTTGTGAGGGAAGGCCAGTCTCTTTGAGGGAGCTACAGAGTTCAGTGGCTGAGACTGGAGTGCAGGTGCATTATTTATTTATTTAATTAGAGATTTTTTTTTTATATACCGCGGCACGTTAATAACGTCACCTCGGTTTACAATAAACAATAAATCAGCCATATCAAGAGCTCTGCATACAACTGGCCTGCATGGGAAGATGGCTATAAAGAAGCCATTACTGAAGAAAAACCACATCAAAGCACATCTGGAGTTTGCCAGAAAGCATCAAAGTGACCCAGCTAGAATGTGGGATAAGGTTTATTTGTTTATTTTATTCATTCATATACTGTCATTTTGGTCTACAATCATGGCGATTTACAAGGTAAAATATACATAAAATAAAAACAAAAAACCTAGGTAATAAAAACATTTAAATAGAACAAATGTTGATTACAATAAATCTCCATAGGCTTATCTGCTTCAAAAACATTTGTGGGGTCAGACAAAAGATTATAGATGTTCTTATTTTGCATAGACTCCATCTCTGAATTATTCAAAGAGTTTAGTTATTCTCAAATGCCACCTTAAAAAGCCAGGTTTTCAGGTTCTTTTTAAAGATCTTAAAATCTCTTTGCACTCAGAATTCATCATATTCCATAACTTAGGTCCGGCAGTTGAAAAAGCACTGTCCCTAACCACTCAAATGTGTGCTTTGTATCGATGGTATATTTAAAAAGCCTTTATTTACTGATCTGAGATTTCTTTGTGGGGTGTGAAAGTGTAATGTGGCTCCCAATCAGCTCATCTCGACCAGCACAGCACCGCCACTAGCATCAACAGAGAACTTAATGCATGAGCAGCTGGAAAGAAGGCATGGGGTACACCTCCACCTAGTGCGCCTGAGGAGGGCTGTCAGTCAAACCCAGGCCCTGCGTGATCAGATGGCAGCAATATATACAAGTTCTGATAATGGTGTGACATCGTTTAACAACATGACCAGCGACTTAACGCAGATCTTACAATGCATGCCCAAGCCTCTGCCTGTGCCTTCTCCAGCATTCCAGGTCTCTACACCCCGCAGCAGTCCTCGGCCCGAGAGATGACCCAGGGGTAGGCCCCCAAAGATATGCCGCTACCAAATGGCAAGCCACGCCATGGCAAAGGGCCATGAAGGAGCAGACCTGCTGACATTCAGGGCCAATTAAAAAGACTTGTCCGAAGAAGCATGGCTGGGCCTTTGTACAGAGTTCCTGTGCCCATCCTGACCACTGAGTTCCTATGCCAGCTTGCTGAAGGGGATGGTCTGCTGTCTGCCACTGTTGTGCTGCTGTCCACTTCTAAAGCCCTCCTAGATGCTCTGCTTGTACACTAGCCTCCTTGATGCAGTCGCTAGTCACAATCCAGCTGCTGTTTCTTCTCGTTATCTGTCATCTGATGCTGGTGTCTGCTCATCTCAGCTTTTCCTGCTGCTGCCTTCATGCTGATGTCCCAGCTCATCCTTATGCTGCCTCCATGCTGGTGTCTCATCTCAGCTCATCCTTATGCTGCCTCCATGCTGGTGTCTCATCTCAGCTTTTCCTGCTGCTGCCTTCATGCTGATGTCCCAGCTCATCCTTATGCTGCCTCCATGCTGGTGTCTCATCTCAGCTTTTCCTGCTGCTGCCTTCATGCTGATGTCCCAGCTCATCCTTATGCTGCCTCCATGCTGGTGTCTCATCTCAGCTCATCCTTATGCTGCCTCCATGCTGGTGTCTCATATCAGCTTTTCCTGCTGCTGCCTTCATGCTGATGTCCCAGCTCATCCTTATGCTGCCTCCATGCTGGTGTCTCATCTCAGCTTTTCCTGCTGCTGCCTTCATGCTGATGTCCCAGCTCATCCTTATGCTGCCTCCATGCTGGTGTCTCATCTCAGCTTTTCCTGCTGCTGCCTTCATGCTGATGTCCCAGCTCATCCTTATGCTGCCTCCATGCTGGTGTCTCATCTCAGCTCATCCTTATGCTGCCTCCATGCTGGTGTCTCATCTCAGCTCATCCTTATGCTGCCTTCATGCTGGTGTCTCATCTCAGCTCATCCTTATGCTGCCTTCATGCTGGTGTCTCATCTCAGCTCATCCTGCTGCTGCCTCCATGCTGGTGTCTCATCTCAGCTCATCCTTATGCTGCCTTCATGCTGGTGTCCCAGCTCATCCTTATGCTGCCTCCATGCTGGTGTCTCATCTCAGCTCATCCTTATGCTGCCTTCATGCTGGTGTCCCAGCTCATCCTTATGCTGCCTTCATGCTGGTGTCTCATCTCAGCTTTTCCTGCTGCTGCCTTCATGCTGGTGTCTCATCTCAGCTCATCCTTATGCTGCCTCCATGCTGGTGTCCCAGCTCATCCTTATGCTGCCTTCATGCTGGTGTCTCATCTCAGCTCATCCTTATGCTGCCTTCATGCTGGTGTCTCATCTCAGCTCATCCTTATGCTGCCTTCATGCTGGTGTCCCAGCTCATCCTTATGCTGCCTCCATGCTGGTGTTTCATCTCAGCTTTTCCTGCTGCTGCCTCCATGCTGGTGTCTCATCTCAGCTTTTCCTGCTGCTGCCTCCATGCTGGTGTCTCATCTCAGCTTTTCCTGCTGCTGCCTCCATGCTGGTGTCTCATCTCAGCTTTTCCTGCTGCTGCCTTCATGCTGGTGTCCCAGCTCATCCTTATGCTGCCTTCATGCTGGTGTCTCATCTCAGCTCATCCTTATGCTGCCTCCATGCTGGTGTCTCATCTCAGCTCATCCTTATACTGCCTTCATGCTGGTGTCCCAGCTCATCCTTATGCTGCCTCCATGCTGGTGTCTCATCTCAGCTTTTCTTGCTGCTGCCTCCATGCTGGTGTCTCATCTCAGCTCATCCTTATGCTGCCTTCATGCTGATGTCCCAGCTCATCCTTATGCTGCCTCCATGCTGGTGTCTCATCTCAGCTCATCCTTATGCTGCCTCCATGCTGGTGTCCCAGCTCATCCTTATGCTGCCTCCATGCTGGTGTCTCATCTCAGCTTTTCCTGCTGCTGCCTCCATGCTGGTGTCTCATCTCAGCTTTTCCTGCTGCTGCCTCCATGCTGGTGTCTCATCTCAGCTCATCCTTATGCTGCCTTCATGCTGATGTCCCAGCTCATCCTTATGCTGCCTCCATGCTGGTGTCTCATCTCAGCTCATCCTTATGCTGCCTCCATGCTGGTGTCTCATCTCAGCTCATTCTTATGCTGCCTCCATGCTGGTGTCTCATCTCAGCTTTTCCTGCTGCTGCCTCCATGCTGGTGTCTCATCTCAGCTCATCCTTATGCTGCCTCCATGCTGGTGTCTCATCTCAGCTCATCCTTATGCTGCCTCCATGCTGGTGTCTCATCTCAGCTTTTCCTGCTGCTGCCTCCATGCTGGTGTCTCATCTCAGCTTTTCCTGCTGCTGCCTCCATGCTGGTGTCTCATCTCAGCTCATCCTTATGCTGCCTTCATGCTGATGTCCCAGCTCATCCTTATGCTGCCTTCATGCTGGTGTCTCATCTCAGCTCATCCTTATGCTGCCTCCATGCTGGTGTCTCATCTCAGCTCATCCTTATGCTGCCTTCATGCTGGTGTCCCAGCTCATCCTTATGCTGCCTCCATGCTGGTGTCTCATCTCAGCTCATCCTTATGCTGCCTTCATGCTGGTGTCCCAGCTCATCCTTATGCTTCCTCCATGCTGGTGTCTCATCTCAGCTTTTCCTGCTGCTGCCTCCATGCTGGTGTCTCATCTCAGCTCATCCTTATGCTGCCTTCATGCTGATGTCCCAGCTCATCCTTATGCTGCCTCCATGCTGGTGTCTCATCTCAGCTTTTCCTGCTGCTGCCTCCATGCTGGTGTCTCATCTCAGCTCATCCTTATGCTGCCTCCATGCTGGTGTCTCATCTCAGCTCATCCTTATGCTGCCTCCATGCTGGTGTCTCATCTCAGCTCATCCTTATGCTGCCTCCATGCTGGTGTCTCATCTCAGCTCATCCTTATGCTGCCTTCATGCTGGTGTCCCAGCTCATCCTTATGCTGCCTCCATGCTGGTGTCTCATCTCAGCTCATCCTTATGCTGCCTTCATGCTGGTGTCCCAGCTCATCCTTATGCTTCCTCCATGCTGGTGTCTCATCTCAGCTCATCCTTATGCTGCCTTCATGCTGATGTCCCAGCTCATCCTTATGCTGCCTCCATGCTGGTGTCTCATCTCAGCTCATCCTTATGCTGCCTCCATGCTGGTGTCTCATCTCAGCTCATCCTTATGCTGCCTCCATGCTGGTGTCTCATCTCAGCTTTTCCTGCTGCTGCCTCCATGCTGGTGTCTCATCTCAGCTTTTCCTGCTGCTGCCTCCATGCTGGTGTCTCATCTCAGCTCATCCTTATGCTGCCTCCATGCTGGTGTCTCATCTCAGCTTTTCCTGCTGCTGCCTCCATGCTGGTGTCTCATCTCAGCTTTTCCTGCTGCTGCCTTCATGCTGATGTCCCAGCTCATCCTTATGCTGCCTCCATGCTGGTGTCTCATCTCAGCTCATCCTTATGCTGCCTCCATGCTGGTGTCTCATCTCAGCTCATCCTGCTGCTGCCTTCATGCTGGTGGCTCTTCTCTTTTCAGCTCATCCTGCTCCTGCCTCCTTTTTCTTGAACTTTGCTGCCTTAGCCTTTAGTCTGTCCCCTTTTAGTGCACTCTTTCAACATGGACTGTCTGGGGCTTTCTTGTCAACATCACATAGTTGTGCCGCTATCAGCTCTCACACTAGAGCTGTACTTAGCTTTTGGGGTGTCACTTCCACTTTCTGTGTTCTTTGCTATCATCATGATTGTGCAAAAGGATAAGATGTTAAGACTGTTTATGTAATGTTGCCATTTGAAACAATGTATGTGCAGGTCTACACTCAATGTGCTGTTCATTTCAGTTACAATGTCATGTGCAGTTTGATATCTTGTCCTTGCAGAATGTGATTACCAAAGATGTTGACTTGCTTTCAGTCTATTGATAACATTTGTTGTGTAATAAAGTGGTCACAGGTTGGAAAAAATACTTTCTGGTTGTCTGTTTTCATTGTGTGCTTTTTGTCTTAAGGATGGACTAGGTCAGAGTTTTGGGATCCACTTACCTTGCATGCTACAGTGCTAGTGGCCATTCCAGCTAGGCACTTTTCTGGCAGGCAAGACCATTTGGCCTAGGGCCTACAACCAAAAGCTCTTTATATGCTCTCAAGGAAGACAGTAAGAGCTACACAGGAAGCTCCATACTGTGGAGCTTCACTATTGGATCCATTTGCCTTCTCTTCGAGAACATACTCTTAGCTAACTTTTGGGTACATAGGTCTGTATGTGAGATGGGCACTAGCTATGCAGTCCAGTGGAATCTGTGTAGAAATGCTTTGCTAGAAGTGCAGAAGCTATATCTTCACTTTGCTGGGGGCCCAATAGGTTGTACAGCTATGCGCAGGTCATAGTGTAGCTATAACAAACCACTGGCCTCGTTCATTGTGAAGATTTAGCATCTCTGACCAAACAATGGGCCTTCTCTCTGACTCTGGCACTCAATACTATCACGATATAAGTCTTTAGTCAGAGGACTACATGAAAAGTACATAAAGGCCTAGGTGTGTTTTATCTCTAGGGAGCATAAATGTGTAACTGCAGGTACCAGGACAGGGAGTATTACTGTAGATCTAAAGCTTGGGTGGTGTTAAGAATAAGTTACACTAAGCACCCCACAAGACTTAACATTGGGCCCTTTACTGGCTACCCCCCTCCCTGCTTTAGTGAGCAGGTGTTATACAGATCCATATGGAGTAGCACTATATCTGTTACTCTGGGTGGGGCATATATTAAAGCTCCCCACCCCAGTTTTGTCCAAACAGAAAAATATGCTTTTGAGAAATCTGAAGGTGCGTTGTATGACATAGCAGGTAGAACATAAAGCCTCGTGGTACCTCATGTCCGTCAGCATGTTAGGAATAGCAATGAGGGTGAGAAGCCAGGCCCTTCAACCGTATCCCGAATCCCCTGCGGCAAAGAGAGAAAGGGGGTGTCATTCACACCACCATCACTTTGAGAGATGTCTTGCAAACCACGGCATGCTATAAGACAGTAGAAGCCCTCTAGCTTAGCCTGAGCCTTAAAAACCTTTTCCTTACCCTAAGTCCATGCCACCTTTTTCTGTGACACTAAATGAACACTAGATGAATCTGGGTCAGATCTTCCAGACTAGGAAATTGCATCTGGGGATTCCACCAAATGTGTGCTAGCCCCTCACAACCAAGCTAAGGCTGCTTATTTGTAGTAGTTATCAAACCCTGAAGAAGTACATGAGAGCTGTCACACCTGTCCTAGCTGAAAAACCTCTATCTCGTGGTCTGAATGTGCAAGTCCCTAGCTGCTCTGCAGTATGTCCTCCAGAGATACAAATTTGTCAGCCCTAACACAGGGAATATGCTAGGCCCAAAAATGCAGAGGCTACTGCTTCTGGTTTACTTGTGTGATGGGCAAGGCAAACTGTGCCTGACATCCTGGCTGATCCATCATTAACAGGGCATACCTGATCTGCGAGTACCAGCAGTGTGGACACTTAGGTTGTGATTAACCAGTGAGATTTTAACTGCTCCGAATGGGAGGATTGGAAAAGACCAATGTTTAAATTGAACCAGTAGAAAGTGTGTAGTGGCTGCTCACACTCAAAGCTTTATGGAAATTGCATTGTTTGGCCTCACAAGATTATCAGGCTTCTCGAGCATGGGGAGAGAAAGCCAGGCCCTGGTGCAGTGGCATGCAGACCTACCTGTACAAGCCACTTGTCATGACAGTGATGCTATTGCATTCCCCACAGCCCCCCCCCCCCCCCATGTCCATGCCGTTTGCTGCAAAGACATAACCAGAGAGGGAATAGAGAAAGAAGCATCTCTTACCTACAAGCCAACTGTTACTGTAGAGGCCTTTGTCAAAATTTTCAAAGAGGCGCTATTGCCTAAGTATAAAGGAATTGTGGGCAGCTCCCAGGTACTTGGTCACCATGTTTATTTATTTTTATTTATTTATTTAAGGTTTTTTTATACCGGCATTCAAGAACTCGTTCTCATCATGTCTGTTTACAGAAAAACAGGGGTGCAAAAATAGAACCAAAAAACATAAATAAACGTGATGAAGAAATGCAGTTACAAATAACAAGGGTAAATGAACTGGGATTGTAAGAAAATAAAGTGAGATAGAGGAAATTAATTATATACAAGTGTACATTATAAATATGGAGTCCACTATATACAGCTTCTAAGCAGAGAGATTATTGATGGTGCGTGTTAGGTGGAGTTCGGGAAGGCTTGCCTGAAAAGCCAAGTTTTAAGTCTTTTCCTAAAGGTTAGGAGGCACGGTTCCTAAAGGTTCCTAAAGGTTAGGAGGCACGGTTCATTTCTGAGATCTGTGGGGATGGAGTTCCATAGCGGAGGGCCTGCTGTGGAGAGGGCTCGGTCTCTCAAGGTGCTGTGATTAGTAGTTTTTGTGGGTGGAACAAGGAGGCATCCTCTGTAGGCTTCCCTGGTCGGTCTTGTGGATTTGTGTAAACGGGGAGGAATTTGTAGGTCGATTATGGTAAGTTGGTGAATGATTTTGTATAGCAAGGTGATGGATTTGTAAATGACTCTGAAATGAATTGGTAACCAGTGGAGGTCTTGTAGGACTGGGGAGATGTGGTCTCTTTTCCTGGTGTTTGTTAGTAGACGGGCTGCTGCGTTTTGAACCATTTGGAGCGGTTTTGTATATGAAGAGGGGAGGCCAAGTAACGTAGAGTTACAGTAGTCTAGTTTGGAGAAAATGAGGGCTTGGAGGATGGTTCTGAAGTCTATGGCGTGGAATAGTGGTCTTATCCTCTTTAAAACTTGTAGTTTATAGAAGCAGTCTTTGGTAGTTTTGTTGATGTGGGCTTTGAAGTTCAGTTTATTGTCGATTAGCACACCTTGATCCCTCACATGAGTGGTTTGTAGGGTGGTTGGTAGACAGGCTGTTAGATTGTTATCAGGGGTTATGAGTAGAACTTCAGTTTTGGATGAGTTTAGTACCAGATTGAGGCTGTTGAGGAGGCTTTTTATTTCTAGTTGACAGGTTTCCCAGTATTCGAGGGTTTTTGAGTATGATTCTTTGATGGGGATCAGGATCTGGATGTCGTCCGCATAGAGAAAGTGTATTAAATTGAGGTTGGTAAGGAGTCGGCAGAGTGGTAGGAGTAAATATTAAAGAGTGTAGGATATTAAAGAGTGTAAATATTAAAGAGTGTAGGAGGTAAATATTAAAGAGTGTATGTTGAGGATGCATAGTCGAGCATCACAGACCACTTGCATGTTAATAGAGTGGAAGAGCATTCTGTTGTAGAAGATCTCCTTCCTGTCACAGGGTGGGATGATGGCTATGTGAGTGCATTCGATAGCTTCCAGAACATTGGGAAAGTGAGCTATGGCATAAAAGCCTCTCTTCAATTCCATCAAGTCCTTCCTGTCCTAAGGAAATGCTGTGTAGCAATTAATGGGTCAGATATGGCTATTATGACCTGGCCCAGACATTGGGAAAGAGTGGTTTGGGACATTCCCCCGACGAACCCTACTGTCGTCTAGATGGAGCCAGATGTCAGGAAATGCAAGGTGGCCAATAGTTTGGTAAGCCCCGGTATAGCATGGGACCTTTCTGTGACCTGATCCCGGATCCCCCTCGGATTTCTTCATATAATTCCAGAATAGTCTGAGAGCTGAAGCGATACCTGCTAACCACATAATCTTCTGGCGTGCCCAGCAATGAAGCTCGTGGAGGAAAGATGTGCTCCCTGTATCTCCTCCGCTGTGGCCGCCTGCATGCCAACTGTCATGACCCTCTCCTTGTGGGGTCAGTGGCTCTGGCTTTGGTGCAGGGACTTCCCTAGGAGGGGTTGGAACTTCCCTTGCCTGTTCTGGTGGTAGTGGTTCTTGTTGTCTGCGACAAGCATCCTGAAGAAGCCAGTATCCCACAACAAGTAAACCTGCCACAAACATAATAGGTTTAGGAAGACAGACCAGGTAAGCAAAGGTGTTTTTATTGGGCCAGGAGGGTATGATAGGTGTATCTGATAGAAGGCCTCATTTTATCTTGCGTGATAATAGCCACAATCCGTGATAACTGCTGCGGTCGTGCAATAAAAACTATTTTTTTCCCTTCTCCCAAAAAAAAAAAGTGTAACTTTTTTTTCTGATGTTAAATCCCATGTTAGTATGTTTTAATCTATCGTTGAATGCAGTTGGACACCTTAATTTACATTAACTCCTTCCACTTGCATACTAAAATTAAAATTTGCATGTTAGCTTGTGTTGCGATATTTATTGCGCGCCCAACACGCACTAGACCCCATTTAATGCACATTAAGGCTCTAACGCATTTTGATAAATGACCCTGAGTGTTTGTTACACACAGCCTCAATTATGGTGTTAATGTGTCTTCATTGTGGTCAGATGAGACCAAAATGAAGCTTTTTGGCCAAAATTCTAAATGTTATATGTGGTGCAAACCTAACACTGCCCATTCCTCAGCAAACACCATCCCAACAGTAAAGTATGGGGGTGGCAGCAACATATTGTGGGGATGCTTTTCCTCAGCATGGACTGGACTTGTTAAAAGTGAAAGATTAATGGATGGTGCAACATACAGGGAGAATACTACAAGACAACCTGCTTCAGTCTGCTAAAACTTGGAAGAAAGTCCAAATTTCAGCAGGACAATGATCCCAAGAGCAAGGCCAAAGCAACAGAGGAGTGGCTGAACAACAAAAAGGTGGATGTTCTAAAATGGCCAGGTCAAAGTCCAGATCTCAAGCCAATTGAGAATCTATGGCATTATTTGAAAATTGCAGTCCATAAGCTTCATCCAACCAACCTGAACATCGTGGAGCAAATATGCCAAGAAGAATATGCAAAAATCACCCCCAAAACAGTGTGCAAAGCTGGTAGAAAATTTCCCCAACAGGCTTATATCTGGTAGTGCAGCAAAAGGTGGTTCTACCAAGTACTATTCTGAAGGGATTGAATACTTATGCAAGCAGCATTTTTCAGTTTTTAATTTTATTTTACAAAAAATGCAGAGATAATGAATTGTGACTGAAAATTTACTTTAAGAGCATACTGATTTGCAATAAACATACACAGATTGTTCCAGATAGTATGTGTCATTTGTAATCCACACAAACCTGCTGACTTTTTTTTGTTTTTTATATTTTATTGCATTTAAACAGAACATGACAAGTAAACAACCATTCTGTAACATGTGAACATGAACAATAAACTTGTACATTCAAGCACATCTGTCTGGTTTATTATCAGTACAGTGGTGATAAAGACCAACAGAGGTTCAGCTGACAAGTGTGGTTGGCCTCCCGGCTCTTGATAGCTAAGCATTGGAAAAGCAAACGTCTGCCTACAGTGGAGGAGGTCATCACCCTATTAAAACCTGCTGACTTTTTTAAGGGGTTAAATACTTTTGCAAGCCGCAGTATATATGTAGAGAGAGAGTGGTGTAATAAAGTACATATAATTCCATTTTTGTTTTGATATTTTTATATAATGTAGATCAATACATATAATGTACAAGCATGCATGCGCACCCCACTGTCCACTGAAATGTGTATATGCACAGTCTTGTTGTATGTGAGGCAAGCTTTGCTTACACCTCAGCAAATACATGTCTGTGCCAAGCTGTGCACAAAGTGCGCATATATGTACATAACTGAGAGACTCTGCGCATATGTTACTCAGTGGATAGTGGGAAACGCATGTGCATGGTAGCTCAAGGGCACTTCACCAGCAAAGAACAGATGAGTTTGCCATAGTTGAGTGGGAGGAAGGGAATGCTGGGTTGGGCTGGAGAGGAGTGCCACTGTGCGCTGGCATCGGGCCGCAGAATGGTGATGGGAGTGTGCTTGAGCGGCTGGGGAATGGGTTGGGTGGTGCTAGGGTTGGGACAAGGAAGGGGGTACTGAGTCGGGCAGCGGGGGAGGTTTGGTATATGCTGGGGTTAAGCTGGAGAAGGAGGAAGGGGAAATAAGTGTTGGGCTCTAGATGGGAAGGGGTGGAGAAAAGTGCTGGGGTCAGGCTGTGGAGGGTGAGTCACAAAGTGCTGGGGTTAATCTAGAGAGGGAGGAAGTGAGTGATGGGGCAGACTACGCTGGGATTGGGTTGGGGTAAGGATGGAAAAAAGAGGGGTAGGAGTGCCAGGGGAACAGAATGCTGGGAGAGGGAGTGTGCTGAAGTTGTTGGACTATCCTGGGGAGTAGGGTGAACAATGTGCCAGGGAAGTCTGGATGGGGGAGGAGGGTCTAGGGTTGAGGAGTGCTGGGATTAGGCTGGTATGGAGAGAGAAGAGTACTGGGGCCAGGCTGGAGAGGGGTGTGGATTAATGTTGGGGCTAAGCTCAGGTATGGGTGAGGAAGAGTCTTGGGTGTCTAGATGAGGAAGAGTGGCAGAGTGCTGAGCATTTCCATGTTGACATGCCTTCCCTTAAATGTTCAGTGGATATCAGCTAGTTTCATTATATCAGCATAAGCATATAAAGCATATATAAGCCTAAAAAATAAAATTATTTTCCCTGCTCAACACGGATTTAGAAGCACCCTCAGTATTGAAACACTTCTTTTATCACTAACTGATACTATCCTCAAAGGTTTTGATAATAACCAAAAATTTATCCTCATAGTATTAGATATATCTGCAGCCTTTGACACCGCCAATCACTCTATCCTTCTTAACAGATTAAGAGAAATAGGACTATGCAACACTACTCTGGTTTGCTTCCTACTTATCTAACAGATCATATATCGTCAGAGCAAATAATGAATCTAAACAGATATCTCTCCCACATGGTGTACTTCAGGGTTCATCGTTTTCATCAACGCTTTTTAACATCTACCTTTTACCTTTGTGCAAACTCCTCTCAGACCTCAAGTTGTTTTACTTCATCTATGCTGATGATGTCCAAATTCTACTCCCAATTAACGACAATCTGGAAAATACAATAAGCATCTGGAACACCCACCTAAAATCAATTCAACATCTCTCAACAAAAATGGCTCTCACCCTCAACAATAACAAAACTGAAATGTTATATTTATGCAATACTCACCTTTACTTAATCCCCAATTCAATAGCTACACTACAAACAAAGATTTCATCCATACTACAAAAGATCTTGGAGTTACAATTGATAATGAAATAAACTTTAAGAAACATCAATAATATAATAAAAGAAGGTTTCTTTAAACTTCAAGTTTTAAAACGAATTAAACCTCTTCTACACTTTCAAAACTATAGAACAGCTTTGCAAGCCTTAATTTTTTCAAACCTGGACTACTGCAATGCAGTTCTCCTAGGTCTTCCATTCTCAACTATAAAACCTTTACAGCTTCTACAAAATGCAGCAGCTAGATCTTTATCCAACTGCAAAAGAAGAAAACATATCACTCCGACTCTTAAACAACTTCATTGGTTACCAATCTCTCACAGGATAATATATAAAACCCTAACTCTAATCCACAAAGCTCTCTATAATAATAAAACTGAATGGATGAAAGACACACTTCTTTTTAAAGACACTCTTAGAACCTACGTTCAACAAATACTGGGCTTCTCTTAACCTCTTCACCAAGAATGATACACCATCAATATACAAGAGAATGTGCTTTTTCCATTGCAGGACCAGCTTTATGGAATACGTTACCCACAGAATTTTCCCATCCCCTTCCTTCTATTTTATCAATCACTACACTCTTTCCCATCCCTCTCTTGTTTCTCCCTCTTCTCCACCCCCATTCTCTCATTGATTTTTAACACATTTGATAATTATATTTTGTAATACATATCCCATTTTTCCCCCTCATTTGTTATATTTATTACATTGTATCCATTTTTTAGTTAAAATTGTTATATGTAAACAGACGTGATGGCATTGCTGAATATCGGTATATAAAAGCAAAATAAATAAATAAGTGATTGTACTTAGTTGCAAAGAAAATAATAAAATGGTTTTTTACTGCATGTAAATGCAGTATTTTTTGACTCATTTAGGTTCCATTTAAATTAAAATAAGATAAAAGCTTACTGCTGAAAGTTAACATTGCAGTAACCCAAGCTTATCCAGGTTCTAAAGTGCCTAAGCAATTTTGGCATAGTTCATAGTAACCTATTTCTTTTGACAGGTGAATACAACTGTCCCTTTGTTGGGCCGCTCAGGCCTGTTGGGTGAGCTGAGGAATAATTTCTTCACTGATGTGGCATGTGGACGGGGAAAGAAGTCTGACAGCACCTTCTGCATCACCTCTTCTGGCCTCCTTTGTGAATTCAATGATAAGAGGCTGCTGGACAAGTGGGTGGAGCTGCGGGTGAGTTCCACAGCTCTCGCTGGGCACCAGTGCCTTTGCATAGTGTCAGGATAACACCTCCAGTAAGCTGCTGCAAACTATGATGGCTGCAGCCAAATGCAAAGCTGGATAAATATCAGATCTGTGATTTGAAAAGCACAGCACAAAGCGGCAGTAAGGGGTAAGCAGGGGTAGTGAAATGCCCTTTTGGTTAGGGTCTAAGCTAATTGCCCCCCCCCCCCCCCCCCCACACACACACACAGAGCCATTAAAGCCATTCCAAGTGCTCCCTCCTACAGCCAGCCAACCAGCCTCAACATCCACCTCAAGCCATCCCCCAGCCAGGCTCAGACATCCTCTCTCTCCCAAGCCAGCCTCTCTCCCTTCTTCCTTCGTTCGTCCACCCCAGCAAACAGCTCACTCACTTTGCACCCTCCCGGAAGTGGGTCCTGCAGGCACTGCATCGCTCTCTGTATGTTTGAGCCACACAGATGGCCTGTGTTCCTGTTCTGTTCTTGCGAGACTCAGTGCAAGAGTATAGGTTACCTGCATGGTACAGAGCAGTGAGGTACCTGCAGGGGCACGTCTAGATAGAACGTTCTGAAAATTAGTCTGGTCCCTTTCCGATGCCTATGGGAGAAAGTGGAGGTGACACCAGAGTAGCTTGGGCAAGGGAATGTCTGTGCAGTAGAGAATGTTCAAGTGACTTGGGGGCAGCAGAAGGGAAACTGGGAGGAGCATGAAACGCCGAAATGAAATGGTGGGCCAGAGTACTGTGAGGGGTGGCTGGGAGTTTGATTGCGCATGCTAAAAGATTAAAACCAGAGCCTTCTGTGACATTGTGGATGTGTGTTTCTGTATCTTGGTGGAAAAGTATTACAGCTGATAGCACCAAAGCTGCTTAAAGACGTCTCCACTTGGTTGGTAATGTACTGCGTAATTGGCACCGCGAGAAGAGGGGAAGATGTGTGAGGGAGTGTAGCAATAATTCCGTGCATAGCTTGAATTGTTTATATGAGTAGCTAAAATATGTCTTTTTACTACTGCCCCATTCCTCAGAAAAGTCCTTTTTCACCAAACAGTATTGCCTCTGGAGGTGCAAGCACTGAGCTTTGGTAAATTAATTTATTTAGTGGGATTATTTGGTACAATAGTTTTTGCCTTTCTTGAATCATTGAGGTAGATTTGCAACGAAAGTGAAACCAGGCAAAACCCAAACCCAATAGAACTGTAAACTCTGGTGCCCATCTCAGCTGAAAATTATAGAAAAAGCATATGTCTTCAATGAAATTTCTCTTACCCTTATTTTTCTTTTATTTGCTGTCCAATATTTGCTCAGAACACAGACAACTGTGCAGTAAGTTAACAGCTCTCCTCTGTCTTTTCTATCATCTCATCAGAACCTGTCATCCCATAGTGATGTCCATCTTACATGATTGACGTATGCCTCATCTTTGTCCTAAAGTTCTGCACTTTCTCCGCAGTGCCCAGAGCACATGCTACTAATTCCCCATTGCTGTGTCTTCAGTTTCTAAATTCTAGTGCATTTGCAGTGGTTGAAAGGGTGCTCACTGGCTTTGTGCCAGGGCTGGAGGGAGTCTCATTGTAGAGCAGCAGTGTGTTTTGGGAAGAGATTACACTATGACCCTGTTGCCACTCATGAGACAGTATGTACCTGAGTCAGTTTGACGACTCCCCATTGTTTAGATTCTCTGGCTGGAGCCCAAGCGCTCTCTCTGAGAAAGGTATGGAAAACAAATCTGATGACTGAATAATTCTGCAGACCAGTGTACAGGGTAAGTAGGAGGGCATACTTGAGATTCTGTCAGAAAAGCCCCATCCAAAGTATTTAACTACCCTCGTCCCTGGGGAGTCTCGTTTCGTTTCAGTTTCTGGAAGTATAGTGGTGGTTGTGGTTGCAGGGCTCCGAAAAAAAAAACCAGAAGTTGATCAGCTGTCCCTTTCTCTGTATTTTCTGCAGACAGCAGTTGCAAACTGTATCTTTGTGAACCAAGACTACATTTTCTGCGGCTGTGCAGATGGCATCGTGCGTGTCTTCAATCCAGCTAACCTGCACTTTCTCAGCACCATCCCCAAGCCTCACCACCTGGGCATGGATATTGCCACTGTTACTGAAGCCAGGTAGGAAGATGTCCTAGGAGCACCAAAAAAGGGTGGGAAGGCAACTGGAGTGAGCTCTAGTCTGAATCATGCTAGAGTGTACACCTGAAAACTTCAGGGACACAGATTTGCACTTTTATATCCATGATCGTTACTGGCTTTGTTTGCTGGTGTTTGCACATATGGAGGGGTCAGACTGAAGGCAGGGCTTCTAGTCATATGGCTAGCATGTTGCACACTGTGTCTGCAGTACATTTCTCTGCAGCCTGCGACTTGAGTAATGCCTTTCCAAACTGGAAACCGTATGAGATTTACTTTATCAAAACATTGGCGGGGGCCCAGTCTCCCTATTTTCAGGGAACAAGTTTTGTTTGTATTGTGATTTGTGATTAGATTTGATCAATATTCACTATACTTGGACTAAACCTAAGTCCCCAATTCAGTCATCAGTTATTTGTACCCCAACATTAGCAAAGCTGACCTTTATTTATAATTAAAAAAAACCCAACTTTTTTTTAAATGCTTTTTTTAATCTTAATCTAAAAATTGGTCCATATCTACTTGTGACGAAGGATCATGTTGCAATCCGAGCCAATTCCTCTTTCCCTCAGTTTGAATATTTCGTACTATTGGTTGAAGTGTCTGCCCAGGACACTTCTGATGGTTGACTGATTTGATGATGCTTTGCTACATGCCTGCCAGAGGTTATATAATCTTTCAGTACTCAACAGACTCTGGGTAACTCTGTGGAGAGGAACATAATCCCAGGAAGTGAATTCCTGAGTGCTCCACATTGCTGGTATTTTTAAGAAACTTAATAGTCCTATGGACTTTCCAAGCTGCCAATTGATCTTAAACATTTTTCAGCTGATTGTTTATTTTCTTAACATAGGTTGCTGCCGCTTTAGTAACTTAATTTTATTTTCTTAACCTAGGTTGCTGCTGCTTTAGTAACTTAATTTTATAATGTTGTATTTAAGATTGATTATATATAGAATGTCTTATGCAATTTGTGTATTATGTTGTGAGTTTGGTTTTTTTTATAGTGATTGCTTTCATTTGTAAATGTCAATTATCTCTTGTTGGATTTGTGGTAAATTGAGAAATAATTAAAATAAACTAGAGGTGATTTGTCTTTTTGAAGACATAAAGATAAAGTTTCTGTCCTTGTATAAATGTCTTGATAATTTAGAAGGGTGATGACATTGACATTGAAAATGGCTTCCTTAAGTTCAAGATAAGCAGATCTGATCCTGGCATCTGTGGGTTGCAAGAAAGATTCTTAGTAATCTGGGTTGAGTTGCTGACTTTCTGTAAATAAAAAAACTGGCTAAATTCCCTGTAACCCAACTGCAAAACAGAGTAACCTTAGAGACTTGCTGATAAGCATCAGTGCATCTCAGATGCACTAACTAGAAAGGAGAGGGGAAAATCATAAATACATCTTTGTCTTGTGTTCAACGTTTTGCAAAGTACGCTTGTTTGGTTTTTTTTTTTCATTAAAATCTGTGGTCTGTCCACTGTTGCAGTGGGTCCATGATCAGCCCCCACCATGGCCTGTGGTGGTTTTCACCTGAAGAATCTACATTATCCGTACTATCATCATTATCCCTATTGCCAAAGCTAAGGGTGGGCTGCTTTTTATCCTGGGCAATGTGCTGCCAATATGCATTTTTTTTTCTTTTACTGTCCTGTTCTCTAACTCTGGCTAATTTTTCTACTGATTTTTTTTAAATGATAAATCTTTTTTTATTACTAAGAACGTAGAATCGCAGACCAGTTGCATAGTACATATTTTTTTCCAGCTACATGCTATGCTGTAATATACAACACATGTTACAACATTAAATGTGCTGCCAATATGAATTTGTTTCTTTTACTGTCTCTCTCTGGTTAATTTTTTGCATGCCTTGGCAGGAAAGAACCACACTGGTAAACCAGGATATGTTGAGGATGATCTTAGTTTCTCAAATGTACTACCAGTGTTCTTTGCAATCTGCTGAGAGCTTCCTTCAGGAGTCCATAGGATGTAACATGGATATGTTGGAAAAAGAGCATAGAGTCCCTGAGTTGGCCCAGTAGCTCAGTGGCAGTGCTATGTATTGCCATGTAAAGGACCTGGGTTTGAATCCTGGAACTGGGGATGCTGGGAGGCTGCCCCACAGTACGGCCCATGATTTTAGAGTTCCAGAGGGAACCCTGATGCATTTCCCTTGGCCTACGACTATCTCTGTTATGACTAAGCTAAGTGAGTTGACAGGAGGATAAATAAAATCAGAAAAATCTCTGGGTAGTTGTGAATGAAGGCTTATGGCTCAAACAACAAAAAACCCCAAACAAACCTCAATAGTGTGCCATGTGACCTTTAATGTAAGAGGTTGAGCCAGTCCAGTCAGTTCATTGTGCTTGTTTTTTGTAAATGGTATGCTAGTCCTGGTGTAGAGAATTGATGATTTCAGAAAGAGAGCAGGACATGAACACCCAAAAATGTTTTCTTTTGTGGTGTTTTTTTAAATTTGTGGCGCTGTCTGATGTTAGATGTATATTTAAAGCTGGGATGCAGAAAATGTTTTATCTTTGTGAAGTAGAGTTTTAGACAGGACTCCAAATTAATGCCACTCTTAAGGGCCTCTGTTGATTGACATAAGACCCTCATAAACGGCCCCTTCAGATGTAGCCTCTGTTGGGATACTTGTTGGTTATTGCATTTTATTCTGTTGTCATGTGACTCCAAAGCGTAGGTGTCAATGAATTTTATTCCTTACATGAACTGAATAAGGCTTAAAGAACACAAGAGTCCCTTTGATACCAGGGTCTGCTGTGTGGGCCGGGCCTCCCACTTTGCCGTCCCACAGCTGCAGTCTTGTGCTTAATATTCAGTAGTGGCTGTGTAGATCATTTGTCTTTTACGAGAATCATGCTCGGCATTTGCAGAACTAAAAGTTTTACATTTTCCTGGTTGTTTTTGCTTTGTTCTTTGTTTGTAGAGTGGTTTTCACCCCTGTATCTTGGAATGCCAAGGAAATTGGGGCACAAAGTCAGACCTGAGCTATAATTCATTTTTAACCCATGCATGTGCTAACAGGTATCAAAATAATTTGTACCATCAGTGTTCCAGTTAGTTTCTTGGGCTGTCCTTTTTCATTTTAAACTAAAATGATCAATATCTTCTCTTTTTGATGGCCTCTCCTTAAAGGATTGCCGTGGGGTTTTGGCAGAGGAACTTAGTATGTGCTGGTTCTGTGTTGATTCTTTTTCTGTAACTGGTAGGGGGGTCCTCTTTATGGTAGCATTTAACTCTGTAGTTAGCACTGTACATTGATACCCTAGAACAGTGGTTCTCAACCCTGTCCTGGGGACCCCCCCCAGCCAGTCGGGTTTTCAGGATATCCACAATGAATATGCATGAGAGAAAATTTGCATGTTATGCAGGCAGTGTATGCAAATTTTCTCTCATGCATATTCATTGTGGATATCATGAAAACCCGACTGGCTGGGGGGGGTCCCCAGGACAGGGTTGAGAACCACTGCCCTAGAAGGTATCAATTGATACCCTAAAAAGTAGATTTTAAGAGCCGCGCACAAATGCAAATGTGCATGCACATGGATGCGCCAATTGTATAACATGCACATGTTTATGCATGCATATTATAAAATTGACTAGCCGCCGTACATGCACGCACGATTTTATATTGACGCGCGAATGTGCATGCGAATCCCATCTCGAGCACATAAGGGAGGGAATTTTAGTAGGTACGCGTGGTGACACAATAGGCCTATTTCCCAGTTCGCCCCAGTAAAAGAGAGGACTTCCTAAACCCCCCTACCTAACTTGCCTCCCTTTTACCCTACTAGCCCCGACCCCTAAAAGAAAGCTGACTACCCTTTTTTTTTTAATTTCACTACTTACATGCTGTTCATAGCAGAAGCAGTTTACGCAGTTGAGGGTTCCTGGTGCACATTTATGGGTGTAGTTGCAGCCTGCCCAGACCATGCCCACATCCCACCCCTTTTTGTCAAATCTTTTTTATCCACGCACCGGGAGATATGCACGTGGCCATGGACCTTTAAAATCCTTGCAGCCTGTGCACGGCCGAGTCGCGCGCGTATCTCCTGGTTTTGCTGCGCGTGGGGCTTTTAAAATTTGCCCTTAAGTGTTCTCCCCAGTTAAAGTGGATGAACCTTTCAACTAGATCAGACTAGCAGCTTTGATGTGGATGTCTTTCATGCAGGAGGGAGCTAATAAAGATATCGACACCTCTGAGGTATTTCAGGATGTCAAAAGCAAGTGGGTTTTTTTTTTTATGAGAAAGAGGTTTGAGAGCAAGGAGGTCTCAATATGAAACTAAAGGGTGTAGACTCAGGAGTGAGATAAGGGGAATGGGTGGTAGGTAGATATATGGACAGCCTCTCAACAGAATAAAAAATAAATAAAAACAATTAAAATAAATAAATAATATTAACAAAATGCCAAGGGGCAAGTATGGTGAAACAGGAGTTCTTTACATGCAGTGTATCTTATTTGCTGGAATTCTGTTTCTTCCTTTAAGACCCCCTTTTCCATGTACAAATTATTAACCAGCAGATGGCAGCACAACAGTGGAGAATTTTACACTGGCTGTGGTAAGTAACAGGATTTCTCTGAGCCAGTGAGACCCGCGGCAAAACAGGCTCTAGTTATGAGCACAGGTTTTTATCACAGCATGCGGCTAACGCTGGCACTTCCGGAGGATGTTAAAAAAAAAAAAAAAAAAATTATTTGAATGGTTTGTGCGCAGAAATCCACGCACTCGTGAAGAAATGCGCATACATAAGCGCGCAGTAAGGCCTTATGTAATAAGCGGCCACCTCTGCGCTGATAATCCATGCGTAATCCACGCATAAAAGCAAGCAAGTGAATGGGGCTCCTTATTCAGTGAAAGTATGACCCTGGAATGTAATTTTAATATTTCAAATAACTCTGTGCTGCAGAAAAAAATGGCAAATATTTTCATCGGTGATAATTCACATCGCATGGTGGCGAGTTAGGTGCTTAGCTGGGCACGAATCTGGCTGCTCGGTCGTCGAGATAGGCATTCAGCTGCGCACTCGGGCACTGAGATAGGCGCTCTGCTGGATGCGAATCTGGATGCTCAGGTGCCCAGAAAGGTGCCTAGCTAAGTTGGTTGTTCGGGCACTGAGATAGGTGCTCAGCTTGCCCTTACCTTCTGCTGCTGTCATCCTTTAGTAAACTCGCAAGATATACCACAGCATCAGGAACAGCTGAACGCAATCAGAAATATCCATATAAATCACACCAGAGCTGCACGGTCACACAACCACACCACAGCAATGCAAGCGATGGTATAAAATGACCCCTGAGTCTGCGCTGTCACTTAATTCACGCCCTGACCACGGTGGCAAAAAACCCGCATTAAAAAACACGCACTAGCATTAGTGCAGCTCCCTGCATTGCCAGTGATTAGGTAATTGCCTCCTTTGCATATCATTAGCATGCATTCGCGCAGAAAAACCACAGATCTGTAAGCACGCTTATATGCGCTTTTTTTTCCCCATGCACAAAACCCTTATTACATCCCCGCATAGGGCTTTGCGCAGGAAAACACATGTACAAATGCAACTTCAGCGCACCTTATTACATCAACCCCACTGAGAGGCAGTTAGTTAAGGGTTTTTTTTGGCAGTTACAGGTACAGGAGCTTACAGAGATGGCGAGACAATTAAGAGCTGAGCTGAGGAAAGTGAGCCCAGATCTGAAAGGGTTTAAAGACTTTGTGTCTGAGTGCTCGGCAGTGCTTTATGCTGATTGGACAGAACAGTGAGAAAAACAGCATGATGCCTCTCAACTGTTTTTGATATAGCAGCCTAAGAAGTCTGGCAGTGAGTCCAGCAGAATCAACTACTGTTCTGCTAGGAAAAACTGAAGTGTGTTAAGTTTGCAAACAAGTCAGTGGTAAAAGTATTAGTTAAGTGTTAATTGTAAAAATACCCATTATTTTTCCATGTTTGTTTGCTTGCAGCTTTTCGGTCTTTTTTATGTTCACTTTAATCTTTGTTAATTTTTTTTTTTTAGCTTCTTAGCACTGTCTCTGAGATTGATCAGTGACCCAGATTAGATAAGTTACTGGATGATACCAGGGTGTTTAGTTAGTGTTCTATGAATGCATTTCTGGGAAATCTGTGACCTTGGGTTGGGGTGAGGTTGCAGTGTCCACAGGAACCATCAGCGAATAGCTTGTGGGCAGGGTAAAAGCCCAGAGGCAAGCAAGAGCACAGTTGGCAGGTGGGAGGTTACCAGGACAGTGGCACATGTGCAGGTGAGGCCTTTGCAATGCTTGTCAGAACTCTCAAGTGACCAAGAATTGACCTTTGGTGGGTGTTAGGGAGTAAAGCAGAGGCATTATGTGACAACAAGCATGGAGGAATATTTTTTTTTGTTTAATATGACGAAAGCAAGGGTAACACCAGAGATTAAATATGATCTGCAGGATTGGTACAGAAAATGAACAGTATGGATGGGGCCTGAAGATCTTTCTGTTATTAATTTCTATTTCTATACTAGTCATGCTAGCAAGAGCTAAGCCACTGAATAAATTGAGAACTCTTATTACCTACTCCACATCCTACCTGGCAGAGCCAGGATGTCATCTACAGATGTCAAAAATAGAAAAAGTAGAGACCTTCGGTTTTTATTTTATCTTTCCTGGGAATCTCAATGTTATAACAAAAAAATCAGTGGAAAAAATTACTGTAACATACAGGAAAAAAATCAGTGGAAGTCATTTTTGTACTGTTTTTTTATGATAAATCTGTTTTATTACTAAACGTAGAATCTGACTAGTTGCATATTACATATTTTTTCTTGTTACATGCCATGCTATAATATACAACACATGTTACAAACTCCAAAATGCTCCCTCCCTACCACTGTTCCCTCTAAAGTGTTCATGTGCACAAAAGATTCTGGACTATGTTCACACAGCAGAGCAGCATGCACAAAAGCTCCTCTCCCAGCAGTTGAGAAACAGAAGAGACCCCGTCGGTGTCCAAAGAAGAGAGGAGACTCTGTGGGTCGCCTGCAGTGGCAAAGAAAGGAAGGTCCTGTGGGCTGCCGGCAGAGCGCAACCCACCGACAGCAAAGAAAGGACTGCCCAGCTCCATGTGCCACCAGCAGAGCCCAGCCCATCAGCGGTGAAGATAAGGAGGCTCCATGGGCTGCTAGTGGAGCCCAACCCGCCAACAGCGAAGATGAAAGAAAGGCGCTGTGGACTGCTGGTGGCAAAGAAGAAGGGATGGCCCTGTGTGCCACTGACAGAGCCCCTCCTGCTGGCAACAAAGACAAAAGGGAGGCCCTGTGTGCCGCCGGTGGAACCCAACCTGCTGGCGGTGAAGAAGGGAGAGGCCCAGCACCTGCCAGTAACAGCAGAAAATGAGGCCCCAGTTACTGTTACGCAGCCCACAGCCAAGAAAGGAAGAGGCAGCACGTGTGAGTGAGGTAGGGGGAGAGTGTGTTTGTGAGAGATCGTGTGTATATGTATAAGAGAAAGTAAATGCATGTACGTAAGAGAGCATGTATAAATAAGAGTATACATTTGTGTGTGAAAGAACTTGTGCGGGTGTGAGAGTGTGTGAATCTGTTTGTGTGAAAGAGCATATGTGAGCATCTGTGAGAGTGTGAGAGCAACTGTGTGTTTGAAAAAGCATGTGTGAGAGAGAGAGAGAAAATGAACGTGTGTGTGTATATGAGAGGAGAAAGTTCCCCCTCCCTGCCTCCGCACTAATCCACAGCAATCTCAGATGACTGGAAATCAAATGTCCCCAGGAAAGGAAAGCAGGGACTTTTTAAAATCTTTATTAGTTTTAATTATTGGGTGTTATTTGATGTCTGCTGTTTTGAAATTTTTAAAAAATTGTATATTACTTTAATTAATGGATGTTATTCTATTTGCGAGTTTTGAAATATTTTTATTAGTGTGGTTTTGCTGTTATTGGTGCTTTACGTTTCTTGATTTTGTTTATTTTATGAAGAATGGTAATGTTTGTTACCTAATAGACAGTCAGCTTCTTGAGGTTTCCATTTCAGTGTTTGGTCTGCATATTGCTGGCTCTAATTTGTGATTCTTTAAGAACATAAGAAATTGCCATGCTGGGTCAGACCAAGGGTCCATCAAGCTCAGCATCCTGTTTCCAACAGAGGCCATACCAGTAGCCAAACACCAAGAAGATCCCATGCTACTGATTCCAGTAATAGCAGAGGCCATTCCCTAAGTAAACTTGATTATTTTTATTTATTTATTTATTTAACATTTTTATATACCGGCATTCGTAGGACACATCATGTCGGTTCACAATTAACTGAGAAAGGAAATTACAATGAACAAGGGTGGCTAACTGGGAGAAATTGGGTAAAAGGAACTGGGTAGATAAGGAAGTGCAAGAAAAGAGAGTCAACAAGCATGAATAACATAGTTGAGTGACATGGATTAGATATACTGCACTTATAGAGTTACATATAAAGAACTTATTTACAGGTTGGGGGGGCGAGTGCCCTTATATTCAATTATATGTTAGGGGGGGGGATGGGGGGAGGTAAGCGGTAAGAGGGTAAGGGGGGGGGGATGGGGGGAGGGAGAAAGAAGTGGGATGACGAGGGACCGTAGAGGGAGGTTGCTAAGGGGTGAGGGCGGGGTGGGGGGAGGCTGCAGGGGGCAGGGGAAGGGTGAATGGTATGGGAGGGTGAGCAGTGGGTGTACTGGAATGGTTAATGGACTTCTCCTCCAAGAACTTATCCAAACCTTTTTTAAACCCAACTACACCAACCGCACCAACCACATCCTCTTTCTTCTGAATTTAGTGAGAGTCTGCCTCTGTTTTGCGCATGTGACAAGATGAGAGATTTTGTTAGTGTGTAGTGTCTGTATAGGGATCTTGGAGTTTCCATTTCAGTTTTTGGTCTGCAAATTGCTGATTCTAATTTGTGATTCTTTCTTCTGTATTTAGTGAGAGTCTGCCTCTGTTTTGCACATGTGACAAGGTGAGAGATTTTGTTAGTGTGTAGAGTCTGTGTAGGGATCTATAGCAATCTGGTTTGTTTTTTGTTTCCCCTAGGAGATATATTGGTATTCTGGGACCCCGAGTAATATTTACAATGGTACTTTTTCACAAGTAGGCTGGTTGTTGTTTGAGACCTTGGCATTACTACTGTTACATTGTTAGGTTTGCTGTATAGATGTTGAGTGTCTTTTTTTGTGGAGCTTTGTGTCACTTCACAATGTGTCTAGCCATATAGAATTAGTTGAATTTTGCAGCAATAGTAAAATGTGGCTTATCCTATGCTTGCTTCATGATGATTTAAGTAATGGAGAATTATTTTCATTAAAACAGTTAATGAAAACATTTGAAATCTGATATTTTTTACAATATTCCTGCTTGGGCACACTTGGCTTGTAGCACACAAATTTTAGCTCAGCTTATAAAAAGTTGCTTGAAAGAGAATTTTTGCGCACATAGCTGTCAAAATATTGCTCCCTACCTACCCCACCACATCTAGCCTAACCCCTTCCCCATAACTGATTTTTTTTTTTTTGGTTATAAGATTGAATTTCCCAGGAAAAATAAAACAAAAGCTGAAAGCAAACGTCTCTACGGATAAGTGACCACAAATTAGAAGTAAAAACATGTAAACAAAAACTTTATTGGGAACACCAAGAAACCAGTCTCTGCATGTGGAGCAACACCAGAGAAAAAAGAAGCAGAAATGCAAATATTGTACAAAAAACAAAGATATCACGAGACACACATTCCCAAAATTGACACATTCCATTCACTAAACTAACAAAATGCTTTTTACTAGCCTTTTTTGTCTGGTCATTTTTTTAATCACTTTGGTCTTCATCTCTTTTTTTAAATTTTTTTTTATCTGTTTTCTCTTGTTGGTCTCAACTCCTTTTTCAGAGTCTCCTGTCCATTTTCTTTTTCTTCTTTTCTCTGGTCTTCAGTGCTTCTCCTACATCATCTTATTTTTCTATTTGTTTCTCTTTCTCTGCCTGACTATAAACTCCTGGCTAGATTTTAACCCATCTTCTCCCTCTCAAGTTTTTCATGTCCCAACCCTACAGCTCCCTTAACTCTCTCCTTTTACAATCTTTAGCTATCTGGTTCCTTGGGTCTTTCACTCAACAGCTGCCTCCATTCTTGCTTTCTGAAAATCCTCCTTTTTTCCCAAATTATCCCCTCCTTCCTCTTTCTCACCTTCCACCATCCTTCTCCCCTTTCAAACCTCCAAGACTTTCAGTCTTCTCTTCCATCCCTTCCCTCAAATTAAAACTGTCCCTTCACCTTTCATCTTCCCCCTCACATTTCAGTCTTCCCTCATCTTCTATCCTCTCCTCACTTCACTTTTCACCTTCCTACTCCTCCCCCTTCCCTTCATTTTCCACCATTCTCCCGTACTTCCCTCTTTCCTCCCCCACTTGCCCTCACTTTTAAACCTTCCCTCATCTTTCATCTTTCTCCCTCCTTGCACTCTCACCTTTCAGTGCCTCTCCTTTGTGGCAGACTGACAGAGCTGGCAACCCCCAGTGCCTTTAACCTCTTAGAAACATAGAAATGACGGCAGAAAAGGACCAAATGATCCACCGTGCAGGTTACCCTCCTGCTTATCAGTTTCCCAGAGCGTAAAAGTTAGGGCCCTCGGGTGCTGTTTGAATCCAGTTTCCCTTTACCCTTGACATGGAAGCAGAGAGCAATAGTGGAGCTGCATCAAAAGTATCAGGCTTCTTGCCACCCAGCAACTCTCCGTCTTGCGCAGATCAACGTTTGAACTGCACACGTTGGAAAGGAGCCGGTAGCAGAAGGAGGAGGAAAAGCGCCAGCCATTTTCTCTGTTCTCCTACCAGTTGGGTCACATGAAAGAGGGGGGCAAAATTGTTTTTAGCCCCACAGGCCATGCATAAATGACAGGAGCTTTGGCAGTGGGATCTTGGCTCTGCAGGCCATCGTGGGTCTGGGGCAGCGGCAGGAAGAGAGAGGGGCACCTTCATAAAAGCAGCAGGGAGCACTGGCACCTTCTAGTGAACAGTGCCTATGGCTCTGCTGCCATGGTATATATCACTGGTATATCCTAGTCTTTTCATTGATTTTAAGCTGCTTTGATTATTGTAATGTTTTCTGCCAAGGATGGACACTTAAATTAAACGGATTCAACTTAAGCAAAACACTGCCGCTAAACTTCTTTTTGGAGCAAAGAAGATGGATAGTGTTTCACCTTTGTCGATGGATGCATTTTAGATGCATCTGGCGAAGTGAACTCTGTCCTTGAAAGCTCATGCTTCAATAAATTGGTTAGTCTGTAAGGTGCCACCCACCTCATGTCAGTATTGCATATAAATACTATATGTAATGTTAATTGATGTGTTGGTTTTTTTTTTTTTACTGTAAACTGCTATGATGCCTATAGAAATGGTGGTAAATCAAGAACATACATAAACATTAGAGCTCAGCTGCCCCCCCCCCCCCCCCCCCCACAAAAAAAAGAAATGAGGTAAAACTCAAATCAATTTTTAGAACAGTGTGTCCATGAGGAACTAACTAAGCTTAAAGGGGTAGATATTCAAAAGCTGAAATGTTATCCATCTAAATGGCTTAGCCGTGATATGTCAGGGGTGTTCCTGGGGTGGGCAGGAGGCAGTCCATGGAGGAGCAGATTGAACCTAACCAACTCACTCTGGCTATGCTGTAGGCAGGTCTAAAGTTAGCAAGATAGATATATCCGGCTAACTTTTAAGATAGCCGGGTATATTCAGCGGCACTGTTGTGCTGCTGAATATCCTGGTTAAGTTAGCCAAATAGGTGTATCCGGCCAACTTAACTAGTCATTCAGCAGCTAAATATGGACCCCTCAGTAGATAAGTCAATAGAGCCAGATGGGATACATCAGATGGTATTGCGGGACCTTAGAGAATTCCTGGCAGCTCTACTCTCTCATCTTTTGAATGCTGCTTTAGAGTTGGGAGTAGTTCCAAAGAGGGGCATAAATGGTTCCTATTCACAAAAATGGAAGTGAGGAGGAGGCTGGGAACTATAGGCCTGTTAGTCTGACTTCAGTGGTGAGCAGATTAATGGAATCACTTCTAAAACAAAGAATAGTGCAATTTCTGGAATCCAATGGATTGCATGATCAGAGGCAGCATGGTTTTACTAGAGGTAAATCTTGTCAGACATATCTGATCAATTTCTTTGATTTGGTGACCAGAGAGTTGGATCAAGGAAGAGTGCTAGACATAGTATACGTGGATTTCAATAAGGCCTTTGACACGGTTCCACAGAGAAGACTTATAAATAATTTGAGCGCCCTTGGTATGGAACCTAGAGTGACTGACTGGGTTAGAAACTGGATGAGTAGGAGCTGACAAAAGGTGGTGGTTAATGGAGTTTACTCTGAGGAGGAGGAGGAGGATATTACTAGAGGTGTGCCACAGGGATCAATCCTGGAACCAGTTCTTTTCAACATTTTTGTGAGCGACATAGTGGAAGGATTATTGTGAGAGGTATGTGTTTTGCCAATGATACCAAAATCTGCATCAGGGAAGACAGCCAGGAAGGGGTGGGAAAATATGAGGTCTCTAGCAAAGCTTGAGGAATTGTCTAGAAACTGGCAGCTAAGATTTAATGCTAAAAAATGCAGAGTAATGTATTTAGAATGCAAAAACCCAAGGGAGAGTTACAGTATTGGAGGCAAAATTCTTCTAAGTACAAAAGAAAAACAAGATCTGGAGGTGATTATACTTGATGATCTTAAGGTGGCCAAAAAGTTGGATAAAGTGATGGCAAAAGGGAGGAAGTGACGTCATAGCAAGGGATGGCTGCCTAAAACTAGAGCTCCTCCACCTCCTACTATAATCCTCAGAATATCGTACGCATCAGCTACAATCTTCTATCTTAAAACATCGGCGGTATCATACCTGCCTGTACTGATGTCAACGAGACGCAAAGCTGTGGACTTTAAAAAGTATTCGTACCAGAAGCAAGACTGCGACGGGAACCAGCAAGTGGCGGATAACATGGCGGCTGCCGACCCCCGATTAGCCGAGGACGATGGGCAGGAAGCCTTGGCTGATAAACTGGCTGAGGGAGACCTGCCGACTAAATCGGAAATGAAGCTGTGGTTTGCGGATCTCAAAAACGAGCTGACCACCAAAACGCAAAATATTATGGAATCCATAGAAGAGTTAAAAGGTGACCTTGCGGATCATGGCCGTCGGATTTTTGAAACGGAAACCCGGGTTGACGCTAACAGCGAACATATCAAAGGCCTCCGTGACCAAAATAAACAATTTCGTGAAGAAATGGAACGGCTCCATGATAAAATGGAAGATTTAGAGAACCGCTCTAGACGCCATAATCTGCGATTCCGGGGAGTGCTGGAGTCGGTAGAAAACCAAGACTGCGTCGCGGTAGTAAAACAGATCTGCGAGCTGCTGTTGACCTCAGAAATGACTCAGGTCAGTGACACAGTCGGAGGGGATATTAAAATCGACCGTGCTCACCGGGTTCTGGGACCTAACGTGGCTAACAAGCCCAAAGATATATTGGCCTGCTTTCATGATTTTGCCCAGAAAGACAAGCTAATGATCATAGCGAGAAAGCAAGCCACATGGCTTTGGAAGGGCACAGCCATTATGATCTTTGCGGATCTTTCACCCATCACTGTCAGACGGCGGCAGGAGATGAAACCGGTCACAGATCGACTACGAGCTGAAAATATTCGATATCGCTGGCTATTCCCATTTGGGATGAGTTTCTCGGTAAAGGGCGAGTCTCACCGGGTGCGAAATCTTTCGGAAGCTGCGACCCTCTTGCACAACGCTGGATTTGCTGGTTTTGATCAATTGCAAATGGCGCCCAAACCTCACAGCCGCAGAGAGGAGTATCCGAAATGGCAGAGAGTAAATAAAGGAGACAAAAGACTGAGGCGCCAAACAGACTCCTCATTAACACAAAGGGACCAAACCTGAAACTTTTGATTTCCTTGCTGGAAAGAGTACCACTTCGTTTGGAGCGGCATATTGCCTAGTGCTGGTTTGCATAGTTTTTTACTCATGTTGGGAATAATTTTATAGTTTTGGTACACTGTTGTTTCTTGCTTCCTGTAGCTACAGAGTTGTTTTTTGCTACAGCCAATTAGTTCTGAGGGAATTTCAGCAATTAAAGCCAGCTTAGCGTTACTAGCTGGCTTCACAATAGTTGGTTGGAGATGGTGGGGCAGTCACCCTGAGATGACAAATTCCTCCATTCTGGTCTTAGGTTGGACGGGGGCGATGGTCCAACTAGAGGGGAAATTGGTAAAGCGGGAGGGGGGATGGGGAATGGGAATTGGGGGTTCTTGCACAGGTCACAGGTTCTTACTGCTAAACACAGACATACTTAGAAACACTTGGGCACAGAGTCAGTCCACACTAGAGCCCAGTGTACATGATGTCCCGCGCATATGGAATGTGCAGGCTCGGACTTCTCATAGTTACCTGACATTGTAAAACATGGTGGTCATCAATTACTTATCTATCAATGCAAAGGGATTGAATTCCCCGTATAAGCGGCATTGTTTATATGCAGACTTGATTGGACACCAGGTTTCAGTTGCCTTCATTCAGGAGACCCACCTGAAGAGGCGTCATGAATACCTCCTTAAACATCTGTCTTACCCGGCTCAGTATTGGGTGCCCCGCCCATTAAGCCATAAATATTTGGGGGTAGGAGTCTTAATTCACAAAGATGTAATGTATGAAGAGGTAACCAGGTACGAAGATCCAGAGGGGAGATACCTCATACTCATTGTTGTGATGGGCGGGGAGAAATATACACTTGTTAATGTATATGTACCGAACAGTGGGCAGGGTACATACCTAAGTCGTATTCGTACCTTGATAGACAAGCATGCGGAAGGTCACGTGATAGTAGGGGGTGATTTTAACATCACTCTGAATCCCTTTCTAGATAATTCTAAGGGTTTTGCTTACATGTCTCAGAAAGACCGTAAACTCTTTAAAACATTCTTGACTCATTTAAATCTCCTGGATGTGTGGCGCATATGGAACCCCAGGGGCAGAGACTTTTCGTTTTACTCGAGAGCTCACTGTTCTTACTCCAGAATTGATCTATTCCTCATAGCTAAAAGCTGTGTCAATCAAGTTAAAAACCCACAAATAGACCTCATTACTTGGTCAGATCATAGCCCGATCACTATCCAGTTGGAACTAAATTCCTATGACAGGGGGCAGCGGTTCTGGAGGCTGAACGAGAGTCTACTAGAGGAGGCTGATTTTGTGTTGCAGATGCAGGAGGAGATCAGGGAGTATCTGATATTTAATGACCAGGACGGTCTGTCCCCTATGTTAGTTTGGGACTGTTTAAAAGCAGTCCTCAGGGGGAAATTTGTGGCCAGAGGTTCCTTCTTGAAAAAGCAGCGTAACAAAGATAAAACAGAAACGCTACAGAGCCTTCAACAACTGGGTCTCCAACATAAGAGTAGCGGAGATGAGGCAATCTTGGGAGAAATGGACAGACTCAGGGCACACTTGGAGGAATTAGAAGCGGCCCACATAGCGTACTCACTCACTCTTACGCAGCAAAAATACTATGAAGGTGGGAACAAAGCGGGACGTCAGCCAGAAAATTGAAAGTCCAACAAATGCAAAATAATATTATTAAAATAAAAGATGAACAGGGTGCTATGTTGACCTCTAACACTGCAATTAGGCAATGCTTTATACGTTTTTACTCAGAATTGTATGCTACTGATTTAGCCATTAATAGTCCAGAGATTGAAGACTACTTATCTCATTCCTCTCTTCCAACCATACTCCCTGATAATCAAGAGTTTTTGGATCGGGATGTGACTCCAGGGGAAGTCACCTGGGCCATAAAAAGCTTAAAGGTGGGAAAGTCCCCGGGATTGGATGGCCTGACGGCTGGCTTTTACAAAAAATTTGCTATACAACTTACGCCACTATTGGTTAAGCTCTTTAATGCCCTTCAGGGGGATATGTCCTTATCTTCCTCAGCTAATCTGGCAGGGGTTACAATTTTGGCTAAGCCGGGACGTGATCCCACCTTGTGCGGGTCCTATCGCCCGATCTCACTGATTAACTTGGATATGAAAATACTGGCGAAAATATTGGTGAATAGGCTTAATAGTCTGCTCCCGCAATTGATACATCCTGACCAATCAGGATTTATACCTGGCCGGATGGCCTCCGATAATGTTCGGAAAATAGTAAGTTTTATGGACTGGGCTCGTGAACACCATACCCCTCTATTGTTACTAGCGCTTGATGCTGAAAAAGCATTCGACTATGTACATTGGCCCTTTTTATTCCACACTATGAGATGTTTTCGCTTTGGGGATCGCTTTATACGCTGGATACAAAAGCTGTATGAGGCCCCGAAAGCCTGCTTAAAGATTAATGGAGGGTATTCTCAACCTTTTTCTGTGGGTAGAGGCACACGCCAGGGGTGTCCTCTGTCTCCCTTACTTTTCGCTCTTTTTTTGGAGCCATTCACGCACCATATCAGGGCCAATTCAGCTATCCAGGGGGTGAAGGTTGGATCGTTTTCCTCTAAACTTTCTTTATTCGCAGATGACATTTTATTTACCATAACTAACCCTGTCTCATCCTTAGTGGCCATCACGGACGAGATCTCGGCGTTTAGCAAGATCTCGGGGTTTAAAATCAACTGGGAAAAATCTGAATTGCTTAATGTATCCGTACCGACGGTAATGGTGGACCAACTTAGGAAGACTCATCCCTTTAAGTGGCTAAAGAGAAAATAAAATACTTGGGGATTTACATAGGATGTACGAGGGATCTTTTTCAACTTAACTACCCTCCCTTGTTAGCCAGAATTTACAAGGATCTGGAGGAGTGGGATCGCTATCACATCTCCTGGTTGGGTCGCTTAGCGGTACTAAAGATGAATATTCTGCCAAGGATTTTATATTTGTTGCAAACTCTACCAATAGTAATACCCAAAAAATTTCTATATAAATGGCAGAGTCGATTTTTTAAATATCTGTGGTGGGCGAAGAAACCAAGGATCAGAAAGCAGATTTTATGTCTTCCTAAGTTACAAGGAGGCTTAGGCATGCCCAATCTTATGGGTTACCAAGGCGCTGCATATCTAAAGGCGGCGGTGGAGTGGCATAATAAATCCCACCAAAAGCCATGGGTACAATTAGAGCAGGCAATTGTGGGAGACCTCCCCCTCACGGCACTACTGTGGCAGAGGAGATCCACCTGGACTCCCTCTGCTAAGCTACCTGCCACCGTACAGGCGACAATAACCATTTGGAATACTTGGCGGTCGGTCTTAGTGGGCCAGAGGACACATTTTCATAGCACCCACTTGTTTCACTACACCTCCTTTGGTTACGCAGTACACTCTGATATTGCCAGAAGATGGAAAGTTAGGGGCATCATGCAGGTGTCTGACATGTGGGATCCTGGAGGGGTGCAGTCCTTTCCAACGCTCTCCGCGAGATTCCATCTTGATTCTAAGGATCATTACTTTTATCTCCAGGTATTGCATTTTCTAACCCACAATCAGATGACAGTAGAGCTCCCGCTGGGGATCACACCATTTGAAGCCTTATGCATACAAGCTGCGAAGGTGAGAGGACACATAGCTCGTATATATGCTATGCTAATGGGAGGGTTAAGTGACCAGGCTCCCCATGTTATTGCTTGGGAAAAGGATCTTCAGGAACATTGGCCGTTGGAGGATTGGAAACACCTATCATATTCAATGGGTAAGGGTCTTATATCTGCTTCTCACATTGAAAATGGGTATAAGATGCTATACAGGTGGTACTTGACCCCAGATAGGCTCCATCGCATATGAGCCAATGTCTCTGAGTTTTGTTGGCGATTATGCCAGGTACCGGGAACTTTCTTTCATATGTGGTGGCAGTGTCCCTGCATTACACCTTTCTGGGATGATATTGCTCGCTGGCTGACAACAGTTCTCGGAGAGCCAATATCACTTGTGCCATCGCAGGCGTTACTGAACAAAGACAACCCACAGCTTTCTAAGTTTCATAATGCTTTTATTAAATACGTCGTAACTGCAGCCAGGGGAGCAATTGCCAAAAAATGGAGGGATACGTCACCCCCAGCAATCCAGGATGTCTATGACAGGGTGAGAGTTATGCATAACTTGGGGGAAATTACGGCCCATAAACACAAAACATTAGCTAAATTTCACAAAATATGGTATAAATATGTGCAATGGACAACACCTCAGAAAGTTTGAAATAGCTAAACCTAATGGTGGAGATGCACAATAATTGTTTCGATGTATAACAGTTTTTCGATTTCTATAATGCAACGTGTTACCGCTGCAATGCTTTCTACAGGAGTGTTTGTAGGGTTTTTCTTAGACTTGGGACTGCTAAAGATGGATCTGATTCTATATACTTTTCAACTTGTCTGTATTATTCTTTTCTTATCAATAGGACTGATATTCTTTATTATTTGTATGATATTTCACATGATGACTGTGTGCGAGAGGGGGGAGGGGGGAATAGATATGGATGGTTGGAAAAATTGGTATTTCCAGGTTCTTCTGGTCATGATGTTCAGTTAAGCTACTTTTCGCTGTGAGTGACGGTATTGTGACTGATTGCATTCTGACATGTATGACACTATATGATACCAATAAAAAAGTTACAACTTAAAAAAAAAAAAGTGATGGCAAAAGCCAGAAAGATGGTTGGTTGCATAGGGAGAGGATTGATCAGCAGCAAAAGGGAGGTGATATTGCCCCTGTATAGATCCCTGGTGAGACCTCATATGGAATACTGTGTACAATTCTGGAGACTGCACTTTCAAAAGGATGTAAACCGATTGCAGTCTGACAAGAGGGTGACTACCAAAATGATCAATGGTCTTCATTCTATAGCAAATGGGGATAGGCTTAAAGATCTAAGCATGTACACCCTAGAGGAAAGGTGAGATGTGATAGAGGCCTTTAAATATCTCAAACGTTTCCATGCACAAGAAGTTAGCCTCTTGCAGCAGAAAGGAGGCTCTGGAACAAGGGGTCATGGGATAAGGGTGAAAGGGAATAGACTCAGGAATAGTTTTAGGAAATAACTTTATAGATAGGGTAGTGAATGTATGGAATGGCCTCCCAGTTGGAGGTGGAGAAGGCAAAAATGGCATCTGAATTCAAGAAAGCATGGGATAAATATAAGGGCTTTCAGAGGGAGTGATGGGAATTGTAAGGGCTAGATAAATTGGATGGATGGACAGACTAGATGAGTCATATGGTCTGTTTCTGCCATCATGTTTTTATGTAAAGAGAAATAGTATATAGGTTTTTTTTTCTCAAATCTGTATATCTGTTTATATATTGTAATCTGCTTTGGTCTCTTGTGGGAAAATCAGAAAGTTAGTGTGTGTGTGTGTTGGAGTCTATACATTAAAGGGGGAAATGCTTTACAGCATGTTACAGTAATCTAGCAGAATATAACTACTGCTTGGATGACTATATGTAGACTGGATGGTGAAAGACTGGGCAACTGCTTTTCCCGGTGCATAAATTAAAAAATGCACTTTTCACCACAGCAACCACCTGAGCCTCCAACTTCAGTTACGAGTAAAATTCCTAGACTTCAAAATTCTGAGCTTAGACTAGTAAGATGGTGCATGTCCATGGCAGCAGAAGGTGCTGATTGCAACATATCGTTTTAAACGTGCCATGGCACCCAAGGTATGCTGCAGGCTTAAGCAAATGGTACCAAAGAGCACATTCAAATTGAAGACGTTTGGATTATATTTTCTAAATTATGGCATCCATAAATCATTTCTGGGCAGAAATAGGTTTCAGAGTACAATGAAACTCTAAGCAGATCCCTTTGTTTCTTTCTGTAGCCGCTTATTCTCCAGCCTAACAGATGCCAAGTATCCGGATACCATCGCCATGACCTATGATCCTACCAATCAGTGGTTGTCTTGTGTGTACAATGATCACAGTCTTTATGTGTGGGATATCAAGGATCCCAAGAAAGTGGGCAAGGTATACTCTGCCCTGTATCACTCCTCATGTGTCTGGAGTATTGAGGTAAGAATCTTGCATGACATTTATTTATTTATTTATTAACTTTTATCTACCGACATTCGTGCAGCACATCATGCCGGTTTACAAAGAACTCAGGTGGGCGATACAATAAAACAATGTACAAAGAATAAAATAAAGTAACAAAAACATAACAATATAACCTTAGAACAAAATACTATTTCTTACGAAAAGGACACATTAACCGATCGTGATCAAAAAGGATAAATTAAGCAGTAGAGGGGGATGTTGTTTCTTCTAGGGTATCCATGGGTGGTGTGAGGGGAAGCGGGGAAACATAGGGAGGGGTGGAGAAAGTTCGAGCAGGGGGGGCTGGGAGAGATTAAATTTGGTTTGTGTCAGGATAGGCCTGTCAAAATAGCCATGTTTTGACTCCTTTCTTGAAAATTTTCAGGGATGTCTCTTAGCGTAGGAGGGTGGGGAGGGAGTTCCAGAGGTTGGGGCCAGCGACGGAAAAGGCTCTCTCTCTGGTGTGAGTAGAATGTGCTGCCTTTAGAGATGGGGTGTGTAGAGTGCCTGCATGGGTTGTTCTTGTGGGACGGTCGGAGGAACGGTAACGAGGCATTTCGTCTAGCCAGGTGTGATTATGTTTGTGTAGGGAATTGTGAAGGATGGTGAGGGTTTTGTATTGTGAGCGGAAGGAGATAGGTAACCAATGTAGGTCTTTTAGTATGGGGGTGATGTGGTCTCTTTTTTGTGTGCCTGTTATGATTCTAGCCATGGAGTTTTGCAGAATTTGGAGGGGTTTGATGGTGGCGGCGGGGAGTCCTAGTAATAGGGAATTGCAATAGTCTATTTTTGTGAGCATTGTGGTCTGTACGACTGTGCGGAAATCGTGGGTGTGGAGGAGGGGTTTGAGTTTTTTTATGATGTTAAGTTTATAGAAACCCCCCTTTAGTAGATTTTTGATGTGGGGTTTGAAACTTAGGTGTTGGTCTATGTAGACTCCCAGATCTCTTACAAACTGGGTCTGAGGGGTGGCTGTGGTTGTATTTTGAGGAGTGTTCTGTTGCATGGGGAGAGTGAAATGTTCAGGCTGCTTAGAGATGACGAGTAATTCTGTTTTTGACGAGTTTAGAGCAAGATGGAGTTCGGATAGTGAGGCGCTTATGGTGGCGAGGCAAGATTCCCAGCGTTGCAGAGGTTCTTTTATGGATCCCTGAAACGGGATGAGAATCTGCACGTCATCTGCATACAGGAAGAATTTCAGGCCTAGTTTGGAGAGGAGGTGGCAAAGGGGTATGAGATAAATATTAAATAGGGTGGAGGATAAGGATGATCCTTGGGGTACGCCTTGCGTGATAGGTATGTGTGAGGATTCGTGCTTGTCGATTTTAACTAGATACTCTCTGTGTGTGAGGTAGGAGGAGAGCCATGAGAGGGCTGTGTTGGCGATGCCTATTTCTGTTAGGCCGGTCATTAGTATCTGATGGTTGACAGTGTCGTAAGCAGCTGAGATGTCTAGTAGGGCGAGTATGTACGAGTTTCCATGGTCCATACCTTTAAGTATGGTGTCTGTCATGGCTAGTAGTAAGGTTTCGGTGCTTCGGTCTTTGCGGAAACCGAACTGTTGAGTGTGGAGGACATTGTGGTCTTCTAAAAACTCCGTTAGTTGTTTGTTAATAACCCTCTCTAGGACTTTGGATAAGAATGGGAGATTGGAAATTGGACGGTAATTGGCAGGGTCTGTGGGGTCGAGGGTGGGTTTTTTCAGGAGGGGCTTGACTATGGCCAGTTTGAGTGGGTCTGGGACACTGCCTGCAGTAATAGAGCAGTTGATAAAGTCCTTAATATGTTTGGTGATGGCGGGGGTGATGGAGAGGAGGGTTTTTGAAGGAATGGTGTCTGAAGAGTGTGTGGATGGTTTCATCTTTTTTAGTATAGTTTCTACTTCTATGTTGGTGGTGAGGTCAAATGTTTTAAGGGTGATCTTTTTGTCATTGGGAGTGGGGGGGAGGGGGGTAGTGTTGTCTGGGAAGCGGAGTAGAATATTGTCGATTTTATTCTTGAAGTATAGGGCTAGTTCTTCACATTTTTTGTTGGAGGTAGTATCGTTGAGAGTTGGTGAATTGGGATTGGTGAGTTCTGAGACATATGTGAATAAGGCGTTTGCATTAAATTGGTAATCGTGGATCTTTGTCGCGTGGAAATCACGCTTGGCTTGGGTAATTGCATGACTGTATGCGTGTAAAGTGTTGTTATAGGTGGCTTTAAGTGTAGCCGATGGTTGTTTGCGCCAGGCGCGTTCTTTGGCTCTTAGTTCTTGTTTCAAGGTTTTTAACTTGGCGGAGAACCAAGGTTTCCTTTTCTCCTGTTGTGTAGAGGGTATTTCTTTGTGGATAATGGGGCATAGATCATTGGCTATGGTCGTAGTGAGATTGTTCCAGGAGTGTAGTGCGGTGTCTGGATTGGTGAGATCAATGTTGTTAGCTATTTTGTTGAAAGCTAGGGTGAGCTCTTCCGTACTACAGTGTTTACGGAAAGAGATGGTTTTATGGTGTTTTTGTGTGGAAGGTGTGAGGGGTTTGGTTTCAAGGATTGTATTAATGAGGAAATGGTCAGACCATGGTACTGGGGTGACTACGGGTGGGGTGGCAATGGTTATTTTAGAGTTCACAAATATTAGATCGAGTGTGTGGCCTGCTTTGTGTGTGGGTTCGGTGATGATTTGATTGAAATCTAGGACTTTAAGGGTGTCCAGTAGAGTCTCGCAGGCGGGGGTGGTGGGGTGGGTATCTACATGGAGGTTGAAATCCCCTAGTATAATGGTAGGAAGATCTGTTTGATGTTGACGGTGAAGTATTCCGTGATGGGTGAGGGATCTTTTTCAATAAGGCCTGGGGGGGCATATACTAAGCAGATTTGTAGGGATTTGGATGCAAATAGTGCGATTTCAATTTTGGGTGGCGGTTGAGTAGTTTGGAGTTTGAGGTTGAGTCTTTTCTTGGCTGCCAAGAGTAGACCACCTCCTTTCTTTTTCGGCCTTGGTATGGTGCATTATATTATGCATTATATTATGCATTAATTTCATATCATTTGACCATGATATGAAATTGCTGAGTTGCCATTTTTTCTGAATTTGGAGGTGCACGCGAGTGCATATAAAATGTGCACGTATGTATACAAAGTATGCACTTGTAGTGTACCCAGGCTTGTTTCAGGTGCATCGAAGTGAACACTTCTGTGTGGAAAGGATAAAGTCAAGACTGTGTGGTTGTGACAACAGTTTAGGGGTGATTGTTAAATCAGCCCAAGGAACAGATACAGAAGATGATGGAAGTGAAATGTCTGACACTGTTGGTTCTCTGGGCTCTCCATTATTCTAGTCCTTCTGTTCTCAGTCAACAAGCAGGCATGAATTAGCTGTTATGCATGAGTGATATCATCTGATGATGCTGACATGGACCCAGCTGTCAGAGCTCAGTAAAAACTTTACTAGGCATGTGCAGGAGTTCCCTTCTCCCAGGTCAGCCTGCTCTGATTCCAGCAATTTTTCTATCACCTGTTTGCCTTTTCTAGTGTGCCTTGGTGGGGTGTTTTCCTTCCTGCTTGTCCTCAGAACACAGGTTGATAGTTACTTACCTGTAATATATATCCTTTAAGGACAGCGGTTCACCAGTCAGACAATCCCACTCTTCTTTCCTTTTCTGGGACTCAGTAGCTTAATTAAAGCATTGCGGCAGGCTTGGGAGCTACTGCACATGCTTAGTGGAGCTGAAGAATATCCTAGAAAGCTCTGGAAGAGGCTGTCTGGTTCAGTGCTGTCAGAATGACATCACCCAGTTGTGTGGTTGGTGAATTTCTGTCCTCTGCGAACCTATATTCCAGGTAAGTAACTTTGTTTTATATGTGCGGTGATTTGACTATCAATTAGCAAGTCAGGTTTCATTCTGCATTAAAATGAACAGAGAGAATGGATATAAGTGAACATTACAAACCCCCCTCTGAAATCTGAGCCCTGTTTTGTTCCTTTATTTTTCCATTCTGGCTGTTGTATTCATGATTTAATAGGGCTGATGGTATTTGGGCATATCCCAGAGTGAGAGGTCCATTTGGACCTGGTGGTGGTGAAAGCATTGTGGACACATGAGTGGTGCTGTGAAGCTCAGCTGCAGCAGAAGCTTTTCTTCTTTCTCATGGCCAGTAGAAGAGATCGGAATTGCAGTAGATGAGAGAAGGGAGTGTTGGAGAAAATGGGTTAGGAGAACAATTTTAACAAAACTTAAAGCCACCCTCCCTCCCCCAGGTTTTGAGAGCAACAAAGTTTTAAATCTTGTAGTAGAGCTTTTAGAACAGGATATCAGGTTTAAGCCAAAATTTGCATTCTTCACTTTTCCTCTATCGGAGATTGATACAAAGGAGTGGTATAAAAAGGAGTAATTATGCCAAAGAGAGGGGAAGGCTGCTCTTTGAGTTTAGAGCAGTGCACCTTTAATATATTTTTAAAGGGTTTTAGCTTTTAAATCTGCGTAAAAATTAAGGCTTGCAAGATTACAGCCCTTAGAGGCAATTTGGAAAGGGGTGTTATTGACAAGGAGATGCCTTTGAAACCTTCTTCCCTCCCCCACTTCCAGTGCAGGGCGGATTGGGTAAATCCTGGCCAGTACACTTATTTATTTTTGTAACTCCCCATATACTTTCAAACTCTGTAGGTATTTACTTACCTGCGGTCCCTGTCGAGGAAGGGATTAAAAAAAATCAGTTTGCAGCCCTAGATTGAGTTAGAAAACCCTCTCATAATGTCTGGATCATCACAAGGATTCCTTTCTCCTAGCTGCTTAAGAAGCAGAGTGAATTCACTCTGCAGTCACTGAGCATCTGGAAATGTTGTAGTTACTGACCTGACCTGACTGAGCAGGCTGAAAATGCACATGTGATGAGGCCCATGTCCCAATTCTTTTTTTTTTTTTTTTTTTGTTGTATTAAGGTATTAATGCAGGTGTAGTATATTTCTTTCTTTTTTTTTTTCCCCCACTTCTTTGCCTTTTGGACAAGATCTAGGTGCAGGGTTTAAGTCACGACAATGAAGATGGGTCCCCCCTTTTGGCCGAGACTGAGATCCTGGGAGATAATGCCCAGCCATCCGACCCCATTGTGGAAACAGTTACATTATGGCTGTTGTCAAAGCAAGGAGACTTAAATCTTCTACTTTAAAAAATAAATAAATAAATAATGCGTGTTTTTCCTTCCCTTCTAGGTGTATCCCGAGGTGAAGGACAGCAACTATTCCTGTTTGCCTCCCAACTCCTTCATCACCTGCTCTTCTGACAATACCATCCGCCTCTGGAACACAGAGAGCTCCAACATTCACGGCACGGCCCTGCACCGCAATATTCTTAGCAGCGTAAGTTTGTTTGGTTTGACCTTCCTGCGGTTATGTAAAGTAAGTCTTTTCTAAAGAAAAAGTCCCTTTGAATGCAGGGCAAGTTCACTGTTGCATTGCCTTGGACCACAGTCCCAACTGGTTACTACTACCATTATTCAAATTCCTATCATAACTGATTAGTTTATTTTTGGATACGTTTATCTCATATTTCTCTTATCTGTTTTTAACTCTCGTTTACTCTCTCTCTCCCCCTTTCCTTACTTTGTCTTATTGTCGCACATTTTTTTCTCTTCCCTCCTTCCCCCCCCCCCCCCCTCCCACTGTTCACACTTATGCTGTTCACAGGATCTTATGAAGATTATATTTCTAGACAACAATACTCAGGTCTTACTGGACTTGGACTACAACTCTGCACTGGTCAATGAGAAGGTTGATACGCAGTCAATGGATATGAAGGTTGGGATTCGAACAGTTTGTATGAGCCCCAATGGGCAGCACCTTGCTTCGGGTGACAGGACGGGTACCCTCAGGTATTGACATATTTGCACAGCACAGCGAAAGGGTATGATAGTTAGCGTATGATTTGCATCTGGTGTAGTAAGTGTCATGAAATAGTGAAGTTGTTATGAAACCTTGGTTCAGAAGGGGACAGTAAAGGGTACAGATGAGATGCAGACTGTATCTTAGGAACCATTTCTCCCCCCCACCCCACTCCCCCCACCCCCACTTCCACACTGTTACCTTCTTTCCTCTCCCACTTTTTTCCCTCGAACCTTGAATTTCAGCGAGATTTGTTTCCTGCTTTGGGTCTGGATTGAGAAACCAGGTGCTAATGAAAATCCACATTGCCCCGCAAGGTCTTGTGCTGACGCTTCTCTCTCTGTCTGCTTTCCTCACCCTGTACCAGGGTGCATGACCTGCAAGGTCTGAACGAGATGCTAAAAGTGGAAGCTCATGACTCTGAAATCCTCTGCTTGGAGTACTCCAAACCAGAGACTGGTAAGGAGGAGAGAAAGATTGGCCATATTCTGCAGCTTCTCCTGTCCTCTTGCAGAGGGATGTAGGGATTTAGGGTCTATCTTTCGTGGGAGGTTGGAGAAGGGAATGGCACTAATTGATTTTTCACTGTGATTACCTGTATATTCAAAGCTTATCACAAATAGTGAAGGAGTTTGATGCGTTTGATCTAATTTCATAGGGGCATTTGCTTACATCCTTAACCTTTACAGGATAACTTCATTTTCTAATGGTATTAATCCCCTTCTAACATGGACTCATGGACTCCGTGGTGATTTTACTTATGCTCCCTAAACATAACAAGTGCCTGGTTGGAAAATCCGTTAGAACATGGCAAGACATAAGAAAAAAATCATCTGTTGAGATTTGGTTTCATATTGTTTAGGATGTATTTGTTATGGAGAAGGTAAATTGTTCTTTGCAGAGAAGATTTCCCCAGTATAGTGGAGTGTGGTAGCCCTTTGTATGTTTGGTGGAGAGTGGTACCCTGGAGGCATAAAAGCTAGAGAGTTGGCCTCCTTTTCAGTCTTTTAGTTACTGGTATAATTTTGCTCTCTGTGGAATGCAAAATTAGGTAATATATGGGAAAATCACAGGTATTTTTAGGTGTGGTCTAATCTCTGGATGGGCAAATTGGTTTGGAATGGGTAGGAAAATGTCCATTTTGCAATAGGCCATGGGCACACCATGTTTCTTGGAGGCAATTGTATGGAGCACTGAGAAATAGTAAGATTGTTTTTCCCTTCACCTTTATTATTTCATATGGACCATCAATGTAGACAAATTATCTGCTGTATGGATGTTTTTCACTGTGTACAATTTAATAACATGTTGGAAAAAATGCCCAGTAATATCTACTCAGGAGAAGCCAAGGATCGAAACAGTGCAAGGCTTTCTTTCACCTTATGCTGAGCTATATTGTCATTGATTGACTGAGGGCAATGTTTTTAAGTTGCACTGACAGACCTGCATGGGAAGGAGTTTGGCGCTGAACAGGAGAAGGAATATTGGCAGCTGTTACTGAAATGCTTTATCAGAAGTATGCTTGGGTTTGGCACTGAAATAAGAGGGAGTACTACAGGTCAGGGGATGAGACACTTTGGCAGATCTGGGTGATGAAGTTTGTGCAATACTATTTCTGGCTCCAGCAGCTCAGTTAGCCACTTTGTTTTTATGAACACCAAAATCCACTTAGTTTTAAGCAACTTGAATGTTCTGCTGTTGGTTTTGCTTCCTTCTGTGCTAGGACTGAACCTGTTGGCAACTGCTAGCCGAGACAGATTGATCCATGTCTTGGATGCTGGGAAGGAGTACAGCCTGCAGCAAACCCTGGATGAACACTCCTCCTCCATCACGTCTGTGAAATTTGCAGGTGAGAGATGCACATAACCCTTCCAGTTCATTTGGTGGGTTCTGAGGAAGACACTTCCCCCTCTAATCATGGTGGGGGCAATTTTCAAAGGGATTCTCTGCAAGGAGTCAAGCCATGCAGAAGACTGACCACCAGCATGTAGCTGGGATTCCTGCCATTTCCCTGATAAAATTAAAAATTATATACATCTGGTTGATGATTCTTTTTGAAAATGTCTAAGGAGATGTTTAAAAGAGCTATAATGAAAATATGGGCAGACAGAAGTCCAGACCTGGGAACCAAAAAACTTTCAGGCTGATACAGTACAGTGGAGTGCACTGTTAACCTGCCCTTGGACGCGCGTTTTCCCTTACCCCTTATTCAGTAAAGGGAGGAAAACGCGCGTCCAACCCGCGGCACCTAATAGGGCCCTCAACATGCAAATGCATGTTGAGGGCCCTATTAGGTATGCGTGCGGGATACAGAAAGTAAAATGTGCAGCCAAGCCGCTGCTTTTCTGTGCACCCTCCGACTTAATATCATGGCGATATTAAGTCGGAGGTCCCGAAGAGTAAAAAAAAGTTTAAAAAAGAAAAAAAAAATTTAAAATGGGCCGGCGGCTGTTGGGTTGAAAACCGGACGCTCGATTTTGCCGGCGTGCAGTTTCCGAGCACGTGGCTGTCAGTGGACTCGAGAACCAACGCAGGCAAAATTGAGCGTACTGTCAAACCTGCTGACAGCCGCCGCTCCGGGTCAAAAGGAGGCGCTAGGGACGCGCTAGTGTCCCTAGCGCCTCCTTTTGCCCGTTTCTACCGCACCACCTAATTTAAATGCTGAATCGTGTGCACCGGCGAGTTGCCGTTCATCCGCTCTCCCGCGGACTTTACTGAATCGGCCTGTTTGATAGATATATGAGGCTTGGGCTGGGCTGAGGAGGGATGGACTGCCTTGTCTTCCTTGTATGTTACTGGCTCGGTTTAAGCAGCTTTAGGATACATTTTCAGATAAGCTTACAAAACATATAAATTCAAAGCTAGTAATATTAGTGGATAAAGTGATCCTGGTTTTTGCATGTGTGGTCTGTGAACATTTCTCTGGGATCTGTGGGACCCCAGGTTTGTGGGGTCACAAGTATCTCCAGAAAACCCCTCAGGGATTAACTTGACTGGCAAGGTAATTGTCCAAAATTAAGCGGAACCCCAGTTGGTTGTTAGGTGGGTGGTTGCCAGAAGTGAGCATGTGCACAGATGCAGGCAAGACCTACACAATGTCTTCTGAGATCCCCAGGTAGCCATAGGTTCAAACCATGATGGATGCTGGGGGAAGTGCAAAGACATTACTTGACAGAGTCCCCGTTCTTCCTCTGCTCTCTCCTCAGTCTCCAAGTCTCCATTATTCCCTTATTCTCCCACCATCCAGTACCTTAGTGATATCCTACAAGCAGTCATACTTTTACAGCTGGAATATATTCTTCCAGTATGTTACAATTGGGCAGACCGAATTGTCTACCTGGTCTTTTTCCGCCGCCATCCACTATGTTACCATGAGGCTGATATTCAAAAAAATGATGAGCTCATAACATAGGTGCCATCTAAGCTGAACTTAGATGCCTAAGCTTTGGTGCTGAAAATAGGTACCTAAAATTTCATGCTTAAAACTAAGCCCCTATTTCAGTCACTTATATTTATGTCCCAAAGTTAGGTGCCTAGAGGTTTTGAATATTTTCCTCTTTTACTATTATGCTCCCCAACTAAGTCGCTTCTTCCAGATGAGGAAATTTGACATGAAGGCCAGTTTTAGAAGGCTTTTTAATAAGTTTGTTTTATGTCTGTTGTTTCTTACAGCTAATGATGGGAAAGTGCGAATGATCAGCTGTGGGGCAGATAAGAGTGTGTATTTCCGAACTGCTCAGAAGGTAATTTTGATGCACCGTAGCTATGTTATATACTATACAATGTCCACTACCATGAATTACCCAAGGGAATAGTGTTGGAGCTCTTGTGTGGGGGAGACCCCAGCTGTTTCAGATGCATCACCTATCTTGAAGATCCCGCAGGGCCGTGCCGCCCGTAACCAGTATTGTTGTCCTCTTGGTAACCGCCGACACCACTGAGTCCACCTTTGGAACCTTGAGAAGCTCCAGGAAATCCTCGGGGAGAGGATAAAGCTTTTCCATTGCCCGTCCGACCTTAAGTGAGGCCTCGGGAGTATCCCATTCCCTGGCCAATAGCTGAAGGAAGGTGGAATGGGTGGGAAAGGCCCAGGACAATGGACGGAGGCCAGCTAGGACAGGGCCCCCCTTCTTGCTGGATGAGGCGACGACTGGAGCGGAGGGTCCTGGAGGGTCATGGGGGGGGGCTCGAGGTCCAGCTCCTGCAGGATATGAGGAATTAGAGCGCCTAGCTCTTCTCTCTGAAAGATGCGGAGAACTCGCGGGTCATCTCCTTCAAGCTGCGCTGCCAGGAGAGGATCATCCAGATGTGGCGACGGTGGATCCCCCCCCCTCCCCGATTCGTAAAGAGCCCGTCACTCCCAGCGGAGGGAGGGCAAAGTGTACCCTGGGCGCTCCTTGTGGGGGGCCCTGGCGCCTCCCCCCTCGTTGTGTCCTGAGCCCCCGGAGGAGGATCTGAAAGCCCGGGATGCCTTGGCTGGCTGTGGCCCTAGCACCGGAGCCCTGGGAAGTTCCAGTCGCTGTAAATAGGCGTTGTGCATAAGGACAATAAATTCTGCCGAAAAAGCTGGGGGGCCCGGGGGTGCAGTAGAGGAGTCTCCCAGGGGTCCCTGGGGGACTAAGGAAGGAACCGGATTCAAAATCGGTGGAGGCATATCGGAAAAAATCCTCCTCTTCACCCTCTGATGGCTGCTGCATGCCTCCTCTGTGTCCAAGATGGCCGCCTTCCCGCTGAAAGTGGAGACGGGGCTGGCCCCTGTTGCCTGAGGCGCGCTGAAGCGAGCGAAGAAAGTCTATCCGGCAGCCTGGAGGTGCCCTCCCTACCAGGGAGGCACCTGGAACAAAGCCCCTCGCGGGACAACCGCCACCCTGGTTAGTAGCACGCCAAGCATCGGGACAGCCGCGGCATGCTCGGAGGCGACTGGGGGGGGCGAGCCGCTATGGGACCGGCAGAGAAAACGCGCCACGGGGAGCAGGAAGCACGCCTCCACTGCCCCCAGTGATCGGCAGCAGAAGAATGTGACCTCTCTGCTGCAGCGGCCCCGGAGAATGCATATCTCGGGGCCGCGGGGCAGGACATGGCGAGGGGGGGAGAGGCTGGCACCACCAGCTTCCACCACCCTGAAAAACAGTATAAACCCAGAACCTGTGAAAGAAATTAAGAAATTTACAAGGAAATCAAAAAGACCACTTACCCCATCGAGGGAGGGATGGGGGAGGGAGAGGTGACCAAAACAGAACTACCTGCAAGTCACAGAGAACTCCAACCAGAGGATCTAACAACTTTCCTCCCCTTTTTTTTTATTTTAAACAACTTGATCCAACCTTAAAGAGACAAAACAAAGAAATAGTAGTGTAGAGGAAATATCCTCCCGACAGTGGAAGCACCAGGTTCCCCATCTCCTATCTGCTGGAGTCAGAAAGATACTGAGGACTTACAAAGGGTGCACTGGTTAATATGGCAGCACCTTCCGAAGCCTTGTCCGGCTCCATCTGCTGGACGGGGGCCATAACCCACCGTCTGGACTGATCCTGGTTCGTACAGGGAACAGGGATTTGCTGGATGATTGATTGATTTGCAGGAATACTTGGGTATGAATATTCTATTTTTTTATCACTTTACTTAGTCAGAAGAAGGGGTTCGTTTCACTCGGACACACCACATTGTTCGTAAAACTACGCTGTATGACATGGATGTTGATCCTGGCCAGAAGTATGCTGCTATTGGCTGTCAAGACCGCAACATCAGGTTAGTTCAACACCCAGCATGTTGTGAAAGCAAACACCTAATTTGTCATGGTTGAAATTGTTCTTTCCTCCTCCATTCTGCTACACCAGTTCAGACAAGTGGGTTATTTCCCTCTCCTACCAGCAGACAGGCAGAATACAGTTTTCTGTATGACATCACAGCTATTTATATGTGGTGCAGTCCAGAAAATTCTCCAGTATTCTCTGTCTCCATCAGAGATGGTAGGGTGTTCTAGTTCTAGTGGTGCAACAGCATTTTTCTGACAAGCCTTCCTTACCTTTGGGGTTATGATAAGGCAGGGGATTTTTCCCAAGCTTCTGAGGGCCAGGCTCCCGGACATATAACAAATTAGCATGCCCTGATATGAGGATTTCCAGCCCCCGGGTGGGGGGTTAGTTGAGCCTTAAGGGTTGATTTAGCAGTCCAGAAAAACAGGAGAGCGGATCCTGTGAGCCTGCCTCCCCTTTCCCTTCTTGGTTTCTTTAAAGTTTTTTTCTCATTCATAAAAAGAATAGTGCTGAAGAAAGTCTTGTAATTAACTTGTTTTGGGCAGCTTGGAAATTCTGATTAATGTTGCCAGCATTTGCATGCAAGTGAACTTTTTTGCTCGATGGCCGCTAGTTTTTTGACTTCCAGTGTAGTGCAGTGCTCCAGTAGAAAAGAAGCAGGACCAATGGTGCGTGGCTTGCTTCAAAACAAAGGAAGTGTCCAGGGAGACTTATAGAGCCTCAGACTCCATGTTGGTAGAGCCAGCCACCATGGGGATAGTGTTCCCTTCCTTCTCCCACCCAGAGAGCAGGGCATTGAAGTTGTCGGAAGTAGCGTTTTCAGCAGGAAGAGCCACCATTTTAGCTGCTGGGCTCTCAGGTCCATTGGCCTCTGTGGTGCAGCCAGGCCAGTTTTGGCTCCCCCATATTATCTCCAGTTGAAGATGAGAGCAGAGAAGTTTTTCTCACAGGACAAGGAGGATGGTAGTCCTCACATATGGGTGACATCATCAGGATGGAGCCCAATCACGGAAAAACTTTTGTCAAAGTTTCTAGAACTTTGGCACCTACTGGGCATGCCCAGCATAGCACCAACCCTGCATCCAGCAGGGGTCCCCCTTCAGTCTTCTTTTTTCCACACAGCAGTAGCCAGGTGAGTTAAGGAGCTCTTCAGAGATTCCTGACAGGAATTTTTCCTCACGGAACTTTGTTAAAAAATTTCAAAAATTTCTACCCCCACGGGGGTCCCCTTATTGATATCTTTACTCCGCAGTCGAACGGTAAGTTTTTTACCCATTTGCGGTCGATTCCTGTCGAGTTTTCCCCTCACGGCCTACTGGCCATCAACCGCACCACGCCTAAATTTTGTCGAGGCCATGACGTCGGGTTTCCGTCTGTGCCCCCACTGCACTCGAACAATGTCCATCACTGATCCTCACACAGTCTATGTGATGTGCTTGGGGTCCAGCCATGATGTCCTTACTTGCACCAAATGACACCAAAGGGTCACAAGGCTCGGCTCGATAAGATGGGACTTCTCTTTCGGCCAAAACCCCGACTCCATCGATAGCTTCGACATCGTCTGAACTAGGGCTGTCTACATTGCGGCAGCACCGGGAATCCGCTGCTATCTGACCGGCCTCGACAACTTGTCGACCCTCTCTGTTCCTCCTCAGGAAAAATACTGAGGTGAACATTGAGAACAACATCTACACCGTCATCGTAAAGCTCAGGCCACTGATACAGGCAAGCCCTCGGCATCGACGTCATCTGAGCCACCGACAAAGAAGTCCCGTACAGAAAAGGCCTCGTCCTCTTCTGTCTCTGGGTCGCCGAGACATTCCCCACCTGGACAGTAGCCGGGATCCGCGATTCCACCTTCACCAGTGGATCGTCCAGCTACGCCAGTGCTGCCTCCTACTCCGGAACCGGGTATCCATGCCCCAGGTTTCCGTGAGGAATTGGATCGGATGAACCAAGAGGCCATTGGCAAAGCATTCCAAGGCTCCCAGCCTCCATCGATGCCGGTGCCAGTTCCTCCTCCGGCCACCGATTGGATACCCATGGCGCTTGCACCGCTATTTGCAAGAATGGAGAAGTTAGTAGGTGCGTTTCCACCTGTGGATCCAAGGGAACTGATGGATCTGATTCCTTCCTCAACGATTCCATTGTCATCAGAGGAAGAAGAAGAAACACCGCTCTTCATTCCACCATTAGAAGTGCCGCCACCGACACTGCCATCGATGTCACCGATTCCATTGGTGCCGCCTTCGATGCTTCCCTCGAGGCCCTCGGTTTCTCCTTCAAGGCCATCGATGCCTAGGCCAGAGCCTTCAGGAATAACTCAGTTACTTCCTTCTGATGAACATCTAGGAGCGGGTGATGACCCTTATGATCCTTAGACCGATGAGTCGTCCCAGGATTCTGATGACCTGCCTTCACAGCCCTCTCCTCCTGACGAAAGGAAGTGTTCGTCTCCGGAGGACCTGTCCTTTATTCATTTTGTAAAGGTGATGTCTGAAACAGTCCCATTCCAGCTTCAGACTGAAGAGGACTCTAGACATCAGATGCTGGAACTTCTACAATTTCTCGATGCTCCAAAGGAAATCATGTCCATCCCTATTCATGACTGTGAAGCCTATGTGTAGGCTTTAAAAATCATTAGGTACCCCAGTGTTGGAATGCAAACTTTTGTAGTGCTCACTGTCCACTGTGCAATTGTTGCTGAAATGATCACGTGGATACTGTTGCAATATTCACTTATCTCAAAATTGTAGTCGGTCTTGCCTCAGCCGACATCCTGATGTTTCGGAGGCTGGCTCCTTCTTCAAGGGCTGGATATGCGCAAGAGAGACCGGTATTCCAGTGAAACATTAGATGTTGTGACAGTGAATTTGATTACTGTGCCAGCAATGTTCAACTTGTTAGGTTTGTTTAGCGGTCTGTGAAGCTCCGTTAAAAACAAGCGGCTGCTCCCACGACTCTGTGCTGGCGCCAGCACAGAGTCGTGGGAGCAGCCGCTTGTTTTTCACGGAGCTTCACAGACCGCTAAACAAACCTAACAAGTTGAACATTGCTGGCACAGTAATCAAATTCACTGTCACAACATCTAATGTTTCACTGGAATACCGGTCTCTCTTGCGCATATCCAGCCCTTGAAGAAGGAGCCAGCCTCCGAAACATCAGGATGTCGGCTGAGGCAAGACCGACTACAATTTTGAGATAAGTGAATATTGCAACAGTATCCACGTGATCATTTCAGCAACAATTGCACAGTGGACAGTGAGCACTACAAAAGTTTGCATTCCAACACTGGGGTACCTAATGATTTTTAAAGCTTACACATAGGCTTCACAGTCACGATAGCTGTATTTTTTTACAGCATCGTATGAAGGTACACTCAGATTATTGACATCCATATAACAGGTCTCTTTTTGAATTCATAATTTTTTCATGTTATATTGTTTGGGTTTATAAATTTAGCATCCCTATTCATGACATCTTATTGGACCTTTTAAAGAGAAACTGGGAGCACCCTGGCTCTGTGGCACCTGTTAACCAAAAAGCAGATGCCACTTATCTGGTACAGTCAGCCCCTGGCTTCCAAAGAACTCAATTGGATCATCACTCACTGGTTGTGGAGTCAGCCCAGAAGAGGGCCCATTGCTCCAAACCTCACTCTTCCATTCCCCCAGGAAAGGAACAAAAATTCCTGGATGCATTTGGAAGACGAGTGTTCCATGGATCAATGCTCATCTCTCGCATTGCATCCTACCAATTGTTCATGACCCAATACAACAGAGCCTTGTTTACAAAAATCCAGGAGTTTGCTGAACACTTACCTCTGCAGTTCCAGGACCAACTTCATGCCCTAGCACAAAAGGGCTTAGATGCTGGCAAACATGAACTGCAATCAGCGTATGACATCTTTGACACCGCCTCCAGGGTGTCGGCGGCAGGTATCAGTGCGAGAAGATGGGCCTGGCTAAAATCTTCTGACCTCAGACCAGAGGTACAGGACAGATTAGCTGACTTACCCTGTGCGGGGGATAATGTTTTCGGGGAAAAGATTCAAGAAGCAGTAGCGCAGGTCAAGGACCACCAAGAGACTCTGCGCCAGCTCTCCTTGCTGCCTTCTGATCCCTCCTCCAAAAGACAGTTTAGGAGAGATTCTAACATGTACATTTGTATATATTTCTTGTATTATCATCCCCTGCCCTATTAACCCACCTGTTAATGTTATTATTGTAAAGCCTGTTAAGTTATTATTATTATTATTGTAAAGCTTGTTGCTAAGTTATGTTACACTGTGAACCGAGGTGATGTTTTGCAAACGTGCCTCGGTATATAAGAAACCCTTAAATAAAAATAAATAAATAAATAAGAGACAAGTCTGCCGGCAGAGGAGATACTATCCCCCGGCGTCCAGGGGTCAGCCTGCTAAGCCTTATCAAAAAGGCCAATCCAGACAACCTCGAGTGCAGAAGTCACAGCCAGCCCCTCAACCAGGTCTAGCGTCTGGCTTTTGACTCCTCCTTAGAGAGCAGTACCCAGCCTCCACTTCCGCCTATACCTGTCGGGGGCCGATTGTGCCACTTCTCCACCGTGTGGTACACAGTCACCACAGACCAGTGGGTACTGGAGATAATAACTCAAGGTTACCATCTCAACTTTCTCTCGGTTCCACCGGATTCCCCACCTCGGCTGACGTGGGGAAAGTCCTACCACTCACCATTTCTGGAGCAGGAGATCTCTCTCCTCCTCCAGTCCCGTGCAATAGAACCAGTGCCCCTCTCCCAACAGGCTAATAAAGCAAGAGGGTAGGTTGTCAACAGGGGCAGGGGTTCTATTCCAGGTATTTCCTGATACCAAAAAAGTCAGGTAGGGTGCGCCCAATACTGGATCTTCGCACCCTAAACAAATACCTACAAAGAGGAAAGTTCAAGATGGTGACCTTGGGTTCTCTTCTTCCCCTTCTTCAAAGGGAAGACTGGTTCTGCTCTCTAGACCTACAGGACGCTTTCATGCACATTTCAATTACTCCGTCACATCGCAGATTCCTGCGATTCCTAGTAGGCCCAAAACACTTCCAATACTGAGTGTTACCATTTGGCCTAGCATCTGCCTATCTCAGGAGTCAGTGTCCACTTCTTCCCTATCTCAACAATTGGTTGATCAGGTATCCCACTTAGCAAACTGCTCTGACGTCCCTACGTCTCACGTTGCATACCCTGACCTCCCTAGGGTTTCTCATAAACTATCCAAAATCCAGGCTAGTTCCTTCCCAAACCATATCCTTCATAGGGGCAGACTTGGACACTCTGAAAGCGAAAGCCTTCTTACCTCAGGATTGAGCTCTCACTCTCGCTTCTCTGGCCCATCGACTGCAGTCTCGGCAACACTCAACTGCACATCATTTCCTCATATTGCTGGGTCATATGGCCTCCACAGTGCATGTCACTCCCATGGCTCGCCTTGCCATGAGAATAATGCAGTGGACTCTAAGATCTCAGTGGACTCAGTCTTCTCAGCCAATGTCTTCCACGGTCCACATCACCAAACAGCTCCGATTGTTGCTAGCTTCGTGGATAATCCAATCCAATCTGGTACAAAGCCTGCCGTTTCAGGTTCCAGAACCTTGAATAACCTTGACAACAGATGCCTCCAACCTCGGCTGGGGTGCACATGTTGCAAACCTGCAAACTCAGGGCATTTGGTCTCCAGAGGAAGCCAAACACAAAAATTTTCCTGGAACTTCGTGCAATCAGATATGCTCTCAGGGCTTTTCAGGATCACCTTTCCAACCAGGTCATCCTGATTCAAACGGACAATCAGGTGGCCATGTGGTACATCAACAAGCAAGGGGGAACGGGCTCCTACATCCTGTGTCAGGAAGCTGCACAGATATGGATGGAAGCCCTTTCCCACTCGATGTACCTCAGGGCCACCTACTTGCCAGGAGTGGACAATGTGTTGGCAGACAAGCTGAGTCGCACTTTTCAACCGCACGAGTGGTCCCTCAACCCCACTGTAGCGGACTCTCTGTTCCGGCGTTGGGGTTACCCTCACATAGACCTCTTTGCGTCGATCCACAATCGCAAAGTAAGGGAGTTCTGCTCCTTCACTCGCAGCCAACACTTTCAGCCAAGAGACGATTTCTCCCTCTCGTGGATCAGCGGTCTACTTTATGCGTACCCTCCATTTCCACTCATTTCAAAGACTCTTGTGAAGTTATGAAAGGACAAGGGGCTAATGATCCTAATAGCCCCTCATTGGCCACGCCAGGCCTGGTTTCCAATTCTCCACGACCTGTCTGTACACCGGCACATTCCTCTGGGGAATGACCCGCTTCTGATCACTCAGAACGATGGCTGCCTTCACCACCCCAACCTCCAGGCTCTGTCTCTGACAGCCTGGATGTTGAAAGGTTAATACTCCAACCGCTTAACCTTTCTGAACCAGTTTCCCGTGTCCTAGTAGCTTCACGAAAGCCTTCAACTAGGCAGTCTTATCGGTATAAGTGGAACAGGTTTACGGTATGGTGTACTTTTATGTCCATCGATCCCTTCACTTGTTCCACACAGAAGTTTCTGGAATATCTCTAGCATCTGTCAGTCAGGCCTCAAAACTTCTATCAGGGTAAATGTCAGTGCGGTAGCCGCCTTCCATAAAGGTGTTGGGAATGCACCCATTTCAGTACAACCCCTTGTAACACGCTTTTTGAAGGGCTTGCTTCACCTTAAACCTCCACTGCGCCCTCCGGCCCCTTCTTGGGACCTCAACTTCGTTTTGGGTTGGCTCATGAAACCTTCATTTGAGCCTCTCCAATCCTGTGATCTCCGTTATCTCATCTAGAAAGTGATTTTTCTTTTGGCGATCACATCCGCTTGCAGAGTTAGTGAGTTACAGGCTTTAGTCACCTATCCACCTTACACTAAACTTCTGCATGATAGGGTAGTACTCCGCACTCACCCTAAGTTTCTGCCTAAGGTAGTATCGGAGTTTCATATTAATCAATCCATTATACTACCCACCTTCTTTCCCAGGCCCCATTCAAATCAAGGGTATGCTCTGCATACCCTTGACTGTAAACGTGCTCTAGCATTCTATCTAGACCATACAGCTACCCACAGAAAACCCACTCAATTGTTGGTTTCCTTCGATTCCATCAAATTGGGTAATCCTGTGGGTAAGCAGACTCTCTCTTCCTGGTTAGTGGACTGTATTTCCTTATGTTACCAACAGGCAGGCATTCCGCTTCAAGACCATGTCAAAGGACACTCTATCAGGGCCATGGCAACATCAGTGGCGCACCTACGCTCGGTGCCACTTGCTGACATCTGTAAGGCTGCTACCTGGAGTTCTCCACACCTTCACAACCCATTAATGTTTAGACAAGGCTGGCAGACAAGATTCCATCTTCATCCAGTCAGTGCTACGCAACTTATTTGCGAACTGAAGTACCAATATCCTTCCTCCAAACCTGCTTGGGTTCAGGAAGGCCCTCTACCAAATTCCACCCCAGTTGTTGTGCCTATTGCATGTCTTTGGGTATAGTTGGTGCATTGCTCGGGCATCCTCAGCTCGGTACTCACCCATATGTGAGGATTACCATCCTGCTTGTCCTGTGAGAAAGCAGAGTTGCAATATGGGGATTAGAGCCTCTACAACGCACATCCAACGCAGAGTGAAATTAATAGTGCTCATCACAATCAAATGCATATGAATGAGGCTATTACCTATTCACTCCCTATGCAAAAAAAAATGTGCGTCTAGGACGCACATTTTAGCAATCAGAAATTAACGCCTACCTGGAGCAGGCATTAATTGCTGAGTGCTACTAAAACTAGTACAGAAAAGCAGATATTCACTCCTTCGCTTTTTGCCCATTTGTCAGTGAAAGGACCAATCCCCTTTCAGGACAGCCTTCTGAAAGGTGATTGGTCCTTTCACTCACATGTGACAGTAAAGGGACCAATCAGCAATTGGTCCCTTCACTGTCACATGTCAGTGAAAGGACCATTTCCTAGCGTGTAGCAGATGGACTCAGGACCAATGGGTATAGTGTACTCCTGATAGCAGATGGGAGACGGCGTCAGATTTCATCCCTGACATCAGCCTACATATACTCGTTCAGGAAGCTTAGCTCTTCAGTATTTCTCCGTCTCCTAAAGCAGATAGGGAAACTACACACACTAGCATAGTGTTAGAAATTTTAAACTAAAGAAGAAAGAAAACTTACCTCTACAAGACGAGCCCCATCTCCTGCAGTGATACCTAATGGTCCCTCCCCCAATCAAGAATTCCGAGATCCCTCAGAGGTAAGCCTCGGTCTGGTAGCCGGTTCCCGGCATGGACTTAGCCCCCAGAGTGGCTGAGAGGTAGCAGGTGCAGAATCGAGCACGGTAGTGAAGGTAAATCCCTCTCCCCCCGCAGCCGGAGACCGCCCGGCACAAGACCGGGAAACGCTGAGACCAGGTAAGGTAGAAACCGCTCTTGAAGTCTCCGAGGCTCGATTAGGCACACAGATCGTCCTTCCAGCGTCTGTTAAATCGGGTTGAGCAGCCCGTCTGGGTTAGACCCCGATCCGGTGTGAGGGTCCACACAAGTGGAGACACTCCGGGGGGGGTTCGCCATCTTGTACGCGTGTTGTCGGCACCATTTCCCCGCTTGACCGCCGTCTTGTCCGCTCACCTGAGCCGTGCGCACGACCGACTTCTGCTCACAGCGCGCGCACAACTGTGCCTTGCGCACAGCAGTGTCAGGCGCATAGCAGCCCGCACAATGGCCTGAGCGCACAGCAGCGCGCACACTTAACCAGGCGCACAAATAGTAGCCTGCACGCGCATCTTGCGCATCCCGCACGCACCTCATCGGCGCACCCGGAGCAGACAACTAAGTCTCTCAGCGCATGCACCAACGCGCACAAATGGGTTTTTAGCCACTCTACACAAACAAATCATGGCACTGCCAGCCAAGAAAGCCAAGGGGCAAGCCCTCTGCCCAGCCTGCCACCTGAGAGCTGCGCAACCTGAAGTGACCTCCACCCTATGCATGCAGTGCAAAGAGGCTCAGGGGGAACCTAGGCAAGGCTCCCCACAGCCAGTAGAGGGATCCCGATCCACCAATGATGGTACCCCGGACCTCTGTATCTCTGACTCGGCGCCTACACAGGAGGACACCTTGGGGGCCTCCACCATAAACCCACCTGGATTCAATATGGACCCCGGAACCTTTTCCTGGGTGGAATTCTTCAAAGGTCTGCAAACCTTTGTCCAGGTGCAATCGGTACCGCCTATGACACAGTCCCAGTCTCCACCAGAAGCACAAGACCTTCTAAGCACCTCTCGGACCTTCCAAGACAAGCCCCATCCAAGCAAAAGCATTCCCTTAGGGGATACTGACACCTCAGGGGATGAGATCAACTCCTTGGAGGAAGGAGAAATCCCTCCAGAGATGGAACCATACCGAACCATGCTGCGATTCTTCTCCAAAGACGAGTTACCAGCTCTTGTGTCCTTGACCCTGAAGACGCTGGCCATTCCAGGCATGAGTACCACAGCGGAGCCAAAGATGAACTTCGTTTTGGTTTCCCTCCGTCAGGCCTTATGCTATTTCCCAATGCTGCAGACTGTACAACAACTGATTGACCTGGAATGGAATGCCCCGGAGGCCAGCTTCAAAGGAGGACGGGCCCTAGAAGCCCTATACCCCCTGGAACCTATGGCCAAAGAACCCCTATGGTTCCCAGAAGTGGATGCCATGGTCTGCGCTATCTCGAAGCGCACGACCATTCCAGTCGAAGAAAGAGCTGCACTCAAGGATGCCCAGGACAGACGTCAGGAATCCATCCTTAAACAGTTATTTGATGTTGCAGCAATGACCCTGCAGATCACTTCCTGCTGCGCTGTTGTGATACATGCCTGCTTGCTTTTCTCTAGATATGCAACCACATCCGCTGAAACTCTAGAACCAGCGATATCCTTCCTCACGGATGCGACCTCAGACCTAATGAGCACCTCAGCCAGGGGTGTCTCCTCCATAGTGGCAGCCAGAAGACAACTATGGCTCCAAAATTGGTCAGCCAACGCGACCTCCAAAGCGAACCTCACGAGAATGCCTTTTAAAGGATCCCTCCTGTTCAGAAGCGAATTGGAGAAGTTAGCCAACAAATGGGGCGAATCTCCAGTACCTCGGCTACCGGAGGACAGGAACAAAAGAAACCAGTGCTTCTCCCCCCCGAAGAACCAAGGTCAAAGGAGCCCAGCGCTTTAGACCGTACAAGAACACATACTAACAAGCACCTCGCCTGCAGGCATGTCCCAGTCCTTTCAGAACAGACACAACAAGAGAGGAGCAGACTCAGGTACAGGCCCCGGCCGCACCCCACAATGAGAATCAACAGACCCATCCACAGGAAGAAGTCATAGGGGGCAGACTTACCCTCGTCTACCAAAGATGGGTCGAGATAATGTCGGACAATTGGGTCCTAATCATCATTCGAGAAGGATACTATCTGGACTTCCACAGCATCCCTCCAGTGTGGAAACCACACTGACAAATCTACTCAGCCTAAAGGCAATAACCCCGGTGCCCATGCACCAACAAAATACTAGTACTATTCCATCTATTTTATCGTCCCTAAGAAGGAGGGAAAGTTCAGGCCCATCCTGGACCTCAAGACCATCAATCATTACCCGAGGGTACCACACTTCCGTATGGAAACCCTACGCTCAGTCATAAGGGGCAGTACAGCCAGGAGAATTCCTGACTTCACTGGATCTATACGAAGCCTATCTCCACATACCGGTCCATCACGACCATCAACACTTCCTATGTTTTGCGATACTGGACCATCATTACCAGTTCCGGGTGCTACCCTTCGGACTAGCTACCACCCCTCAGACCTTTACCAAAATCGTGGTGGTAGTGGTGGCAACACTGAGGAAAGAAGGAATCCTCGTACATCCGTATCTGGACGATTGGCTGATCAGGGCAAAATCTCCAGAGGAAAGTTACCAGGCGACCACCAGCGTCAAAAATCTACTGCAGAATCTCGGGTGGGTCGTCAACACAACCAAGAGCTGCCTGCAGCCCTCACAATCACTAGAGTACCTGGGAGTCCGGTTCAACACCAAGCAAGACAAGGTTGTCCTTCCCCCTCCAAGGAGAAGGAAACTGATGGGTCAGCTGCGAAAACTGTTGAGCTAAGCTCGCCCCAAGGTATGGGACTATCTCCAAGTCCTAGGTCTCATGACATCAACCCTAGAAGTTGTTCCATGGGCAAGGGCCCACATGCACCCACTACAACGTTCCCTACTGTCACGATGGAACCCGACATCCCAGAACTACTCCATTCACCTCCAGCTACCAGCAGAGGTGTGGACCCATCTCCAATGGTGGCTACAGGAAGACCATCTGAGCAAAGGAGTAAAACTATCCCCACCGAACTGGATCTTGCTCACCACGGATGCAAGGGTGGGGAGCCCACTGCCAGGAACTGACGGTCCAGGGACAATGGAACAAGGAAGAGGCGGGATGGAACATAAACCGACTGGAAGCCCGAGCAGTCAGACTAGCCTGCCTACGATTCATCCACAGACTCTGGGGCGAGTCTGTCAGTCATGTTGGACAACGCCACAACAGTTGCCTACATCAACCGCCAGGGAGGAACCAGAAGCCAACAGGTGTCCCTGGAAATAGACCCCCTCATGGCGTGGGCGGAAGCAAACCTGCAAGGTATCTCAGCCGCCCACATCGCGGGAAAAGACAACGTCTCTGCGGACTACCTCAGCAGAGAGAAGAAGCTAGACCCAGGGGAATGGACGCTGTCGACCACAGCCTTCCAGTTGATAGTAAACCGGTGGGGAACCCCAGCCATGGATCTCCTGGCAACCCAGTCCAACGCCCAAGTTCCCAAGTTCTTCAGCCACAGACAAGAACGCAATCCCAGGGAATCGACGCCCTCGTCCAGATCTGGCCATAGGAAGAACTGCTATATGCCTTCCCCCCATGGCCACTACTGGGCGGGATCATCCGCAAGATAGAACACACAGGGGACTAGTGATTCTAGTGGCCCCGGTCTGGCCAAGAAAGCCATGGTACGCAGACATGCGAAGACTTCTTGCGGGGAACCCTCTGTGCCTACCTCCACACAGGGACCTTCTCCGGCAAGGACCGATCCTCCATGAAGATCTGACTCGATTCTCTCTTACGGTCTAGCCCTTGAGAGGACTCACCTGAAGAAAATCGGATACTCTAAGGCAGTGATTGACACCTTACTGCGAGCACGCAAGTTCTCCACATCACTAGCTTACATACGAATGTGGAGAATATTCGAAGCCTGGTGTGAGGACCGTGAGATCCTCCCACGGACAGTCAAAATTCCCAGCTTGAAGAAGGGATTGTCTCTCAACTCCCTCAAGGTTCAGATGGCCGCACTGGCCTACTTCAGAGCCAAAGTGGATGGCATCAGTCGATCAACCCATTCAGATGTTTCGCATTTCCTGAGAGGGATCAAACAAATCCGACCACCATTAAAGTGGCCGGTGCCCCTATGGAACCTCAATCTAGTACTAGACTTCCTAGCGGGAACTTCCTTCAGATCAACACGCGGTCTGTCACTACAGCTCCTGACCCTGAAGACTGCATTCCTAGTGGCAATATGTTCAGCCCATCGAATCTCCGAGCTTCAAGCGCTATCCTGTTGGGAACCATACAGCTACACACTGTCCCCTCCTTTCTACCGAAAGTGGTTTTTCAGTTTCATCTAAACCAAACCATCTTGCTGCCATCTCCAGACGAACAGGCGGACGCGGAAGATACCTGGAAAGATCGGAATCTGTGGAAAAGACGGACCACCTATTCATCCTTCACAGCAGAAAGAAACGGGGAAGCGGCCTCAAGGGCAACTATAGCCCGCTGGATGAAAGAAGTAATCAAGGCGGCCTATGTAGAGGCAGGGAAACCTCCACCTCTACAAGTCAAGGCTCATTCTACAAGGGCCCAGGCAGTGTCCTGGGCGGAAACCAAGATGCTGTCTCCTGCCGCAATCTGTCAGGTGGCTGTATGGTCCTCCAAACACACCTTCTCCAGGTTCTACCGCCTAGATGTCCAGGCCCGGGAGGACACAGGCTTTGCAAGGGCAGTACTAAGTGGGCCATGGGCAGCCTCCACCCTGTTTGGGAGTAGCTTTTGTATGTCCCATTGGTCCTGAGTCCATCTGCTACACACTAGGAAATGGAGAAATTACTTTCCTGATAATTTCATTTTCCTTAGTGTAGACAGATGGACTCAGCATCCCACCCACGGCTGCTCCAAATCCAGAAACCTCGGGTGACAAACCCCGAGAACAAGACAAGCACAGGTAAGCCAGGTATTACCCCTAGTTCAGACATCCATAGTTGCCAGGTGTCGGCGTTATTCGGTTGAGTGCACTGGCGGTCTCCAATTTGGAACCAGTTGAACCAATCCTAGTTAATCAAGTTATTAAAGCACACATATATCCATAATTGCTTTTCGAGGAGAATACTGAAGAGCTAAGCTTCCTGCAGGAGTATATGTAGGCTGACGTCAGCATTGAAATCTGACTCCATCTCCCATCTGCTATCAGGTGTACACTATACCCATTGGTCCTGAGTCCATCTGTCTACACTAAGGAAAACGAAATTATTAGGTAAGTAATTTCTCCAATCCTCTTTCAGGACAGCCTTCTGAAAGGTGATTGGTTCTTTCACTGATGTGACAGTAAAGGGACCAATCAGCAATAAGTGAAGGAGTGAATAAATTAATATTAAGTGCCCGACACTTTAATATTGATTTATTAACTCCTTCTGGTGCCCCCCTAGTCAGGTTCCGAGAATGGATGCTGAATTTATCAGCATCCATTTTCCTAACCCCTGCATGTGCAGGGGTTAGGAAAACGGGATCTTGATAAATTCAGCATCCATTTTCTTAACCGGCGGACAGCCACCGACAGCAGACCTCTCTCCTGCTCGCGCTGTCAAGGAGGCATCGCCTCTAGCACCTAGCGCCTCCTAGACAGCGTGAGCCCTAATTTAAATATTGCATTGCGCCCCCAGGAGAGGTGCCTTGGGCATGTTATGAAAGCGGGCGCTGAACACACAGCACCCGCTTTCGGTGCAACATTTTTGCATCTTCCCCTCTGTGTTTTCCATTTGGCTACGCTATGTGCAGACCCATATCCATAAAAAGAAAAAGAGCTAATCTTTAGCTGCTGGATCACATTTTGGGAGTGCCTAACCTAATTTTAATTTTCAGAGTACTGTCGTTTCCCAGTGAACTTCTTTGAAGTGCTTGAAAAAGTGGAATATAAATACATAAAAATTAATAATCTCCAACATATTACACCAAATTAGGCTCTGTGATGGCTCATTGGATGTGTTACAAAGCACATTCTTAAGGCTCCTCTGCTCGCATTGTATATTCTACTTCACCTCGTGTTAACTAAGGTATAAGAAGGGATCATAGAAACAAGCCTTATATTTTGTAAGCCTACACTGCAAATAAAATACAAGTTTGTAAGAAAGAAGCTTTGCAGTGTTGTTGACCAGTTTTGATGGAGAACATTTTAAAGGGAAATGAAGGGCATGGGATTAGAGGACTTTTTAGAGGAGTACAGCTAAATGGCAATGTCAGGAGGCAACAGTTGGCTGTTGACAACATCCTCGGGGCAATTGTTGCCTAACCTATGGGAGAAAATACTTTTTTCACTCAACGCACAATTAAGCTCTGGAATTCATTGCCAGAAAATGGGATTAAGGTAGATACTGTAGCTGGGTTTAAAATAGGGTTGGATAAGTTCCTGGAGAAGTCCATAAACTGCTATTAATCAACAGGGAATAGCCACTGATTGTTGCTGGCATTAGTAGCATGGGATTTATTTAATGTTTGGTTACTTGACAGGTATTTGTGACTTAGATTGGCCATTGTTGGAGACAGGATACTGGGCTTGATGGAACCTTGGTCTGACCCAGTATGGCATGTCTTATGTTCTTATAATGCCGTGTCTCTTTCACTTTGCTTCCTAGGATTTTCAACATCAGTAGCGGAAAGCAGAAGAAACTGTACAAAGGATCACAAAGCGAGGATGGAACACTCATTAAAGTAAGTCTTCATTAATAAAGTAGCATCTTTACTAGCTACAAAACTGATAAAATGTCTGCTTCAGGCAGAATCCATGAAACGGAGGTAGGGCTTTCTGCATGATAGAGCTTGGAGTTCCGAAATTCTGCGGGCAGAGCAAATAGACACTAGAAAAACTGTCTTCAGAGTGAGGTCCTTGAGGGTTGCTCTCTTCAGCAGCTCGAATGGTGGGCCGACCAGGACTCGAAGAACCAAGTTTAGACTCCAAGAAGGGCACAAGGAGTGGGACCGGTGGTTTTATGTGATTTACCCCTCTTAAAAAAACGGATTATGTCAGGATGCGAAGAAAGAGGAGCTCCCTCTTGACGAACAAGAGAACCAAGGGCCACCACTTGTACTCGCAAGGAATTGTAGGCCAAGCCCTTCTCGAGGCCTCGCTGCAAAAAGGATAGCACTTGAGCTATGGATGTGTGACGTGGAGATATGTCTATGAATACGCACCAGACCTCAAACTTTCCAAACCTGGACGTAGGAAATGGAAGTAGAGGTCTTCTGGGCCTGGAGTAGTGTGAAAATCACACCCTCTGGGTAAACCCCGTCTTCTTAACCTCCACTGTTCAAAAGCCAGGCCGCAAGACAGAAGTGGTCTGCCCAGTCGAAAAATACTGGACCTTGCAGTAGGAGGTTCAGTAGATGTCCCAGGCGGAGAGGGCCGTCCACCACCAGATTGACCAAGTCTGCAAACCATGGTCGTCTTGGCCTTTCCGGCGCCACTAGTATGACCAGTCCTTGGTGAATTTCTATTCTCCAAATTACTTTGCCAATCAGTGGCCATGGTGGGAATACATAGAGAAGGAGGTTTCGTGGCCATGGGAGGACTAGGGCATCCACGCCCTCTGTGCCATGTTCCCTTCTGCAGCTGATGAAGCGTGGAGCCTTTGCGTTTCTTAGATTGGCCATGAGATCCAAGTGTGGGGTTCCCCACCGTTGAATAGAAGTGCTGCTGCCTTGTCGGACAGTTCCCACTCCCCTGGATCTATATGTTGTCAGCTCAAGAAGTCTGCTTGAACATTGTCCACTCCTGCTATGTGGGACGCTGCTAGGCGAGGGAGATGAATCTCCACCCATGCCATCAACCTGTCTGTCTCACGAGAGACATGTTGGCTCTTCGTTCCCCCTTGGTGGTTGACATACGCCACCGTGGTCGCGTTGTCAGAGAGTATCCTCACTGCTTGACACTTGACCATTGGTAAGAAAGTCTGCAATGCTAGATGAACCACCCTGGTCTCTAGACGATTGATCAGCCATGTCGCTTGGGACCACAGTCCCTGAGCCGACTGCGTTTGGCACACTGCTCCCCAGCCTGATAGACTGGCATCCGTGGTGACGATGACCCACTGTGGGATCTCCAGATCCACTCCCTGCATCAAGTGTTCGAGGCAGAGCCACCAACTGAGGCTGTCCCTGGTGATATCTGGCAGCATGAGGAGGGCTTGGAACTCCTGAGACACTGGCTTCCAATGGGAAAGAAACGCCCTCTGAAGAGGACGCATATGTGCAAAAGCCCACGGCATCAAGTCTGTAGTCGAGGCCATAGTGCCCAAGACTTGAAGATAGTCCCAAGCTTGTGGGGAGTTGAAGGCTTTGGAAGCGTTGTACCTGGATCATGAGAGACCGAGCCTGATCCTGCTGGAGGAAGACTTTTCCCACTTTGGTATCGAAACGGGCTCCCAAAAGTCGAGCGTTTGAGAAGGCGTGAGGCTGCTCTTGGCAAAATTGAGGACCCATCCAAGAGAGTGGAGAAGGTGCAAGACCTGCTTGACTGCCCACTGACATAGCTCTTGTGACTTTGCCCGGATGAGCCAGTCATACAGGTAGGGATGGACTAAGATTCCCTCCCTCTGTAGAGCTGCCGCCCACCACCACCATCACCTTGGTGAAAGTGCGGGGAGCTGTTGCCAGGCAGAGCTTGAAATTGAAAATGTTGGCCAAGAATTTTGAAGCGCAGAAAGCGCTGATGTGCCTTGAGGATGGGAATGTGGAGGTAAGCCTCCGTCAAGTCCAAGGAGGCCAAAAACTCACCCCAGTGTACCGCCGCTATGACTGAAAGTAAGGTTTCCATCCGGAAGTGTGGAATCTTTAGGGTCTTGTTGACAGACTTGAGATCGAGGATCGGCCGGAAAGAACCTTCCTTTTTGGGGTCTACGAAGTAGATGAAATAATGGCCTAGTCCTTGTTCCGCCGGAGGCATAGGTAGTATCGCCCCTAAGGCCAAGAGCCAATCGAGCGTCTGTCCGCACTATAGCCTGCTTTTTCACCGTTCCGCAGGGGGAGAAGAGGAACCTGTCTCTTAGGGGCTGAGCAAATTCTAAAGCGTAACCATGCTTTAGAATATCTAGAACCCATTGGTCCAAGGTGATTGGACCCACTCCTCGTAGAAGAGGGAAAGACGTCCTCCTATCCGTGGAGAGGAGGAGTGGGTCGGCAAGCCTTCATTGGGAAGTCTTGGAGGGTGCCCCCTGAGAGGGGCTATCCCGAGTTGTTCTCCGGCCCCGAAAGGAATGAGACCAGGACTGCAATTGTGAAGACGGTGGTCTCTGCATTGCAGGTCTTGACTGATGAAAACTGTGGTGTCCCCGGAAACGACTCCTAGAAGAGCTGAATGTTCTAAAACTGCACGGGCAGTCCTCCGGTAGCTTATGGACTTTATTCTCTCCGAGTGATTTGATGAGCTGTTCCAGGTCTTCGCCGAACAGTAATTTGCCCTTGAAGGGGAGAGATCCCAACTGAGTTTTGGAAGAGGAGTCTGCCAACCAGTTGCGAAGCCAAAGCAGACGTCTAGCTGAGACCACTGAAACCATGGATCTGGCTAGGACCCGGAGTAGATCATATAGACTAGAGCATCAGCTCCATAAGCAATCACAGCTTCCAGGCGTTCAGCCTGCTGCACTTCCTCAGTTGGTAGTTTCCTGGGCGCCGAGCAGTTGTTGCACCCACCGGAGCCCTGCTTGCTGCATAAGGGAGCTGCAGATGGCCGCCCTGACATCCAGGGCAGAGACCTCAAATACTCTTTTGAGGTAGACTTCTAACTTATGGTCCTGCATGTCCTTCAGAGCGGTTACTCCCATCACCGGAATCGTCGTCCATTTTGTAACCACAGACACAGACAGGTCCACCTTAGGGACCTTGAGGAGCTCCAAAATGTCATCTGGCAGAGGGTACAGCTTGTCCATAGCTCTGCCTACCCTAAGGGAAGCATCTGGGGCATCCCATTCTCTCGACAGAAGCTGCAGGAGCATAGGATGAAAAGGAAAAGTTCTTGATGGAGGCCGCAGGCCAGCCAGGACGGGATCGCCTTTTTTCACCGCTGAAGTAGTCCCAAGGGTGTCCTGTGGAGCTTCTATATCCAATTCAACCAGAACGTGGGGAATGAGGGGGTCCAACTCATCCCTCTGGAAAAGGCGGAGTACCCTCGGGTCATCCCCCTCCATTTGGGCAGCCATAGAGGGATCGTCCATGTCTGAATCACCAAGTGTAACCGGGTTAGGGACCACCCGAACCCTGGAAACTGGCGGCTGCCCCCCTTGCCCCTGAGGGTCCCCTGCAGGCTGAGGGATCACAGGTGCTTGGTTCACTGCAGGCTGAGGGATCACTGGTGCTTGGTTCACTGAGGAATCTGACAGTTTAATTACCTTAGGGGGCAGCGGTCCCGTCGCAGACCCCTGTTGCTGATTTTAAAGTAACTATATAGGCACTATGCATCAGGAGGACAAAGTCAGTAGAAAAAGGTCCAGGGGGAATTCCCGAGGGGGGGTCTGACGGTGGCCCGGATGAGTGTTCTGGATCCGGTTCTGGTGGGTCAACAGGAAATAAAACCGGCGGCAATCCAAGGTCAGAATCGCCATCTGGCTGCTCGGGAGCAGCCGGCTCTGAGCACAAAATGACTGCCATTCCTGCAGGAAGAATCGCCTGAGATGAGCCTGAGATGAGCCGCCCCGTCGAGTGCGAAGAACTCTCCCCACCAGGGAGGCATCGCACGCATATGCCTTCACGGGAGAGCCGCGATTCCAGCTCTCCGCAGACACTACATCTGATCGGGCACGGCATTTGCTGTACTGGAACTCACAGTATGAGAGAGTGGGTAAGAGAGTAAACCAAACAGAGCCTCCGATCGGGAGTGCAATGACTGCCAGTAAATGTTTAAATAAAGGTATTGTGCGTCTCTATTAACACTGCCTTGAGGAAACGACCTCTCAGGACAGGGCAGCAGTAAGGCGTCGTAATGGGGGAGAGGCTGGACCACCAGCAGGCACCCCAGAGATCTCCCAATTCCACTTAAATCAGGAAAAAACAATTTGACCTGCAAAAGAGGATAGAAAAGGAACAGAAAAACTTACCCCAGAAAAGTAATCTTTGGCAAGTGTACCAACAGTTCTGTTGCAAGTTTAAAATTGCCTGAACTGATCTCTGAAGTATTTCCCCCCCCCCCCCCCCCCCTTTTTTTTTTTTTTTTTTTAAACACTTGGTTATATTTTTACAGTTGATCCATCCAGAAGCTAAAGAGAGATAATAAAAAGCAAAGAAAGTGAAAGAAGAAACCAGTCAATTTTCCCATACTTTGCAAGGAACTGTAGGTTCTGCCACCTTTCATCTGCTGGAGTCAGAGAAATACTGAAGGGAAGCAGAGGGCGCACTACCTTATAAGAGGCCACCTTTCGAGTTTTGCTCTGACTCCATCTGCTGGAAGGGAGAGACAACCCACTGTCTGGACTGATCCGGGTACGTACAGGGAATTAATATCAGGGAAACAGAGGTGAGGAAGCCGAGCTAATAGCTCTTGGGATCCATGGGTAGATGAGGTTTTCAAGATATCCTTAATGCACATTCAAATGAATCCCATTCTTTTAAATTAAAAATAATAATCTGTCAACTGAAAGAGACAAATGAAGACTCAGGCTTTATTTTTAGTTTGATTCTGTAGGTAAAGGTAGATTAAAGTAATTTGCTTATGATTCCAGAGAATTATTGGCAATAGATACTAATTTTGAGCTCATGTCCCAGCATTTCTCCTGAAGCATAGTGTAGTGTTCTCACCACTAGGCCATGAGCATTGTAACAGAATAATAAAGCTTTGATATTTTGCATAGCACTTCTTCATCTAATCATCCCAACACAATTTATGCTTTGGTACTTCAGAAACATATTTACAGTACAGGCATGTTTGGTTTTGATGGGTTATGCTGCCTATTTTGGTGTCTAAGTAAAAGGTTAGTTCCAGAGGGGTGAGGGAAAACTGTTATACTGCACTTACATCTTGTGAATTGGCCTCTTTTTTTATATCACATCCTTATCATAAGAGCATGAGGTGTAGAGAAAAATTCACAGGGTTATGAAGCAAATGATCCTCTTGTTGCCTCTGGAGCTGAACTGACGGCACTGGCTTATTTTACATAGTAAGCCATCTGAGCTTGGATTTGAACTAGTGACCTGAAGGTGAAAGGCTCTGCAATATTGTTACAATTCCCTGGAGCTATTCAGTCCCCACTATGAGTTGGTAGGTAACTGCAATTTGAACTGATGAGTTTCAGATATTATGACTCAGTAGTTCACGGCTTGCATTGTTGTGTGTATGCATCTATATAGAGAGATTGAGAGAGAGATCTGTACAGCACTGTGTACATTTTGGAATGACAGAGTCCAATTTCTATCATTTAAGTTTCATGTTGTTGGCTATGGATTGGGGGTTTGAAGAAGCATTTCAGTTCATGATGTGAGCTAAGTTAAAATTCTCAAAAGGAGAAAATAGATACACTATATATATATTTAGCAATTCTATATTTAGAATTCTTGTCACATGCCAAACCAGAGTTCCACAAAAACTAATTTAATGTCACATAATACCTCTGTGCTATCCCCAGCACCCTGACTTGCCTTTTCATCATGCACTACACTAGTCTTGCATGCACCGGCACACTTGGCCCTCTCCTGGTAACCTGACAATTGGGCTCCCATTTGCCTGAGGGCTACTATTCTGCCCACAAGCTATTCCCTGATGGTTTTTTAGGACATTGCAACCTCACAACAACCCAAGGTCACATAGTTCCCAGAAAGGGCATTTACAGAACACTTACTGAATACCCTGGGATCAAACTAAAAGATTATTAACAAAGATGTACAGTGAATGCAAAAAAAATTGAAAATCTGCAAGCAACAAATGGGGGAAAACAAAGTAAATTTATACTGTTGACTCCATTCTCCCTAAACATGGACTCTGTGCTAAGGTTGCATACTTAAACACAGCAGTTTTTCCCAGCAGATCAGCAATTAAGCCTGATGGACTCACAGCCAGACTTCTTGGGCTGTGATATCAAAATCAGCTGAGAGATAAGGTGCTGTTTTTCTCACTGTTTCTTCCTGTCAGAAACAGAGCTTTGATGTTCTCTGACTGAGTCTATAAACCCATTTCAGCTCTCAGTACACAGCTGTAATTCTCCTCCGTTGTAGGATGTCTCGGTCAGCTCTTAACTGTCTCTCAAACTGTCGGCTGTAATTGAAAACTAAAGGTAGCTCACCTGATGTCACTGGTTGAGGGCAACAGGAGATTTAGTTCCAGCAGCCAGTGACTATAGTATGCTACACTGTTAATGCTGCCAGTTGCTGATGTTAGGGTTTTGAGGTGTTGGAGTGGATTCTTGGGTACTGCGGCGATGGCCACTCCCATGGGGAGGAGCCCCGTGAGGAACCGCAGTACTAGGTTAGACTCAGTACACGGCAACACAGTGAATTGGTATTTATTATACAGCTTGGTGGTACTGCCCAGGGGTGGCAGCAGTGAGGTAACCCAGTAGGTAGTCCAGGGGTCCTAAGAAGAGGAGACCAGTCAAGATAGCTGTATTGATTATAATCCTGGCAGGCAGAAGTAGTTGAGCTGTAGGCACCAACGTAGGGAGAGCAGGCCCTCGAGGAGCGAGTACCTGGTATCCCAGATAGGTACCTGAAAGAAAGCTCAAGGGCCCCCGAGGAGCGGGTACCCAGGTTCGAGATGACCCCGAAGGGTTGAGAGCTTCCAGCGGCTGCTTGGAAGCAGCAGAGCAGCTTAGACCGGAGCGAGGCCAATCTGAGTCCGAGTCCTTGCTAACTCGATTTGTTAGAAATAGAAGAGAAGGCTAAATACCTGGATGGCGTGATGTCGCTCGGAGGGGATGCCCCCGAGGTTCCCGCCATGTCGTGAATAAAGATGTGGGTGGCGCACGCACGCACCCTAGGAGACCCTCAGGAAATCCATGACGAACACCGTCACCGTTGCCGTTCCGGGGACGCCGGAGAGAGCGGCATGAAGACGCGGCAGCAGCCATCTTCCCAAGGCTTGAGGAGAGAGAAGAAAGAAAGGTGAGGTACAGAGGTCGAAGCCGTCTGAGACCAACGGACGCAACAGCTGATTAACTTGGTCTATAATAAAAAGGTGGTTTTATAGGAGAAAATAAACTCAAGGCAAACCAGAAACAATATTAACATATAAAGAACTTTTTTCACCACAATATTCTTTTCTCTTTCCAAGGGCATATATATTAGCACTCAAGGATCGTTCCAGCCTTATTTATTTATTTATTTATTTCTTTTGTATACCGACATTCGATCGAGATATCACATCGGTTTCCAGAAAACAGGTTGAATAGAGCCGGAACTGCCCTATTTTACATTGTAACAAGAGAACAGTTGATTAAACAATAAATATAAGGAACATTGTAACATATGAATAAAATTAAAATTAAATATTAGATGTGGGTATATAGAAATGGCATATAGTCTATATACAATATGTACAATATGACTTGGTTATGAGTAGGGTGGGGGACAGGGAAGAGGGAGGTTACGAGAAGGGTGGGGGACAGGGAAAAGGGAGGATAGAGAAGGGGGGAGGGGTTATGCGTTCATGCAGAGTAGAAGTTATGCGGTAAGGCTTTCAAGAGCGTTTATTATAGGATGTTGGGGTTCAGGAGGGAATGCTTTCAAGAACAGCCATGTTTTGAGCTGTTTTTTAAAGACTTGCGGTGAGGGTTCGTTTCTGAGCTGTGGGGGGAGGGAGTTCCAGAGGGTAGGGCCAGCTATTGTAATGGCTCGTTTGCGTGTTGTATTGAGGTGAGCATTTTTAAGAGTTGGGATGGAGAGGAGACCTGAGTTGGTGGATCTGAGATTTCTTTGTGTGAAATATGGTTGGATGTTGTTGTTTAGCCAGACCATTCTGTTGTTGTTTATTTTTTTGTGAAGAAGGGTGAGGGTTTTATACTGGATTCTTTGTGTGATGGGCAGCCAGTGGAGGTCTTTGAGAGTGGGTGTGATGTGGGAGGATTTTCTGTGATTGGTGATAATTCTGGCGGCGGCGTTTTGTAGAACTTGGAGGGGCTTGATGTGGATTTCAGGAAGTCCAAGGAGGAGGGAGTTGCAGTAGTCGAGTTTTGAGAAAATAATTGATTGTAGTACTGTTCGGAAATCATGCGGTTGGAGGAGAGGTTTGAGTTTTTTAAGTGTTTGAAGTTTGAAAAATCCATCTTTGATTATATTGGAGATGTGTCGTTTAAAGTTGAGTTGGCTGTCGATGGTTACTCCTAGGTTTTTTGTGGATGGTGTGAGTGAGGTTCTTGATAAGTTTGGCATCCCAGTGTTGTTTGCGCTTCCTGTGTTGTTTGAGGGGGTGCTCTCGAGGGGGGAAGTGAATGTGGATGTGAATGATTTCTGTTTTGGCTTGGTTGAGGCAGAGAGATAGTTGTGATAGCAGTTGAGATAAATTTGAACTGAGTTTGTTCCATCTTTCCATGGTGAGTTCAATGGATTTGGTGATGGGGAGGAGAATTTGAATGTCGTCTGCATAAACGAAGTAGGTGAGGTTGGCATCAGAGAGGTATTTGCATAGTGGGAGGAGGTAGATGTTGAAGAGGGTCGAGGATAGTGAAGAACCTTGAGGGACGCCATGGGTGAGGGGCACTTGGGAGGATTCAGAAGAGTTTGTCTTGACAATGAAGGATCTGTTAGAGAGGTATGATTTGAACCAGTTGAGTGTAGTGTCTTGCAGACCGATCTCTTTAAGTCTGGTGAGGAGAGTTCTGTGGTTGATGGTGTCAAATGCGGCTGATATATCGAGGAGGATCAGTAGAAATGTCTTGCCACTGTCTCGGCCTCTGAGGATGGTGTCGGTGAGGGAGAGGAGGAGAGTTTCTGTGCTGTAGAGTTTTCTGAAGCCGTGCTGTGTTGGATGGAGAAGATTGTGGGCGTCGAGGTGGTCTGTGAGTTGATTGTTGACAGTTTTCTCGATGATTTTTGCTAGGAATGGGAGGTTGGAGACTGGTCTGTAGTTTGCAGGATCAGATTTGTCGAGTTGCGGTTTTTTTATGATTGGTTTGATGATGGCGTTTTTGAGTTTGTCTGGGAAGATTCCTTGTTCGAGGGATAGGTTGATGATTTGGGTTATAGGTTTGGCAATAATCTCTCTGATGAGTTTTAGGGTTTTGATGGGGATGGAGTCTACGGGGTGGGATGCTGGTTTGGTTTTTTTGATGAAGGGTTCAATTTCTGTAGATGCAACAGGAGTGAATTGGGTCCAAATGTGGATGGGAGGAGGGATATTTGTTGAGTCGTTGTGGGAATGGGGAATCTTGGCAATGATGTTGTCGACTTTGTCCTTGAAGAATTGAGCTAGTTTGTCACTGGAGATGTTGTTGGAGTTTGGCATTGTGTCATTCTGGATTGGGTTGGTGAGTTTCATCACTTAAATTCTGGATTGGGTTGGTGAGTTTCATCACTTAAATGAAAGTACTGCTGTAAGAATCTGTTACCAGAATTATGGTAGATAATGCACATGTATTTTGGAAAGTTAATTCATTGCACTGATTTTGCTTTTTCTTTAATGACTTCTTGAAACATAGTAAATGACAGCAGATAAAGACCAAAGTGGTCCATCTAGTCTGCCCAGCGAGTTTTGGGGTTTTTTTGGGGTGGTAACTGCTGCTTTGTGCTGGTCTCCTCAAGATTTCTGTTATGCACAGCAGTAGGAATGTCTGCTCCATGCAGGTTGCCCTCATGCAGAAATGTAAACTTTTTCCATTCTCTAGCCAGTAGAGATCCTCTGTGTTTGCCCCACACCTTGTTTGAATTCCATTCCTGTTCTTGCCTTTACCACCTCTTCCAGGAGGGCATTCCATTTATCCACCACCCTTTTCATAAAGAAATTTTCCAACATTCGGGCTGATACAGTAAAAAATCGCGGGAGAGCGGGCGAGCACAAAGGATACTCTCCTGTGCGCGTGATACAGTAAATTTATTTAAATTAGGGTCTGTGGCAAAAAGAGGCGCTAGGGACACTAGCGTGTCCCTTGCGCCTCTTTTTGGACAGGAGCGGCGACTGTCAGCGAGTTTGACAGCCGACGCTCAATTTTGCTGGCGTCTGTTCTCGAGCCCACTGACAGCCACGGGTTCGGAAACCGGACACCGGCAAAATGACTGCTTTTCTGTGCACTTTCCCGGCGCCGGCAGAAATTAATGCCTACCTTTGGGTAGGCGCTAATTTCTTAAAGTAAAATGTGTGGCTTGGCTGCACAGTTTTCTTACTGTATCGCGCGTGAATACCTAATAGGGCCATCAACATGCATTTGCATGTTGCGGGCGCTATTAGGTTCGGGGGGGTTGGATGCGAGTTTTCGACGCGCTATTACCCCTTACTAAATAAGGAGTAAAGCTAGCGCGTCAAACGTACGTCTAATTGCGGGTTTAACAGTGCGCTCCACCGGAGCGCACTGTTAAACAATCAAGCCGATACAGTACAGTGCGCTCCACTGGAGCGCACTGTACTGTATCGGCTTGATTGTTTCTCCCTTGGAGTTTCATATGGTGATCTCTAGTTTTACAACTTCTTTTCCATCAAAAAGATTTGATTTTTGTGCATTATTAATTCTTTTCAGGTATTTGAAGGTCTGATTCATATCTCCCCTGTCTCTCCTCTGCTCTAGGATATACAAATTTAGATCCTTCAGTCTCATAAGTGTAAACACCAAACCATTTTGGTTGCCTTTCTCTGGACTGCTTCTATTCTGTCCTTATCCTTTTTGAGACATGGTCTCCTGAACTAAACACAATACTCAAGATGAAACCTCACCAATGACCTGTGCAGGAGCATTATCATGTCTCTTTTCTTGCTGGTTATGCCTCTCTATCCAGCCCAGCATCCCTCTGGCTTTAATCACTGCTTTGTCACGTTGCTTTGCTGCCTTCAGATCATCAAACACTATGACCCTGAGGTCTCTTCTAGTCCGCACACATTGGGGTTTAATTTGTGGGGGATCGGCCTGGAATGCAGTTCTGGTACTTTATTTTTTTCAGGCTTAAAAGGCAAAGCAGCAAGAATATTCTGCTCCAGCTCTTCCCCTCTAGGCAGCCTTCAGGGAACAGGGGTGAACCTGGAGCACACAGAGAAGAGAACAGACACTCTGCTCCCTAATCCAGCCCCTCCTCTCTTGTTCTCCCCTCCCCTATGTCTTCCCCTGTATTTTGGGGAACAGAAGAGGAAGGAGTGAATTATTCCTCACCTGCTAATTTTCGTTCCTGTAATTACCCGCATCAGTCCAGACAGTGGGTTGTGTCCCCCTTCCAGCAGATGGAGTCAGAGCAAAACTGTAAGGACGGCCCCTATTAGGTTGGAGCGCCCTCTGCGTCCCTTCAGTATTTCTCTGACTCCAGCAAATGGCAGGCGGCACCTACGGTTCCCCAATACTTTTTGCTAGACTTTGATTCTATTTTCTTACTTTTCTTACTTTTTCAGTATGGATCAACTTTAAAAAAAAAAAAAAAAAGAAAAGTTTTTTTTCTTGATTTCTTATTCTACTCCCACCTCTGAGACTTGCAGGCAGAACTTGTTAGGGACAGTTTCCTGTTGTTTCCTCTCTGTCTGTGCATTTGGGGGTAAGTTTTATGTATGTTTTCTTTCAGCATTATAATAGCTGTCACTGGGTGCATGTTGAGACTCCAACCTCTCCCCCCAACAGCAGCCTGCCCTGAGACGTCACTTTCTCGGGGCCATTGAGACAGAGAGGCGCCATTCCGCTGTCTCTCTAACTTACATACCTTGTGGTTTACTACTGCTGACAGCCTCCGGGAGAGTTATTTGCCATGTTTCTTTTTTCCCCTCACTCTCCCATGCCGCATCCGACGCGATGTGCAGCCTGCGTTGAACCCGGGTGGCTCTCCCACGATGGCCTATGCGCGAGGTGCCTACCCGGTGGGGAGGGATCCTTGAGGCCAGGGGGACGTTCGTTTTCACGCTCTTTCTGCGCGCCCGCCCTCAGGGAGGTCGACCTCGTTCCCTTCTGAAGAGGGAACGGCAGCCATTTTGAATTCATGAGCTGCCTGCTCCTACACCTCCCGATTTCATGACGACTCCGGATCTTCGCCTCCCCTACCGATTCTGACTCCAGCGATCCCACCCGATACTAATTTAATAGCAGGGCAGTTGAATGTGGTCCCTCCCGCTGCCCCTCCCGGGTCCATTTTCTACCGTTCATTTTGCTTATGCATAATGCTTACTTAGCAAGGATCTCTCAGGATGCAGCAGCTCCTTCTCCTCCAAAAATCCCCAGGCTTCAAGGGAGTGGGGATCTTCCAGATCTCGCCCAGGTACCTGATCCACCTGTACTCCCAGGGATAGGGACCACATAATTACCCCAGGGGTCACAACCACCAGGAATCCCTCCGAGACCCTCTCGGGTGTAGGTGGTCTCCTATCCGGCCAACCCAGATCCCCTCCTTCCTCAGCATCCTGATCCGGACTTGGATGATCCCATCCCACAACTGGAAGGGGATGACCCCCCGCGTTTTACGGCTCTTTCAGAGGGATGAATTGGATCCGCTCATTCCTCAAGTCCTCGAAGAATTAGATATTCAGGCCCCACAAGAGCCTGCAGGGCCCAGTGTGACAGGGAGGAAGGGGGACCCTGTCCTGGCGAGTCTTCGTCCCCCAGCGAAAACTTTTCCTTTTCATCCCAGGCTTTTTCAGTTGTTGTCAAGAGAGTGGGATGTTCCTGATGGTTCCCTCAGGGTCGGTAGAATGATGGACAAACTGTACCCACTTCCAGAAGAATCTTTTGTTTTCCTCAAGGTGCCTAGTGTTGATGCATCGGTGTCCGCGGTCACAAAGAGGACAACTATCCAGGTCACTGGCGGCACCGTGGCTAAAAGACATCCAGGATCGCAAACTCGAGGTGTATTTGAAGAGAATCTTCAAAGTTTCTGCTCTGGGGGTCTGAGCGGCGGTCCTGCAGCTCGCTCATGCAATGAGCAGGGCTTCGTTGGATGCAACAATTGCTAGGTGTCAAGAGCTTCCCCCGGACGAAGCACGGCAAGCGGACCCCCTGGAGGCAGTACTTGCGTACGGGGCAGATGCTCTCTTTGATCTCCTCCGAGTCCTAGCCAGGTCCATGGCCTTCGCCATCTCAGCTAGACGCCTACTTGGCTCCGCAATTGGTCGGCGGATTCTTCCTCCAAAGCTCGGCTGGGCTCCTTGCCTTTCAAAGGAAAATTGCTTTTTCGAGACTAACTGGAACAACTCATCCAGTCCCTTGGAGAGAATAAGGTGCATAAGTTGCCCGAAGATCGACCTCAGAGTTTACAGGTCTTTCAGCTCAATGCGTTACCGCTTCAGGGACAGTGTCGCTTTCGTCAGTCCAGACCAGCTCCTCAGAGACCGGCTTCCTCCCGATCACAGTCCTGGTCCCATTCCTTTCGTGGCCAAAGACAACCCAGGGACAACCCCTCCCAAGGGCTCCCAAGTCCACACAATGAAATATTGCTGGCCACTTTTCAATTCCCAGGATAGGGGGATGGCTGTCCCTCTTCTACGAGGAGTGGGTCAAGATCACCTCAGACCAGCGGGTCCTGGATATCTTAAAGCACGGCTACGTGTTAGAATTTGCTCGGCACCTAAGAGACCGAATTGTCTTCTCCCCCTGTGGTCCGGTGAGGAAGCAAGACATAGTGAAGCAAATGCTGGATCAGCTCCTGAGCTTGGGGGCCATCCTCCCTGTGCCCTTGTCGGAGCAAGGGTCAGGCCACTATTCCATCTACTTCATGGTGCCCTCAAGATTCCACACTTCCGGATGGAAACCTTACGCTCCGTGATCGCGGCAATCCACAAAGGGGAGTTTCTAGCTTCCCTAGACTTGACGGAAGCTTATCTGCATATTCCTGATCTTCAAGCACATCAGTGCTTCCTTCGCTTCAAGATTCTCAGACATCATTTCCAATTCTAGGCTCTGCCATTCGGGCTAGCGACGGCGCCACGGACCTTCACCAAGGTGATGGTGGTGGTAGCTGCAGCTCTCTGAAAAGAGGGGATCCTAGTTCACCCTTATCTGGACGACTGGCTCATCCGGGCGAAGTCCTGGGATCTGTGCCAACAAGCTGTCGACAGGATGCTACATCTCCTTCGCTCCCTGGGCTGGGACATCAATCTCGCCAAGAGCCATCTCCCCCCTCACAAACAATCGACTTCCTATGCACCCACTTCAACACCAGACAGGGGAAAGTCTTCCTACGTCAGGATCGGGCAGACTCTCTTATTACTCAAGTGCAACACTTCATGGATCTCTCTCTACACACAGCCTGGGACTACCTCCAGGTACTGGGCTCCATGGCATCAACTATAGACTTAGTGTCGTGGGCTTTTGCCCATATGCGCCTGTTACAGCAGGCGTTACTCTCTCGCTGGAAGCCTGTGTCTCGGGAGTTCCAGGCTCCGCTTCCGCTTTTGGGCTCGGCCAGACGCAGCCTGCTCTGGTGGATCAGCCTGGATCACCTATTGCAAGGAGTGTACCTGGAGATCCCACAGTGGGTGATTGTACCACGGACCCAGCCTCTCCGCTGGGGGGGGGCAGGATGCAGTCGACTCAGGGGCAATGGTCGCCCATCCAGGCGACATGGCCTATCAATCGTCTGGAGACCAGGGCGGTTCGTCTGGTGCTCAAACGTTTCCTCCCCTTACTCCAAGGGCAAGCGATGCGAATTATCTCAGACAACGCGACGACAGTAGCATACATCAACCGCTAGGAAGGCACAAGAAGTCGGCACATCTCTCGAGAGACCGACAAGTTAATGGTGTGGGTGGAGTCCCAACTGGCGGCCTCCCACATTGCGGGGGTGGACAATGTTCAAGCAGACTTCTTAAGTCGTCAGCGCTTGGATCCGAGAGAGTGGGAACTCTCCGAAGAAGCAATGCAGCTCCTGGTGCACAGATGGGGGATCACCCACCTAGATGTGATGGCCCACGCAACGGAATGCGAAAGGCCCCGCGCTTCTTCAGTTGCAGAAGGGAGCACGGCGCAGAGAGTGGTAGATGCCCTGGTCCTTCCATGGCCACGGGACCTCCTGCTCTACATGTTCCCACCGTGGCCACTGGTGGGGAAGGTCCTACGGAGGATAGAACTCCATCAGGGTCCAGTAATCTTGGTAGCTCTGGAATGGGCTCGAAGGCCGTGGTTCACAGATTTGATCTACATGGCAGTGGACGGTCCCCTAGGCTGGGACATCTTTCGAACCTCCTACGAAAAGGACCGGTATTTTCGACCGAGTAGATCGCTTCTGTCTTGCGGCATCGCTTTTGAATGGCGCAGGTTGAGAAAGCGTGGGTACCTGGACAAGGTTATTTCCACCTTCCTTCAAGCTCGAAAACAGTCTACGTCCTTTGCGTATGTTCATGTCTGTAAAGTGTTTGAAACTTGGTGTGTCGCAATGCATGTTTCTCCCTGCCATGCTTCTATTTCCAACAACCTCTCCTTCCTGCAGAAAGGCTTGGAGAAGGGGCTGGCCTACAATTCCCTGAAGGTCCAAGTAGCGGCCCGCGGGGTCCTTGTGTGTCATTCAAATGGAATTTGTCTCTCTTCCCACCCTGACATCGTTCAGTTTT